>NW_026967611.1:0-600000 GCF_028390025.1 Pseudophryne corroboree
ACCTGTGTGCTAATTAGATATCACCTTGTTTTCACATTAAACAGACTTCTACATGAGAAAGCAGCAAGGATGCAGTGGCGTTAATGTTTCCTGGTGTCAACCTGTGTTATTTCAGTAGACATTGAAATGAGGATGCATCTTGCTGCCTTTCCAATGAAGCAAGTTTAATTTAGTAATAGGTTAAAAACCATCCTTACAAAGGTGTTAATCAGAGACTTGGCTTTGTGGACACTTTTCAGAGAACAAATTTGTTAGCATAAAAATAAAGCCAGAAAATTAAGAGCTGTTGAATCACTCAATTAGATTTTTTTTGCCAGCATATTTCTTTTTCTCTGCAACCCACTGCTAAATTGTGTTTCCTAGCTGTTTTTATAAAATCACTGAATCAAATCTAACTCTGATTACATCAGAGAAGGCCAGGTACCCTACACCAGAACAGGGGGTTTGAAATTTTGACTTGTCTACTTAAAGATCACCAAAATCTGATAACAAGGTCAATTACATCCCTGGTTGGGATTGAACCACCAACCTTTTGGTTAGTAGCCGGACACACTAACCGATTGCGCCACAGAAACACTTTGCAAAAAGTATATACTGACAAAGGCTAATAAGCATACATCTAGAACGTTTCCTAGAAAAACTTTAAAAAGTCAATAATCTGGAGAGTTTTTGTAAGATGTTTCTTCCATCAACCAATGAAGAAACACATTGGTACTTTCCCATGATGAGTGAGTGCTTCAGGATCTCTTGCACTTACATGTGCAGCAGAGTACTGCAATGGAAGCATGCTGGGCCCATTACCCAGAGGTAGGCAGATTGAAACTATCCTCTGCTATATGCATTTTTTTTGTTAATTAAAGTAATCAAAACTGGGATTTATATTTTTGCTCTTTTATTTTTACTTGAAGTACAATAACTTTTACCATTTTAATTTGTTTTAATAGTATATTGACAGTATAGTTTTCTTTAAAAAATCCACTTAATTTTCTTTACCCTATTATTAAAAGGGTAATTGACAAAAACAAACAGCATTGTCACCAGAAGAGCAATACAAAATGTACAAGTGATATATTAAAATCATCTTTCCAGCTTGAATTTCAATGATGCATTGGGGCAACGATTTTGTGAGAAACATCTTCACCCTTAAATAAAGATTTTCTTAATTCCTTACCTGTGTGCTAATTAGATATCACCTTGTTTTCACATTAAACAGACTTCTACATGAGAAAGCAGCAAGGATGCAGTGGCGTTAATGTTTCCTGGTGTCAACCTGTATTATTTCAGTAGACATTGAAATGAGGATGCATCTTGCTGCCTTTCCAATGAAGCAAGTTTAATTTAGTAATAGGTGAAAAACCATCCCTACAAAGGTGTTAATCAGAGACTTGGCTTTGTGGACACTTTTCAGAGAACAAATTTGTTAGCATAAAAATAAAGCCAGAAAATGAAGAGCTGTTTAATCACTCAATTGGATTTTTTTTGCCAGCATATTTCTTTTTCTCTGCAACCCACTGCTAAATTGTGCTTCCTAGCTGTTTTTATAAAATCAATGAATCAAATCTAACTCTGATTACATCAGAGAAGGACAGGTACCCTACACCATAACAGGGGGTTTGAAATTTTGACTTGTCTACTTAAAGATCACCAAAATCTGAAAACAAGGTCAATTACGTCCCTGGGTGGGATTGAACCACCAACCTTTTGGTTAGTAGTCGGACACACTAACCGATTGCTCCACAGAGACACTTTGCAAAAAGTACATACTGACAAAGGCTAATAAGCATACATCTAGAACGTTTCCTAGAAAAACTTTAAAAAGTCAATAATCTGGAGAGTTTTTGTAAGATGTTTCTTCCATCAACCAACGAAGAAACACATTGGTACTTTCCCATGATGAGTGAGTGCTTCAGGATCTCTTGCACTTACATGTGCAGCAGAGTACTGCAATGGAAGCATGCTGGGCCCATAACCCAGAGGTAGGCAGATTGAAACTATCCTTTGCTATATGCATTTTTTTTTTGTTAATTTAAGTAATCAAAACTGGGATTGATATTTTTGCTCTTTTATTTTTACTTAAAGTACAATAACTTTTACCATTTTAATTTGTTTTAATAGTATATTGACAGTATAGTTTTCTTTAAAAAATCCACTTAATTTTCTTTACCCTATTATTAAAAGGGTAATTGACAAAAACAAACTACATTGTCACCAGAAGAGCAATACAAAATGTACAAGTGATATATTAAAATCATCTTTCCAGCTTGAATTTCAATGATGCATTGGGGCAACGATTTTGTGAGAAACATCTTCACCCTTAAATAAAGATTTTCTTAATTCCTTACCTGTGTGCTAATTAGATGTCACCTTGTTTTCACATTAAACAGACTTCTACATGAGAAAGCAGCAAGGATGCAGTGGCGTTAATGTTTCCTGGTGTCAACCTGTATTATTTCAGTAGACATTGAAATGAGGATGCATCTTGCTGCCTTTCCAATGGAGCAAGTTTAATTTAGTTATAGGTGAAAAACCATCCCTACAAAGGTGTTAATCAGAGACTTGGCTTTGTGGACACTTTTTAGAGAACAAATTTGTTAGCATAAAAATAAAGGCAGAAAATGAAGAGCTGTTTAATCACTCAATTGGATTTTTCTACCAGCATATTTTTTTCTCTGCAACCCATTGCTAAATTGTGCTTCCTAGCTGTTTTTTATAAAATCACTGAATCAAATCTAACTCTGATTACATCAGAGAAGGCCAGGTACCCTACACCATAAGAGGGGGTTTGAAATTTTGACTTGTCTACTTAAATATCACCAAAACCTGATCACAAGGTCAATTATGTCCCTGGGTGGGATTGAACCACAAACCTTTTGGTTAGTAGCCAGACACACTAACCGATTGAGCCACAGAGACACTTTGCAAAAAGTACATACTGACAAAGGCTAATAAGCATTCATCTAGAACGTTTCCTAGAAAAACTTTAAAAAGTCAATAATCTGGAGAGTTTTTGTAAGAATTTTCTTAAATCAACCAACGAAGAAACACATTGGTACTTTCCCATGATGAGTGAGTGCTTCAGGATCTCTTGCACTTACATGTGCAGCAGAGTACTGCAATGGAAGCATGCTGGGCCCATTACCCAGAGGTAGGCAGATTGAAACTATCCTCTGCTATATGCATTTTTTTTGTTAAAGTAATCCAAAACTGGGATTGATATGTTAGCTATTTTATGTTTACTTAAAGTACAATGACTTTTACCATTTTAATTTGTTTTAATAGTATATTGACAGTATTGTTTTCTTTCAAAAATCCACTTAATTTTCTTTACCCTATTATTAAAATGGTAATTGACAAAAACAAACTACATTGTCACCAGAAGAGCAATACAAAATGTACAAGTGATATATTAAAATCATCTTTCCAGCTTGAATTTCAATGATGCATTGGGGCAACGATTTTGTGAGAAACATCTTCACCCTTAAATAAAGATTTTCTTAATTCCTTACCTGTGTGCTAATTAGATATCACCTTGTTTTCACATTAAACAGACTTCCACATGAGAAAGCAGCAAGGATGCATTGGCGTTAATGTTTCCTGGTGTCAACCTGTATTATTTCAGTAGACATTGAAATGAGGATGCATCTTGCTGCCTTTCCAATGAAGCAAGTTTAATTTAGTAATAGGTGAAAAACCATCCTTACAAAGGTGTTAATCAGAGACTTGGCTTTGTGGACACTTTTCAGAGAACAAATTTGTTAGCATAAAAATAAAGCCAGAAAATGAAGAGCTGTTTAATCACTCAATTGGATTTTTTTGCCAGCATATTTCTTTTTCTCTGCAACCCACTGCTAAATTGTGCTTCCTAGCTGTTTTTATAAAATCACTGAATCAAATCTAATTACATCAGAGAAGGCCAGGTACCCTACACCATAAGAGGGGGTTTGAAATTTTGACTTGTCTACTTAAAGATCACCAAAATCTGATAAAAAAGTCAATTATGTCCCTGGGTGGGATTGAACCACCAACCTTTTGGTTAATAGCCATACACACTAACTGATTGCGCCACAGAGACACTTTGCAAAAGTACGTACTGACAAAGGCTAATAAGCATTCATCTAAAACGTTTCCTAGAAAAACTTTAAAAAGTCAATAATCTGGAGAGTTTTTGTAAGATGTTTCTTCCATCAACCAACGAAGAAACACATTGGTACTTTCCCATGATGAGTGAGTGCTACAGGATCTATTGCACTTACATGTGCAGCAGAGTACTGCAATGGAAGCATGCTGGGCCCATTACCCAGAGGTAGGCAGATTGAAACTATCCTCTGCTATATGCATTTTTTTTTTAAAGTAATCAAAACTGGGATTGATATTTTTGCTCTTTTATTTTTACTTAAAGTACAATAACTTTTACCATTTTAATTTGTTTTAATAGTATATTGACAGTATAGTTTTCTTTAAAAAATCCACTTAATTTTCTTTACCCTATTATTAAAAGGGTAATTGACAAAAACAAACTACATTGTCACCAGAAGAGCAATACAAAATGTACAAGTGATATATTAAAATCATCTTTCCAGCTTGAATTTCAATGATGCATTGGGGCAACGATTTTGTGAGAAACATCTTCACCCTTAAATATAGATTTTCTTAATTCCTTACCTGTGTGCTAATTAGATATCACCTTGTTTTCACATTAAACAGACTTCTACATGAGAAAGCAGCAAGGATGCAGTGGCGTTAATGTTTCCTGGTGTCAACCTGTATTATTTCAGAAGACATTGAAATGAGGATGCATCTTGCTGCTTTTCCAATGAAGCAAGTTTAATTTAGTAATAGGTGAAAAACCATCCCTACAAATGTGTTAATCAGAGACTTGGCTTTGTGGACACTTTTCAGAGAACAAATTTGTTAGCATAAAAATAAAGGCAGAAAACGAAGAGCTGTTTAATCACTCAATTGGATTTTTTTTGCCAGCATATTTCTTTTTCTCTGCAACCCACTGCTAAATTGTGCTTCCTAGCTGTTTTTATAAAATCAATGAATCAAATCTAACTCTGATTACATCAGAGAAGGCCAGGTACCCTACACCATAACAAGGGGTTTGAAATTTTGACTTGTCTACTTAAAGATCACCAAAATCTGATAACAAGGTCAATTACGTCCCTGGGTGGGATTGAACCACCAACCTTTTGGTTAGTAGTCGGACACACTAACCGATTGCGCCACAGAGACACTTTGCAAAAAGTTTATACTGACAAAGGCTAATAAGCATACATCTAGAACGTTTCCTAGAAAAACTTTAAAAAATCAATAATCTGGAGAGTTTTTGTAAGATGTTTCTTCCATCAACCAACGAAGAAACACATTGGTACTTTCCCATGATGAGTGAGTGCTTCAGGATCTCTTGCACTTACATGTGCAGCAGAGTACTGCAATGGAAGCATGCTGGGCCCATAACCCAGAGGTAGGCAGATTGAAACTATCCTTTGCTATATGCATTTTTTTTTGTTAATTTAAGTAAACAAAACTGGGATTGGTATTTTTGCTCTTTTATTTTTACTTAAAGTACAATAACTTTTACCATTTTAATTTGTTTTAATAGTATATTGACAGTATAGTTTTCTTTAAAAAATCCACTTAATTTTCTTTACCCTATTATTAAAAGGGTAATTGACAAAAACAAACTACATTGTCACCAGAAGAGCAATACAAAATGTACAAGTGATATATTAAAATCATCTTTCCAGCTTGAATTTCAATGATGCATTGGGGCCAACGATTTTGTGAGAAACATCTTCACCCTTAAATAAAGATTTTCTTAATTCCTTACCTGTGTGCTAATTAGATGTCACCTTGTTTTCACATTAAACAGACTTCTACATGAGAAAGCAGCAAGGATGCAGTGGCGTTAATGTTTCCTGGTGTCAACCTGTATTATTTCAGTAGACATTGAAATGAGGATGCATCTTGCTGCCTTTCCAATGAAGCAAGTTTAATTTAGTTATAGGTGAAAAACCATCCCTACAAAGGTGTTAATCAGAGACTTGGCTTTGTGGACACTTTTTAGAGAACAAATTTGTTAGCATAAAAATAAAGGCAGAAAATGAAGAGCTGTTTAATCACTCAATTGGATTTTTCTACCAGCATATTTTTTTCTCTGCAACCCATTGCTAAATTGTGCTTCCTAGCTGTTTTTTATAAAATCACTGAATCAAATCTAACTCTGATTACATCAGAGAAGGCCCGGTACCCTACACCATAAGAGGGGGTTTGAAATTTTGACTTGTCTACTTAAATATCACCAAAACCTGATCACAAGGTCAATTATGTCCCTGGGTGGGATTGAACCACCAACCTTTTGGTTAGTAGCCAGACACACTAACCGATTGCGCCACAGAGACACTTTGCAAAAAGTACATACTGACAAAGGCTAATAAGCATTCATCTAGAACGTTTCCTAGAAAAACTTTAAAAAGTCAATAATCTGGAGAGTTTTTGTAAGAATTTTCTTAAATCAACCAACGAAGAAACACATTGGTACTTTCCCATGATGAGTGAGTGCTTCAGGATCTCTTGCACTTACATGTGCAGCAGAGTACTGCAATGGAAGCATGCTGGGCCCATTACCCAGAGGTAGGCAGATTGAAACTATCCTCTGCTATATGCATTTTTTTTGTTAAAGTAATCCAAAACTGGGATTGATATGTTAGCTATTTTATGTTTACTTAAAGTACAATGACTTTTACCATTTTAATTTGTTTTAATAGTATATTGACAGTATAGTTTTCTTTCAAAAATCCACTTAATTTTCTTTACCCTATTATTAAAATGGTAATTGACAAAAACAAACTACATTGTCACCAGAAGAGCAATACAAAATGTACAAGTGATATATTAAAATCATCTTTCCAGCTTGAATTTCAATGATGCATTGGGGCAACGATTTTGTGAGAAACATCTTCACCCTTAAATAAAGATTTTCTTAATTCCTTACCTGTGTGCTAATTAGATATCACCTTGTTTTCACATTAAACAGACTTCCACATGAGAAAGCAGCAAGGATGCATTGGCGTTAATGTTTCCTGGTGTCAACCTGTATTATTTCAGTAGACATTGAAATGAGGATGCATCTTGCTGCCTTTCCAATGAAGCAAGTTTAATTTAGTAATAGGTTAAAAACCATCCTTACAAAGGTGTTAATCAGAGACTTGGCTTTGTGTACACTTTTCAGAGAACAAATTTGTTAGCATAAAAATAAAGCCAGAAAATTAAGAGATGTTGAATCACTCAATTGGATTTTTCTACCAGCATATTTTTTTCTCTGCAACCCATTGCTAAATTGTGCTTCCTAGCTGTTTTTTATAAAATCACTGAATCAAATCTAACTCTGATTACATCAGAGAAGGCCCGGTACCCTACACCATAAGAGGGGGTTTGAAATTTTGACTTGTCTACTTAAATATCACCAAAACCTGATCACAAGGTCAATTATGTCCCTGGGTGGGATTGAACCACCAACCTTTTGGTTAGTAGCCAGACACACTAACCGATTGCGCCACAGAGACACTTTGCAAAAAGTACATACTGACAAAGGCTAATAAGCATTCATCTAGAACGTTTCCTAGAAAAACTTTAAAAAGTCAATAATCTGGAGAGTTTTTGTAAGAATTTTCTTAAATCAACCAACGAAGAAACACATTGGTACTTTCCCATGATGAGTGAGTGCTTCAGGATCTCTTGCACTTACATGTGCAGCAGAGTACTGCAATGGAAGCATGCTGGGCCCATTACCCAGAGGTAGGCAGATTGAAACTATCCTCTGCTATATGCATTTTTTTTGTTAAAGTAATCCAAAACTGGGATTGATATGTTAGCTATTTTATGTTTACTTAAAGTACAATGACTTTTACCATTTTAATTTGTTTTAATAGTATATTGACAGTATAGTTTTCTTTCAAAAATCCACTTAATTTTCTTTACCCTATTATTAAAATGGTAATTGACAAAAACAAACTACATTGTCACCAGAAGAGCAATACAAAATGTACAAGTGATATATTAAAATCATCTTTCCAGCTTGAATTTCAATGATGCATTGGGGCAACGATTTTGTGAGAAACATCTTCACCCTTAAATAAAGATTTTCTTAATTCCTTACCTGTGTGCTAATTAGATATCACCTTGTTTTCACATTAAACAGACTTCCACATGAGAAAGCAGCAAGGATGCATTGGCGTTAATGTTTCCTGGTGTCAACCTGTATTATTTCAGTAGACATTGAAATGAGGATGCATCTTGCTGCCTTTCCAATGAAGCAAGTTTAATTTAGTAATAGGTTAAAAACCATCCTTACAAAGGTGTTAATCAGAGACTTGGCTTTGTGTACACTTTTCAGAGAACAAATTTGTTAGCATAAAAATAAAGCCAGAAAATTAAGAGATGTTGAATCACTCAATTAGATTTTTTTTGCCAGCATATTTCTTTTTCTCTGCAACCCACTGCTAAATTGTGCTTCCTAGCTGTTTTTATAAAATCACTGAATCAAATCTAACTCTGATTACATCAGAGAAGGCCAGGTACCCTACACCAGAACAGGGGGTTTGAAATTTTGACTTGTCTACTTAAAGATCACCAAAATCTGATAACAAGGTCAATTACGACCCTGGTTGGGATTGAACCACCAACCTTTTGGTTAGTAGCCGGACACACTAACCGATTGCGCCACAGAAACACTTTGCAAAAAGTACATACTGACAAAGGCTAATAAGCATACATCTAGAACGTTTCCTAGAAAAACTTTAAAAAGTCAATAATCTGGAGAGTTTTTGTAAGATGTTTCTTCCATCAACCAATGAAGAAACACATTGGTACTTTCCCATGATGAGTGAGTGCTTCAGGATCTCTTGCACTTACATGTGCAGCAGAGTACTGCAATGGAAGCATGCTGGGCCCATTACCCAGAGGTAGGCAGATTGAAACTATCCTCTGCTATATGCATTTTTTTTGTTAATTAAAGTAATCAAAACTGGGATTGATATTTTTGCTCTTTTATTTTTACTTAAAGTACAATAACTTTTACCATTTTAATTTGTTTTAATAGTATATTGACAGTATTGTTTTCTTTAAAAAATCCACTTAATTTTCTTTACCCTATTATTAAAAGGGTAATTGACAAAAACAAACTGCATTGTCACCAGAAGAGCAATACAAAATGTACAAGTGATATATTAAAATCATCTTTCCAGCTTGAATTTCAATGATGCATTGGGGCAACGATTTTGTGAGAAACATCTTCACCCTTAAATAAAGATTTTCTTAATTCCTTACCTGTGTGCTAATTAGATATCACCTTGTTTTCACATTAAACAGACTTCTACATGAGAAAGCAGCAAGGATGCAGTGGCGTTAATGTTTCCTGGTGTCAACCTGTATTATTTCAGTAGACATTGAAATGAGGATGCATCTTGCTGCCTTTCCAATGGAGCAAGTTTAATTTAGTTATAGGTGAAAAACCATCCCTACAAAGGTGTTAATCAGAGACTTGGCTTTGTGGACACTTTTTAGAGAACAAATTTGTAAGCATAAAAATAAAGGCAGAAAACGAAGAGCTGTTTAATCACTCAATTGGATTTTTCTACCAGCATATTTTTTTCTCTGCAACCCATTGCTAAATTGTGCTTCCTAGCTGTTTTTTATAAAATCACTGAATCAAATCTAACTCTGATTACATCAGAGAAGGCCAGGTACCCTACACCATAAGAGGGGGTTTGAAATTTTGACTTGTCTACTTAAATATCACCAAAACCTGATCACAAGGTCTATTATGTCCCTGGGTGGGATTGAACCACAAACCTTTTGGTTAGTAGCCAGACACACTAACCGATTGAGCCACAGAGACACTTTGCAAAAAGTACATACTGACAAAGGCTAATAAGCATTCATCTAGAACGTTTCCTAGAAAAACTTTAAAAAGTCAATAATCTGGAGAGTTTTTGTAAGAATTTTCTTAAATCAACCAACGAAGAAACACATTGGTACTTTCCCATGATGAGTGCTTCAGGATCTCTTGCACTTACATGTGCAGCAGAGTACTGCAATGGAAGCATGCTGGGCCCATTACCCAGAGGTAGGCAGATTGAAACTATCCTCTGCTATATGCATTTTTTTTGTTAAAGTAATCCAAAACTGGGATTGATATGTTAGCTATTTTATGTTTACTTAAAGTACAATGACTTTTACCATTTTAATTTGTTTTAATAGTATATTGACAGTATTGTTTTCTTTCAAAAATCCACTTAATTTTCTTTACCCTATTATTAAAATGGTAATTGACAAAAACAAACTACATTGTCACCAGAAGAGCAATACAAAATGTACAAGTGATATATTAAAATCATCTTTCCAGCTTGAATTTCAATGATGCATTGGGGCAACGATTTTGTGAGAAACATCTTCACCCTTAAATAAAGATTTTCTTAATTCCTTACCTGTGTGCTAATTAGATATCACCTTGTTTTCACATTAAACAGACTTCCACATGAGAAAGCAGCAAGGATGCATTGGCGTTAATGTTTCCTGGTGTCAACCTGTATTATTTCAGTAGACATTGAAATGAGGATGCATCTTGCTGCCTTTCCAATGAAGCAAGTTTAATTTAGTAATAGGTGAAAAACCATCCTTACAAAGGTGTTCATCAGAGACTTGGCTTTGTGGACACTTTTCAGAGAACAAATTTGTTAGCATAAAAATAAAGCAAGAAAATGAAGAGCTGTTTAATCACTCAATTGGATTTTTTTGCCAGCATATTTCTTTTTCTCTGCAACCCACTGCTAAATTGTGCTTCCTAGCTGTTTTTATAAAATCACTGAATCAAATCTAACTCTGATTACATCAGAGAAGGCCAGGTACCCTACACCATAAGAGGGGGTTTGAAATTTTGACTTGTCTACTTAAAGATCACCAAAATCTGATAACAAGGTCAATTACGTCCCTGGGTGGGATTGAACCACCAACCTTTTGGTTAGTAGTCGGACACACTAACCGATTGCGCCACAGAGACACTTTGCAAAAAGTACATACTGACAAAGGCTAATAAGCATTCATCTAAAACGTTTCCTAGAAAAACTTTAAAAAGTCAATAATCTGGAGAGTTTTTGTAAGATGTTTCTTCCATCAACCAACGAAGAAACACATTGGTACTTTCCCATGATGAGTGAGTGCTTCAGGATCTCTTGCACTTACATGTGCAGCAGAGTACTGCAATGGAAGCATGCTGGGCCCATAACCCAGAGGTAGGCAGATTGAAACTATCCTTTGCTAAATGCATTTTGTTTTGTTAATTTAAGTAATCAAAACTGGGATTGATATTTTTGCTCTTTTATTTTTACTTAAAGTACAATGACTTTTACCATTTTAATTTGTTTTAATAGTATATTGACAGTATAGTTTTCTTTAAAAAATCCACTTAATTTTCTTTACCCTATTATTAAAAGGGTAATTGACAAAAACAAACTACATTGTCACCAGAAGAGCAATACAAAATGTACAAGTGATATATTAAAATCATCTTTCCAGCTTGAATTTCAATGATGCATTGGGGCAACGATTTTGTGAGAAACATCTTCACCCTTAAATAAAGATTTTCTTAATTCCTTACCTGTGTGCTAATTAGATGTCACCTTGTTTTCACATTAAACAGACTTCTACATGAGAAAGCAGCAAGGATGCAGTGGCGTTAATGTTTCCTGGTGTCAACCTGTATTATTTCAGTAGACATTGAAATGAGGATGCATCTTGCTGCCTTTCCAATGAAGCAAGTTTAATTTAGTTATAGGTAAAAAACCATCCCTACAAAGGTGTTAATCAGAGACTTGGCTTTGTAGACACTTTTTAGAGAACAAATTTGTTAGCATAAAAATAAAGCCAGAAAATGAAGAGCTGTTTAATCACTCAATTGGATTTTTCTACAAGCATATTTTTTTCTCTGCAACCCATTGCTAAATTGTGCTTCCTAGCTGTTTTTTATAAAATCACTGAATCAAATCTAACTCTGATTACATCAGAGAAGGCCAGGTACCCTACACCATAAGAGCGGGTTTGAAATTTTGACTTGTCTACTTAAATATCACCAAAACCTGATCACAAGGTCAATTATGTCCCTGGGTGGGATTGAACCACCAACCCTTTGGTTAGTAGCCAGACACACTAACCGATTGCGCCACAGAGACACTTTGTAAAAAGTACATACTGACAAAGGCTAATAAGCATTCATCTAGAACGTTTCCTAGAAAAACTTTAAAAAGTCAATAATCTGGAGAGTTTTTGTAAGAATTTTCTTAAATCAACCAACGAAGAAACACATTGGTACTTTCCCATGATGAGTGAGTGCTTCAGGATCTCTTGCACTTACATGTGCAGCAGAGTACATCAATGGAAGCATGCTGGGCCCATTACCCAGAGGTAGGCAGATTGAAACTATCCTCTGCTATATGCATTTTTTTTGTTAAAGTAATCCAAAACTGGGATTGATATGTTAGCTATTTTATGTTTACTTAAAGTACAATGACTTTTACCATTTTAATTTGTTTTAATAGTATATTGACAGTATTATTTTCTTTCAAAAATCCACTTAATTTTCTTTACCCTATTATTAAAATGGTAATTGACAAAAACAATCTACATTGTCACCAGAAGAGCAATACAAAATGTACAAGTGATATATTAAAATCATCTTTCCAGCTTGAATTTCAATGATGCATTGGGGCAACGATTTTGTGAGAAACATCTTCACCCTTAAATAAAGATTTTCTTAATTCCTTACCTGTGTGCTAATTAGATATCACCTTGTTTTCACATTAAACAGACTTCCACATGAGAAAGCAGCAAGGATGCATTGGCGTTAATGTTTCCTGCTGTCAACCTGTATTATTTCAGTAGACATTGAAATGAGGATGCATCTTGCTGCCTTTCCAATGAAGCAAGTTTAATTTAGTAATAGGTGAAAAACCATCCTTACAAAGGTGTTCATCAGAGACTTGGCTTTGTGGACACTTTTCAGAGAACAAATTTGTTAGCATAAAAATAAAGCCAGAAAATGAAGAGCTGTTTAATCACTCAATTGGATTTTTTTGCCAGCATATTTCTTTTTCTCTGCAACCCACTGCTAAATTGTGCTTCCTAGCTGTTTTTATAAAATCACTGAATCAAATCTAACTCTGATTACATCAGAGAAGGCCAGGTACCTTACACCATAAGAGGGGATTTGAAATTTTGACTTGTCTACTTAAAGATCACCAAAATCTGATAACAAGGTCAATTACGTCCCTGGGTGGGATTGAACCACCAACCTTTTGGTTTATAGCCGTACACACTAACTGATTGCGCCACAGAGACAATTTGCAAAAGTATGTACTGACAAAGGCTAATAAGCATTCATCTAAAACGTTTCCTAGAAAAACTTTAAAAAGTCAATAATCTGGAGAGTTTTTGTTAGATGTTTCTTCCATCCACCAACGAAGAAACACATTGGTACTTTCCCATGATGAGTGAGTGCTTCAGGATCTCTTGCACTTACATGTGCAGCAGAGTACTGCAATGGAAGCATGCTGGGCCCATAACCCAGAGGTAGGCAGATTAAAACTATCCTCTGCTATATGCATTTTTTTTTGTTAATTAAAGTAATCCAAAACTGGGATTGATATTTTTGCTCTTTTATTTTTCATTAAAGTACAATAACTTTTACCATTTTAATTTGTTTTAATAGCATATTGAAAGTATTGTTTTCTTTTAAAAATCCATTAATTTTCTTTACCCTATTATTAAAATGGTAATTGACAAAAACAAATTACATTGTCACCAGAAGAGCAATACAAAATGTACAAGTGATATATTAAAATCATCTTTCCAGCTTGAATTTCAATGATGCATTGGGGCAACGATTTTGTGAGAAACATTTTCACCCTTAAATAAAGATTTTCTTAATTCCTTACCTGTGTGCTAATTAGATATCACCTTGTTTTCACATTAAATAGACTTCCACATGAGAAAGCAGCAAGGATGCAGTGGCGTTAATGTTTCCTGGTGTCAACCTGTATTATTTCAGTAGACATTGAAATGAGGATGCATCTTGCTGCCTTTCCAATGAAGCAAGTTTAATTTAGTAATAGGTGAAAAACCATCCTTACAAAGGTGTTAATCAGAGACTTGGCTTTGTGGACACTTTTCAGAGAACAAATTTGTTAGCATAAAAATAAAGCCAGAAAATGAAGAGCTGTTTAATCACTCAATTGGATTTTTTTGCCAGCATATTTCTTTTTCTCTGCAACCCACTGCTAAATTGTGCTTCCTAGCTGTTTTTATAAAATCACTGAATCAAATCTAACTCTGATTACATCAGAGAAGGCCAGGTACCCTACACCATAAGAGGGTGTTTGACATTTTGACTTGTCTACTTAAAGATTACCAAAATCTGATAACAAGGTCAATTACGTCCCTCGGTGGGATTGAACCACCAACCTTTTGGTTAATAGCCATACACACTAACTGATTGCGCCACAGAGACACTTTGCAAAACCACATACTGACAAAGGCTAATAAGCATTCATCTAAAACGTTTCCTAGAAAAACTTTAAAAAGTCAATAATCTGGAGAGTTTTTGTAAGATGTTTCTTCCATCAACCAACGAAGAAACACATTGGTACTTTCCCATGATGAGTGAGTGCTTCAGGATCTCTTGCACTTACATGTGCAGCAGAGTACTGCAATGGAAGCATGCTGGGCCCATAACCCAGAGGTAGGCAGATTGAAACTATCCTTTGCTAAATGCATTTTGTTTGGTTAATTTAAGTAATCAAAACTGGGATTGATATTTTTGCTCTTTTATTTTTACTTAAAGTACAATGAATTTTACCATTTTAATTTGTTTTAATAGTATATTGACAGTATAGTTTTCTTTAAAAAATCCACTTAATTTTCTTTACCCTATTATTAAAAGGGTAATTGACAAAAACAAACTACATTGTCACCAGAAGAGCAATACAAAATGTACAAGTGATATATTAAAATCATCTTTCCAGCTTGAATTTCAATGATGCATTGGGGCAACGATTTTGTGAGAAACATCTTCACCCTTAAATAAAGATTTTCTTAATTCCTTACCTGTGTGCTAATTAGATGTCACCTTGTTTTCACATTAAACAGACTTCTACATGAGAAAGCAGCAAGGATGCAGTGGCGTTAATGTTTCCTGGTGTCAACCTGTATTATTTCAGTAGACATTGAAATGAGGATGCATCTTGCTGCCTTTCCAATGAAGCAAGTTTAATTTAGTTATAGGTAAAAAACCATCCCTACAAAGGTGTTAATCAGAGACTTGGCTTTGTGGACACTTTTTAGAGAACAAATTTGTTAGCATAAAAATAAAGGCAGAAAATGAAGAGCTGTTTAATCACTCAATTGGATTTTTCTACCAGCATATTTTTTTCTCTGCAACCCATTGCTAAATTGTGCTTCCTAGCTGTTTTTTATAAAATCACTGAATCAAATCTAACTCTGATTACATCAGAGAAGGCCAGGTACCCTACACCATAAGAGGGGGTTTGAAATTTTGACTTGTCTACTTAAATATCACCAAAACCTGATCACAAGGTCAATTATGTCCCTGGGTGGGATTGAACCACCAACCTTTTGGTTAGTAGCCAGACACACTAACCGATTGCGCCACAGAGACACTTTGTAAAAAGTACATACTGACAAAGGCTAATAAGCATTTATCTAGAACGTTTCCTAGAAAAACTTTAAAAAGTCAATAATCTGGAGAGTTTTTGTAAGAATTTTCTTAAATCAACCAACGAAGAAACACATTGGTACTTTCCCATGATGAGTGAGTGCTTCAGGATCTCTTGCACTTACATGTGCAGCAGAGTACTGCAATGGAAGCATGCTGGGCCCATTACCCAGAGGTAGGCAGATTGAAACTATCCTCTGCTATATGCATTTTTTTTTGTTAAAGTAATCCAAAACTGGGATTGATATGTTAGCTATTTTATGTTTACTTAAAGTACAATGACTTTTACCATTTTAATTTGTTTTAATAGTATATTGACAGTATTGTTTTCTTTCAAAAATCCACTTAATTTTCTTTACCCTATTATTAAAATGGTAATTGACAAAAACAATCTACATTGTCACCAGAAGAGCAATACAAAATGTACAAGTGATATATTAAAATCATCTTTCCAGCTTGAATTTCAATGATGCATTGGGGCAACGATTTTGTGAGAAACATCTTCACCCTTAAATAAAGATTTTCTTAATTCCTTACCTGTGTGCTAATTAGATATCACCTTGTTTTCACATTAAACAGACTTCCACATGAGAAAGCAGCAAGGATGCATTGGCGTTAATGTTTCCTGCTGTCAACCTGTATTATTTCAGTAGACATTGAAATGAGGATGCATCTTGCTGCCTTTCCAATGAAGCAAGTTTAATTTAGTAATAGGTGAAAAACCATCCTTACAAAGGTGTTCATCAGAGACTTGGCTTTGTGGACACTTTTCAGAGAACAAATTTGTTAGCATAAAAATAAAGCCAGAAAATGAAGAGCTGTTTAATCACTCAATTGGATTTTTTTGCCAGCATATTTCTTTTTCTCTGCAACCCACTGCTAAATTGTGCTTCCTAGCTGTTTTTATAAAATCACTGAATCAAATCTAACTCTGATTACATCAGAGAAGGCCAGGTACCCTACACCATAAGAGGGGATTTGAAATTTTGACTTGTCTACTTAAAGATCACCAAAATCTGATAACAAGGTCAGTTACGTCCCTGGGTGGGATTGAACCACCAACCTTTTGGTTTATAGCCGTACACACTAACTGATTGCGCCACAGAGACACTTTGCAAAAGTACATACTGACAAAGGCTAATAAGCATTCATCTAAAACGTTTCCTAGAAAAACTTTAAAAAGTCAATAATCTGGAGAGTTTTTGTAAGATGTTTCTTCCATCCACCAACGAAGAAACACATTGGTACTTTCCCATGATGAGTGAGTGCTTCAGGATCTCTTGCACTTACATGTGCAGCAGAGTACTGCAATGGAAGCATGCTGGGCCCATAACCCAGAGGTAGGCAGATTAAAACTATCCTCTGCTATATGCATTTTTTTTTGTTAATTAAAGTAATCCAAAACTGGGATTGATATTTTTGCTCTTTTATTTTTCATTAAAGTACAATAACTTTTACCATTTTAATTTGTTTTAATAGCATATTGAAAGTATTGTTTTCTTTTAAAAATCCATTAATTTTCTTTACCCTATTATTAAAATGGTAATTGACAAAAACAAACTACATTGTCACCAGAAGAGCAATACAAAATGTACAAGTGATATATTAAAATCATCTTTCCAGCTTGAATTTCAATGATGCATTGGGGCAACGATTTTGTGAGAAACATTTTCACCCTTAAATAAAGATTTTCTTAATTCCTTACCTGTGTGCTAATTAGATATCACCTTGTTTTCACATTAAATAGACTTCCACATGAGAAAGCAGCAAGGATGCAGTGGCGTTAATGTTTCCTGGTGTCAACCTGTATTATTTCAGTAGAAATTGAAATGAGGATGCATCTTGCTGCCTTTCCAATGAAGCAAGTTTAATTTAGTAATAGGTGAAAAACCATCCTTACAAAGGTGTTAATCAGAGACTTGGCTTTGTGGACACTTTTCAGAGAACAAATTTGTTAGCATAAAAATAAAGCCAGAAAATGAAGAGCTGTTTAATCACTCAATTGGATTTTTTTGCCAGCATATTTCTTTTTCTCTGCAACCCACTGCTAAATTGTGCTTCCTAGCTGTTGTTATAAAATCACTGAATCAAATCTAACTCTGATTACATCAGAGAAGGCCAGGTACCCTACACCATAAGAGGGGGATTTGAAATTTTGACTTGTCTACTTAAAGATCACCAAAATCTGATAACAAGGTCAATTACGTCCCTGGGTGGGATTGAACCACCAACCTTTTGGTTAACAGCCGTGCACACTAACTGATTGCGCCACAAAGACATTTTGCAAAAGTATATACTGACAAAGGCTAATAAGCTTTCATCTAAAACGTTTCCTAGAAAAACTTTAAAAAGTCAATAATCTGGAGAGTTTTTGTAAGATGTTTCTTCCATCAACCAACGAAGAAACACATTGGTACTTTCCCATGATGAGTGAGTGCTTCAGGATCTCTTGCACTTACATGTGCAGCAGAGTACAGCAATGGAAGCATGCTGGGCCCATAACCCAGCGGTAGGCAGATTGAAACTATCCTCTGCTATATGCATTTTTTTTTGTTAATTAAAGTAATCAAAACTGGGATTGATATTTTTGCTCTTTTATTTTTACTTAAAGTACAATGACTTTTACCATTTTAATTTGTTTTAATAGTATATTGACAGTATAGTTTTCTTTAAAAAATCCACTTAATTTTCTTTACCCTATTATTAAAAGGGTAATTGACAAAAACAAACTACATTGTCACCAGAAGAGCAATACAAAATGTACAAGTGATATATTAAAATCATCTTTCCAGCTTGAATTTCAATGATGCATTGGGGCAACGATTTTGTGAGAAACATCTTCACCCTTAAATAAAGATTTTCTTAATTCCTTACCTGTGTGCTAATTAGATGTCACCTTGTTTTCACATTAAACAGACTTCTACATGAGAAAGCAGCAAGGATGCAGTGGCGTTAATGTTTCCTGGTGTCAACCTGTATTATTTCAGTAGACATTGAAATGAGGATGCATCTTGCTGCCTTTACAATGAAGCAAGTTTAATTTAGTTATAGGTAAAAAACCATCCCTACAAAGGTGTTAATCAGAGACTTGGCTTTGTAGACACTTTTTAGAGAACAAATTTGTTAGCATAAAAATAAAGCCAGAAAATGAAGAGCTGTTTAATCACTCAATTGGATTTTTCTACAAGCATATTTTTTTCTCTGCAACCCATTGCTAAATTGTGCTTCCTAGCTGTTTTTTATAAAATCACTGAATCAAATCTAACTCTGATTACATCAGAGAAGGCCAGGTACCCTACACCATAAGAGCGGGTTTGAAATTTTGACTTGTCTACTTAAATATCACCAAAACCTGATCACAAGGTCAATTATGTCCCTGGGTGGGATTGAACCACCAACCTTTTGGTTAGTAGCCAGACACACTAACCGATTGCGCCACAGAGACACTTTGTAAAAAGTACATACTGACAAAGGCTAATAAGCATTCATCTAGAACGTTTCCTAGAAAAACTTTAAAAAGTCAATAATCTGGAGAGTTTTTGTAAGAATTTTCTTAAATCAACCAACGAAGAAACACATTGGTACTTTCCCATGATGAGTGAGTGCTTCAGGATCTCTTGCACTTACATGTGCAGCAGAGTACATCAATGGAAGCATGCTGGGCCCATTACCCAGAGGTAGGCAGATTGAAACTATCCTCTGCTATATGCATTTTTTTTGTTAAAGTAATCCAAAACTGGGATTGATATGTTAGCTATTTTATGTTTACTTAAAGTACAATGACTTTTACCATTTTAATTTGTTTTAATAGTATATTGACAGTATTATTTTCTTTCAAAAATCCACTTAATTTTCTTTACCCTATTATTAAAATGGTAATTGACAAAAACAATCTACATTGTCACCAGAAGAGCAATACAAAATGTACAAGTGATATATTAAAATCATCTTTCCAGCTTGAATTTCAATGATGCATTGGGGCAACGATTTTGTGAGAAACATCTTCACCCTTAAATAAAGATTTTCTTAATTCCTTACCTGTGTGCTAATTAGATATCACCTTGTTTTCACATTAAACAGACTTCCACATGAGAAAGCAGCAAGGATGCATTGGCGTTAATGTTTCCTGCTGTCAACCTGTATTATTTCAGTAGACATTGAAATGAGGATGCATCTTGCTGCCTTTCCAATGAAGCAAGTTTAATTTAGTAATAGGTGAAAAACCATCCTTACAAAGGTGTTCATCAGAGACTTGGCTTTGTGGACACTTTTCAGAGAACAAATTTGTTAGCATAAAAATAAAGCCAGAAAATGAAGAGCTGTTTAATCACTCAATTGGATTTTTTTGCCAGCATATTTCTTTTTCTCTGCAACCCACTGCTAAATTGTGCTTCCTAGCTGTTTTTATAAAATCACTGAATCAAATCTAACTCTGATTACATCAGAGAAGGCCAGGTACCTTACACCATAAGAGGGGATTTGAAATTTTGACTTGTCTACTTAAAGATCACCAAAATCTGATAACAAGGTCAATTACGTCCCTGGGTGGGATTGAACCACCAACCTTTTGGTTTATAGCCGTACACACTAACTGATTGCGCCACAGAGACACTTTGCAAAAGTATGTACTGACAAAGGCTAATAAGCATTCATCTAAAACGTTTCCTAGAAAAACTTTAAAAAGTCAATAATCTGGAGAGTTTTTGTTAGATGTTTCTTCCATCCACCAACGAAGAAACACATTGGTACTTTCCCATGATGAGTGAGTGCTTCAGGATCTCTTGCACTTACATGTGCAGCAGAGTACTGCAATGGAAGCATGCTGGGCCCATAACCCAGAGGTAGGCAGATTAAAACTATCCTCTGCTATATGCATTTTTTTTTGTTAATTAAAGTAATCCAAAACTGGGATTGATATTTTTGCTCTTTTATTTTTCATTAAAGTACAATAACTTTTACCATTTTAATTTGTTTTAATAGCATATTGAAAGTATTGTTTTCTTTTAAAAATCCATTAATTTTCTTTACCCTATTATTAAAATGGTAATTGACAAAAACAAATTACATTGTCACCAGAAGAGCAATACAAAATGTACAAGTGATATATTAAAATCATCTTTCCAGCTTGAATTTCAATGATGCATTGGGGCAACGATTTTGTGAGAAACATTTTCACCCTTAAATAAAGATTTTCTTAATTCCTTACCTGTGTGCTAATTAGATATCACCTTGTTTTCACATTAAATAGACTTCCACATGAGAAAGCAGCAAGGATGCAGTGGCGTTAATGTTTCCTGGTGTCAACCTGTATTATTTCAGTAGACATTGAAATGAGGATGCATCTTGCTGCCTTTCCAATGAAGCAAGTTTAATTTAGTAATAGGTGAAAAACCATCCTTACAAAGGTGTTAATCAGAGACTTGGCTTTGTGGACACTTTTCAGAGAACAAATTTGTTAGCATAAAAATAAAGCCAGAAAATGAAGAGCTGTTTAATCACTCAATTGGATTTTTTTGCCAGCATATTTCTTTTTCTCTGCAACCCACTGCTAAATTGTGCTTCCTAGCTGTTTTTATAAAATCACTGAATCAAATCTAACTCTGATTACATCAGAGAAGGCCAGGTACCCTACACCATAAGAGGGTGTTTGACATTTTGACTTGTCTACTTAAAGATTACCAAAATCTGATAACAAGGTCAATTACGTCCCTCGGTGGGATTGAACCACCAACCTTTTGGTTAATAGCCATACACACTAACTGATTGCGCCACAGAGACACTTTGCAAAACCACATACTGACAAAGGCTAATAAGCATTCATCTAAAACGTTTCCTAGAAAAACTTTAAAAAGTCAATAATCTGGAGAGTTTTTGTAAGATGTTTCTTCCATCAACCAACGAAGAAACACATTGGTACTTTCCCATGATGAGTGAGTGCTTCAGGATCTCTTGCACTTACATGTGCAGCAGAGTACTGCAATGGAAGCATGCTGGGCCCATAACCCAGAGGTAGGCAGATTGAAACTATCCTTTGCTAAATGCATTTTGTTTGGTTAATTTAAGTAATCAAAACTGGGATTGATATTTTTGCTCTTTTATTTTTACTTAAAGTACAATGAATTTTACCATTTTAATTTGTTTTAATAGTATATTGACAGTATAGTTTTCTTTAAAAAATCCACTTAATTTTCTTTACCCTATTATTAAAAGGGTAATTGACAAAAACAAACTACATTGTCACCAGAAGAGCAATACAAAATGTACAAGTGATATATTAAAATCATCTTTCCAGCTTGAATTTCAATGATGCATTGGGGCAACGATTTTGTGAGAAACATCTTCACCCTTAAATAAAGATTTTCTTAATTCCTTACCTGTGTGCTAATTAGATGTCACCTTGTTTTCACATTAAACAGACTTCTACATGAGAAAGCAGCAAGGATGCAGTGGCGTTAATGTTTCCTGGTGTCAACCTGTATTATTTCAGTAGACATTGAAATGAGGATGCATCTTGCTGCCTTTCCAATGAAGCAAGTTTAATTTAGTTATAGGTAAAAAACCATCCCTACAAAGGTGTTAATCAGAGACTTGGCTTTGTGGACACTTTTTAGAGAACAAATTTGTTAGCATAAAAATAAAGGCAGAAAATGAAGAGCTGTTTAATCACTCAATTGGATTTTTCTACCAGCATATTTTTTTCTCTGCAACCCATTGCTAAATTGTGCTTCCTAGCTGTTTTTTATAAAATCACTGAATCAAATCTAACTCTGATTACATCAGAGAAGGCCAGGTACCCTACACCATAAGAGGGGGTTTGAAATTTTGACTTGTCTACTTAAATATCACCAAAACCTGATCACAAGGTCAATTATGTCCCTGGGTGGGATTGAACCACCAACCTTTTGGTTAGTAGCCAGACACACTAACCGATTGCGCCACAGAGACACTTTGTAAAAAGTACATACTGACAAAGGCTAATAAGCATTTATCTAGAACGTTTCCTAGAAAAACTTTAAAAAGTCAATAATCTGGAGAGTTTTTGTAAGAATTTTCTTAAATCAACCAACGAAGAAACACATTGGTACTTTCCCATGATGAGTGAGTGCTTCAGGATCTCTTGCACTTACATGTGCAGCAGAGTACTGCAATGGAAGCATGCTGGGCCCATTACCCAGAGGTAGGCAGATTGAAACTATCCTCTGCTATATGCATTTTTTTTTGTTAAAGTAATCCAAAACTGGGATTGATATGTTAGCTATTTTATGTTTACTTAAAGTACAATGACTTTTACCATTTTAATTTGTTTTAATAGTATATTGACAGTATTGTTTTCTTTCAAAAATCCACTTAATTTTCTTTACCCTATTATTAAAATGGTAATTGACAAAAACAATCTACATTGTCACCAGAAGAGCAATACAAAATGTACAAGTGATATATTAAAATCATCTTTCCAGCTTGAATTTCAATGATGCATTGGGGCAACGATTTTGTGAGAAACATCTTCACCCTTAAATAAAGATTTTCTTAATTCCTTACCTGTGTGCTAATTAGATATCACCTTGTTTTCACATTAAACAGACTTCCACATGAGAAAGCAGCAAGGATGCATTGGCGTTAATGTTTCCTGCTGTCAACCTGTATTATTTCAGTAGACATTGAAATGAGGATGCATCTTGCTGCCTTTCCAATGAAGCAAGTTTAATTTAGTAATAGGTGAAAAACCATCCTTACAAAGGTGTTCATCAGAGACTTGGCTTTGTGGACACTTTTCAGAGAACAAATTTGTTAGCATAAAAATAAAGCCAGAAAATGAAGAGCTGTTTAATCACTCAATTGGATTTTTTTGCCAGCATATTTCTTTTTCTCTGCAACCCACTGCTAAATTGTGCTTCCTAGCTGTTTTTATAAAATCACTGAATCAAATCTAACTCTGATTACATCAGAGAAGGCCAGGTACCCTACACCATAAGAGGGGATTTGAAATTTTGACTTGTCTACTTAAAGATCACCAAAATCTGATAACAAGGTCAATTACGTCCCTGGGTGGGATTGAACCACCAACCTTTTGGTTTATAGCCGTACACACTAACTGATTGCGCCACAGAGACACTTTGCAAAAGTACATACTGACAAAGGCTAATAAGCATTCATCTAAAACGTTTCCTAGAAAAACTTTAAAAAGTCAATAATCTGGAGAGTTTTTGTAAGATGTTTCTTCCATCCACCAACGAAGAAACACATTGGTACTTTCCCATGATGAGTGAGTGCTTCAGGATCTCTTGCACTTACATGTGCAGCAGAGTACTGCAATGGAAGCATGCTGGGCCCATAACCCAGAGGTAGGCAGATTAAAACTATCCTCTGCTATATGCATTTTTTTTTGTTAATTAAAGTAATCCAAAACTGGGATTGATATTTTTGCTCTTTTATTTTTCATTA
The DNA here is from genome assembly GCF_028390025.1 of Pseudophryne corroboree. Lineage (NCBI taxonomy): Eukaryota > Metazoa > Chordata > Amphibia > Anura > Myobatrachidae > Pseudophryne > Pseudophryne corroboree. The sequence goes on from NW_026967611.1 coordinate 24,230, forward strand.
AAGTACAATAACTTTTACCATTTTAATTTGTTTTAATAGCATATTGAAAGTATTGTTTTCTTTTAAAAATCCATTAATTTTCTTTACCCTATTATTAAAATGGTAATTGACAAAAACAAACTACATTGTCACCAGAAGAGCAATACAAAATGTACAAGTGATATATTAAAATCATCTTTCCAGCTTGAATTTCAATGATGCATTGGGGCAACGATTTTGTGAGAAACATTTTCACCCTTAAATAAAGATTTTCTTAATTCCTTACCTGTGTGCTAATTAGATATCACCTTGTTTTCACATTAAATAGACTTCCACATGAGAAAGCAGCAAGGATGCAGTGGCGTTAATGTTTCCTGGTGTCAACCTGTATTATTTCAGTAGAAATTGAAATGAGGATGCATCTTGCTGCCTTTCCAATGAAGCAAGTTTAATTTAGTAATAGGTGAAAAACCATCCTTACAAAGGTGTTAATCAGAGACTTGGCTTTGTGGACACTTTTCAGAGAACAAATTTGTTAGCATAAAAATAAAGCCAGAAAATGAAGAGCTGTTTAATCACTCAATTGGATTTTTTTGCCAGCATATTTCTTTTTCTCTGCAACCCACTGCTAAATTGTGCTTCCTAGCTGTTGTTATAAAATCACTGAATCAAATCTAACTCTGATTACATCAGAGAAGGCCAGGTACCCTACACCATAAGAGGGGGATTTGAAATTTTGACTTGTCTACTTAAAGATCACCAAAATCTGATAACAAGGTCAATTACGTCCCTGGGTGGGATTGAACCACCAACCTTTTGGTTAACAGCCGTGCACACTAACTGATTGCGCCACAAAGACATTTTGCAAAAGTATATACTGACAAAGGCTAATAAGCTTTCATCTAAAACGTTTCCTAGAAAAACTTTAAAAAGTCAATAATCTGGAGAGTTTTTGTAAGATGTTTCTTCCATCAACCAACGAAGAAACACATTGGTACTTTCCCATGATGAGTGAGTGCTTCAGGATCTCTTGCACTTACATGTGCAGCAGAGTACAGCAATGGAAGCATGCTGGGCCCATAACCCAGCGGTAGGCAGATTGAAACTATCCTCTGCTATATGCATTTTTTTTTGTTAATTAAAGTAATCCAAAACTGGGATTGATATTTTGGCTCTTTTATTTTTACTTAAAGTACAATAACTTTTACCATTTTAATTTGTTTTAATAGTATATTGACAGTATAGTTTTCTTTCAAAAATCCACTTAATTTTCTTTACCCTATTATTAAAATGGTAATTGACAAAAACAAACTACATTGTCACCAGAAGAGCAATACAAAATGTACAAGTGATATATTAAAATCATCTTTCCAGCTTGAATTTCAATGATGCATTGGGGCAACGATTTTGTGAGAAACATCTTCACCCTTAAATAAAGATTTTCTTAATTCCTTACCTGTGTGCTAATTAGATATCACCTTGTTTTCACATTAAACAGACTTCCACATGAGAAAGCAGCAAGGATACAGTGGCGTTAATGTTTCCTGGTGTCAACCTGTATTATTTCAGTAGACATTGAAATGAGGATGCATCTTGCTGCCTTTCCAATGAAGCAAGTTTAATTTAGTAATAAGTGAAAAACCATCCCTACAAAGGTGTTAATCAGAGACTTGGCTTTGTGGACACTTTTCAAAGAACAAATTTGTTAGCATAAAAATAAAGCCAGAAAATGAAGAGCTGTTTAATCACTCAATTGGATTTTTTTTGCAAGCATATTTCTTTTTCTCTGCAACCCACTGCTAAATTGTGCTTCCTAGCTGTTTTTATAAAATCACTGAATCAAATCTAACTCTGATTACATCAGAGAAGGCCAGGTACCCTAGACCATAACAGGGGGTTTGAAATTTTGACTTGTCTACTTAAAGATCACCAAAATCTGATAACAAGGTCAGTTACGTCCCTGGTTGGGATTGAACCACCAACCATTTGGTTAGTAGCCGGACACACTAACCGATTGCGCCACAGAGACTTTTTGCAAAAAGTACATACTTACAAAGTCTAATAAGCATACATCTAGAACGTTTCCTAGAAAAACTTTAAAAAGTCAATAATCTGGAGAGTTTTTGTAAGATGTTTCTTCCATCAACCAATGAAGAAACACATTGGTACTTTCCCATGATGAGTGAGTGCTTCAGGATCTCTTGCACTTACATGTGCAGCAGAGTACTGCAATGGAAGCATGCTGGGCCCCTAACCCAGAGGTAGGCAGATTGAAACAATCCTTTGCTATATGCATTTTTTTTTTGTTAATTTAAGTAATCAAAACTGGGATTGATATTTTTGCTCTTTTATTTTTACTTAAAGTACAATAACTTTTACCATTTTAATTTGTTTTAATAGTATATTGACAGTATAGTTTTCTTTAAAAAATCCACTTAATTTTCTTTACCCTATTATTAAAAGGGTAATTGACAAAAACAAACTACATTGTCACCAGAAGAGCAATACAAAATGTACAAGTGATATATTAAAATCATCTTTCCAGCTTGAATTTCAATGATGCATTGGGGCAACAATTTTGTGAGAAACATCTTCACCCTTAAATAAAGATTTTCTTAATTCCTTACCTGTGTGCTAATTAGATATCACCTTGTTTTCACATTAAACAGACTTCTACATGAGAAAGCAGCAAGGATGCAGTGGCGTTAATGTTTCCTGGTGTCAACCTGTATTATTTCAGTAGACATTGAAATGAGGATGCATCTTGCTGCCTTTCCAATGAAGCAAGTTTAATTTAGTAATAGGTGAAAAACCATCCCTACAAAGGTGTTAATCAGAGACTTGGCTTTGTGGACACTTTTCAGAGAACAAATTTGTTAGCATAAAAATAAAGCCAGAAAATGAAGAGCTGTTTAATCACTCAATTGGATTTTTTTTGCTAGCATATTTCTTTTTCTCTGCAACCCACTGCTAAATTGTGCTTCCTATCTGTTTTTATAAAATCACTGAATCAAATCTAACTCTGATTACATCAGAAAAGGCCTGGTACCCTACACCATAACAGGGGGTTTGAAATTTTGACTTGTCTACTTAAAGATCACCAAAATCTGATAACAAGGTCAATTACGTCCCTGGGTGGGATTGAACCACCAACCTTTTGGTTAGTAGCCGGACACACTAACCGATTGCACCACAGAGACACTTCACAGAAAGTACATACTGACAAAGGCTAATAAGCATGCATCTAGAACGTTTCCTAGAAAAACTTTAAAAAGTCAATAATCTGGAGAGTTTTTGTAAAATGTTTCTTCCATCAACCAACGAAGAAACACATTGGTACTTTCCCATGATGAGTGAGTGCTTCAGGATCTCTTGCACTTACATGTGCAGCAGAGTACTGCAATGGAAGCATGCTGGGCCCATAACCCAGAGGAAGGCAGATTGAAACTATCCTTTGCTATATGCATTTTTTTTGTTAATTTAAGTAATCAAAACTGGGATTTATATTTTTGCTCTTTTATTTTTACTTGAAGTACAATAACTTTTACCATTTTAATTTGTTTGAATAGTATATTGACAGTATAGTTTTCTTTAAAAAATCCACTTAATTTTCTTTACCCTATTATTAAAAGGGTAATTGACAAAAACAAACTACATTGTCACCAGAAGAGCAATACAAAATGTACAAGTGATATATTAAAATCATCTTTCCAGCTTGAATTTCAATGATGCATTGGGGCAACGATTTTGTGAGAAACATCTTCACCCTTAAATAAAGATTTTCTTAATTCCTTACCTGTGTGCTAATTAGATATCACCTTGTTTTCACATTAAACAGACTTCCACATGAGAAAGCAGCAAGGATGCAGTGGCGTTAATGTTTCCTGGTGTCAACCTGTATTATTTCAGTAGAAATTGAAATGAGGATGCATCTTGCTGCCTTTCCAATGAAGCAAGTTTAATTTAGTAATAGGTGAAAAACCATCCCTACAAAGGTGTTAATCAGAGACTTGGCTTTGTGGACACTTTTCAGAGAACAAATTTGTTAGCATAAAAATAAAGCCAGAAAATGAAGAGCTGTTTAATCACTCAATTGGATTTTTTTTGCCAGCATATTTCTTTTTCTCTGCAACCCACTGCTAAATTGTGCTTCCTATCTGTTTTTATAAAATCACTGAATCAAATCTAACTCTGATTACATCAGAGAAGGCCAGGTACCCTACACCATAACAAGGGGTTTGAAATTTTGACTTGTCTACTTAAAGATCACCAAAATCTGATAACAAGGTCAATTACGTCCCTGGGTGGGATTGAACCACCAACCTTGTGGTTAGTAGCCAGACACACTAACCGATTGCACCACAGAGACACTTTGTAAAAAGTACATACTGACAAAGGCTAATAAGCATACATCTAGAACGTTTCCTAGAAAAACTTTAAAAAGTCAATAATCTGGAGAGTTTTTGTAAGATGTTTCTTCCATCAACCAACGAAGAAACACATTGGTACTTTCCCATGATGACTGAGTGCTTCAGGATCTCTTGCACTTACATGTGCAGCAGAGTACTGCAATGGAAGCATGCTGGGCCCCTAACCCAGAGGTAGGCAGATTGAAACTATCCTTTGCTCTATGCATTTTTTTTTTAATTTAAGTAATCAAAACTGGGATTGATATTTTTGCTCTTTTATTTTTGCTTAAAGTACAATAACTTTTACCATTTTAATTTGTTTTAATAGTATATTGACAGTATAGTTTTCTTTAAAAAATCCACTTAATTTTCTTTACCCTATTATTAAAAGGGTAATTGACAAAAACAAACTACATTGTCACCAGAAGAGCAATACAAAATGTACAAGTGATATATTAAAATCATCTTTCCAGCTTGAATTTCAATGATGCATTGGGGCAACGATTTTGTGAGAAACATCTTCACCCTTAAATAAAGATTTTCTTAATTCCTTACCTGTGTGCTAATTAGATATCACCTTGTTTTCACATTAAACAGACTTCCACATGAGAAAGCAGCAAGGATGCAGTGGCGTTAATGTTTCCTGGTGTCAACCTGTATTATTTCAGTAGAAATTGAAATGAGGATGCATCTTGCTGCCTTTCCAATGAAGCAAGTTTAATTTAGTAATAGGTGAAAAACCATCCCTACAAAGGTGTTAATCAGAGACTTGGCTTTGTGGACACTTTTCAGAGAACAAATTTGTTAGCATAAAAATAAAGCCAGAAAATGAAGAGCTGTTTAATCACTCAATTGGATTTTTTTTGCCAGCATATTTCTTTTTCTCTGCAACCCACTGCTAAATTGTGCTTCCTATCTGTTTTTATAAAATCACTGAATCAAATCTAACTCTGATTACATCAGAGAAGGCCAGGTACCCTACACCATAACAAGGGGTTTGAAATTTTGACTTGTCTACTTAAAGATCACCAAAATCTGATAACAAGGTCAATTACGTCCCTGGGTGGGATTGAACCACCAACCTTTTGGTTAGTAGCCAGACACACTAACCGATTGCACCACAGAGACACTTTGTAAAAAGTACATACTGACAAAGGCTAATAAGCATACATCTAGAACGTTTCCTAGAAAAACTTTAAAAAGTCAATAATCTGGAGAGTTTTTGTAAGATGTTTCTTCCATCAACCAACGAAGAAACACATTGGTACTTTCCCATGATGACTGAGTGCTTCAGGATCTCTTGCACTTACATGTGCAGCAGAGTACTGCAATGGAAGCATGCTGGGCCCCTAACCCAGAGGTAGGCAGATTGAAACTATCCTTTGCTCTATGCATTTTTTTTTTAATTTAAGTAATCAAAACTGGGATTGATATTTTTGCTCTTTTATTTTTGCTTAAAGTACAATAACTTTTACCATTTTAATTTGTTTTAATAGTATATTGACAGTATAGTTTTCTTTAAAAAATCCACTTAATTTTCTTTACCCTATTATTAAAAGGGTAATTGACAAAAACAAACTACATTGTCACCAGAAGAGCAATACAAAATGTACAAGTGATATATTAAAATCATCTTTCCAGCTTGAATTTCAATGATGCATTGGGGCAACGATTTTGTGAGAAACATCTTCACCCTTAAATAAAGATTTTCTTAATTCCTTACCTGTGTGCTAATTAGATATCACCTTGTTTTCACATTAAACAGACTTCCACATGAGAACGCAGCAAGGATGCAGTGGCGTTAATGTTTCCTGGTGTCAACCCGTATTATTTCAGTAGACATTGAAATGAGGATGCATCTTGCTGCCTTTCCAATGAAGCAAATTTAGTTTAGTAATAGGTGAAAAACCATCCCTACAAAGGTGTTAATCAGAGACTTGGCTTTGTGGACACTTTTCAGAGAACAAATTTGTTAGCATAAAAATAAAGCCAGAAAATTAAGAGCTGTTTAATCACTCAATTGGATTTTTTTGCCAGCATATTTTTTTTTCTCTGCAACCCACTGCTAAATTGTGCTTCCTAGCTGTTTTTATAAAATCACTGAATCAAATCTAACTCTGATTACATCAGAGAAGGCCAGGTACCCTACACCATAAGAGGGGGTTTGAAATTTTGACTTGTCTACTTAAAGATCACCAAAATCTGATAACAAGGTCAATTACGTCCCTGGGTGGGATTGAACCACCAACCTTTTGGTTTATAGCCGTACACACTAACTGATTGCGCCACAGAGACACTTTGCAAAAGTACATACTGACAAAGGCTAATAAGCATTCATCTAAAACGTTTCCTAGAAAAACTTTAAAAAGTCAATAATCTGGAGAGTTTTTGTAAGATGTTTCTTCCATCAACCAACGAAGAAACACATTGGTACTTTCCCATGATGAGTGAGTGCTTCAGGATCTATTGCACTTACATGTGCAGCAGAGTACAGCAATGGAAGCATGCTGGGCACATAACCCAGAGGTAGGCAGATTGAAACTATCCTCTGCTATATGCATTTTTTTTTGTTAATTAAAGTAATCCAAAACTGGGATTGATATGTTGGCTCTTTTATTTTTACTTACAGTACAATAACTTCTACCATTTTAATTTGTTTTAATAGTATATTGATAGTATTGTTTTCTTTCAAAAATCCACTTAATTTTCTTTACCCTATTATTAAAATGGTTATTGACAAAAACAAACTACATTGTCACCAGAAGAGCAATACAAAATGTATAAGTGATATATTAAAATCATCTTTCCAGCTTGAATTTCAATGATGCATTGGGGCAACGATTTTGTGAGAAACATTTTCACCCTTAAATAAAGATTTTCTTAATTCCTTACCTGTGTGCTAATTAGATATCACCTTGTTTTCACATTAAACAGACTTCCACATGAGAAAGCAGCAAGGATGCAGGGGCGTTAATGTTTCCTGGTGTCAACCTGTATTATTTCAGTAGACATTGAAATGAGGATGCATCTTGCTGCCTTTCCAATGAAGCAAGTTTAATTTAGTAATAGGTGAAAAACCATCCTTACAAAGGTGTTAATCAGAGACTTGGCTTTGTGGACACTTTTCAGAGAACAAATTTGTTAGCATAAAAATAAAGCCAGAAAATGAAGAGCTGTTTAATCACTCAATTGGATTTTTTTGCCAGCATATTTCTTTTTCTCTGCAACCCACTGCTAAATTGTGCTTCCTAGCTGTTTTTATAAAATCACTGAATCAAATCTAACTCTGATTACATCAAAGGCCAGGTACCCTACACCATAAGAGGGGGTTTGAAATTTTGACTTGTCTACTTAAAGATCACCAAAATCTGATAACAAGGTCAATTACGTCCCTGGGTGGGATTGAACCACCAACCTTTTGGTTAGTAGCCAGACACACTAACCGATTGCGCCACAGAGACACTTTGTAAAAAGTACATACTGACAAAGGCTAATAAGCATACATCTAGAACGTTTCCTAGAAAAACTTTAAAAAGTCAATAATCTGGAGAGTTTTTGTAAGATGTTTCTTCCATCAACCAACGAAGAAACACATTGGTACTTTCCCATGATGACTGAGTGCTTCAGGATCTCTTGCACTTACATGTGCAGCAGAGTACTGCAATGGAAGCATGCTGGGCCCCTAACCCAGAGGTAGGCAGATTGAAACTATCCTTTGCTCTATGCATTTTTTTTTTTAATTTAAGTAATCAAAACTGGGATTGATATTTTTGCTCTTTTATTTTTACTTAAAGTACAATAACTTTTACCATTTTAATTTGTTTTAATAGTATATTGACAGTATAGTTTTCTTTAAAAAATCCACTTAATTTTCTTTACCCTATTATTAAAAGGGTAATTGACAAAAACAAACTACATTGTCACCAGAAGAGCAATACAAAATGTACAAGTGATATATTAAAATCATCTTTCCAGCTTGAATTTCAATGATGCATTGGGGCAACGATTTTGTGAGAAACATCTTCACCCTTAAATAAAGATTTTCTTAATTCCTTACCTGTGTGCTAATTAGATATCACCTTGTTTTCACATTAAACAGACTTCCACATGAGAACGCAGCAAGGATGCAGTGGCGTTAATGTTTCCTGGTGTCAACCCGTATTATTTCAGTAGACATTGAAATGAGGATGCATCTTGCTGCCTTTCCAATGAAGCAAATTTAGTTTAGTAATAGGTGAAAAACCATCCCTACAAAGGTGTTAATCAGAGACTTGGCTTTGTGGACACTTTTCAGAGAACAAATTTGTTAGCATAAAAATAAAGCCAGAAAATTAAGAGCTGTTTAATCACTCAATTGGATTTTTTTGCCAGCATATTTCTTTTTCTCTGCAACCCACTGCTAAATTGTGCTTCCTAGCTGTTTTTATAAAATCACTGAATCAAATCTAACTCTGATTACATCAGAGAAGGCCAGGTACCCTACACCAGAACAGGGGGTTTGAAATTTTGACTTGTCTACTTAAAGATCACCAAAATCTGATAACAAGGTCAATTACGTCCCTGGGTGGGATTGAACCACCAACCTTTTGGTTAATAGCCGTGCACACTAACTGATTGCGCCACAGAGACACTTCGCAAAAGTTCATACTGACAAAGGCTAATAAGCATTCATCTAAAACGTTTCCTAGAAAAACTTTAAAAAGTCAATAATCTGGAGAGTTTTTGTAAGATGTTTCTTCCATCAACCAACGAAGAAACACATTGGTACTTTCCCATGATGAGTGAGTGCTTCAGGATCTCTTGCACTTACATGTGCAGCAGAGTACAGCAATGGAAGCATGCTGGGCCCATAACCCAGCGGTAGGCAGATTGAAACTATCCTCTGCTATATGCATTTTTTTTTTGTTAATTAAAGTAATCCAAAACTGGGATTGATATTTTGGCTCTTTTATTTTTACTTAAAGTACAATAACTTTTACCATTTTAATTTGTTTTAATAGTATATTGACAGTATAGTTTTCTTTAAAAAATCCACTTAATTTTCTTTACCCTATTATTAAAAGGGTAATTGACAAAAACAAACTACATTGTCACCAGAAGAGCAATACAAAATGTACAAGTGATATATTAAAATCATCTTTCCAGCTTTAATTTCAATGATGCATTGGGGCAACGATTTTGTGAGAAACATCTTCACCCTTAAAAAAAGATTTTCTTAATTCCTTACCTGTGTGCTAATTAGATATCACCTTGTTTTCACATTAAACAGACTTCTACATGAGAAAGCAGCAAGGATGCAGTGGCGTTAATGTTTCCTTGTGTCAACCTGTATTATTTCAGTAGACATTGAAATGAGGATGCATCTTGCTGCCTTTCCAATGAAGCAAGTTTAATTTAGTAATAGGTGAAAAACCATCCCTACAAATGTGTTAATCAGAGACTTGGCTTTGTGGACACTTTTCAGAGAACAAATTTGTTAGCATAAAAATAAAGCCAGAAAATGAAGAGCTGTTTAATCACTCAATTGGATTTTTTTTGCCAGCATATTTCTTTTTCTCTGCAACCCACTGCTAAATTGTGCTTCCTAGCTGTTTTTATTAAATCACTGAATCAAATCTAACTCTGATTACATCAGAAAAGGCCAGGTACCCTACACCATAACAGGGGGTTTGAAATTTTGACTTGTCTACTTAAAGATCACCAAAATCTGATAACAATGTCAATTACGTCCCTGGGTGGGATTGAACCACCAACCTTTTGGTTAGTAGCCGGACACACTAACCGATTGCGCCACAGAGACACTTCGCAAAAAGTATATACTGACAAAGGCTAATAAGCATACATTTAGAACGTTTCCTAGAAAAACTTTAAAAAGTCAATAATCTGGAGAGTTTTTGTAAAATGTTTCTTCCATCAACCAACGAAGAAACACATTGGTACTTTCCCATGATGACTGAGTGCTTCAGGATCTCTTGCACTTACATGTGCAGCAGAGTACTGCAATGGAAGCATGCTGGGCCCATAACCCAGAGGTAGGCAGATTGAAACTATCCTTTGCTATATGCATTTTTTTTGTTAATTTAAGTAATCAAAACTGGGATTGATATTTTTGCTCTTTTATTTTTACTTGAAGTACAATAACTTTTACCATTTTAATTTGTTTGAATAGTATATTGACAGTATAGTTTTCTTTAAAAAATCCACTTAATTTTCTTTACCCTATTATTAAAAGGGTAATTGACAAAAACAAACTACATTGTCACCAGAAGAGCAATACAAAATGTACAAGTGATATATTAAAATCATCTTTCCAGCTTGAATTTCAATGATGCATTGGGGCAACGATTTTGTGAGAAACATCTTCACCCTTAAATAAAGATTTTCTCAATTCCTTACCTGTGTGCTAATTAGATATCACCTTGTTTTCACATTAAACAGACTTCCACATGAGAAAGCAGCAAGGATGCAGTGGCGTTAATGTTTCCTGGTGTCAACCTGTATTATTTCAGTAGACATTGAAATGAGGATGCATCTTGCTGCCTTTCCAATGAAGCAAGTTTAATTTAGTAATAGGTGAAAAACCATCCTTACAAAGGTGTTAATCAGAGACTTGGCTTTGTGGACACTTTTCAGAGAACAAATTTGTTAGCATAAAAATAAAGCCAGAAAATGAAGAGCTGTTTAATCACTCAATTGGATTTTTTTGCCAGCATATTTCTTTTTCTCTGCAACCCACTGCTAAATTGTGCTTCCTAGCTGTTTTTATAAAATCACTGAATCAAATCTAACTCTGATTACATCAGAGAAGGCCAGGTACCCTACACCATAAGAGGGGGATTTGAAATTTTGACTTGTCTACTTAAAGATCACCAAAATCTGATAACAAGGTCAATTACGTCCCTGGGTGGGATTGAACCACCAACTTTTTGGTTAACAGCAGTGCACACTAACTGATTGCGCCACAAAAACATTTTGCAAAAGTATATACTGACAAAGGCTAATAAGCATTCATCTAAAATGTTTCCTAGAAAAACTTTAAAAAGTCAATAATCTGGAGAGTTTTTGTAAGATGTTTCTTCCATCAACCAACGAAGAAACACATTGGTACTTTCCCATGATGAGTGAGTGCTTCAGGATCTCTTGCACTTACATGTGCAGCAGAGTACAGCAATGGAAGCATGCTGGGCCCATAACCCAGCGGTAGGCAGATTGAAACTATCCTCTGCTATATGCATTTTTTTTTGTTAATTAAAGTAATCCAAAACTGGGATTGATATTTTGGCTCTTTTATTTTTACTTAAAGTACAATAACTTTTACCATTTTAATTTGTTTTAATAGTATATTGACAGTATAGTTTTCTTTAAAAAATCCACTTAATTTTCTTTACCCTATTATTAAAAGGGTAATTGACAAAAACAAACTACATTGTCACCAGAAGAGCAATACAAAATGTACAAGTGATATACTAAAATCATCTTTCCAGCTTGAATTTCAATGATGCATTGGGGCAACGATTTTGTGAGAAACATCTTCACCCTTAAATAAAGATTTTCTTAATTCCTTACCTGTGTGCTAATTAGATATCACCTTGTTTTCACATTAAACAGACTTCCACATGAGAACGCAGCAAGGATGCAGTGGCGTTAATGTTTCCTGGTGTCAACCCGTATTATTTCAGTAGACATTGAAATGAGGATGCATCTTGCTGCCTTTCCAATGAAGCAAATTTAGTTTAGTAATAGGTGAAAAACCATCCCTACAAAGGTGTTAATCAGAGACTTGGCTTTGTGGACACTTTTCAGAGAACAAATTTGTTAGCATAAAAATAAAGCCAGAAAATTAAGAGCTGTTTAATCACTCAATTGGATTTTTTTGCCAGCATATTTCTTTTTCTCTGCAACCCACTGCTAAATTGTGCTTCCTAGCTGTTTTTATAAAATCACTGAATCAAATCTAACTCTGATTACATCAGAGAAGGCCAGGTACCCTACACCATAAGAGGGGGTTTGAAATTTTGACTTGTCTACTTAAAGATCACCAAAATCTGATAACAAGGTCAATTACGTCCCTGGGTGGAATTGAACCACCAACCTTTTGGTTTATAGCCGTACACACTAACTGATTGCGCCACAGAGACACTTTGCAAAAGTACATACTGACAAAGGCTAATAAGCATTCATCTAAAACGTTTCCTAGAAAAACTTTAAAAAGTCAATAATCTGGAGAGTTTTTGTAAGATGTTTCTTCCATCAACCAACGAAGAAACACATTGGTACTTTCCCATGATGAGTGAGTGCTTCAGGATCTATTGCACTTACATGTGCAGCAGAGTACAGCAATGGAAGCATGCTGGGCACATAACCCAGAGGTAGGCAGATTGAAACTATCCTCTGCTATATGCATTTTTTTTTGTTAATTAAAGTAATCCAAAACTGGGATTGATATGTTGGCTCTTTTATTTTTACTTACAGTACAATAACTTCTACCATTTTAATTTGTTTTAATAGTATATTGATAGTATTGTTTTCTTTCAAAAATCCACTTAATTTTCTTTACCCTATTATTAAAATGGTTATTGACAAAAACAAACTACATTGTCACCAGAAGAGCAATACAAAATGTATAAGTGATATATTAAAATCATCTTTCCAGCTTGAATTTCAATGATGCATTGGGGCAACGATTTTGTGAGAAACATTTTCACCCTTAAATAAAGATTTTCTTAATTCCTTACCTGTGTGCTAATTAGATATCACCTTGTTTTCACATTAAACAGACTTCCACATGAGAAAGCAGCAAGGATGCAGGGGCGTTAATGTTTCCTGGTGTCAACCTGTATTATTTCAGTAGACATTGAAATGAGGATGCATCTTGCTGCCTTTCCAATGAAGCAAGTTTAATTTAGTAATAGGTGAAAAACCATCCTTACAAAGGTGTTAATCAGAGACTTGGCTTTGTGGACACTTTTCAGAGAACAAATTTGTTAGCATAAAAATAAAGCCAGAAAATGAAGAGCTGTTTAATCACTCAATTGGATTTTTTTGCCAGCATATTTCTTTTTCTCTGCAACCCACTGCTAAATTGTGCTTCCTAGCTGTTTTTATAAAATCACTGAATCAAATCTAACTCTGATTACATCAAAGGCCAGGTACCCTACACCATAAGAGGGGGTTTGAAATTTTGACTTGTCTACTTAAAGATCACCAAAATCTGATAACAAAGTCAATTACGTCCCTGGGTGGGATTGAACCACCAACCTTTTGGTTAGTAGCCAGACACACTAACCGATTGCGCCACAGAGACACTTTGTAAAAAGTACATACTGACAAAGGCTAATAAGCATACATCTAGAACGTTTCCTAGAAAAACTTTAAAAAGTCAATAATCTGGAGAGTTTTTGTAAGATGTTTCTTCCATCAACCAACGAAGAAACACATTGGTACTTTCCCATGATGACTGAGTGCTTCAGGATCTCTTGCACTTACATGTGCAGCAGAGTACTGCAATGGAAGCATGCTGGGCCCCTAACCCAGAGGTAGGCAGATTGAAACTATCCTTTGCTCTATGCATTTTTTTTTTAATTTAAGTAATCAAAACTGGGATTGATATTTTTGCTCTTTTATTTTTACTTAAAGTACAATAACTTTTACCATTTTAATTTGTTTTAATAGTATATTGACAGTATAGTTTTCTTTAAAAAATCCACTTAATTTTCTTTACCCTATTATTAAAAGGGTAATTGACAAAAACAAACTACATTGTCACCAGAAGAGCAATACAAAATGTACAAGTGATATATTAAAATCATCTTTCCAGCTTGAATTTCAATGATGCATTGGGGCAACGATTTTGTGAGAAACATCTTCACCCTTAAATAAAGATTTTCTTAATTCCTTACCTGTGTGCTAATTAGATATCACCTTGTTTTCACATTAAACAGACTTCCACATGAGAACGCAGCAAGGATGCAGTGGCGTTAATGTTTCCTGGTGTCAACCCGTATTATTTCAGTAGACATTGAAATGAGGATGCATCTTGCTGCCTTTCCAATGAAGCAAATTTAGTTTAGTAATAGGTGAAAAACCATCCCTACAAAGGTGTTAATCAGAGACTTGGCTTTGTGGACACTTTTCAGAGAACAAATTTGTTAGCATAAAAATAAAGCCAGAAAATTAAGAGCTGTTTAATCACTCAATTGGATTTTTTTGCCAGCATATTTCTTTTTCTCTGCAACCCACTGCTAAATTGTGCTTCCTAGCTGTTTTTATAAAATCACTGAATCAAATCTAACTCTGATTACATCAGAGAAGGCCAGGTACCCTACACCAGAACAGGGGGTTTGAAATTTTGACTTGTCTACTTAAAGATCACCAAAATCTGATAACAAGGTCAATTACGTCCCTGGGTGGGATTGAACCACCAACCTTTTGGTTAATAGCCGTGCACACTAACTGATTGCGCCACAGAGACACTTCGCAAAAGTTCATACTGACAAAGGCTAATAAGCATTCATCTAAAACGTTTCCTAGAAAAACTTTAAAAAGTCAATAATCTGGAGAGTTTTTGTAAGATGTTTCTTCCATCAACCAACGAAGAAACACATTGGTACTTTCCCATGATGACTGAGTGCTTCAGGATCTCTTGCACTTACATGTGCAGCAGAGTACAGCAATGGAAGCATGCTGGGCCCATAACCCAGCGGTAGGCAGATTGAAACTATCCTCTGCTATATGCATTTTTTTTTTGTTAATTAAAGTAATCCAAAACTGGGATTGATATTTTGGCTCTTTTATTTTTACTTAAAGTACAATAACTTTTACCATTTTAATTTGTTTTAATAGTATATTGACAGTATAGTTTTCTTTAAAAAATCCACTTAATTTTCTTTACCCTATTATTAAAAGGGTAATTGACAAAAACAAACTACATTGTCACCAGAAGAGCAATACAAAATGTACAAGTGATATATTAAAATCATCTTTCCAGCTTTAATTTCAATGATGCATTGGGGCAACGATTTTGTGAGAAACATCTTCACCCTTAAAAAAAGATTTTCTTAATTCCTTACCTGTGTGCTAATTAGATATCACCTTGTTTTCACATTAAACAGACTTCTACATGAGAAAGCAGCAAGGATGCAGTGGCGTTAATGTTTCCTTGTGTCAACCTGTATTATTTCAGTAGACATTGAAATGAGGATGCATCTTGCTGCCTTTCCAATGAAGCAAGTTTAATTTAGTAATAGGTGAAAAACCATCCCTACAAATGTGTTAATCAGAGACTTGGCTTTGTGGACACTTTTCAGAGAACAAATTTGTTAGCATAAAAATAAAGCCAGAAAATGAAGAGCTGTTTAATCACTCAATTGGATTTTTTTTGCCAGCATATTTCTTTTTCTCTGCAACCCACTGCTAAATTGTGCTTCCTAGCTGTTTTTATTAAATCACTGAATCAAATCTAACTCTGATTACATCAGAAAAGGCCAGGTACCCTACACCATAACAGGGGGTTTGAAATTTTGACTTGTCTACTTAAAGATCACCAAAATCTGATAACAATGTCAATTACGTCCCTGGGTGGGATTGAACCACCAACCTTTTGGTTAGTAGCCGGACACACTAACCGATTGCGCCACAGAGACACTTCGCAAAAAGTATATACTGACAAAGGCTAATAAGCATACATTTAGAACGTTTCCTAGAAAAACTTTAAAAAGTCAATAATCTGGAGAGTTTTTGTAAAATGTTTCTTCCATCAACCAACGAACAAAACACATTGGTACTTTCCCATGATGACTGAGTGCTTCAGGATCTCTTGCACTTACATGTGCAGCAGAGTACTGCAATGGAAGCATGCTGGGCCCATAACCCAGAGGTAGGCAGATTGAAACTATCCTTTGCTATATGCATTTTTTTTGTTAATTTAAGTAATCAAAACTGGGATTGATATTTTTGCTCTTTTATTTTTACTTGAAGTACAATAACTTTTACCATTTTAATTTGTTTGAATAGTATATTGACAGTATAGTTTTCTTTAAAAAATCCACTTAATTTTCTTTACCCTATTATTAAAAGGGTAATTGACAAAAACAAACTACATTGTCACCAGAAGAGCAATACAAAATGTACAAGTGATATATTAAAATCATCTTTCCAGCTTGAATTTCAATGATGCATTGGGGCAACGATTTTGTGAGAAACATCTTCACCCTTAAATAAAGATTTTCTCAATTCCTTACCTGTGTGCTAATTAGATATCACCTTGTTTTCACATTAAACAGACTTCCACATGAGAAAGCAGCAAGGATGCAGTGGCGTTAATGTTTCCTGGTGTCAACCTGTATTATTTCAGTAGACATTGAAATGAGGATGCATCTTGCTGCCTTTCCAATGAAGCAAGTTTAATTTAGTAATAGGTGAAAAACCATCCTTACAAAGCTGTTAATCAGAGACTTGGCTTTGTGGACACTTTTCAGAGAACAAATTTGTTAGCATAAAAATAAAGCCAGAAAATGAAGAGCTGTTTAATCACTCAATTGGATTTTTTTGCCAGCATATTTCTTTTTCTCTGCAACCCACTGCTAAATTGTGCTTCCTAGCTGTTTTTATAAAATCACTGAATCAAATCTAACTCTGATTACATCAGAGAAGGCCAGGTACCCTACACCATAAGAGGGGGATTTGAAATTTTGACTTGTCTACTTAAAGATCACCAAAATCTGATAACAAGGTCAATTACGTCCCTGGGTGGGATTGAACCACCAACTTTTTGGTTAACAGCAGTGCACACTAACTGATTGCGCCACAAAGACATTTTGCAAAAGTATATACTGACAAAGGCTAATAAGCATTCATCTAAAATGTTTCCTAGAAAAACTTTAAAAAGTCAATAATCTGGAGAGTTTTTGTAAGATGTTTCTTCCATCAACCAACGAAGAAACACATTGGTACTTTCCCATGATGAGTGAGTGCTTCAGGATCTCTTGCACTTACATGTGCAGCAGAGTACAGCAATGGAAGCATGCTGGGCCCATAACCCAGCGGTAGGCAGATTGAAACTATCCTCTGCTATATGCATTTTTTTTTGTTAATTAAAGTAATCCAAAACTGGGATTGATATTTTGGCTCTTTTATTTTTACTTAAAGTACAATAACTTTTACCATTTTAATTTGTTTTAATAGTATATTGACAGTATAGTTTTCTTTAAAAAATCCACTTAATTTTCTTTACCCTATTATTAAAAGGGTAATTGACAAAAACAAACTACATTGTCACCAGAAGAGCAATACAAAATGTACAAGTGATATATTAAAATCATCTTTCCAGCTTGAATTTCAATGATGCATTGGGGCAACGATTTTGTGAGAAACATCTTCACCCTTAAATAAAGATTTTCTTAATTCCTTACCTGTGTGCTAATTAGATATCACCTTGTTTTCACATTAAACAGACTTCCACATGAGAACGCAGCAAGGATGCAGTGGCGTTAATGTTTCCTGGTGTCAACCCGTATTATTTCAGTAGACATTGAAATGAGGATGCATCTTGCTGCCTTTCCAATGAAGCAAATTTAGTTTAGTAATAGGTGAAAAACCATCCCTACAAAGGTGTTAATCAGAGACTTGGCTTTGTGGACACTTTTCAGAGAACAAATTTGTTAGCATAAAAATAAAGCCAGAAAATTAAGAGCTGTTTAATCACTCAATTGGATTTTTTTGCCAGCATATTTCTTTTTCTCTGCAACCCACTGCTAAATTGTGCTTCCTAGCTGTTTTTATAAAATCACTGAATCAAATCTAACTCTGATTACATCAGAGAAGGCCAGGTACCCTACACCATAAGAGGGGGTTTGAAATTTTGACTTGTCTACTTAAAAATCACCAAAATCTGATAACAAGGTCAATTACGTCCCTGGGTGGGATTGAACCACCAACCTTTTGGTTAGTAGCCAGACACACTAACCGATTGCGCCACAGAGACACTTTGTAAAAAGTACATACTGACAAAGGCTAATAAGCATACATCTAGAACGTTTCCTAGAAAAACTTTAAAAAGTCAATAATCTGGAGAGTTTTTGTAAGATGTTTCTTCCATCAACCAACGAAGAAACACATTGGTACTTTCCCATGATGACTGAGTGCTTCAGGATCTCTTGCACTTACATGTGCAGCAGAGTACTGCAATGGAAGCATGCTGGGCCCCTAACCCAGAGGTAGGCAGATTGAAACTATCCTTTGCTCTATGCATTTTTTTTTTAATTTAAGTAATCAAAACTGGGATTGATATTTTTGCTCTTTTATTTTTACTTAAAGTACAATAACTTTTACCATTTTAATTTGTTTTAATAGTATATTGACAGTATAGTTTTCTTTAAAAAATCCACTTAATTTTCTTTACCCTATTATTAAAAGGGTAATTGACAAAAACAAACTACATTGTCACCAGAAGAGCAATACAAAATGTACAAGTGATATATTAAAATCATCTTTCCAGCTTGAATTTCAATGATGCATTGGGGCAACGATTTTGTGAGAAACATCTTCACCCTTAAATAAAGATTTTCTTAATTCCTTACCTGTGTGCTAATTAGATATCACCTTGTTTTCACATTAAACAGACTTCCACATGAGAACGCAGCAAGGATGCAGTGGCGTTAATGTTTCCTGGTGTCAACCCGTATTATTTCAGTAGACATTGAAATGAGGATGCATCTTGCTGCCTTTCCAATGAAGCAAATTTAGTTTAGTAATAGGTGAAAAACCATCCCTACAAAGGTGTTAATCAGAGACTTGGCTTTGTGGACACTTTTCAGAGAACAAATTTGTTAGCATAAAAATAAAGCCAGAAAATTAAGAGCTGTTTAATCACTCAATTGGATTTTTTTGCCAGCATATTTCTTTTTCTCTGCAACCCACTGCTAAATTGTGCTTCCTAGCTGTTTTTATAAAATCACTGAATCAAATCTAACTCTGATTACATCAGAGAAGGCCAGGTACCCTACACCAGAACAGGGGGTTTGAAATTTTGACTTGTCTACTTAAAGATCACCAAAATCTGATAACAAGGTCAATTACGTCCCTGGGTGGGATTGAACCACCAACCTTTTGGTTAATAGCCGTGCACACTAACTGATTGCGCCACAGAGACACTTCGCAAAAGTTCATACTGACAAAGGCTAATAAGCATTCATCTAAAACGTTTCCTAGAAAAACTTTAAAAAGTCAATAATCTGGAGAGTTTTTGTAAGATGTTTCTTCCATCAACCAACGAAGAAACACATTGGTACTTTCCCATGATGAGTGAGTGCTTCAGGATCTCTTGCACTTACATGTGCAGCAGAGTACAGCAATGGAAGCATGCTGGGCCCATAACCCAGCGGTAGGCAGATTGAAACTATCCTCTGCTATATGCATTTTTTTTTTGTTAATTAAAGTAATCCAAAACTGGGATTGATATTTTGGCTCTTTTATTTTTACTTAAAGTACAATAACTTTTACCATTTTAATTTGTTTTAATAGTATATTGACAGTATAGTTTTCTTTAAAAAATCCACTTAATTTTCTTTACCCTATTATTAAAAGGGTAATTGACAAAAACAAACTACATTGTCACCAGAAGAGCAATACAAAATGTACAAGTGATATATTAAAATCATCTTTCCAGCTTTAATTTCAATGATGCATTGGGGCAACGATTTTGTGAGAAACATCTTCACCCTTAAAAAAAGATTTTCTTAATTCCTTACCTGTGTGCTAATTAGATATCACCTTGTTTTCACATTAAACAGACTTCTACATGAGAAAGCAGCAAGGATGCAGTGGCGTTAATGTTTCCTTGTGTCAACCTGTATTATTTCAGTAGACATTGAAATGAGGATGCATCTTGCTGCCTTTCCAATGAAGCAAGTTTAATTTAGTAATAGGTGAAAAACCATCCCTACAAATGTGTTAATCAGAGACTTGGCTTTGTGGACACTTTTCAGAGAACAAATTTGTTAGCATAAAAATAAAGCCAGAAAATGAAGAGCTGTTTAATCACTCAATTGGATTTTTTTTGCCAGCATATTTCTTTTTCTCTGCAACCCACTGCTAAATTGTGCTTCCTAGCTGTTTTTATTAAATCACTGAATCAAATCTAACTCTGATTACATCAGAAAAGGCCAGGTACCCTACACCATAACAGGGGGTTTGAAATTTTGACTTGTCTACTTAAAGATCACCAAAATCTGATAACAATGTCAATTACGTCCCTGGGTGGGATTGAACCACCAACCTTTTGGTTAGTAGCCGGACACACTAACCGATTGCGCCACAGAGACACTTCGCAAAAAGTATATACTGACAAAGGCTAATAAGCATACATTTAGAACGTTTCCTAGAAAAACTTTAAAAAGTCAATAATCTGGAGAGTTTTTGTAAAATGTTTCTTCCATCAACCAACGAAGAAACACATTGGTACTTTCCCATGATGACTGAGTGCTTCAGGATCTCTTGCACTTACATGTGCAGCAGAGTACTGCAATGGAAGCATGCTGGGCCCATAACCCAGAGGTAGGCAGATTGAAACTATCCTTTGCTATATGCATTTTTTTTGTTAATTTAAGTAATCAAAACTGGGATTGATATTTTTGCTCTTTTATTTTTACTTGAAGTACAATAACTTTTACCATTTTAATTTGTTTGAATAGTATATTGACAGTATAGTTTTCTTTAAAAAATCCACTTAATTTTCTTTACCCTATTATTAAAAGGGTAATTGACAAAAACAAACTACATTGTCACCAGAAGAGCAATACAAAATGTACAAGTGATATATTAAAATCATCTTTCCAGCTTGAATTTCAATGATGCATTGGGGCAACGATTTTGTGAGAAACATCTTCACCCTTAAATAAAGATTTTCTCAATTCCTTACCTGTGTGCTAATTAGATATCACCTTGTTTTCACATTAAACAGACTTCCACATGAGAAAGCAGCAAGGATGCAGTGGCGTTAATGTTTCCTGGTGTCAACCTGTATTATTTCAGTAGACATTGAAATGAGGATGCATCTTGCTGCCTTTCCAATGAAGCAAGTTTAATTTAGTAATAGGTGAAAAACCATCCTTACAAAGGTGTTAATCAGAGACTTGGCTTTGTGGACACTTTTCAGAGAACAAATTTGTTAGCATAAAAATAAAGCCAGAAAATGAAGAGCTGTTTAATCACTCAATTGGATTTTTTTGCCAGCATATTTCTTTTTCTCTGCAACCCACTGCTAAATTGTGCTTCCTAGCTGTTTTTATAAAATCACTGAATCAAATCTAACTCTGATTACATCAGAGAAGGCCAGGTACCCTACACCATAAGAGGGGGATTTGAAATTTTGACTTGTCTACTTAAAGATCACCAAAATCTGATAACAAGGTCAATTACGTACCTGGGTGGGATTGAACCACCAACTTTTTGGTTAACAGCAGTGCACACTAACTGATTGCGCCACAAAGACATTTTGCAAAAGTATATACTGACAAAGGCTAATAAGCATTCATCTAAAATGTTTCCTAGAAAAACTTTAAAAAGTCAATAATCTGGAGAGTTTTTGTAAGATGTTTCTTCCATCAACCAACGAAGAAACACATTGGTACTTTCCCATGATGAGTGAGTGCTTCAGGATCTCTTGCACTTACATGTGCAGCAGAGTACA
This sequence comes from Pseudophryne corroboree, assembly GCF_028390025.1. Classification (NCBI taxonomy): domain Eukaryota; kingdom Metazoa; phylum Chordata; class Amphibia; order Anura; family Myobatrachidae; genus Pseudophryne; species Pseudophryne corroboree. The sequence goes on from NW_026967611.1 coordinate 46,304, forward strand.
GCAATGGAAGCATGCTGGGCCCATAACCCAGCGGTAGGCAGATTGAAACTATCCTCTGCTATATGCATTTTTTTTTGTTAATTAAAGTAATCCAAAACTGGGATTGATATTTTGGCTCTTTTATTTTTACTTAAAGTACAATAACTTTTACCATTTTAATTTGTTTTAATAGTATATTGACAGTATAGTTTTCTTTCAAAAATCCACTTAATTTTCTTTACCCTATTATTAAAATGGTAATTGACAAAAACAAACTACATTGTCACCAGAAGAGCAATACAAAATGTACAAGTGATATATTAAAATCATCTTTCCAGCTTGAATTTCAATGATGCATTGGGGCAACGATTTTGTGAGAAACATCTTCACCCTTAAATAAAGATTTTCTTAATTCCTTACCTGTGTGCTAATTAGATATCACCTTGTTTTCACATTAAACAGACTTCCACATGAGAAAGCAGCAAGGATACAGTGGCGCTAATGTTTCCTGGTGTCAACCTGTATTATTTCAGTAGACATTGAAATGAGGATGCATCTTGCTGCCTTTCCAATGAAGCAAGTTTAATTTAGTAATAGGTGAAAAACCATCCCTACAAAGGTGTTAATCAGAGACTTGGCTTTGTGGACACTTTTCAAAGAACAAATTTGTTAGCATAAAAATAAAGCCAGAAAATGAAGAGCTGTTTAATCACTCAATTGGATTTTTTTTGCCAGCATATTTCTTTTTCTCTGCAACCCACTGCTAAATTGTGCTTCCTAGCTGTTTTTATAAAATCACTGAATCAAATCTAACTCTGATTACATCAGAGAAGGCCAGGTACCCTACACCATAACAGGGGGTTTGAAATTTTGACTTGTCTACTTAAAGATCACCAAAATCTGATAACAAGGTCAGTTACGTCCCTGGTTGGGATTGAACCACCAACCATTTGGTTAGTAGCCGGACACACTAACCGATTGCGCCACAGAGACTTTTTGCAAAAAGTACATACTTACAAAGTCTAATAAGCATACATCTAGAACGTTTCCTAGAAAAACTTTAAAAAGTCAATAATCTGGAGAGTTTTTGTAAGATGTTTCTTCCATCAACCAATGAAGAAACACATTGGTACTTTCCCATGATGAGTGAGTGCTTCAGGATCTCTTGCACTTACATGTGCAGCAGAGTACTGCAATGGAAGCATGCTGGGCCCCTAACCCAGAGGTAGGCAGATTGAAACTATCCTTTGCTATATGCATTTTTTTTTTGTTAATTTAAGTAATCAAAACTGGGATTGATATTTTTGCTCTTTTATTTTTACTTAAAGTACAATAACTTTTACCATTTTAATTTGTTTTAATAGTATATTGACAGTATAGTTTTCTTTAAAAAATCCACTTAATTTTCTTTACCCTATTATTAAAAGGGTAATTGACAAAAACAAACTACATTGTCACCAGAAGAGCAATACAAAATGTACAAGTGATATATTAAAATCATCTTTCCAGCTTGAATTTCAATGATGCATTGGGGCAACGATTTTGTGAGAAACATCTTCACCCTTAAATAAAGATTTTCTTAATTCCTTACCTGTGTGCTAATTAGATATCACCTTGTTTTCACATTAAACAGACTTCTACATGAGAAAGCAGCAAGGATGCAGTGGCGTTAATGTTTCCTGGTGTCAACCTGTATTATTTCAGTAGACATTGAAATGAGGATGCATCTTGCTGCCTTTCCAATGAAGCAAGTTTAATTTAGTAATAGGTGAAAAACCATCCTTACAAAGGTGTTAATCAGAGACTTGGCTTTGTGGACACTTTTCAGAGAACAAATTTGTTAGCATAAAAATAAAGCCAGAAAATGAAGAGCTGTTTAATCACTCAATTGGATTTTTTTGCCAGCATATTTCTTTTTCTCTGCAACCCACTGCTAAATTGTGCTTCCTAGCTGTTGTTATAAAATCACTGAATCAAATCTAACTCTGATTACATCAGAGAAGGCCAGGTACCCTACACCATAAGAGGGGGATTTGAAATTTTGACTTGTCTACTTAAAGATCACCAAAATCTGATAACAAGGTCAATTACGTCCCTGGGTGGGATTGAACCACCAACCTTTTGGTTAACAGCCGTGCACACTAACTGATTGCGCCACAAAGACATTTTGCAAAAGTATATACTGACAAAGGCTAATAAGCATTCATCTAAAACGTTTCCTAGAAAAACTTTAAAAAGTCAATAATCTGGAGAGTTTTTGTAAGATGTTTCTTCCATCAACCAACGAAGAAACACATTGGTACTTTCCCATGATGAGTGAGTGCTTCAGGATCTCTTGCACTTACATGTGCAGCAGAGTACAGCAATGGAAGCATGCTGGGCCCATAACCCAGCGGTAGGCAGATTGAAACTATCCTCTGCTATATGCATTTTTTTTTGTTAATTAAAGTAATCCAAAACTGGGATTGATATTTTGGCTCTTTTATTTTTACTTAAAGTACAATAACTTTTACCATTTTAATTTGTTTTAATAGTATATTGACAGTATAGTTTTCTTTCAAAAATCCACTTAATTTTCTTTACCCTATTATTAAAATGGTAATTGACAAAAACAAACTACATTGTCACCAGAAGAGCAATACAAAATGTACAAGTGATATATTAAAATCATCTTTCCAGCTTGAATTTCAATGATGCATTGGGGCAACGATTTTGTGAGAAACATCTTCACCCTTAAATAAAGATTTTCTTAATTCCTTACCTGTGTGCTAATTAGATATCACCTTGTTTTCACATTAAACAGACTTCCACATGAGAAAGCAGCAAGGATACAGTGGCGTTAATGTTTCCTGGTGTCAACCTGTATTATTTCAGTAGACATTGAAATGAGGATGCATCTTGCTGCCTTTCCAATGAAGCAAGTTTAATTTAGTAATAGGTGAAAAACCATCCCTACAAAGGTGTTAATCAGAGACTTGGCTTTGTGGACACTTTTCAAAGAACAAATTTGTTAGCATAAAAATAAAGCCAGAAAATGAAGAGCTGTTTAATCACTCAATTGGATTTTTTTTGCCAGCATATTTCTTTTTCTCTGCAACCCACTGCTAAATTGTGCTTCCTAGCTGTTTTTATAAAATCACTGAATCAAATCTAACTCTGATTACATCAGAGAAGGCCAGGTACCCTACACCATAACAGGGGGTTTGACATTTTGACTTGTCTACTTAAAGATCACCAAAATCTGATAACAAGGTCAGTTACGTCCCTGGTTGGTATTGAACCACCAACCATTTGGTTAGTAGCCGGACACACTAACCGATTGCGCCACAGAGACTTTTTGCAAAAAGTACATACTTACAAAGTCTAATAAGCATACATCTAGAACGTTTCCTAGAAAAACTTTAAAAAGTCAATAATCTGGAGAGTTTTTGTAAGATGTTTCTTCCATCAACCAATGAAGAAACACATTGGTACTTTCCCATGATGAGTGAGTGCTTCAGGATCTCTTGCACTTACATGTGCAGCAGAGTACTGCAATGGAAGCATGCTGGGCCCCTAACCCAGAGGTAGGCAGATTGAAACAATCCTTTGCTATATGCATTTTTTTTTGTTAATTTAAGTAATCAAAACTGGGATTGATATTTTTGCTCTTTTATTTTTACTTAAAGTACAATAACTTTTACCATTTTAATTTGTTTTAATAGTATATTGACAGTATAGTTTTCTTTAAAAAATCCACTTAATTTTCTTTACCCTATTATTAAAAGGGTAATTGACCAAAACAAACTACATTGTCACCAGAAGAGCAATACAAAATGTACAAGTGATATATTAAAATCATCTTTCCAGCTTGAATTTCAATGATGCATTGGGGCAACGATTTTGTGAGAAACATCTTCACCCTTAAATAAAGATTTTCTTAATTCCTTACCTGTGTGCTAATTAGATATCACCTTGTTTTTTTACATTAAACAGACTTCTACATGAGAAAGCAGCAAGGATGCAGTGGCGTTAATGTTTCCTGGTGTCAACCTGTATTATTTCAGTAGACATTGAAATGAGGATGCATCTTGCTGCCTTTCCAATGAAGCAAGTTTAATTTAGTAATAGGTGAAAACCATCCCTACAAAGGTGTTAATCAGAGACTTGGCTTTGTGGACACTTTTCAGAGAACAAATTTGTTAGCATAAAAATAAAGCCAGAAAATGAAGAGCTGTTTAATCACTCAATTGGATTTTTTTTGCCAGCATATTTCTTTTTCTCTGCAACCCACTGCTAAATTGTGCTTCCTAGCTGTTTTTATTAAATCACTGAATCAAATCTAACTCTGATTACATCAGAAAAGGCCAGGTACCCTACACCATAACAGGGGGTTTGAAATTTTGACTTGTCTACTTAAAGATCACCAAAATCTGATAACAAGGTCAATTACGTCCCTGGGTGGGATTGAACCACCAACCTTTTGGTTAGTAGCCGGACACACTAACCGATTGCACCACAGAGACACTTCACAGAAAGTACATACTGACAAAGGCTAATAAGCATGCATCTAGAACGTTTCCTAGAAAAACTTTAAAAAGTCAATAATCTGGAGAGTTTTTGTAAAATGTTTCTTCCATCAACCAACGAAGAAACACATTGGTACTTTCCCATGATGAGTGAGTGCTTCAGGATCTCTTGCACTTACATGTGCAGCAGAGTACTGCAATGGAAGCATGCTGGGCCCCTAACCCAGAGGTAGGCAGATTGAAACAATCCTTTGCTATATGCATTTTTTTTGTTAATTTAAGTAATCAAAACTGGGATTTATATTTTTGCTCTTTTATTTTTACTTGAAGTACAATAACTTTTACCATTTTAATTTGTTTGAATAGTATATTGACAGTATAGTTTTCTTTAAAAAATCCACTTAATTTTCTTTACCCTATTATTAAAAGGGTAATTGACAAAAACAAACTACATTGTCACCAGAAGAGCAATACAAAATGTACAAGTGATATATTAAAATCATCTTTCCAGCTTGAATTTCAATGATGCATTGGGGCAACGATTTTGTGAGAAACATCTTCACCCTTAAATAAAGATTTTCTTAATTCCTTACCTGTGTGCTAATTAGATATCACCTTGTTTTCACATTAAACAGACTTCTACATGAGAAAGCAGCAAGGATGCAGTGGCGTTAATGTTTCCTGGTGTCAACCTGTATTATTTCAGTAGACATTGAAATGAGGATGCATCTTGCTGCCTTTCCAATGAAGCAAGTTTAATTTAGTAATAGGTGAAAAACCATCCCTACAAAGGTGTTAATCAGAGACTTGGCTTTGTGGACACTTTTCAGAGAACAAATTTGTTAGCATAAAAATAAAGCCAGAAAATGAAGAGCTGTTTAATCACTCAATTGGATTTTTTTTGCCAGCATATTTCTTTTTCTCTGCAACCCACTGCTAAATTGTGCTTCCTAGCTGTTTTTACTAAATCACTGAATCAAATCTAACTCTGATTACATCTGAAAAGGCCAGGTACCCTACACCATAAGAGGGGGATTTGAAATTTTGACTTGTCTACTTAAAGATCACCAAAATCTGATAACAAGGTCAATTACGTCCCTGGGTGGGATTGAACCACCAACTTTTTGGTTAGTAGCCGGACACACTAACCGATTGCACCACAGAGACACTTCACAGAAAGTACATACTGACAAAGGCTAATAAGCATGCATCTAGAACGTTTCCTAGAAAAACTTTAAAAAGTCAATAATCTGGAGAGTTTTTGTAAAATGTTTCTTCCATCAACCAACGAAGAAACACATTGGTACTTTCCCATGATGAGTGAGTGCTTCAGGATCTCTTGCACTTACATGTGCAGCAGAGTACTGCAATGGAAGCATGCTGGGCCCCTAACCCAGAGGTAGGCAGATTGAAACAATCCTTTGCTATATGCATTTTTTTTGTTAATTTAAGTAATCAAAACTGGGATTTATATTTTTGCTCTTTTATTTTTACTTGAAGTACAATAACTTTTACCATTTTAATTTGTTTGAATAGTATATTGACAGTATAGTTTTCTTTAAAAAATCCACTTAATTTTCTTTACCCTATTATTAAAAGGGTAATTGACAAAAACAAACTACATTGTCACCAGAAGAGCAATACAAAATGTACAAGTGATATATTAAAATCATCTTTCCAGCTTGAATTTCAATGATGCATTGGGGCAACGATTTTGTGAGAAACATCTTCACCCTTAAATAAAGATTTTCTTAATTCCTTACCTGTGTGCTAATTAGATATCACCTTGTTTTCACATTAAACAGACTTCCACATGAGAAAGCAGCAAGGATGCAGTGGCGTTAATGTTTCCTGGTGTCAACCTGTATTATTTCAGTAGAAATTGAAATGAGGATACATCTTGCTGCCTTTCCAATGAAGCAAGTTTAATTTAGTAATAGGTGAAAAACCATCCCTACAAAGGTGTTAATCAGAGACTTGGCTTTGTGGACACTTTTCAGAGAACAAATTTGTTAGCATAAAAATAAAGCCAGAAAATGAAGAGCTGTTTAATCACTCAATTGGATTTTTTTTGCCAGCATATTTCTTTTTCTCTGCAACCCACTGCTAAATTGTGCTTCCTATCTGTTTTTATAAAATCACTGAATCAAATCTAACTCTGATTACATCAGAGAAGGCCAGGTACCCTACACCATAACAAGGGGTTTGAAATTTTGACTTGTCTACTTAAAGATCACCAAAATCTGATAACAAGGTCAATTACGTCCCTGGGTGGGATTGAACCACCAACCTTTTGGTTAGTAGCCAGACACACTAACCGATTGCGCCACAGAGACACTTTGTAAAAAGTACATACTGACAAAGGCTAATAAGCATACATCTAGAACGTTTCCTAGAAAAACTTTAAAAAGTCAATAATCTGGAGAGTTTTTGTAAGATGTTTCTTCCATCAACCAACGAAGAAACACATTGGTACTTTCCCATGATGAGTGAGTGCTTCAGGATCTCTTGCACTTACATGTGCAGCAGAGTACAGCAATGGAAGCATGCTGGGCCCATAACCCAGCGGTAGGCAGATTGAAACTATCCTCTGCTATATGCATTTTTTTTTGTTAATTAAAGTAATCCAAAACTGGGATTGATATTTTGGCTCTTTTATTTTTACTTAAAGTACAATAACTTTTACCATTTTAATTTGTTTTAATAGTATATTGACAGTATAGTTTTCTTTCAAAAATCCACTTAATTTTCTTTACCCTATTATTAAAATGGTAATTGACAAAAACAAACTACATTGTCACCAGAAGAGCAATACAAAATGTACAAGTGATATATTAAAATCATCTTTCCAGCTTGAATTTCAATGATGCATTGGGGCAACGATTTTGTGAGAAACATCTTCACCCTTAAATAAAGATTTTCTTAATTCCTTACCTGTGTGCTAATTAGATATCACCTTGTTTTCACATTAAACAGACTTCCACATGAGAAAGCAGCAAGGATACAGTGGCGTTAATGTTTCCTGGTGTCAACCTGTATTATTTCAGTAGACATTGAAATGAGGATGCATCTTGCTGCCTTTCCAATGAAGCAAGTTTAATTTAGTAATAGGTGAAAAACCATCCCTACAAAGGTGTTAATCAGAGACTTGGCTTTGTGGACACTTTTCAAAGAACAAATTTGTTAGCATAAAAATAAAGCCAGAAAATGAAGAGCTGTTTAATCACTCAATTGGATATTTTTTGCCAGCATATTTCTTTTTCTCTGCAACCCACTGCTAAATTGTGCTTCCTAGCTGTTTTTATAAAATCACTGAATCAAATCTAACTCTGATTACATCAGAGAAGGCCAGGTACCCTACACCATAACAGGGGGTTTGAAATTTTGACTTGTCTACTTAAAGATCACCAAAATCTGATAACAAGGTCAGTTACGTCCCTGGTTGGGTTTGAACCACCAACCATTTGGTTAGTAGCCGGACACACTAACCGATTGCGCCACAGAGACTTTTTGCAAAAAGTACATACTTACAAAGTCTATTAAGCATACATCAAGAACGTTTCCTAGAAAAACTTTAAAAAGTCAATAATCTGGAGAGTTTTTGTAAGATGTTTCTTCCATCAACCAATGAAGAAACACATTGGTACTTTCCCATGATGAGTGAGTGCTTCAGGATCTCTTGCACTTACATGTGCAGCAGAGTACTGCAATGGAAGCATGCTGGGCCCCTAACCCAGAGGTAGGCAGATTGAAACAATCCTTTGCTATATGCATTTTTTTTTTGTTAATTTAAGTAATCAAAACTGGGATTGATATTTTTGCTCTTTTATTTTTACTTAAAGTACAATAACTTTTACCATTTTAATTTGTTTTAATAGTATATTGACAGTATAGTTTTCTTTAAAAAATCCACTTAATTTTCTTTACCCTATTATTAAAAGGGTAATTGACAAAAACAAACTACATTGTCACCAGAAGAGCAATACAAAATGTACAAGTGATATATTAAAATCATCTTTCCAGCTTGAATTTCAATGATGCATCGGGGCAACGATTTTGTGAGAAACATCTTCACCCTTAAATAAAGATTTTCTTAATTCCTTACCTGTGTGCTAATAAGATATCACCTTGTTTTCACATTAAACAGACTTCTACATGAGAAAGCAGCAAGGATGCAGTGGCGTTAATGTTTCCTGGTGTCAACCTGTATTATTTCAGTAGACATTGAAATGAGGATGCATCTTGCTGCCTTTCCAATGAAGCAAGTTTAATTTAGTAATAGGTGAAAAACCATCCCTACAAAGGTGTTAATCAGAGACTTGGCTTTGTGGACACTTTTCAGAGAACAAATTTGTTAGCATAAAAATAAAGCCAGAAAATGAAGAGCTGTTTAATCACTCAATTGGATTTTTTTTGCCAGCATATTTCTTTTTCTCTGCAACCCACTGCTAAATTGTGCTTCCTAGCTGTTTTTACTAAATCACTGAATCAAATCTAACTCTGATTACATCTGAAAAGGCCAGGTACCCTACACCATAAGAGGGGGATTTGAAATTTTGACTTGTCTACTTAAAGATCACCAAAATCTGATAACAAGGTCAATTACGTCCCTGGGTGGGATTGAACCACCAACCTTTTGGTTAGTAGCCAGACACACTAACCGATTGCGCCACAGAGACACTTTGTAAAAAGTACATACTGACAAAGGCTAATAAGCATACATCTAGAACGTTTCCTAGAAAAACTTTAAAAAGTCAATAATCTGGAGAGTTTTTGTAAGATGTTTCTTCCATCAACCAACGAAGAAACACATTGGTACTTTCCCATGATGAGTGAGTGCTTCAGGATCTCTTGCACTTACATGTGCAGCAGAGTACAGCAATGGAAGCATGCTGGGCCCATAACCCAGCGGTAGGCAGATTGAAACTATCCTCTGCTATATGCATTTTTTTTTGTTAATTAAAGTAATCCAAAACTGGGATTGATATTTTGGCTCTTTTATTTTTACTTAAAGTACAATAACTTTTACCATTTTAATTTGTTTTAATAGTATATTGACAGTATAGTTTTCTTTCAAAAATCCACTTAATTTTCTTTACCCTATTATTAAAATGGTAATTGACAAAAACAAACTACATTGTCACCAGAAGAGCAATACAAAATGTACAAGTGATATATTAAAATCATCTTTCCAGCTTGAATTTCAATGATGCATTGGGGCAACGATTTTGTGAGAAACATCTTCACCCTTAAATAAAGATTTTCTTAATTCCTTACCTGTGTGCTAATTAGATATCACCTTGTTTTCACATTAAACAGACTTCCACATGAGAAAGCAGCAAGGATACAGTGGCGTTAATGTTTCCTGGTGTCAACCTGTATTATTTCAGTAGACATTGAAATGAGGATGCATCTTGCTGCCTTTCCAATGAAGCAAGTTTAATTTAGTAATAGGTGAAAAACCATCCCTACAAAGGTGTTAATCAGAGACTTGGCTTTGTGGACACTTTTCAAAGAACAAATTTGTTAGCATAAAAATAAAGCCAGAAAATGAAGAGCTGTTTAATCACTCAATTGGATTTTTTTTGCCAGCATATTTCTTTTTCTCTGCAACCCACTGCTAAATTGTGCTTCCTAGCTGTTTTTATAAAATCACTGAATCAAATCTAACTCTGATTACATCAGAGAAGGCCAGGTACCCTACACCATAACAGGGGGTTTGAAATTTTGACTTGTCTACTTAAAGATCACCAAAATCTGATAACAAGGTCAGTTACGTCCCTGGTTGGGTTTGAACCACCAACCATTTGGTTAGTAGCCGGACACACTAACCGATTGCGCCACAGAGACTTTTTGCAAAAAGTACATACTTACAAAGTCTATTAAGCATACATCAAGAACGTTTCCTAGAAAAACTTTAAAAAGTCAATAATCTGGAGAGTTTTTGTAAGATGTTTCTTCCATCAACCAATGAAGAAACACATTGGTACTTTCCCATGATGAGTGAGTGCTTCAGGATCTCTTGCACTTACATGTGCAGCAGAGTACTGCAATGGAAGCATGCTGGGCCCCTAACCCAGAGGTAGGCAGATTGAAACAATCCTTTGCTATATGCATTTTTTTTTTGTTAATTTAAGTAATCAAAACTGGGATTGATATTTTTGCTCTTTTATTTTTACTTAAAGTACAATAACTTTTACCATTTTAATTTGTTTTAATAGTATATTGACAGTATAGTTTTCTTTAAAAAATCCACTTAATTTTCTTTACCCTATTATTAAAAGGGTAATTGACAAAAACAAACTACATTGTCACCAGAAGAGCAATACAAAATGTACAAGTGATATATTAAAATCATCTTTCCAGCTTGAATTTCAATGATGCATCGGGGCAACGATTTTGTGAGAAACATCTTCACCCTTAAATAAAGATTTTCTTAATTCCTTACCTGTGTGCTAATTAGATATCACCTTGTTTTCACATTAAACAGACTTCTACATGAGAAAGCAGCAAGGATGCAGTGGCGTTAATGTTTCCTGGTGTCAACCTGTATTATTTCAGTAGACATTGAAATGAGGATGCATCTTGCTGCCTTTCCAATGAAGCAAGTTTAATTTAGTAATAGGTGAAAAACCATCCCTACAAAGGTGTTAATCAGAGACTTGGCTTTGTGGACACTTTTCAGAGAACAAATTTGTTAGCATAAAAATAAAGCCAGAAAATGAAGAGCTGTTTAATCACTCAATTGGATTTTTTTTGCCAGCATATTTCTTTTTCTCTGCAACCCACTGCTAAATTGTGCTTCCTAGCTGTTTTTACTAAATCACTGAATCAAATCTAACTCTGATTACATCAGAAAAGGCCAGGTACCCTACACCATAACAGGGGGTTTGAAATTTTGACTTGTCTACTTAAAGATCACCAAAATCTGATAACAAGGTCAATTACGTCTTTGGGTGGGATTGAACCACCAACCTTTTGGTTAGTAGCCGGACACACTAACCGATTGCACCACAGAGACACTTCACAGAAAGTACATACTGACAAAGGCTAATAAGCATGCATCTAGAACGTTTCCTAGAAAAACTTTAAAAAGTCAATAATCTGGAGAGTTTTTGTAAAATGTTTCTTCCATCAACCAACGAAGAAACACATTGGTACTTTCCCATGATGAGTGAGTGCTTCAGGATCTCTTGCACTTACATGTGCAGCAGAGTACTGCAATGGAAGCATGCTGGGCCCCTAACCCAGAGGTAGGCAGATTGAAACAATCCTTTGCTATATGCATTTTTTTTGTTAATTTAAGTAATCAAAACTGGGATTTATATTTTTGCTCTTTTATTTTTACTTGAAGTACAATAACTTTTACCATTTTAATTTGTTTGAATAGTATATTGACAGTATAGTTTTCTTTAAAAAATCCACTTAATTTTCTTTACCCTATTATTAAAAGGGTAATTGACAAAAACAAACTACATTGTCACCAGAAGAGCAATACAAAATGTACAAGTGATATATTAAAATCATCTTTCCATCTTGAATTTCAATGATGCATTGGGGCAACGATTTTGTGAGAAACATCTTCACCCTTAAATAAAGATTTTCTTAATTCCTTACCTGTGTGCTAATTAGATATCACCTTGTTTTCACATTAAACAGACTTCCACATGAGAAAGCAGCAAGGATGCAGTGGCGTTAATGTTTCCTGGTGTCAACCTGTATTATTTCAGTAGAAATTGAAATGAGGATACATCTTGCTGCCTTTCCAATGAAGCAAGTTTAATTTAGTAATAGGTGAAAAACCATCCCTACAAAGGTGTTAATCAGAGACTTGGCTTTGTGGACACTTTTCAGAGAACAAATTTGTTAGCATAAAAATAAAGCCAGAAAATGAAGAGCTGTTTAATCACTCAATTGGATTTTTTTTGCCAGCATATTTCTTTTTCTCTGCAACCCACTGCTAAATTGTGCTTCCTATCTGTTTTTATAAAATCACTGAATCAAATCTAACTCTGATTACATCAGAGAAGGCCAGGTACCCTACACCATAACAAGGGGTTTGAAATTTTGACTTGTCTACTTAAAGATCACCAAAATCTGATAACAAGGTCAATTACGTCCCTGGGTGGGATTGAACCACCAACCTTTTGGTTAGTAGCCAGACACACTAACCGATTGCGCCACAGAGACACTTTGTAAAAAGTATATACTGACAAAGGCTAATAAGCATACATCTAGAACGTTTCCTAGAAAAACTTTAAAAAGTCAATAATCTGGAGAGTTTTTGTAAGATGTTTCTTCCATCAACCAACGAAGAAACACATTGGTACTTTCCCATGATGACTGAGTGCTTCAGGATCTCTTGCACTTACATGTGCAGCAGAGTACTGCAATGGAAGCATGCTGGGCCCCTAACCCAGAGGTAGGCAGATTGAAACTATCCTTTGCTCTATGCATTTTTTTTTTAATTTAAGTAATCAAAACTGGGATTGATATTTTTGCTCTTTTATTTTTGCTTAAAGTACAATAACTTTTACCATTTTAATTTGTTTTAATAGTATATTGACAGTATAGTTTTCTTTAAAAAATCCACTTAATTTTCTTTACCCTATTATTAAAAGGGTAATTGACAAAAACAAACTACATTGTCACCAGAAGAGCAATACAAAATGTACAAGTGATATATTAAAATCATCTTTCCAGCTTGAATTTCAATGATGCATTGGGGCAACGATTTTGTGAGAAACATCTTCACCCTTAAATAAAGATTTTCTTAATTCCTTACCTGTGTGCTAATTAGATATCACCTTGTTTTCACATTAAACAGACTTCCACATGAGAACGCAGCAAGGATGCAGTGGCGTTAATGTTTCCTGGTGTCAACCCGTATTATTTCAGTAGACATTGAAATGAGGATGCATCTTGCTGCCTTTCCAATGAAGCAAATTTAGTTTAGTAATAGGTGAAAAACCATCCCTACAAAGGTGTTAATCAGAGACTTGGCTTTGTGGACACTTTTCAGAGAACAAATTTGTTAGCATAAAAATAAAGCCAGAAAATTAAGAGCTGTTTAATCACTCAATTGGGTTTTTTTGCCAGCATATTTCTTTTTCTCTGCAACCCACTGCTAAATTGTGCTTCCTAGCTGTTTTTATAAAATCACTGAATCAAATCTAACTCTGATTACATCAGAGAAGGCCAGGTACCCTACACCATAAGAGGGGGTTTGAAATTTTGACTTGTCTACTTAAAGATCACCAAAATCTGATAACAAGGTCAATTACGTCCCTGGGTGGGATTGAACCACCAACCTTTTGGTTTATAACCGTACACACTAACTGATTGCGCCACAGAGACACTTTGCAAAAGTACATACTGACAAAGGCTAATAAGCATTCATCTAAAACGTTTCCTAGAAAAACTTTAAAAAGTCAATAATCTGGAGAGTTTTTGTAAGATGTTTCTTCCATCAACCAACGAAGAAACACATTGGTACTTTCCCATGATGAGTGAGTGCTTCAGGATCTATTGCACTTACATGTGCAGCAGAGTACAGCAATGGAAGCATGCTGGGCACATAACCCAGAGGTAGGCAGATTGAAACTATCCTCTGCTATATGCATTTTTTTTTGTTAATTAAAGTAATCCAAAACTGGGATTGATATGTTGGCTCTTTTATTTTTACTTACAGTACAATAACTTCTACCATTTTAATTTGTTTTAATAGTATATTGATAGTATTGTTTTCTTTCAAAAATCCACTTAATTTTCTTTTCCCTATTATTAAAATGGTTATTGACAAAAACAAACTACATTGTCACCTGAAGAGCAATACAAAATGTATAAGTGATATATTAAAATCATCTTTCCAGCTTGAATTTCAATGATGCATTGGGGCAACGATTTTGTGAGAAACATTTTCACCCTTAAATAAAGATTTTCTTAATTCCTTACCTGTGTGCTAATTAGATATCACCTTGTTTTCACATTAAACAGACTTCCACATGAGAAAGCAGCAAGGATGCAGGGGCGTTAATGTTTCCTGGTGTCAACCTGTATTATTTCAGTAGACATTGAAATGAGGATGCATCTTGCTGCCTTTCCAATGAAGCAAGTTTAATTTAGTAATAGGTGAAAAACCATCCTTACAAAGGTGTTAATCAGAGACTTGGCTTTGTGGACACTTTTCAGAGAACAAATTTGTTAGCATAAAAATAAAGCCAGAAAATGAAGAGCTGTTTAATCACTCAATTGGATTTTTTTGCCAGCATATTTCTTTTTCTCTGCAACCCACTGCTAAATTGTGCTTCCTAGCTGTTTTTATAAAATCACTGAATCAAATCTAACTCTGATTACATCAGAGAAGGCCAGGTACCCTACACCATAAGAGGGGGTTTGAAATTTTGACTTGTCTACTTAAAGATCACCAAAATCTGATAACAAGGTCAATTACGTCCCTGGGTGGGATTGAACCACCAACCTTTTGGTTAGTAGCCAGACACACTAACCGATTGCGCCACAGAGACACTTTGTAAAAAGTACATACTGACAAAGGCTAATAAGCATACATCTAGAACGTTTCCTAGAAAAACTTTAAAAAGTCAATAATCTGGAGAGTTTTTGTAAGATGTTTCTTCCATCACCCAACGAAGAAACACATTGGTACTTTCCCATGATGACTGAGTGCTTCAGGATCTCTTGCACTTACATGTGCAGCAGAGTACTGCAATGGAAGCATGCTGGGCCCCTAACCCAGAGGTAGGCAGATTGAAACTATCCTTTGCTCTATGCATTTTTTTTTTAATTTAAGTAATCAAAACTGGGATTGATATTTTTGCTCTTTTATTTTTACTTAAAGTACAATAACTTTTACCATTTTAATTTGTTTTAATAGTATATTGACAGTATAGTTTTCTTTAAAAAATCCACTTAATTTTCTTTACCCTATTATTAAAAGGGTAATTGACAAAAACAAACTACATTGTCACCAGAAGAGCAATACAAAATGTACAAGTGATATATTAAAATCATCTTTCCAGCTTGAATTTCAATGATGCATTGGGGCAACGATTTTGTGAGAAACATCTTCACCCTTAAATAAAGATTTTCTTAATTCCTTACCTGTGTGCTAATTAGATATCACCTTGTTTTCACATTAAACAGACTTCCACATGAGAACGCAGCAAGGATGCAGTGGCGTTAATGTTTCCTGGTGTCAACCCGTATTATTTCAGTAGACATTGAAATGAGGATGCATCTTGCTGCCTTTCCAATGAAGCAAATTTAGTTTAGTAATAGGTGAAAAACCATCCCTACAAAGGTGTTAATCAGAGACTTGGCTTTGTGGACACTTTTCAGAGAACAAATTTGTTAGCATAAAAATAAAGCCAGAAAATTAAGAGCTGTTTAATCACTCAATTGGATTTTTTTGCCAGCATATTTCTTTTTCTCTGCAACCCACTGCTAAATTGTGCTTCCTAGCTGTTTTTATAAAATCACTGAATCAAATCTAACTCTGATTACATCAGAGAAGGCCAGGTACCCTACACCAGAACAGGGGGTTTGAAATTTTGACTTGTCTACTTAAAGATCACCAAAATCTGATAACAAGGTCAATTACGTCCCTGGGTGGGATTGAACCACCAACCTTTTGGTTAATAGCCGTGCACACTAACTGATTGCGCCACAGAGACACTTTGCAAAAGTTCATACTGACAAAGGCTAATAAGCATTCATCTAAAACGTTTCCTAGAAAAACTTTAAAAAGTCAATAATCTGGAGAGTTTTTGTAAGATGTTTCTTCCATCAACCAACGAAGAAACACATTGGTACTTTCCCATGATGAGTGAGTGCTTCAGGATCTCTTGCACTTACATGTGCAGCAGAGTACAGCAATGGAAGCATGCTGGGCCCATAACCCAGCGGTAGGCAGATTGAAACTATCCTCTGCTATATGCATTTTTTTTTTGTTAATTAAAGTAATCCAAAACTGGGATTGATATTTTGGCTCTTTTATTTTTACTTAAAGTACAATAACTTTTACCATTTTAATTTGTTTTAATAGTATATTGACAGTATAGTTTTCTTTAAAAAATCCACTTAATTTTCTTTACCCTATTATTAAAAGGGTAATTGACAAAAACAAACTACATTGTCACCAGAAGAGCAATACAAAATGTACAAGTGATATATTAAAATCATCTTTCCAGCTTTAATTTCAATGATGCATTGGGGCAACGATTTTGTGAGAAACATCTTCACCCTTAAAAAAAGATTTTCTTAATTCCTTACCTGTGTGCTAATTAGATATCACCTTGTTTTCACATTAAACAGACTTCCACATGAGAAAGCAGCAAGGATGCAGTGGCGTTAATGTTTCCTGGTGTCAACCAGTATTATTTCAGTAGAAATTGAAATGAGGATGCATCTTGCTGCCTTTCCAATGAAGCAAGTTTAATTTAGTAATAGGTGAAAAACCATCCCTACAAAGGTGTTAATCAGAGACTTGGCTTTGTGGACACTTTTCAGAGAACAAATTTGTTAGCATAAAAATAAAGCCAGAAAATGAAGAGCTGTTTAATCACTCAATTGGAATTTTTTTGCCAGCATATTTCTTTTTCTCTGCAACCCACTGCTAAATTGTGCTTCCTAGCTGTTTTTATAAAATCACTGAATCAAATCTAACTCTGATTACATCAGAGAAGGCCAGGTACCCTACACCATAACAAGGGGTTTGAAATTTTGACTTGTCTACTTAAAGATCACCAAAATCTGATAACAAGGTCAATTACGTCCCTGGGTGGGATTGAACCACCAACCTTTTGGTTAGTAGCCAGACACACTAACCGATTGCGCCACAGAGACACTTTGTAAAAAGTACATACTGACAAAGGCTAATAAGCATACATCTAGAACGTTTCCTAGAAAAACTTTAAAAAGTCAATAATCTGGAGAGTTTTTGTAAGATGTTTCTTCCATCAACCAACGAAGAAACACATTGGTACTTTCCCATGATGACTGAGTGCTTCAGGATCTCTTGCACTTACATGTGCAGCAGAGTACTGCAATGGAAGCATGCTGGGCCCCTAACCCAGAGGTAGGCAGATTGAAACTATCCTTTGCTCTATGCATTTTTTTTTAATTTAAGTAATCAAAACTGGGATTGATATTTTTGCTCTTTTATTTTTACTTAAAGTACAATAACTTTTACCATTTTAATTTGTTTTAATAGTATATTGAAAGTATTGTTTTCTTTTAAAAATCCACTTAATTTTCTTTACCCTATTATTAAAATGGTAATTGACAAAAACAAACTACATTGTCACCAGAAGAGCAATACAAAATGTACAAGTGATATATTAAAATCATCTTTCCAGCTTGAATTTCAATGATGCATTGGGGTAACTATTTTGTGAGAAACATTTTCACCCTTAAATAAAGATTTTCTTAATTCCTTACCTGTGTGCTAATTAGATATCACCTTGTTTTCACATTAAACAGACTTCCACATGAGAAAGCAGCAAGGATGCAGTGGCGTTAATGTTTCCTGGTGTCAACCTGTATTATTTCAGTAGACATTGAAATGAGGATGCATCTTGCTGCCTTTCCAATGAAGCAAGTTTAATTTAGTAATAGGTGAAAAACCATCCTGACAAAGGTGTTCATCAGAGACTTGGCTTTGTGGACACTTTTCAGAGAACAAATTTGTTAGCATAAAAATAAAGCCAGAAAATGAAGAGCTGTTTAATCACTCAATTGGATTTTTTTGCCAGCATATTTCTTTTTCTCTGCAACCCACTGCTAAATTGTGCTTCCTAGCTGTTTTTATAAAATCACTGAATCAAATCTAACTCTGATTACATCAGAGAAGGCCAGGTACCCTACACCATAAGAGGGGGTTTGAAATTTTGACTTGTCTACTTAAAGATCACCAAAATCTGATAACAAGGTCAATTACGTCCCTGGGTGGGATTGAACCACCAACCTTTTGGTTAATAGCCATACACACTAACTGATTGCGCCACAGAGACACTTTGTAAAAGTACATACTGACAAAGGCTAATAAGCATTCATCTAAAACGTTTCCTAGAAAAACTTTAAAAAGTCAATAATCTGGAGAGTTTTTGTAAGATGTTTCTTCCATCAACCAACGAAGAAACACATTGGTACTTTCCCATGATGAGTGAGTGCTTCAGGATCTATTGCACTTACATGTGCAGCAGAGTACAGCAATGGAAGCATGCTGGGCACATAACCCAGAGGTAGGCAGATTGAAACTATCCTCTGCTATATGCATTTTTTTTTTGTTAATTAAAGTAATCCAAAACTGGGATTGATATGTTGGCTCTTTTATTTTTACTTACAGTACAATAACTTCTACCATTTTAATTTGTTTTAATAGTATATTGATAGTATTGTTTTCTTTCAAAAATCCACTTAATTTTCTTTACCCTATTATTAAAATGGTTATTGACAAAAACAAACTACATTGTCACCAGAAGAGCAATACAAAATGTACAAGTGATATATTAAAATCATCTTTCCAGCTTGAATTTCAATGATGCATTGGGGCAACGATTTTGTGAGAAACATTTTCACCCTTAAATAAAGATTTTCTTAATTCCTTACCTGTGTGCTAATTAGATATCACCTTGTTTTCACATTAAACAGACTTCCACATGAGAAAGCAGCAAGGATGCAGTGGCGTTAATGTTTCCTGGTGTCAACCTGTATTATTTCAGTAGACATTGAAATGAGGATGCATCTTGCTGCCTTTCCAATGAAGCAAGTTTAATTTAGTAATAGGTGAAAAACCATCCTTACAAAGGTGTTAATCAGAGACTTGGCTTTGTGGACACTTTTCAGAGAACAAATTTGTTAGCATAAAAATAAAGCCAGAAAATGAAGAGCTGTTTAATCACTCAATTGGATTTTTTTTGCCAGCATATTTCTTTTTCTCTGCAACCCACTGCTAAATTGTGCTTCCTAGCTGTTTTTATTAAATCACTGAATCAAATCTAACTCTGATTACATCAGAAAAGGCCAGGTACCCTACACCATAACAGGGGGTTTGAAATTTTGACTTGTCTACTTAAAGATCACCAAAATCTGATAACAATGTCAATTACGTCCCTGGGTGGGATTGAACCACCAACCTTTTGGTTAGTAGCCAGACACACTAACCGATTGCGCCACAGAGACACTTCGCAAAAAGTATATACTGACAAAGGCTAATAAGCATACATTTAGAACGTTTCCTAGAAAAACTTTAAAAAGTCAATAATCTGGAGAGTTTTTGTAAAATGTTTCTTCCATCAACCAACGAAGAAACACATTGGTACTTTCCCATGATGAGTGAGTGCTTCAGGATCTCTTGCACTTACATGTGCAGCAGAGTACTGCAATGGAAGCATGCTGGGCCCATAACCCAGAGGTAGGCAGATTGAAACTATCCTTTGCTATATGCATTTTTTTTGTTAATTTAAGTAATCAAAACTGGGATTGATATTTTTGCTCTTTTATTTTTACTTGAAGTACAATAACTTTTACCATTTTAATTTGTTTGAATAGTATATTGACAGTATAGTTTTCTTTAAAAAATCCACTTAATTTTCTTTACCCTATTATTAAAAGGGTAATTGACAAAAACAAACTACATTGTCACCAGAAGAGCAATACAAAATGTACAAGTGATATATTAAAATCATCTTTCCAGCTTGAATTTCAATGATGCATTGGGGCAACGATTTTGTGAGAAACATCTTCACCCTTAAATAAAGATTTTCTCAATTCCTTACCTGTGTGCTAATTAGATATCACCTTGTTTTCACATTAAACAGACTTCCACATGAGAAAGCAGCAAGGATGCAGTGGCGTTAATGTTTCCTGGTGTCAACCTGTATTATTTCAGTAGACATTGAAATGAGGATGCATCTTGCTGCCTTTCCAATGAAGCAAGTTTAATTTAGTAATAGGTTAAAAACCATCCTTACAAAGGTGTTAATCAGAGACTTGGCTTTGTGGACACTTTTCAGAGAACAAATTTGTTAGCATAAAAATAAAGCCAGAAAATTAAGAGCTGTTTAATCACTCAATTGGATTTTTTTGCCAGCATATTTCTTTTTCTCTGCAACCCACTGCTAAATTGTGCTTCCTAGCTGTTTTTATAAAATCACTGAATCAAATCTAACTCTGATTACATCAGAGAAGGCCAGGTACCCTACACCAGAACAGGGGTTTTGAAATTTTGACTTGTCTACTTAAAGATCACCAAAATCTGATAACAAGGTCAATTACGTCACTGGGTGGGATTGAACCACCAACCTTTTGGTTAATAGCCGTGCACACTAACTGATTGCGCCACAGAGACACTTTGCAAAAGTCCATACTGACAAAGGCTAATAAGCATTCATCTAAAACGTTTCCTAGAAAAACTTTAAAAAGTCAATAATCTGGAGAGTTTTTGTAAGATGTTTCTTCCATCAACCAACGAAGAAACACATTGGTACTTTCCCATGATGAGTGAGTGCTTCAGGATCTCTTGCACTTACATGTGCAGCAGAGTACAGCAATGGAAGCATGCTGGGCCCATAACCCAGCGGTAGGCAGATTGAAACTATCCTCTGCTATATGCATTTTTTTTTGTTAATTAAAGTAATCCAAAACTGGGATTAATATTTTGGCTCTTTTATTTTTACTTAAAGTACAATAACTTTTACCATTTTAATTTGTTTTAATAGCATATTGACAGTATTGTTTTCTTTCAAAAATCCACTTAATTTTCTTTACCCTATTATTAAAATGGTAATTGACAAAAACAAACTACATTGTCACCAGAAGAGCAATACAAAATGTACAAGTGATATATTAAAATCATCTTTCCAGCTTGAATTTCAATGATGCATTGGGGCAACGATTTTGTGAGAAACATCTTCACCCTTAAATAAAGATTTTCTTAATTCCTTACCTGTGTGCTAATTAGATATCACCTTGTTTTCACATTAAACAGACTTCCACATGAGAAAGCAGCAAGGATGCAGTGGCGTTAATGTTTCCTGGTGTCAATCTGTATTATTTCAGTAGACATTGAAATGAGGATGCATCTTGCTGCCTTTCCAATGAAGCAAGTTTAATTTAGTAATAGGTGAAAAACCATCCTTACAAAGGTGTTAATCAGAGACTTGGCTTTGTGGACACTTTTCAGAGAACAAATTTGTTAGCATAAAAATAAAGCCAGAAAATTAAGAGCTGTTTAATCACTCAATTGGATTTTTTTTGCCAGCATATTTCTTTTTCTCTGCAACCCACTGCTAAATTGTGCTTCCCAGCTGTTTTTATAAAATCACTGAATCAAATCTAACTCTGATTACATCAGAGAAGGCCAGGTACCCTACACCATAAGAGGGGGTGTGAAATTTTGACTTGTCTACTTAAAGATCACCAAAATCTGATAACAAGTTCAATTACGTCCCTGGGTGGGATTGAACCACCAACCTTTTGGTTCATAGCCGTTCACACTAACTGATTGCGCCACAGAGACACTTTGCAAAAGTCCATACTGACAAAGGCTAATAAGCATTCATCTAAAACGTTTCCTAGAAAAACTTTAAAAAGTCAATAATCTGGAGAGTTTTTGTAAGATGTTTCTTCCATCAACCAACGAAGAAACACATTGGTACTTTCCCATGATGAGTGAGTGCTTCAGGATCTCTTGCACTTACATGTGCAGCAGAGTACAGCAATGGAAGCATGCTGGGCCCATAACCCAGCGGTAGGCAGATTGAAACTATCCTTTGCTATATGCATTTTTTTTGTTAATTTAAGTAATCAAAACTGGGATTGATATTTTTGCTCTTTTATTTTTACTTGAAGTACAATAACTTTTACCATTTTAATTTGTTTGAATAGTATATTGACAGTATAGTTTTCTTTAAAAAATCCACTTAATTTTCTTTACCCTATTATTAAAAGGGTAATTGACAAAAACAAACTACATTGTCACCAGAAGAGCAAAACAAAATGTACAAGTGATATATTAAAATCATCTTTCCAGCTTGAATTTCAATGATGCATTGGGGCAACGATTTTGTGAGAAACATCTTCACCCTTAAATAAAGATTTTTCTCAATTCCTTACCTGTGTGCTAATTAGATATCACCTTGTTTTCACATTAAACAGACTTCCACATGAGAAAGCAGCAAGGATGCAGTGGCGTTAATGTTTCCTGGTGTCAACCTGTATTATTTCAGTAGAAATTGAAATGAGGATGCATCTTGCTGCCTTTCCAATGAAGCAAGTTTAATTTAGTAATAGGTTAAAAACCATCCTTACAAAGGTGTTAATCAGAGACTTGGCTTTGTGGACACTTTTCAGAGAACAAATTTGTTAGCATAAAAATAAAGCCAGAAAATTAAGAGCTGTTTAATCACTCAATTGGATTTTTTTGCCAGCATATTTCTTTTTCTCTGCAACCCACTGCTAAATTGTGCTTCCTAGCTGTTTTTATAAAATCACTGAATCAAATCTAACTCTGATTACATCAGAGAAGGCCAGGTACCCTACACCAGAACAGGGGTTTTGAAATTTTGACTTGTCTACTTAAAGATCACCAAAATCTGATAACAAGGTCAATTACGTCACTGGGTGGGATTGAACCACCAACCTTTTGGTTAATAGCCGTGCACACTAACTGATTGCGCCACAGAGACACTTTGCAAAAGTCCATACCGACAAAGGCTAATAAGCATTCATCCAAACGTTTCCTAGAAAAACTTTAAAAAGTCAATAATCTGGAGAGTTTTTGTAAGATGTTTCTTCCATCAACCAACGAAGAAACACATTGGTACTTTCCCATGATGAGTGAGTGCTTCAGGATCTCTTGCACTTACATGTGCAGCAGAGTACAGCAATGGAAGCATGCTGGGCCCATAACCCAGCGGTAGGCAGATTGAAACTATCCTCTGCTATATGCATTTTTTTTTTGTTAATTAAAGTAATACAAAACTGGGATTAATATTTTGGCTCTTTTATTTTTACTTAAAGTACAATAACTTTTACCATTTTAATTTGTTTTAATAGCATATTGACAGTATTGTTTTCTTTCAAAAATCCACTTAATTTTCTTTACCCTATTATTAAAATGGTAATTGACAAAAACAAACTACATTGTCACCAGAAGAGCAATACAAAATGTACAAGTGAGATATTAAAATCATCTTTCCAGCTTGAATTTCAATGATGCATTGGGGCAACGATTTTGTGAGAAACATCTTCACCCTTAAATAAAGATTTTCTTAATTCCTTACCTGTGTGCTAATTAGATATCACCTTGTTTTCACATTAAACAGACTTCCACATGAGAAAGCAGCAAGGATGCAGTGGCGTTAATGTTTCCTGGTGTCAACCTGTATTATTTCAGTAGACATTGAAATGAGGATGCATCTTGCTGCCTTTCCAATGAAGCAAGTTTAATTTAGTAATAGGTGAAAAACCATCCTTACAAAGGTGTTAATCAGAGACTTGGCTTTGTGGACACTTTTCAGAGAACAAATTTGTTAGCATAAAAATAAAGCCAGAAAATTAGGAGCTGTTTAATCACTCAATTGGATTTTTTTTTGCCAGCATATTTCTTTTTCTCTGCAACCCACTGCTAAATTGTGCTTCCTAGCTGTTTTTATAAAATCACTGAATCAAATCTAACTCTGATTACATCAGAGAAGGCCAGGTACCCTACACCATAAGAGGGGGTGTGAAATTTTGACTTGTCTACTTAAAGATCACCAAAATCTGATAACAAGGTCAATTACGTCCCTGGGTGGGATTGAACCACCAACCTTTTGGTTAATAGCCGTGCACACTAACTGATTGCGCCACAGAGACACTTTGCAAAAGTCCATACTGACAAAGGCTAATAAGCATTCATCTAAAACGTTTCCTAGAAAAACTTTAAAAAGTCAATAATCTGGAGAGTTTTTGTAAGATGTTTCTTCCATCAACCAACGAAGAAACACATTGGTACTTTCCCATGATGAGTGAGTGCTTCAGGATCTCTTGCACTTACATGTGCAGCAGAGTACAGCAATGGAAGCATGCTGGGCCCATAACCCAGCGGTAGGCAGATTGAAACTATCCTCTGCTATATGCATTTTTTTTTTGTTAATTAAAGTAATCCAAAACTGGGATTGATATTTTGGCTCTTTTATTTTTACTTAAAGTACAATAACTTTTACCATTTTAATTTGTTTTAATAGCATATTGACAGTATTGTTTTCTTTCAAAAATCCACTTAATTTTCTTTACCCTATTATTAAAATGGTAATTGACAAAAACAAACTACATTGTCACCAGAAGAGCAATACAAAATGTACAAGTGATATATTAAAATCATCTTTCCAGCTTGAATTTCAATGATGCATTGGGGCAACGATTTTGTGAGAAACATCTTCACCCTTAAATAAAGATTTTCTTAATTCCTTACCTGTGTGCTAATTAGATATCACCTTGTTTTCACATTAAACAGACTTCCACATGAGAAAGCAGCAAGGATGCAGTGGCGTTAATGTTTCCTGGTGTCAACCTGTATTATTTCAGTAGAAATTGAAATGAGGATGCATCTTGCTGCCTTTCCAATGAAGCAAGTTTAATTTAGTAATAGGTGAAAAACCATCCCTACAAATGTGTTAATCAGAGACTTGGCTTTGTGGACACTTTTCAGAGAACAAATTTGTTAGCATAAAAATAAAGCCAGAAAATGAAGAGCTGTTTAATCACTCAATTGGATTTTTTTGCCAGCATATTTCTTTTTCTCTGCAACCCACTGCTAAATTGTGCTTCCTATCTGTTTTTATAAAATCACTGAATCAAATCTAACCCTACACCATAAGAGGGGGTTTGAAATTTTGACTTGTCTACTTAAAGATCACCAAAATCTGATAACAAGGTCAATTACGTCCCTGGGTGGGATTGAACCACCAACCTTTTGGTTAGTAGCCAGACACACTAACCGATTGCGCCACAGAGACACTTTGTAAAAAGTACATACTGACAAAGGCTAATAAGCATACATCTAGAACGTTTCCTAGAAAAACTTTAAAAAGTCAATAATCTGGAGAGTTTTTGTAAGATGTTTCTTCCATCAACCAACGAAGAAACACATTGGTACTTTCCCATGATGAGTGAGTGCTTCAGGATCTCTTGCACTTACATGTGCAGCAGAGTACTGCAATGGAAGCATGCTGGGCCCATAACCCAGAGGTAGGCAGATTGAAACTATCCTTTGCTCTATGCATTTTTTTTTTTAATTTAAGTAATAAAAACTGGGATTGATATTTTTGCTCTTTTATTTTTACTTAAAGTACAATAACTTTTACCATTTTAATTTGTTTTAATAGTATATTGACAGTATAGTTTTCTTTAAAAAATCCACTTAATTTTCTTTACCTTATTATTAAAAGGGTAATTGACAAAAACAAACTACATTGTCACCAGAAGAGCAATACAAAATGTACAAGTGATATATTAAAATCATCTTTCCAGCTTGAATTTCAATGATGCATTGGGGCAACGATTTTGTGAGAAACATCTTCACCCTTAAATAAAGATTTTCCTAATTCCTTACCTGTGTGCTAATTAGATATCACCTTGTTTTCACATTAAACAGACTTCTACATGAGAAAGCAGCAAGGATGCAGTGGCGTTAATGTTTCCTGGTGTCAACCTGTATTATTTCAGTAGACATTGAAATGAGGATGCATCTTGCTGCCTTTCCAATGAAGCAAGTTTAATTTAGTAATAGGTGAAAAACCATCCCTACAAAGGTGTTAATCAGAGACTTGGCTTTGTGGACACTTTTCAGAGAACAAATTTGTTAGCATAAAAATAAAGCCAGAAAATGAAGAGCTGTTTAATCACTCAATTGGATTTTTTTGCCAGCATATTTCTTTTTCTCTGCAACCCACTGCTAAATTGTGCTTCCTAGCTGTTTTTATAAAATCAATGAATCAAATCTAACTCTGATTACATCAGAGAAGGCCAGGTACCCTACACCATAACAGGGGGTTTGAAATTTTGACTTGTCTACTTAAAGATCACCAAAATCTGATAACAAGGTCAATTACATCCCTGGGTGGGATTGAACCACCAACCTTTTGGTTTGTAGCTGGACACACTAACCGATTGCGCCACAGAGACACTTTGCAAAAAGTACATACTGACAAAGGCTAATAAGCATACATCTAGAACGTTTCCTAGAAAAACTTTAAAAAGTCAATAATCTGGAGAGTTTTTGTAAGATGTTTCTTCCATTAACCAACGAAGAAACACATTGGTACTTTCCCATGATGAGTGAGTGCTTCAGGATCTCTTGCACTTACATGTGCAGCAGAGTACTGCAATGGAAGCATGCTGGGCCCATAACCCAGAGGTAGGCAGATTGAAACTATCCTTTGCTATATGCATTTTTTTTTTGTTAATTTAAGTAATCAAAACTGGGATTGATATTTTTGCTCTTTTATTTTTACTTAAAGTACAATAACTTTTACCATTTTAATTTGTTTTAATAGTATATTGACAGTATAGTTTTCTTTAAAAAATCCACTTAATTTTCTTTACCCTATTATTAAAAGGGTAATTGACAAAAACAAACTACATTGTCACCAGAAGAGCAATACAAAATGTACAAGTGATATATTAAAATCATCTTTCCAGCTTGAATTTCAATGATGCATTGGGGCAACGATTTTGTGAGAAACATCTTCACCCTTAAATAAAGATTTTCTTAATTCCTTACCTGTGTGCTAATTAGATATCACCTTGTTTTCACATTAAACAGACTTCTACATGAGAAAGCAGCAAGGATGCAGTGGCGTTAATGTTTCCTGGTGTCAACCTGTATTATTTCAGTAGACATTGAAATGAGGATGCATCTTGCTGCCTTTCCAATTAAGCAAGTTTAATTTAGTAATAGGTGAAAAACCATCCCTACAAAGGTGTTAATCAGAGACTTGGCTTTGTGGACACTTTTTAGAGAACAAATTTGTTAGCATAAAAATAAAGGCAGAAAATGAAGAGCTGTTTAATCACTCAATTGGATTTTTCTGCCAGCATATTTTTTTTCTCTGCAACCCATTGCTAAATTGTGCTTCCTAGCTGTTTTTTATAAAATCACTGAATCAAATCTAACTCTGATTACATCAGAGAAGGCCAGGTACCCTACACCATAAGAGGGGGTTTGAAATTTTGACTTGTCTACTTAAATATCACCAAAACCTGACCACAAGGTCAATTATGTCCCTGGGTGGGATTGAACCACCAACCTTTTGGTTAGTAGCCAGACACACTAACCAATTGCGCCACAGAGACACTTTGCAAAAAGTACATACTGACAAAGGCTAATAAGCATTCATCTAGAACGTTTCCTAGAAAAACTTTAAAAAGTCAATAATCTGGAGAGTTTTTGTAAGAATTTTCTTAAATCAACCAACGAAGAAACACATTGGTACTTTCACATGATGAGTAAGTGCTTCAGGATCTCTTGCACTTACATGTGCAGCAGAGTACTGCAATGGAAGCATGCTGGGCCCATTACCCAGAGGTAGGCAGATTGAAACTATCCTCTGCTATATGCATTTTTTTTCTTAATTAAAGTAATCCAAAACTGGGATTGATATGTTAGCTATTTTATGTTTACTTAAAGTACAATAACTTTTACCATTTTAATTTGTTTTAATAGTATATTGACAGTATTGTTTTCTTTCAAAAATCCACTTAATTTTCTTTACCCTATTATTAAAATGGTAATTGACAAAAACAAAATACATTGTCACCAGAAGAGCAATACAAAATGTACAAGTGATATATTAAAATCATCTTTCCAGCTTGAATTTCAATGATGCATTGGGGCAACGATTTTGTGAGAAACATCTTCACCCTTAAATAAAGATTTTCTTAATTCCTTACCCGTGTGCTAATTAGATATCACCTTGTTTTCACATCAAACAGACTTTCACATGAGAAAGCAGCAAGGATGCAGTGGCGTTAATGTTTCCTGGTGTCAACCTGTATTATTTCAGTAGACATTGAAATGAGGATGCATCTTGCTGCCTTTCCAATGAAGCAAGTTTAATTTAGTAATAGGTGAAAAACCATCCTTACAAAGGTGTTCATCAGAGACTTGGCTTTGTGGACACTTTTCAGAGAACAAATTTGTTAGCATAAAAATAAAGCCAGAAAATGAAGAGCTGTTTAATCACTCAATTGGATTTTTTTGCCAGCATATTTCTTTTTCTCTGCAACCCACTGCTAAATTGTGTTTCCTAGCTGTTTTTATAAAATCACTGAATCAAATCTAACTCTGATTACATCAGAGAAGGCCAGGTACCCTACACCATAAGAGGGGATTTGAAATTTTGACTTGTCTACTTAAAGATCACCAAAATCTGATAACAAGGTCAATTACGTCCCTGGGTGGGATTGAACCACCAATCTTTTGGTTAATAGCCGTGCACACTAACTGATTGCGCCACAGAGACACTTTGCAAAAGACCATACTGACAAAGGCTAATAAGCATTCATCTAAAACGTTTCCTAGAAAAACTTTAAAAAGTCAATAATCTGGAGAGTTTTTGTAAGATGTTTCTTCCATCAACCAACGAAGAAACACATTGGTACTTTCCCATGATGAGTGAGTGCTTCAGGATCTCTTGCACTTACATGTGCAGCAGAGTACAGCAATGGAAGCATGCTGGGCCCATAACCCAGCGGTAGGCAGATTGAAACTATCCTTTGCTATATGCATTTTTTTTGTTAATTTAAGTAATCAAAACTGGGATTGATATTTTTGCTCTTTTATTTTTACTTGAAGTACAATAACTTTTACCATTTTAATTTGTTTGAATAGTATATTGACAGTATAGTTTTCTTTAAAAAATCCACTTAATTTTCTTTACCCTATTATTAAAAGGGTAATTGACAAAAACAAACTACATTGTCACCAGAAGAGCAAAACAAAATGTACAAGTGATATATTAAAATCATCTTTCCAGCTTGAATTTCAATGATGCATTGGGGCAACGATTTTGTGAGAAACATCTTCACCCTTAAATAAAGATTTTTCTCAATTCCTTACCTGTGTGCTAATTAGATATCACCTTGTTTTCACATTAAACAGACTTCCACATGAGAAAGCAGCAAGGATGCAGTGGCGTTAATGTTTCCTGGTGTCAACCTGTATTATTTCAGTAGAAATTGAAATGAGGATGCATCTTGCTGCCTTTCCAATGAAGCAAGTTTAATTTAGTAATAGGTTAAAAACCATCCTTACAAAGGTGTTAATCAGAGACTTGGCTTTGTGGACACTTTTCAGAGAACAAATTTGTTAGCATAAAAATAAAGCCAGAAAATTAAGAGCTGTTTAATCACTCAATTGGATTTTTTTGCCAGCATATTTCTTTTTCTCTGCAACCCACTGCTAAATTGTGCTTCCTAGCTGTTTTTATAAAATCACTGAATCAAATCTAACTCTGATTACATCAGAGAAGGCCAGGTACCCTACACCAGAACAGGGGTTTTGAAATTTTGACTTGTCTACTTAAAGATCACCAAAATCTGATAACAAGGTCAATTACGTCACTGGGTGGGATTGAACCACCAACCTTTTGGTTAATAGCCGTGCACACTAACTGATTGCGCCACAGAGACACTTTGCAAAAGTCCATACCGACAAAGGCTAATAAGCATTCATCCAAACGTTTCCTAGAAAAACTTTAAAAAGTCAATAATCTGGAGAGTTTTTGTAAGATGTTTCTTCCATCAACCAACGAAGAAACACATTGGTACTTTCCCATGATGAGTGAGTGCTTCAGGATCTCTTGCACTTACATGTGCAGCAGAGTACAGCAATGGAAGCATGCTGGGCCCATAACCCAGCGGTAGGCAGATTGAAACTATCCTCTGCTATATGCATTTTTTTTTTGTTAATTAAAGTAATACAAAACTGGGATTAATATTTTGGCTCTTTTATTTTTACTTAAAGTACAATAACTTTTACCATTTTAATTTGTTTTAATAGCATATTGACAGTATTGTTTTCTTTCAAAAATCCACTTAATTTTCTTTACCCTATTATTAAAATGGTAATTGACAAAAACAAACTACATTGTCACCAGAAGAGCAATACAAAATGTACAAGTGAGATATTAAAATCATCTTTCCAGCTTGAATTTCAATGATGCATTGGGGCAACGATTTTGTGAGAAACATCTTCACCCTTAAATAAAGATTTTCTTAATTCCTTACCTGTGTGCTAATTAGATATCACCTTGTTTTCACATTAAACAGACTTCCACATGAGAAAGCAGCAAGGATGCAGTGGCGTTAATGTTTCCTGGTGTCAACCTGTATTATTTCAGTAGACATTGAAATGAGGATGCATCTTGCTGCCTTTCCAATGAAGCAAGTTTAATTTAGTAATAGGTGAAAAACCATCCTTACAAAGGTGTTAATCAGAGACTTGGCTTTGTGGACACTTTTCAGAGAACAAATTTGTTAGCATAAAAATAAAGCCAGAAAATTAGGAGCTGTTTAATCACTCAATTGGATTTTTTTTTGCCAGCATATTTCTTTTTCTCTGCAACCCACTGCTAAATTGTGCTTCCTAGCTGTTTTTATAAAATCACTGAATCAAATCTAACTCTGATTACATCAGAGAAGGCCAGGTACCCTACACCATAAGAGGGGGTGTGAAATTTTGACTTGTCTACTTAAAGATCACCAAAATCTGATAACAAGGTCAATTACGTCCCTGGGTGGGATTGAACCACCAACCTTTTGGTTAATAGCCGTGTACACTAACTGATTGCGCCACAGAGACACTTTGCAAAAGTCCATACTGACAAAGGCTAATAAGCATTCATCTAAAACGTTTCCTAGAAAAACTTTAAAAAGTCAATAATCTGGAGAGTTTTTGTAAGATGTTTCTTCCATCAACCAACGAAGAAACACATTGGTACTTTCCCATGATGAGTGAGTGCTTCAGGATCTCTTGCACTTACATGTGCAGCAGAGTACAGCAATGGAAGCATGCTGGGCCCATAACCCAGCGGTAGGCAGATTGAAACTATCCTCTGCTATATGCATTTTTTTTTTGTTAATTAAAGTAATCCAAAACTGGGATTGATATTTTGGCTCTTTTATTTTTACTTAAAGTACAATAACTTTTACCATTTTAATTTGTTTTAATAGCATATTGACAGTATTGTTTTCTTTCAAAAATCCACTTAATTTTCTTTACCCTATTATTAAAATGGTAATTGACAAAAACAAACTACATTGTCACCAGAAGAGCAATACAAAATGTACAAGTGATATATTAAAATCATCTTTCCAGCTTGAATTTCAATGATGCATTGGGGCAACGATTTTGTGAGAAACATCTTCACCCTTAAATAAAGATTTTCTTAATTCCTTACCTGTGTGCTAATTAGATATCACCTTGTTTTCACATTAAACAGACTTCCACATGAGAAAGCAGCAAGGATGCAGTGGCGTTAATGTTTCCTGGTGTCAACCTGTATTATTTCAGTAGAAATTGAAATGAGGATGCATCTTGCTGCCTTTCCAATGAAGCAAGTTTAATTTAGTAATAGGTGAAAAACCATCCCTACAAATGTGTTAATCAGAGACTTGGCTTTGTGGACACTTTTCAGAGAACAAATTTGTTAGCATAAAAATAAAGCCAGAAAATGAAGAGCTGTTTAATCACTCAATTGGATTTTTTTGCCAGCATATTTCTTTTTCTCTGCAACCCACTGCTAAATTGTGCTTCCTATCTGTTTTTATAAAATCACTGAATCAAATCTAACCCTACACCATAAGAGGGGGTTTGAAATTTTGACTTGTCTACTTAAAGATCACCAAAATCTGATAACAAGGTCAATTACGTCCCTGGGTGGGATTGAACCACCAACCTTTTGGTTAGTAGCCAGACACACTAACCGATTGCGCCACAGAGACACTTTGTAAAAAGTACATACTGACAAAGGCTAATAAGCATACATCTAGAACGTTTCCTAGAAAAACTTTAAAAAGTCAATAATCTGGAGAGTTTTTGTAAGATGTTTCTTCCATCAACCAACGAAGAAACACATTGGTACTTTCCCATGATGAGTGAGTGCTTCAGGATCTCTTGCACTTACATGTGCAGCAGAGTACTGCAATGGAAGCATGCTGGGCCCATAACCCAGAGGTAGGCAGATTGAAACTATCCTTTGCTCTATGCATTTTTTTTTTTAATTTAAGTAATAAAAACTGGGATTGATATTTTTGCTCTTTTATTTTTACTTAAAGTACAATAACTTTTACCATTTTAATTTGTTTTAATAGTATATTGACAGTATAGTTTTCTTTAAAAAATCCACTTAATTTTCTTTACCTTATTATTAAAAGGGTAATTGACAAAAACAAACTACATTGTCACCAGAAGAGCAATACAAAATGTACAAGTGATATATTAAAATCATCTTTCCAGCTTGAATTTCAATGATGCATTGGGGCAACGATTTTGTGAGAAACATCTTCACCCTTAAATAAAGATTTTCCTAATTCCTTACCTGTGTGCTAATTAGATATCACCTTGTTTTCACATTAAACAGACTTCTACATGAGAAAGCAGCAAGGATGCAGTGGCGTTAATGTTTCCTGGTGTCAACCTGTATTATTTCAGTAGACATTGAAATGAGGATGCATCTTGCTGCCTTTCCAATGAAGCAAGTTTAATTTAGTAATAGGTGAAAAACCATCCCTACAAAGGTGTTAATCAGAGACTTGGCTTTGTGGACACTTTTCAGAGAACAAATTTGTTAGCATAAAAATAAAGCCAGAAAATGAAGAGCTGTTTAATCACTCAATTGGATTTTTTTGCCAGCATATTTCTTTTTCTCTGCAACCCACTGCTAAATTGTGCTTCCTAGCTGTTTTTATAAAATCAATGAATCAAATCTAACTCTGATTACATCAGAG
The DNA here is from genome assembly GCF_028390025.1 of Pseudophryne corroboree. NCBI lineage: Eukaryota > Metazoa > Chordata > Amphibia > Anura > Myobatrachidae > Pseudophryne > Pseudophryne corroboree. Next base: position 79,804 of record NW_026967611.1, read on the forward strand.
AAGGCCAGGTACCCTACACCATAACAGGGGGTTTGAAATTTTGACTTGTCTACTTAAAGATCACCAAAATCTGATAACAAGGTCAATTACATCCCTGGGTGGGATTGAACCACCAACCTTTTGGTTTGTAGCTGGACACACTAACCGATTGCGCCACAGAGACACTTTGCAAAAAGTACATACTGACAAAGGCTAATAAGCATACATCTAGAACGTTTCCTAGAAAAACTTTAAAAAGTCAATAATCTGGAGAGTTTTTGTAAGATGTTTCTTCCATTAACCAACGAAGAAACACATTGGTACTTTCCCATGATGAGTGAGTGCTTCAGGATCTCTTGCACTTACATGTGCAGCAGAGTACTGCAATGGAAGCATGCTGGGCCCATAACCCAGAGGTAGGCAGATTGAAACTATCCTTTGCTATATGCATTTTTTTTTTGTTAATTTAAGTAATCAAAACTGGGATTGATATTTTTGCTCTTTTATTTTTACTTAAAGTACAATAACTTTTACCATTTTAATTTGTTTTAATAGTATATTGACAGTATAGTTTTCTTTAAAAAATCCACTTAATTTTCTTTACCCTATTATTAAAAGGGTAATTGACAAAAACAAACTACATTGTCACCAGAAGAGCAATACAAAATGTACAAGTGATATATTAAAATCATCTTTCCAGCTTGAATTTCAATGATGCATTGGGGCAACGATTTTGTGAGAAACATCTTCACCCTTAAATAAAGATTTTCTTAATTCCTTACCTGTGTGCTAATTAGATATCACCTTGTTTTCACATTAAACAGACTTCTACATGAGAAAGCAGCAAGGATGCAGTGGCGTTAATGTTTCCTGGTGTCAACCTGTATTATTTCAGTAGACATTGAAATGAGGATGCATCTTGCTGCCTTTCCAATTAAGCAAGTTTAATTTAGTAATAGGTGAAAAACCATCCCTACAAAGGTGTTAATCAGAGACTTGGCTTTGTGGACACTTTTTAGAGAACAAATTTGTTAGCATAAAAATAAAGGCAGAAAATGAAGAGCTGTTTAATCACTCAATTGGATTTTTCTGCCAGCATATTTTTTTTCTCTGCAACCCATTGCTAAATTGTGCTTCCTAGCTGTTTTTTATAAAATCACTGAATCAAATCTAACTCTGATTACATCAGAGAAGGCCAGGTACCCTACACCATAAGAGGGGGTTTGAAATTTTGACTTGTCTACTTAAATATCACCAAAACCTGACCACAAGGTCAATTATGTCCCTGGGTGGGATTGAACCACCAACCTTTTGGTTAGTAGCCAGACACACTAACCAATTGCGCCACAGAGACACTTTGCAAAAAGTACATACTGACAAAGGCTAATAAGCATTCATCTAGAACGTTTCCTAGAAAAACTTTAAAAAGTCAATAATCTGGAGAGTTTTTGTAAGAATTTTCTTAAATCAACCAACGAAGAAACACATTGGTACTTTCACATGATGAGTAAGTGCTTCAGGATCTCTTGCACTTACATGTGCAGCAGAGTACTGCAATGGAAGCATGCTGGGCCCATTACCCAGAGGTAGGCAGATTGAAACTATCCTCTGCTATATGCATTTTTTTTCTTAATTAAAGTAATCCAAAACTGGGATTGATATGTTAGCTATTTTATGTTTACTTAAAGTACAATAACTTTTACCATTTTAATTTGTTTTAATAGTATATTGACAGTATTGTTTTCTTTCAAAAATCCACTTAATTTTCTTTACCCTATTATTAAAATGGTAATTGACAAAAACAAAATACATTGTCACCAGAAGAGCAATACAAAATGTACAAGTGATATATTAAAATCATCTTTCCAGCTTGAATTTCAATGATGCATTGGGGCAACGATTTTGTGAGAAACATCTTCACCCTTAAATAAAGATTTTCTTAATTCCTTACCCGTGTGCTAATTAGATATCACCTTGTTTTCACATCAAACAGACTTTCACATGAGAAAGCAGCAAGGATGCAGTGGCGTTAATGTTTCCTGGTGTCAACCTGTATTATTTCAGTAGACATTGAAATGAGGATGCATCTTGCTGCCTTTCCAATGAAGCAAGTTTAATTTAGTAATAGGTGAAAAACCATCCTTACAAAGGTGTTCATCAGAGACTTGGCTTTGTGGACACTTTTCAGAGAACAAATTTGTTAGCATAAAAATAAAGCCAGAAAATGAAGAGCTGTTTAATCACTCAATTGGATTTTTTTGCCAGCATATTTCTTTTTCTCTGCAACCCACTGCTAAATTGTGTTTCCTAGCTGTTTTTATAAAATCACTGAATCAAATCTAACTCTGATTACATCAGAGAAGGCCAGGTACCCTACACCATAAGAGGGGATTTGAAATTTTGACTTGTCTACTTAAAGATCACCAAAATCTGATAACAAGGTCAATTACGTCCCTGGGTGGGATTGAACCACCAATCTTTTGGTTAATAGCCGTGCACACTAACTGATTGCGCCACAGAGACACTTTGCAAAAGACCATACTGACAAAGGCTAATAAGCATTCATCTAAAACGTTTCCTAGAAAAACTTTAAAAAGTCAATAATCTGGAGAGTTTTTGTAAGATGTTTCTTCCATCAACCAACGAAGAAACACATTGGTACTTTCCCATGATGAGTGAGTGCTTCAGGATCTCTTGCACTTACATGTGCAGCAGAGTACAGCAATGAAAGCATGCTGGGCCCATAACCCAGTGGTAGGAAGATTGAAACTATCCTCTGCTATATGCATTTTTTTTTGTTAATTAAAGTAATCCAAAACTGGGATTGATATTTTGGCTCTTTTATTTTTACTTAAAGTACAATAACTTTTACCATTTTAATTTGTTTTAATAGTATATTGACAGTATAGTTTTCTTTAAAAAATCCACTTAATTTTCTTTACCCTATTATTAAAAGGGTAATTGACAAAAACAAACTACATTGTCACCAGAAGAGCAATACAAAATGTACAAGTGATATATTAAAGTCATCTTTCCAGCTTAAATTTCAATGATGCATTGGGGCAACGATTTTGTGAGTAACATTTTCACCCTTAAATAAAGATTTTCTTAATTCCTTACCTGTGTGCTAATTAGATATCACCTTGTTTTCACATTAAACAGACTTCCACATGAGAAAGCAGCAAGGATGCAGTGGCGTTAATGTTTCCTGGTGTCAACCTGTATTATTTCAGTAGACATTGAAATGAGGATGCATCTTGCTGCCTTTCCAATGAAGCAAGTTTAATTTAGTAATAGGTGAAAAACCATCCTTACAAAGGTGTTAATCAGAGACTTGGCTTTGTGGACACTTTTCAGAGAACAAATTTGTTAGCATAAAAATAAAGCCAGAAAATGAAGAGCTGTTTAATCACTCAATTGGATTTTTTTTGCCAGCATATTTCTTTTTCTCTGCAACCCACTGCTAAATTGTGCTTCCTATCTGTTTTTATTAAATCACTGAATCAAATCTAACTCTGATTACATCAGAAAAGGCCAGGTACCCTACACCATAACAGGGGGTTTGAAATTTTGACTTGTCTACTTAAAGATCACCAAAATCTGATAACAAGGTCAATTACGTCCCTTTTGGTTAGTAGCCGGACACACTAACCGATTGCGCCACAGAGACACTTCACAAAAAGAACATACTGACAAAGGCTAATAAGCATACATCTAGAACATTTCCTAGAAAAACTTTAAAAAGTCAATAATCTGGAGAGTTTTTGTAAAATGTTTCTTCCATCAACCAACGAAGAAACACATTGGTACTTTCCCATGATGAGTAAGTGCTTCAGGATCTCTTGCACTTACATGTGCAGCAGAGTACTGCAATGGATGCATGCTGGGCCCATAACCCAGAGGTAGGCAGATTGAAACTATCCTTTGCTATATGCATTTTTTTTGTTAATTTAAGTAATCAAAACTGGGATTGATATTTTTGCTCTTTTATTTTTACTTGAAGTACAATAACTTTTACCATTTTAATTTGTTTAAATCCACTAAATTTTCTTTACCCTATTATTAAAAGGGTAATTGACAAAAACAAACTACATTGTCACCAGAAGAGCAATACAAAATGTACACGTGATATATTAAAATCATCTTTCCAGCTTGAATTTCAATGATGCATTGGGGCAACGATTTTGTGAGAAACATCTTCACCCTTAAATAAAGATTTTCTTAATTCCTTACCTGTGTGCTAATTAGATATCACCTTGTTTTCACATTAAACAGACTTCCACATGAGAAAGCAGCAAGGAAGCAGTGGCGGTAATGTTTCCTGGTGTCAACCTGTATTATTTCAGTAGAAATTGAAATGAGGATGCATCTTGCTGCCTTTCCAATGAAGCAAGTTTAAATTAGTAATAGGTTAAAAACCATCCCTACAAAGGTGTTAATCAGAGACTTGGCTTTGTGGACACTTTTCAGAGAACAAATTTGTTAGCATAAAAATAAAGCCAGAAAATGAAGAGCTGTTTAATCACTCAATTTGATTTTTCTGCCAGCATATTTCTTTTTCTCTGCAACCCACTGCTAAATTGTGCTTCCTATCTGTTTTTATAAAATCACTGAATCAAATCTAACTCTGATTACATCAGAGAAGGCCAGGTACCCTACACCATAACAGGGGGTTTGAAATTTTGACTTGTCTACTTAAAGATCACCAAAATCTGATAACAAGGTCAATTACGTCCCTGGGTGGGATTGAACCACCAACCTTTTGGTTAGTAGCCAGACACACTAACCGATTGCGCCACAGAGATACTTTGTAAAAAGTACTTACTGACAAAGGCTAATAAGCATACATCTAGAACGTTTCCTAGAAAAACTTTAAAAAGTCAATAATCTGGAGAGTTTTTGTAAGATGTTTCTTCCATCAACCAACGAAGAAACACATTGGTACTTTCCCATGATGAGTGAGTGCTTCAGGATCTCTTCCACTTACATGTGCAGCAGAGTACTGCAATGGAAGCATGCTGGGCCCATAACCCAGAGGTAGGCAGATTGAAACTATCCTTTGCTATATGCATTTTTTTTTTGTTAATTTAAGTAATCAAAACTGGGATTGATATTTTTGCTCTTTTATTTTTACTTAAGGTACAATAACTTTTACCATTTTAATTTGTTTTAATAGTATATTGACAGTATTGTTTTCTTTAAAAAATCCACTTAATTTTCTTTACCCTATTATTAAAAGGGTAATTGACAAAAACAAACTACATTGTCACCAGAAGAGCAATACAAAATGTACAAGTGATATATTAAAATCATCTTTCCAGCTTGAATTTCAATGATGCATTGGGGCAACGATTTTGTGAGAAACATCTTCACCCTTAAATAAAGATTTTCTTAATTCCTTACCTGTGTGCTAATTAGATATCACCTTGTTTTCACATTAAACAGACTTCCACATGAGAAAGCAGCAAGGATGCAGTGGCGTTGTTTCCTGGTGTCAACCCGTATTTTTTCAGTAGACATTGAAATGAGGATGCATCTTGCTGCCTTTCCAATGAAGCAAATTTAATTTAGTAATAGGTGAAAAACCATCCCTACAAAGGTGTTAATCAGAGACTTGGCTTTGTTGACACTTTTCAGAGAACAAATTTGTTAGCATAAAAATAAAGCCAGAAAATTAAGAGCTGTTTAATCACTCAATTGGATTTTTTTGCCAGCATATTTCTTTTTCTCTGCAACCCACTGCTAAATTGTGCTTCCTAGCTGTTTTTATAAAATCACTGAATCAAATCTAACTCTGATTACATCAGAGAAGGCCAGGTACCCTACACCATAAGAGGGGGTTTGAAATTTTGACTTGTCTACTTAAAGATCACCAAAATCTGATAACAAGTTCAATTACGTCACTGGGTGGGATTGAACCACCAACCTTTTGGTGAGTAGCCAGACACACTAACCGATTGCGCCACAGAGACACTTTGTAAAAAGTACATACTGACAAAGGCTAATAAGCATACATCTAGAACGTTTCCTAGAAAAACTTTAAAAAGTCAATAATCTGGAGAGTTTTTGTAAGATGTTTCTTCCATCAACCAACGAAGAAACACATTGGTACTTTCCCATGATGAGTGAGTGCTTCAGGATCTCTTGCACTTACATGTGCAGCAGAGTACTGCAATGGAAGCATGCTGGGCCCATAACCCAGAGGTAGGCAGATTGAAACTATCCTTTGCTATATGCATTTTTTTTTGTTAACTTAAGTAATCAAAACTGGGATTGATATTTTTGCTCTTTTATTTTTACTTAAAGTACAATAACTTTTACCATTTTAATTTGTTTTAATAGTATATTGACAGTATAGTTTTCTTTCAAAAATCCACTTAATTTTCTTTACCCTATTATTAAAAGGATAATTGACAAAAACAAACTACATTGTCACCAGAAGAGCAATACAAAATGTACAAGTGATATATTAAAATCATCTCTCCAGCTTGAATTTCAATGATGCATTGGGGCAACGATTTTGTGAGAAACATCTTCACCCTTAAATAAAGATTTTCTTAATTCCTTACCTGTGTGCTAATTAGATATCACCTTGTTTTCACATTAAACAGACTTCCACATGAGAAAGCAGCAAGGATGCAGTGGCGTTAATGTTTCCTGGTGTCAACCCGTATTTTTTCAGTAGACATTGAAATGAGGATGCATCTTGCTGCCTTTCCAATGAAGCAAATTTAATTTAGTAATAGGTGAAAAACCATCCCTACAAAGGTGTTAATCAGAGACTTGGCTTTGTGGACACTTTTCAGAGAACAAATTTGTTAGCATAAAAATAAAGCCAGAAAATTAAGAGCTGTTTAATCACTCAATTTGATTTTTTTGCCAGCATATTTCTTTTTCTCTGCAACCCACTGCTAAATTGTGCTTCCTAGCTGTTTTTATAAAATCACTGAATCAAATCTAACTCTGATTACATCAGAGAAGGCCAGGTACCCTACACCATAAGAGGGGGTTTGAAATTTTGACTTGTCTACTTAAAGATCACCAAAATCTGATAACAATGTCAATTACGTCCCTGGGTGGGATTGAACCACCAACCTTTTGGTTTATAGCCGTACACACTAACTGATTGCGCCACAGAGACACTTTGCAAAAGTACATACTGACAAAGGCTAATAAGCATTCATCTAAAACGTTTCCTAGAAAAACTTTAAAAAGTCAATAATCTGGAGAGTTTTTGTAAGATGTTTCTTCCATCCACCAACGAAGAAACACATTGGTACTTTCCCATGATGAGTGAGTGCTTCAGGATCTCTTGCACTTACATGTGCAGCAGAGTACTGCAATGGAAGCATGCTGGGCCCATAACCCAGAGGTAGGCAGATTAAAAATATCCTCTGCTATATGCATTTTTTTTGTTAATTAAAGTAATCCAAAACTGGGATTGATATTTTTACTCTTTTATTTTTCATTAAAGTACAATAACTTTTACCATTTTAATTTGTTTTAATACTATATTGAAAGTATTGTTTTCTTTTAAAAATCCACTTAATTTTCTTTACCCTATTATTAAAAGGGTAATTGACAAAAACAAACTACATTGTCACCAGAAGAGCAATACAAAATGTACAAGTGATATATTAAAATCATCTTTCCAGCTTGAATTTCAATGATGCATTGGGGCAACGATTTTGTGAGAAACATTTTCACCCTTAAATAAAGATTTTCTTAATTCCTTACCTGTGTGCTAATTAGATATCACCTTGTTTTCACATTAAACAGACTTCCACATGAGAAAGCAGCAAGGATGCAGTGGCGTTAATGTTTCCTGGTGTCAACCTGTATTATTTCAGTAGACATTGAAATGAGGATGCATCTTGCTGCCTTTCCAATGAAGCAAGTTTAATTTAGTAATAGGTTAAAAACCATCCTTACAAAGGTGTTAATCAGAGACTTGGCTTTGTGGACACTTTTCAGAGAACAAATTTGTTAGCATAAAAATAAAGCCAGAAAATTAAGAGCTGTTTAATCACTCAATTGGATTTTTTTTGCCAGCATATTTCTTTTTCTCTGCAACCCACTTGCTAAATTGTGCTTCCTAGCTGTTTTTATAAAATCACTGAATCAAATCTAACTCTGATTACATCAGAGAAGGCCAGGTACCCTACACCAGAACAGGGGGTTTGAAATTTTGACTTGTCTACTTAAAGATCACCAAAATCTGATAACAAGGTCAATTACGTCCCTGGGTGGGATTGAACCACCAACCTTTTGGTTAATAGCCGTGCACACTAACTGATTGCGCCACAGAGACACTTTGCAAAAGTCCATACTGACAAAGGCTAATAAGCATTCATCTAAAACGTTTCCTAGAAAAACTTTAAAAAGTCAATAATCTGGAGAGTTTTTGTAAGATGTTTCTTCCATCAACCAACGAAGAAACACATTGGTACTTTCCCATGATGAGTGAGTGCTTCAGGATCTCTTGCACTTACATGTGCAGCAGAGTACAGCAATGGAAGCATGCTGGGCCCATAACCCAGCGGTAGGCAGATTGAAACTATCCTCTGCTATATGCATTTTTTTTTGTTAATTAAAGTAATCCAAAACTGGGATTGATATTTTAGCTCTTTTATTTTTACTTAAAGTACAATAACTTTTACCATTTTAATTTGTTTTAATAGTATATTGACAGTATTGTTTTCTTTAAAAAATCCACTTAATTTTCTTTACCCTATTATTAAAATGGTAATTGACAAAAACAAACTACATTGTCACCAGAAGAGCAATACAAAATGTACAAGTGATATATTAAAATCATCTTTCCAGCTTGAATTTCAATGATGCATTGGGGCAACGATTTTGTGAGAAACATCTTCACCCTTAAATAAAGATTTTCTTAATTCCTTACCTGTGTGCTAATTAGATATCACCTTGTTTTCACATTAGGGTAATCTCCTGTTTGCGGTCAGCACACTCTTTGAGGGTTGCCGTATCCTGGGACGGGAGGGCTACCTTCTTGGATAAGCGTGTTATCCACGGGAGGATTCCCATCGTAACCTATCCGTTGATGGGAAAGGATACGCCATAAGAATCCTTTTGGAAATCTGCAGTCTTTTATCTGGAGATTTCCAAGCTTTTTCACATAACTCGTTCAGCTCGTGTGAGGGGGGAAAGGTTACCTCAGGCTTCTTTCCCTTGTACATATGTACCCTCTTGTCAGCGACAGGGGGTTACTCTGTGATGTGCAAAACATCTTTTATTGCCATAATCATAAATCGAATGGATTTTGCCAATTTTGGCTGTAACTTTGCATCATCGTAATCGACACTGGAGTCAGAATCCGTGTCGGTATCTGTGTCAACAAACTGGTATAGTGGGCGCTTATGAGACCCTGACAGTCCCTGCAACATAGGATCAGGCATGGGTTGAGACCCTGACTGTCCCAAAGCTTCTGCCTTGTCTAATCTTTTGTGCAATGAGTTTACACTAGCATTTAAAACATTCCACATATCCATCCAATCAGCTGTCGGCGGAGACACCACATTCATTTGCTCCCGCTCCTCTCTAATATAGCCTTCTTCCTCAGACATGTCGACACACGTGTACCGACACACCACACACACAGGGAATGCTTTTTCTGAAGACAGTTTTCCCACAAGGCCCTTTGGAGAGACAGAGAGGGAGTATGCCAGCACACACCCCAGCGCTATATAACCCAGGAATAAAACAGTAACTTAATGTTTGCCCAGTAGTGCTGCTGTATGTAATTTGCGAATTATGTGCCCCCCCCTCTTTTCAACCCTCTTGTCTAACATGGTATAAGCAGGGTAGAGTCCGGGGAGCTTCCTCTCAGCGGTGCTGTGGAGAAAAAATGGCGCTGGTGAGTGCTGAGGGAGAAGCCCCGCCCCCTCGGAGGCGGGCTTCTGTCCCGCTTAAACTGTAAAATTGGTGGGGGCTCATACATATATACAGTGCCCAGCTGTATATATGTTATATTTTTGCGAAAGAGGTTTATATTGCTGCCCAGGGCGCCCCCCCTGCGCCCTGCACCCTTACAGTGACCGGAGTATGTGAGGTGTATGGGAGCAAAGGCACACAGCTGCAGTGCTGTGTTTTACCTCAGTGAAGATCATGAAGTTTTTCTGCCGCCTCTGAAGTCTTCTTTTCTTCTCATACTCACCCGGCTTCTATCTTCCGGCTCTGCGAGGGGGACGGAGGCGCGGCTCTGGGACGGACGGCGAGGGTGAGATCCTGCGTACCAATCCCTCTGGAGCTAATGGTGTCCAGTAGCCTAAGAAGCAGGACCTTGCAACTCAGAGAGTAGGGCTGCTTCTCTCCCCTCAGTCCCTCGATGAGGGAGTCTGTTGCCAGCAGTGCTCCCTGAAAATTAAAAACCTAACAAAATACTTTCTGTCAGAAAGCTCAGGAGAGCTCCTGAAAAGCACCCAGTCTCCACTGGGCACAGTATCAAACTGAGATCTGGAGGAGGGGCATAGAGGGAGGAGCCAGTGCACACCCAGAACTAAAGTCTTTCTTAAAGTGCCCATGTCTCCTGCGGAGCCCGTCTATCCCCATGGTCCTTACGGAGTCCCCAGCATCCTCTAGGACTTTAGAGAAAATAGGATTTTAATACCTACTGGTAAATCCTTTTCTCTTAGTCCGTAGAGGATGCTGGGCACCCGTCCCAGTGCGTACTGTGTCTGCAGTTATTAAATGGCCCTTAACTCCAGAACATTTATGTGGAGACAACTTTCCTGACTTGACCATCTTCCTTGGATGTTTTCCCCCTGTGTGACTGCTCCCCAGCCTCGGAGGGTTGCATCCGTGGTCCCTAGGATCCCGTCCTGGATCCCAAACCATCGCCCCTCTAGGTGGTGAGAACTGTGCAGCCACCAATGGAGTGAGATTCTGGTCTTGGAAGACAGGATTATCCTCCGGTGCATGTGTAGGTGGGATCCGGACCACTTGTCCAACAGGTCCCACTGGAACACTCTGGCATGGAGCCTGCCAAACTGAATGGCCTCATAGGCCGCAACCATCTTCCCCAGCAACCGAATGCATTGATGGATTAACACTCTTGCTGGTTTCAGAATTTGTTTGACCAGACTCTGGATCTCCAGAGCCATTCCACTAGAAGAAAACCTCTTCTGTGTCCAGTATCACTCCCAAAAACAACAACCGCGTCATTAGGACCAACTGCGATTTTGGCAAGTTTAGGAGCCAACCATGTTGTTGAAGAACTGTCAGGGAGAGTGCAATGTTTTGCACCAACTGGTCCCTGGATCTCGCCTTTATCAGGAGATCATCCAAGTACGGGATAATTGTGACTCCTTGCTTGCGAAGGAGAACCATCATTTCCGCCATCACCCTGGTGAAAATCCTCGGAGCCGTGGACAGACCAAACGGCAACGTCTGAAATTGGTAATGACAATCATGAATTGCAAACCTCAGGTAGCTTGATGCAGTGGCTAAATGGGAACATGTAAGTAGGCATCCTTTATGTCTACCAAAACCATGAAATCTCCTTTATCCCCCGGACTGGAGATCACTACCCTGAGAGATTCCATCTTGAAATTTAATTTCTTTAGGTAGAAATTAAGGGATTTCAGATTTAAGATTGGTCTGACTGAGCCGTCCGGCTTCGGGACCACGAAGAGGCTTGAATAAAAACCTTCTCCCTGCTGACTAAGGCTGATTTGAACAATCGGTGAGGGGGAACTTCTTGAAACCCCAGTTTGTACCCTTGGGACACTATTTGTAAAACCCACGAGTCGAGGTCCGAATGAATCCAGAACTGACTGAAGAGTTTTAGACGTGCCCCCCAGTGGCGGAACTAGCGAGCAGTGGGCCCATGTGCGACAAAATGGCTTGGGCCCCCCTCCATCCCATCCCATCCAAGTCCACCCCCTCACCCCTGGAGAGGATCTGGTGAGGGGGGCCTGCTCAGGGAAGTGGATACCTAGCAACAGTGCCGTAACTAGACATTTTAGCAGTGTGTGTAAGAAACGGCATTGGAGCCCCACCCCTGCATGCAAAACAGGGGCAGTGCGCGCCGTAGGCGCGTGCAAAAAAAACATAGTGGCGTGGCTTCGTGGTTAAGGGGTGTGGCCACAAAATAATACCAATTCATAAAACGGTGCACAGTAGTCTCCATTATTCAAATTACGCCCCACAGTAGCACCACTACACCAGGTAGAGACCCTTTTACACCTTACGGCGGACAGCGTCCTCTTTTTACACATTACAGCAGACAGCGTCCCCTTTTTACACATTACGGCAGACAGCATCCCCCTTTTTTACACAACGGCAGACAGCGTGCCCTTGTTACACATAGCGGCAGACAGCGTACATTTTTTTCACATAACGGCAGACAGCCTGCCCTTGTTAAACATAGCGGCAGACAGCGTACACTTTTTACACATAACGGCAGACAGCCTGCCCTTGTTAAACATAGCGGCAGACAGCGTACACTTTTTTCACATAACAGCAGTCAGCCTGCCCTTGTTACACATAATGGCAGACATCGTACACTTTTTACACATTACAGCAGACAGCTTGCCCTTGTTACACATTACAGCAGACAGCTTGCCCTTGTTACACATTTTGGCAGACAGCGTGCCCTTGTTACACATTACGGCAGACAGCATCCCCCTTGTTACACATTACGGCAGGCAGATTCCCCCTTGTTACACATTGCGGCAAGCAGATTCCCCCTTTTTACACATTGCGGCAAGCAGCTTCCCCCTTTTTACACATTGCGGCAGGCAGATTCCCCCTTTTTACACATTGCGGCAGGCAGTCCCCCTTTTTACACATAGCTGCAGGCAGATTCCCCCTTTTTACACATAGCGGCAGGCAGATTCCCCCTTTTTACACATTGCGGCAGGCAGTCCCCCTTTTTACACATAGCTGCAGGCAGATTCTCCCTTTTAACACATAGCTGCAGGCAGATTCCCCCCTTTTACACATAGCTGCAGGCAGATTCCCCCTTTTTACACATAGCGGCAGGCAGATTCCCCCTTTTTACACATAGCGGCAGGCAGATTCCCCCTTTTTACACATAGCGGCAGGCAGATTCCCCCTTTTTACACATAGCGGCAGGCAGTCCCAAGAAAAACAAGAGAAGAAAGAAAGAAAGAAAGAAAGAAAGAAAGAAAGAAAGAAAGAAAGAAAGAAAGAAAGAAAGAAAGAAAGAAAGAAAGAAAGAAAGAAAGAAAGAAGAATTATACTTACCCTCTCCGCTGGCTCAGGTTCCTCGTGCAGCTTGACGATTCCCGGGCAGTAGAGAAGGAGGAGGAGGGAGGTAGAGGAGGGAGCCGCAGCAGCGCTGTGTTATTGGTGGAGGTGCTGCTGCTGCTGCCCCTCTGCTTCACTATAGGCTGTTCTCGGAAGACAGCCTATAGTGAAGCAGAGGGGCAGCAGCAGCAGCGCCTCCACCAGTAACAAAGCGCTGCTGCGGCTCCTTCCTTCACCTCCCTCCTCCTCCTCCCCCCCCTCCGTGCCGCTGCTCCTCTCATCTCCAAGCGACCCTCCTCCCTCTTCGTGTGTTACAGAGGCGGCAGCGTGTCTGGTGCTGCGGCTGCTGCCCGTAGTGCCCTGGCCTGATCTGTTCGTTACGACGGGCGGGCGGCTGGAGTCGCAGGACGCAGACCCGACGGGAGCGCTGGTGTGCGGCTGCGGCATGATACAATGAGTCATTGTGACTCATTGTAATGCCGGCGGCTGTGGGCCCTTGAGTGCGGCGGGGCCCCAGTGCAATGCACTGCCTGCCCTGCCAGTAGTTCCGCCCCTGGTGCCCCCCACTGGTGTGGGCTCCTGCAAGAGAGCCCCAGCGTCATGCAGTGGATTTGGCAGAAGCAGAGGACTCTGCTCCTGCGATCTTGAAGAGGCTTCTTGGAGTCAGCATCAGCATTCCCTTGGTGAATCCACAATGCCCTCCTATCCGAGACTGCCATGAAATTGGCCCGTGAGCACTTGTGCCCGGTGTAGGATTTTTAAATATGTGTAGTTTACTGTATGCAAGGGTTTAAAACCTTTTAGGAACTGAGATCTAAGGTGTATTACATGTAGTTTAAAAAAAAACAAAAAAGGTTTATTTTATGGCAGTAGTTTCCAAACTGGGGTTCTTGCACTGGTAGCATAGTTTGGTGGTCCAGGACCAATTAAAATTATTTATACTTTATTAAATTGGCAAAACCATTCCCTCACAACATAACTGAACCTGAGGATGACATGCTATAAACACAATTTACTTAATTTTATATTTTTTTCTGAATTTCTCAATGAAAAAAACTTTGGCCTAGGGGTGCCGTGAAACAAATTTTGATACTATTTATTTATATAGTGCTCTTTCTCCAACAGGACTCAAGGCGCTTGAGATATGGCTTCTGGAACTGAACACAGGATTCTAAATGTGGCTGTACCAAGGACCTATACAGTGGCATTACAGGTTGAGTATCCCTTATCCAAAATGCTTGGGACCAGAGGAATTTTGGATATCGGATTTTTCTGTATTTTGGAATAATTGCATACCATAACGAGATATTATGGTGATGGGACCTAAATCTAAGCACAGAATGCATTTATGTTTCATATATACCATATACACACAGCCTGAAGGTCATTTTAGCCAATATTTTTTATAACTTTGTGCATTCAACAAAGTGTGTGTACATTCACAGAATTCATTTATGTGTCATATACACCTTATACACACAGTCTGAAGTTCATTTAATACAATATTTTTAATAACTTTGAGTATTAAACAAAGTTTGTGTACACTGAGCCATCAAAAAACAAAGGTTTCACTATCTCAGTCTCACTCAAAAAAGTCCGTATTTCGGAATATTCCGTATTTCGGAATATTTGGATATGGGATACTCAACCTGTATTACTTTTTTCTGCTACTGGTTCTTTACCTATGCAAACAAGCATCTGACTTGCCTTTCCTATTGCTTTGTTACATTGCTCACCTGAAATAGTAATACTTAGATAGCTTTCCTCTTGCCATTATAATGCCCTTAATATTATAGTTAGCCTTTGTATTTTTGAGACGTGTATGATTTTGCATTTTTTGGCATTAAATGTTGCCATGTTCTTGACCATTCCTCTAGTCCAGGGGCGGAACTGCCAGAGACAACGGAGTCAGTTGCCGCCGGGCTCCAGCCCTAAAGGGGCTTCCTCCATTGCCCTCCGGCTGTTACGTGCCCTTCCTACTAAATAGACAAAGGCGCTACCAGCAGGGTCTCGCAGTTTGTACATTCCATGCCGTAACACCCTTCTTTCCACCTTTTTCAAGACCCAGCCCAGCAGCCTCGCCGCTGCCACCACCGCTAGCTGCAGCACTGCCAGCGGTGGGGTGCCCCTGCTTCTTCTCACACCACAGATAGCTGGGCAGCACTGCAACTGCCTGCCTGATTGCTCCGCCCCCTTCCGGCTCCAAAGCACCTCTGCTGCCCAGTGATCCAGGAGCCTGCTGCTAGGAAGAAGTGGCCGAGCTTCAGCAAGCGAGTCTGGACACTGGCGGAGGAAGCCATGATAACCAGATAATGGGGAGTGGAGAGCCAGTTCCAAGGTAATACTTTATACAGCTGGTTGAGATCCTGGTCGGTGGATATGGATTCCAAGAAAACCCTGGAGGTGCTTCCTTTCAAGGGAGACACTCTCTTTGGAGAAGACCTCAATAAGATTGTAGCTGATCTGGCTACTGCTAAAACAGCTTGCCTACCTAGTATGACTCCTACCACGCAGAAGGCTAAAAGTACTTTCCCTTGGCCCTTTCATCCTCAAGGTAAAGCGTACCCAAGGTCAGGCATACCCAAAGCAAGCTCATGCTTCCAGACCTGCCAAGCCCAGACTGAAGCAAGCCTGGGCTGCCCATCAGCCTGCTTCCAAAACGGACAAGCCTGCCGCATGACGGTGCAGGCCTCCCTCTGGGGGATCCCAGGGTGGGGGGCCCGACTTCTAGGTTTGGCATAATTCTAAGCTAGAGAATTCTGTTTGGAGCTCACCTTGTACTTCGTGAAGAAATAATCAGCATTGTGGCTGAGCAGATACATGTAGTGTGTGGCTGCAAACTGCATGGATCTGCTGCGTTGTAATACTTTTTTTTTCAAAGTACCAATAGCTTCATATAATGTTCACAATTTTTATGCAGGATCAAATAGCTCAATAGGTAGGGTGTTTGATTAGAATTCAACAGGTTATAGGTTTGAATCCTGGGTATGGTAGTTTGAGATGTGTTATTTAATAAAGTATGTTGTTCTTACTGCCGGCATCCTATCACCTGGGATATCATACTAAATAAATGGAGTTGATCAATTTTTTTTATTTTTTTTTTAAACTAGGGACAATTTCCAGATACTTTTCTTTATAACTGAGATTGCCCCCTGGAACTTCACATCAGTTGACAACTATGCATGAGTGGGCAGTGCTTGCTCTGGATCTGCCCACCCATTTATGTGCCGTCATAAAAGAAAGCACAACTGACAGTTATCCTGGGCGTACACTACACAATTATCTGTCAGGCTATCTATCCAGTCTGGATGGATGGAATGAAAATCTGGTAATGTATAGGAGCAAATGTCAATTAACCATTTGCTCCCAAACACTAGAAAAGTGGTCAAAAATGGTCATTACACAAATTAGTTAAACCCAAAATTTAACCAATTTGTTTAGGGGACCATTTTTGTCCATTTTCTAGTGTTTGAGAGTAAATCGTTGATGGTCATTTGCTCACATAGATAACCGGATTTCTATTCCAACCAGCCAGTGTTGGAGATATGGTCTGCCAGATTACATAATGCATACCAGAGCCATAACTAGACTTTTTGGTGCCCTGTGACAGATAATTATATGCCCCCCCCCTCCCCATTTTTGCAATATGGACAAAAGGCGCATGCCTTGTGGGGAAGGGGCATAACAAGATTGGTCTCAGAGAAAGCACATGAGATATGAAGATATATCTAGTATACTTGACACTCAATGGTTTGTGGTATTGCCGGGGTGCCCTCCTTAAATGCATATACAGTCACACATGGCGTGTTTGTGCAAATGGCATATCAGCAGTCAGCACTAACTGGTGACATGCCATTTGTACAAGTAAGCCATGTGTGACTAATATATAAACATACTTTATTAAATAACACCTCAAACTATCATACCCAGGATTCAAACCTATAACCTGTTGAATTCTAATCAAATACCCTACCCATTGAGCTACTTGATCCTGCATCTATTCTAACCTCCAAAAACAGATTCAGTTGCATTTTCCAGCGTGTTTTGTTTGCGCCTTTGCAAATGTCTTACATCGACAAACTTATTTAGTACTATTTTGCAAATAGGGTTACATTGTCGCAACATTGTGTTCCCTAATTGCTTGATTTTTTTTAAATGCAACAATTGATAAAGACACCTGATAATTGCTCTGTGGAGTCTTATTTTGTGTCTACTTCTTATCTACATTTAATTCCCTACCTCTAATCAAGGCATTTTTAAATGCTGGGGGCTGCCAGGACGTGAGGCCTACCTAGACTTTAGATCTGAATTTGAATGTACTTGTGAACTAACTTAATTTCCTACTTCTAAATTCATTCCTAAATTCACTACTTACATTAATCCTGTAGTTGGGCATTTTGAGCCTTCAATTGTGGGCATTGTTTTGTGTCCAGACCAGCAGCTGGTGGTGTGCATTTGCTGGAAAGGCATCGAAGACCTCCGATATGCTGCATCTCCTGATGTGTGTCTCCCTCAAGTGGCTGTCAGCAAATGCATGCTAGACACCCCATTCCAAGCTGATTGTGACATCACGGAACATGCATCATAGAACAGGCATGCTAGAATATGGGTCTTCAACCTGCGACCCTCCAGCTGCTGTGGAACTACATATACCAGCATGCCCTGCCTCAGTTTTAGCATACCTTAATAGCAAAACTGTGGCAGGGCATGCTGGGATGTGTAGTTTCACAGCAGCTGGAGGGCCACAGGATGAAGACCCATGTGCTAGAGCCAAGCCGCAGGTACATTGAATGCTAGCAAGCTGAATGTTTAAATCCTTTTTGTTCCGCAGCATTCCAATGCGGAAGATTCCATGGAACCAGAGATTATTCCATTGAGAAGGACATGCTGCCTGGATGACTGCACTGTGCAAATTAAGTCACGGAGCCAGTTGGCTTGTGGGTGGCACTGGTGACTGGGTATTTGGGTGGGCGGTGTGTCGGAGGTGGAGCACATGCAAATGAATGTGTATCATCCAGCTAGTGAGAGTGAAAACTCATGCAGGAGTGTGCCTGCTTGTCAGTGGGTTATGCACCTTGCCAGGCGTCAAATCTCCATGGAGCAGCTGGAGGGGACAAGAGCAGGTTTGCAAAATATAGATAGAAGAGCATATATGCTGGCGCATTCTCCATGATTGTGTCAGCTTATGTTTTGGTGCACTGCACTTTCCTTCACTAAGTTTTAGCCATTTTGGTTAAACGCAAGTGTAGTGGCTTCTCGCCCTTTTGGCTGTGATCTTGTATCGTGGTTGAAGGGTCTGCTGGAGGGATTGTTTTCTTCATTGGCGAGAGACTGAAGATATTCCAGGATGGAAGGCTTGGGAACACTATCCGTTTTTCAGTTGTGGAAGAGTTGAAAGACCGGATTGGACTACATTCTATAGTAAAGGATATCTTTGTATTTATTAATCCTCCCTTTATATGTGTCTGTCTTTCAATAAAGCTTCGGGCTTGTGATTCCCTCACCCTCTTACACTCCACACACATAGCCTTATTAACTGTTGTATTATTGTATAGTTTAAATGTATAGTGCAGTTCATGATTTATAGTGTAGGCTGGCCTGTGCTGTAGTTCTTGAACTGTACTATACCGACAGCATTTGTATTGTGTTTTATCTGTGCTGCAACACAGTACTTATGTGTGTAATGTTTATGTATGTTTTTTTGCTTCTTTATGTCAATAAAGACTGCTTTTTCAATCCAATATCTGAAAACAATCAATGTTTATCTTTGATGGCAATAGAAGTGGTATGATATTTGCTGCTTTTGAAAGGCAATATCTGATATGTCCCCTATCTGGGAATCATATATTAAATGGCTTTTCAGAAAAGGGAGATGGTAGAAGAGCTTTCAGTACTTGTAGGACCGATGCACATTTCCTATTCTAGCCTCCAAAAACAGATTCAGTTGCATTTTCCAGCGTGTTTTGGATGCGCCTTTGCAAATGTCTTACATCGACAAACTTATTTAGTACTATTTTGCAAATAGGGTTACATTGTTGCAACATTGTGTTCCCTAATTGCTTGATTTTTTAAATGCAACAATTGATAAAGACACTTGATAACTGCTCTGTGGAGTCTTATTTTGTGTCTACTTTTTATCTACATTTAATTCTCTACCTCTAATCAAGGCATTTTTAAGTGCTGGGGGCTGCCAGGACGTGAGGCCTACCTAGACTTTAGATCTGAATTTGAATGTACTTGTGAACTAACTTAATTTCCTACTTCTAAATTCATTCCTAAATTCACTACTTACATGAATCCTGTAGTTGGGCATTTTGGGACTTCGATTGTGGGCATTGTTTTGTGTCCAGACCAGCAGCAGGTGGTGTGCATTTGCTGGAAAGGCATCGAAGACCTC
Organism: Pseudophryne corroboree; assembly: GCF_028390025.1. Classification (NCBI taxonomy): domain Eukaryota; kingdom Metazoa; phylum Chordata; class Amphibia; order Anura; family Myobatrachidae; genus Pseudophryne; species Pseudophryne corroboree. Next base: position 99,416 of record NW_026967611.1, read on the forward strand.
CGATATGCTGCATCTCCTGATGTGTGTCTCCCTCAAGTGTCTGTCAGCAAATGCCTGCTAGACACCCCATTCCAAGCTGATTGTGACATCACGGTACATGCATCATAGAACAGGCATGCTAGAACATGGGTCTTCAACCTGCGACCCTCCAGCTGCTGTGGAACTACACATCCCAGCATGCCCTGCCTCAGTTTTAGCATACCTTAATAGCAAAAATGTGGCAGGGCATGCTGGGATGTGTAGTTTCACAGCAGCTGGAGGGCCACAGGATGAAGACCAATGTGCTAAAGCCAAGCCGCAGGTACATTGAATGCTAGCAAGCTGAATATTTAAATCCTTTTTATTCCGCAGCATTCCAATGTGGAAGATTCCATGGAAACAGAGATCCTTCCATTGAGAAGGACATGCTGCCTGGATGACTACACTGTGCAAATTAAATCACGGAGCCAGTTGGCTTGTGGGTGGCTCTGGTCACTGGGTGGTTGGGTGGGTGGTGTGTCGGAGGTGGAGCACATGCAAATGATTGTGTATCATCCAGCTAGTGAGAGAGAAAACTCATGCAGGAGTGTGCCTGCTTGTCAGTGGGTTATGCACCTTTCCAGACGTCAAATCTACATGGAGCAGCTGGAGAGGACAAGAGCAGGTTTGCAAAATATAGACAGAAGAGCTCTCCAGCCTAGTTTGCTGTCTGTTTCCACTTCTCTTTTCTTGAGCCGCTCCCTTCTATGCCCTTGCGCACTATCCTGACTTCTCCCATCTGCTTACTTTGTGCCTTCCAACGCACAATGCGAACTACAGGTAGTGCTGCAGGGCCCACACCCTTTTACTTGCCATACAGAGCAGCTCTGGAGCTGAAACAGTGCCCAGCTTCTGCAAGAAATCAGCTTGAATGCTTCAGGGGCTGGGGCATAGCCAACATGAGCCCCACACCGAAGGAGGGTGGAGGTGTTTAATGCGAACTAGGGGTCATCCAAGCGCCGCAAAAGGCCGCCATGCCCTGCACGCCCCTTTTCTCTTTTCATATGCAGACGAGGGTTGAAGCCAACTTTGACCCACTGCTTGGATGACATCACCATATGCAAATCCATCTGCTGCAGGCCTTCCCCCAGGAATGCTTGCACTAGTTGTTGCATTTGGTTTGTTGTTTGGGGGTGCTTCAGTATTAGGCAGCCTTCTGCCCTCCCATGTTCATCTGAAAATATGTGTTCTCCCTGCAGTTGTTGTCCCCAGATGAGAGTTCCCTTGTGCTGCCTCAGTTGAATCTTCTTTACTTGACAGAGATGTGCCTGAGCAGCGGCCCTCCCCAGCCCTATCCCAAATCATGCTTATTTTGCATAGGAGATACCATGGTCATGAAGATTGCTCTCCCAGGGTGAGGTTCATTCATTGCATTCTGGGTATGCTGACCCCTGTGATTTCCCCAAATGTGGGAAACTTGACTGCATTATTTGTGGTAGTGGGGGACTGTGTTTGTGCTTTCCTCTGGTCAGCTCTGGTAAAAGTCAGATTTCTTTGTCTCAGATCTTCCTCTAGCCTTGTTCTTCTTTCGAGAGTTCCCTTGTGCTGCCTCAGTTGGATCTCCTTTACTTGACAGGGGGGTGCCCAAGCAGCGACCCTCCCCAGCTCTAGCCCAACTCCTACTTACCTGCCAGGTGAGATACTATGATCATGAAGGTGCTTCTCCCAGGGCAAGGCTCACCCATTGCACTCTGGGTGTGCTGCCCCTGTGATTTCCCCAAATGTGGGAAACTTGACTGCATAATTTGTGTTTCCACTGGTCGGCTTTCATATAATTCAGATCTCTTTGTCTCAGGTCTCTCTCCAGCCTAGTTTGCAGTCTGTTTCCACTTCTTTTTTTTTGAGCCCCTCCCTTCTATACCCTTGTGCACTATCCTGACTTCTCCTCCTGTCTGCTTACTTTGTGCCTTCCAATGCACAATGCAAACTACAGGTAGTGCTGCAGGGCCCACAAACTTTTACTTGCATTACAGAGCAGCTCTGGAGCTGTTACAGTGCCAAGCTGCTGCAAGAAATCAGCTTGAATGCTTCAGGGGCTGGGGCATTGCCAACATGAGCCCCACACCGAAGGAGGGTGGGGGTGTTTAATGCGAACTAAGGGTCATCCAAGCGCCGCAAAAGGCCGCCATTCCCTGCATACCCCTTTTCTCTTTTCATATGCAGATGAGGGTTCCAGCCAACTTTGGCCCACTGCTTGGATGACATCACTGTATGCAAATCCGTCTTCTGCAGACCTTCCCCCAGGAATGCTTGTACTAGTTGTTGCATTTGGTTTGTTGTTTGGGGGTGCTTCAGTATTAGGCAGCCTTCTGCCCTCCCATGTTCATCTGAAAATATGTGTTCTCCCTGCAGTTGTTGTCCCCAGATGAGAGTTCCCTTGTGCTGCCTCAGTTGAATCTCCTTTACTTGACAGAGATGTGCCTGAGCAGCGGCCCTCCCCAGCCCTATCCCAAAGCATACTTATTTTGCATAGGAGATATCATGGTAATGAAGACTGTTATCCCAGGGTGAGGTTCATTCATTGCATTCTGGGTATGCTGACCCCTGTGATTTCCCCAAATGTGGGAAACTCGACTTCATTATTTGTGGTAGTGGGGGACTGTGTTTGTGCTTTCCTCTGGTCAGCTCTGGTAAAAGTCAGATTTATTTGTCTCAGATCTTCCTCTAGCCTTGTTCTATTTTCGAGAGTTCCCTTGTGCTGACTCAGTTGGATCTCCTTCACTTGACAGGGAAGTGCCCGAGCAGCGACCCTACCCAGCTCTAGCCCAACTCCTACTTACCTGCCAGGTGAGATACTATGATCATGAAGGTGCTTCTCCCAGGGCAAGGCTCACCCATTGCACTCTGGGTGTGCTGCTCTTGCGATTTCCCCAAATATGGAAAACTTGACTGCATAATTTGTGTTTCCCCTGGTCGGCTCTCGTATAATTCAGATCTCTTTGTCTCAGGTCTCTCTCCAGCCTAGTTTGCTGTCTGTTTCCACTTCTCTTTTCTTGAGCCGCTCCCTTCTATGCCCTTGCGCACTATTATGACCTCTCCTGTCTGCTTACTTTGTGCCTTCCAACGTCAATGCAAACTACAGGTAGTGCTGCAGGGCCCACACCCTTTTACATGCTTTACAGAGCAGCTCTGGAGCTGTTACAGTGCCCAGCTGCTGCAAGAAATCAGCTTGAATGCTTCAGGGGCTGGGGCATAGCCAACATGAGCCCCACACCGAAGGAGGGTGGAGGTGTTTAATGTGAATTAGGGGTCATCCAAGCGCCGCAAAAGGCCGCCATGCCCTGCACATCCCTTTTTTCTTTTCATATGCAGACGAGGGTTGAAGCCAACTTTGACCCACTGCTTGGATGACATCACCATATGCAAATCCATCTGCTGCAGGCCTTCCCCCAGGAATGCTTGCACTAGTTGTTGCATTTGGTTTGTTGTTTGGGGGTGCTTCAGTATTAGGCAGCCTTCTGCCCTCCCATGTTCATCTGAAAATATGTGTTCTCCCTGCAGTTGTTGTCCCCAGATGAGAGTTCCCTTGTGCTGCCTCAGTTGAATCTTCTTTACTTGACAGAGATGTGCCTGAGCAGCGGCCCTCCCCAGCTCTATCCCAAATCATACTTATTTTGCATAGGAGATACCATGGTCATGAAGATTGTTCTCCCAGGTTGAGGTTCATTCATTGCATTCTGGGTATGCTGACCCCTGTGATTTCCTTAAATGTGGGAAACTTGACGGCATTATTTGTGGTAGTTGGGGACTGTGTTTGTGCTTTCCTCTGGTCAGCTCTGGTAAAAGTCAGATTTCTTTGTCTCAGATCTTCCTCTAGCCTTGTTCTTCTTTCGAGAGTTCCCTTGTGCTGCCTCAGTTGGATCTCCTTCACTTGACAGGGGGGTGCCCGAGCAGCGACCCTCCCCAGCTCTAGCCCAACTCCTACTTACCTGCCAGGTGAGATACTATGATCATGTAGGTGCTTCTCCCAGAGCAAGGCTCACCCATTGCACTCTGGGTGTGCTGCCCCTGTGATTTCCCCAAATGTGGGAAACTTGACTGCATAATTTGTGTTTCCCCTGGTCGGCTCTCGTATAATTCAGATCTCTTTGTCTCAGGTCTCTCTCCAGCCTAGTTTGCTGTCTGTTTCCACTTCTCTTTTCTTGAGCCGCTCCCTTCTATGCCCTTGCGCACTATTCTGACCTCTCCTGTCTGCTTACTTTGTGCCTTCCAACGCACAATGCAAATTACAGGTAGTGCTGCAGGGCCCACGCCCTTTTACATGCTTTACAGAGCAGCTCTGGAGCTGTTACAGTGCCCAGCTGCTGCAAGAAATCAGCTTGAATGCTTCAGGGGCTGGGGCATAGCCAACATGAGCCCCACACCGAAGGAGGGTGGAGATGTTTAATGCGAATTAGGGGTCATCCAAGCGCCGCAAAAGGCCGCCATTCCCTGCACATCCCTTTTTTCTTTTCATATGCAGACGAGGGTTGAAGCCAACTTTGACCCACTGCTTGGATGACATCACCATATGCAAATCCATCTGCTGCAGGCCTTCCCCAGGAATGCTTGCGCTAGTTGTTGCATTTGGTTTGTTGTTTGGGGGTGCTTCAGTATTAGGCAGCCTTCTGCCCTCCCATGTTCATCTGAAAATATGTGTTCTCCCTGCAGTTGTTGTCCCAAGATGAGAGTTCCCTTGTGCTGCCTCAGTTGAATCGCCTTTACTTGACAGAGATGTGCATGAGCAGCGGCCCTCCCCAGCCCTATCCCAAATCATACTTATTTTGCATAGGAGATACCATGGTCATGAAGATTGTTCTCCCAGGGTGAGGTTCATTCATTGCATTCTGGGTATGCTGACCCCTGTGATTTCCCCAAATGTTGGAAACTCGACTGCATTATTTGTGGTAGTGGGGGGCTGTGTTTGTGCTTTCCTCTGGTCAGCTCTGGTAAAAGTCAGATTTCTTTGTCTCAGATCTTCCTCTAGCCTTGTTCTTCTTTCGAGAGTTCCCTTGTGCTGCCTCAGTTGGATCTCCTTCACTTGACAGGGGGGTGCCCGAGCAGCGACCCTCCCCAGCTCTAGCCCAACTCCTACTTACCTGCCAGGTGAGATACTATGATCATGTAGGTGCTTCTCCCAGGGCAAGGCTCACCCATCGCACTCTGGGTGTGCTGCCCCTGTGATTTCCCCAAATGTGGGAAACTTGACTGCATAATTTGTGTTTCCCCTGGTCGGCTCTCGTATAATTCAGATGTCTTTGTCTCAGGTCTCTCTCCAGCCTAGTTTGCTATCTGTTTCCACTTCTCTTTTCTTGAGCCGCTCCCTTCTATGCCCTTGCGCACTATCCTGACTTCTCCCGTCTGCTTACTTTGTGCCTTCCAACGCACAATGCGAACTACAGGTAGTGCTGCAGTGCCCACACCCTTTTACTTGCCTTACAGAGCAGCTCTGGAGCTGTTACAGTGCCCAGCTGCTGCAAGAAATCAGCTTGAATGCTTTAGGGGCTGGGGCATAGCCAACATGAGCCCCACACCGAAGGAGGGTGGGGGTGTTTAATGCGAACTAGGGGTCATCCAAGCGCCGCAAAAGGCCGCCATGCCCAGCACGCCCCTCTTCTCTATTCATATGCAGATGAGTGTTGAAGCCAACTTTGACCCACTGCTTGGATGACATCACCATATGCAAATCCATCTGCTGCAGGCCTTCCCCCAGGAATGCTTGCACTAGTTGTTGCATTTGGTTTGTTGTTTGGGGGTGCTTCAGTATTAGGCAGCCTTCTGCCCTCCCATGTTCATCTGAAAATATGTGTACCTCCTGCAGTTGTTGTCCCCAGATGAGAGTTCCCTTGTGCTGCCTCAGTTGAATCTCCTTTACTTGACAGAGATGTGCCTGAGCAGCGGCCCTCTCCAGCCCTATCCCAAATCATACTTATTTTGCATAGGAGATACCATGGTCATGAAGATTGTTCTCCCAGGGTGAGGTTCATTCATTGCATTCTGGATATGCTGACCCCTGTTATTTCCCCAAATGTGGTAAACTTGACAGCATTATTTGTGGTAGTTGGGGACTGTGTTTGTGCTTTCCTCTGGTCAGCTCTGGTAAAAGTCAGATTTCTTTGTCTCAGATCTTCCTCTAGCCTTGTTCTTCTTTCGAGAGTTCCCTTGTGCTGCCTCAGTTGGATCTCCTTCACTTGACAGGGGTGTGCCCGAGCAGCGACCCTCCCCAGCTCTAGCCCAACTCCTACTTACCTGCTAGGTGAGATACTATGATCATGAAGGTGCTTCTCCCAGGGCAAGGCTCACCAATTGCACTCTGGGTGTGCTGCTCATGCGATATCCCCAAATGTGGGAAACTTGACTGCATAATTTGTGTTTCCCCTGGTCGGCTCTCGTATAATTCAGATCTCTTTGTCTCATGTCTCTCTCCAGCCTAGTTTGCTGTCTGTTTACACTTCTCTTTTCTTGAGCCACTCCCTTCTATGCCCTTGCGCACTATCTTGACTTCTCCCGTCTGCTTACTTTGTGCCTTCCAACGCACAATGCGAACTACAGGTAGTGCTGCAGGGCCCACACCCTTTTACTTGCCTTACAGAGCAGCTCTGGAGCTATTACAGTGCCTAGCTGCTGCAAGTAATCAGCTTGAATGCTTCAGGGGCTGGGGCATAGCCAACATGAGCCCCACACCGAAGGAGGGTGGAGGTGTTTAATGTGAATTAGGGGTCATCCAAGCGCCGCAAAAGGCCGCCATGCCCTGCACGCCCCTTTTCTCTTTTCATATGCAGGCGAGGGTTGAAGCCAACTTTGACCCACTGCTTGGATGACATCACCATATGCAAATCCATCTGCTGCAGGCCTTCCCCCAGGAATGCTTGTACTAGTTGTTGCATTTGGTTTGTTGTTTGGGGGTGCTTCAGTATTAGGCAGCCTTCTGCCCTCCCATGTTCATCTGAAAATATGTGTTCTCCCTGCAGTTGTTGTCCCCAGATGAGAGTTCCCTTGTGCTGCCTCAGTTGAATCTCCTTTACTTGACAAGGGAGGCATTTTGGATTTTTTCTTTGGGTACCCTTACACCTGATGGTCTGAATGAGAGCATCGAACTGAACAACATTGGCAGTCTCTGAAGATTTTATCTATTGATTTACCTAATATATTATTTATTGAATATCCATTTATTGTATGTTTAATAAATAAACAAAATTATTAGAAGTAGCTATTTTGGAAACAGCTTTCCTCTTAGGATGAAACTGTATAATCCTGTTGTGTGTGTTCCTTTAAAGTTCTTTAGTAAAATCCACTAGTAATGATGAACATCAGATTTCTTCCTCCATCCTCTTTTTACACTTTCTCTTGGTTCTATATATATATATTTTTTTTCTATTTTTATTTTTTCCCCCCTCCTTCTCCCAAAAGGCCCCCCTCCCTCCCCCCCCTCCCTGTTTTAAATTTTAAAATCTTTAAATATTTAAATCTTCGAATCCTTAAATTGTCTGTTTAATATTTATTTTTTCTTCAATTCTTTTTGTTGTTTAAACAGCAATGTAATTATTCCAGGGGTTAAAATAATGAAATATAGAAATAATATTAACAAAAATTAAAGGTAAAAATGAATTGATAGAATGATCCCATTAAAAGTAAATAAATAATATGGATGTTAAGCTGAGCGGGTTGGATTCGAACATGGGACTAGCTGCATAGAGTGCATTTGATGTTTCCCCTGCGCCACAAGAAACGCTTTAGTAGTGGCATGGATTTATGTTACCCTAAAAGGTTTTGATAAAGCTAAATATTTATCTTACTTAAAACCCTTTAAGAGGCCTAAGAACACTGTACGCTATTGACGTCTGGAGTACCGTAAGGGTATGCACGTTGCGAAGCAATCGCTTAGCGTAGCGTACGCTCGGGACCACGAGAAGATCACCAGCGGCGCAGACGCTCACAATGTTAAACCTTTACATGTAAACCATGAACAATGTATTATACAGGAAAAACCTTAGTGTAATAGTGGGGTGTAGATGCAACACAATGTAACCTTATTAACTTAAAGCTGTTCGAGCGTCTCCGACAGACCTGAGAATACTTAACACCATAAGAAATACACAAATGCCGGGCTTAGGGTCTAACGCCTTATATGAATGTTATACTTGCAAAAGAATAATACAATACAAGTCATACACTACCAATATAACATAGACTAACTAACCAGATAACTACACAGGAAATACAATACAATACAAGTACGTTTAAGGAAAAAAATGAGAGAAAGAGGAGAGGAGAGAGAGAGAGAGATATGGCCCACAATACCAATAAAGACAATATGATTGCGGAGAAAAACTTACGCACAAGGGGAACGATCGCATGCGCCTCTGGATATCCAGCTCCCGATTATCAGCAATGAGAACCGTTGAAGAGTGAGAGCTGGATATGATCGGCTTGTCTATTTATGCCCCACACACACAATACAATTCAATGGTCCCTACAATCTCATTGTTCATTGGACACAGGAATTCGTCTTCGCATTATAACAAAAGGTTATAGGTTGATTCATACAGGTGGGCTGTGACTATTTCCAACTGCTCAGGTGGGTGGGAAACTAGGTTTCCCGCCGCATGGATAAGTAAGTGCAAATAATAGTAAAAGTACATAAACTTCTTATGTCCATAACTATTCGCACGAGCGATTAATCTGCTTCAAACCAACACCGGAATATTGCTAATTAAATACTCTTCCGATGGATACTAAACACCACTGTATGACTCATGTCTGACCCTTCGTATCAAACAAAGAGGGATCTCTCTGTCCATGAACATGCTATATTAACTAAACTTTCAGATTCTATCAAAGGGACCATAATCTACAAAATACATTATATGGTTAAAATATATATCGATTGAGTCGCCCGCTAGACGCATACAAACTCTACCGTAAATCCGCATATCGTGCGCCTGCGGGTGCACGCGACTGCGAGTATGCGCACGCACGGGAGAGCTCTTGCACGCGCAGCGGGAGCTCGCATGAGGTGCAGATATGGCAGTGTGCATAGTGATATTTTTCTGACTTTGACAGTCCACCCTTTGGCAGTCAACAATAACTGCCACTTCCTAAAACATTTCAAAACGAGAAAAATATATATCAAGTGTAAATACATTTCTATGATTGGGTAAGGGAGGAGAGGAGAAGGTAGGAAAAGGGTATGACCTATTGAGATAGCAGAAGCATGTGTGTATGAATCCATGTTTGGGGGGTCATGTATCATCGTGCCGTACGTGTTTTAAATCAAGCTTCGAGGTATTGCGAAGTATACATTTGAATTCCTTCTTATCCCGTGGTACGGGTCTGTGGATGGGCTGTCAAACTTTACCGAGCTCTTTTCGGCTGTGGTTGTAACAAAATGGGGGAGCACATTTTAGTTGATGATACATGAATGGGGGAATATGTGAATGCTGATATCTGTGCGGGTATTCCCTATCGACTATGGGGTAAATTTACTAAGATTCGTGTTTTCCCGTTTCAGGTCAAAGTTCAATCACGAATGACATCGAAAGTGTAAAACTGCAACTTTTTAAATTTGTTACGACGGATTTACTAAGCTGTCGTATTCGGGTTTTTCTTTTGTTCCGATGTCGATGTCATTCGTGTTTTATTTTTTTATTTTTACGGCAGTGATTAGCAAAACACTGCCGACTTTTTTACAATGAATCTCGGCCGGATCTGTGTGATCCGTGCTGGGGTTCATTTTTTTTTTTTTTTTAAATTAAACACTGTAAAATCCAAAAAAAAAATTGCGTGGGGTCCCCTCTCCTAAGCATAACCAGCCTCGGGCTCTTTGAGCCGATCCTGGTTGCAGAAATATGGGGAAAAAATTGACAGGGGTTCCCCCATATTTAAGCAACCAGCATCGGGCTCTGCGCCTGGTCCTGGTTCCAAAAATACGGGGGACAAAAAGAGTAGGGGTCCCCCGTATTTTTAAAACCAGCACCGGGCTCCACTAGCTGGACAGATAATGCCACAGCCGGGGGTCACTTTTATATAGTGCCCTGCGGCCGTGGCATCAAAAATCCAACTAGTCACCCCTGGCCGGGGTACCCTGGGGGAATGGGGACCCCTTCAATCAAGGGGTCCCCCCCCCAGCCACCCAAGGGCCAGGGGTGAAGCCCGAGGCTGTCCCCCCCATCCAATGGGCTGCGGATGGGGGGGCTGATAGCCTTTTGTGATAATGAAAAGATATTGTTTTTAGTAGCAGTACTACAAGGCCCAGCAAGCCTCCCCGCATGCTGGTACTTGGAGAACCACAAGTACCAGCATGCGACGGAAAAACGGGCCCGCTGGTACCTGTAGTACTACTACTAAAAAAAATACCCAAAAAAAGACAAGACACACACACCGTGAAAGTAAAGATTTATTACATACATGCACACAAACATACATACATACTTACCTTATGTTCACACGAGGGTCTGTCCTCTTCTCCAGTAGAATCCAAGGGGAACCTGTTGAATAAATTCTACTCACCAGATCCCGGGTCCCAGGGTCCTCGGGGCAACCATTTGTAATCCAGGTACTTGCATAAAATAACAAAACGGAAAGCCGAGCCACGAACTGAAAGGGGCCCCATGTTTTCACATGGGACTCCTTTCCCCGAATGCCAGAAACCCACTCTGACTTCTGTCTAAGTGGGTTTCTTCAGCCAATCAGGGAGCGCCACGTTGTAGCACCCTCCTGATCGGCTGTGTGCTCCTGTACTGAGTGACAGGCGGCACACGGCAGTGTTACAATGTAGCGCCTATGCGCTACATTGTAACCAATGGTGGGAACTTTCTGCCCTGCGGTTGACCTAAAGTGACGTCACCGCTGAGCAGAAAGTTCCCACCATTGGTTACAATGGAGCGCATAGGCGCTACATTGTAACACTGCCGTGTGCCGCCTGTCACTCAGTACAGGAGCACACAGCCGATCAGGAGGGTGCTACAACGTGGCGCTCCCTGATTGGCTGAAGAAACCCACTTAGACAGAAGTCAGAGTGGGTTTCTGGCTTTCGGGGAAAGGAGTCCAATGTGAAAACATGGGGCCCCTTTCAGTTCGTGGCTCGGCTTTCCGTTTTGTTATTTTATGCAAGTACCTGGATTACAAATGGTTGCCCCGAGGACCCTGGGACCCGGGATCTGGTGAGTAGAATTTATTCAACAGGTACCCCTTGGATTCTACTGGAGAAGAGGACAGACCCTCGTGTGAACATAAGGTAAGTATGTATGTATGTTTGTGTGCATGTATGTAATAAATCTTTACTTTCACGGTGTGTGTGTCTTGTCTTTTTTTGGGTATTTTTTTAGTAGTATTACTACAGGTACCAGCGGGCCCGTTTTTCCGCCGCATGCTGGTACTTGTGGTTCTCCAAGTACCAGCATGCGGGGGAGGCTTGCTGGGCCTTGTAGTACTGCTACTAAAAACAATATATTTTCATTATCACAAAAGGCTATCAGCCCCCCCATCCGCAGCCCATTGGATGGGGGGGGACAGCCTCGGGCTTCACCCCAGGCCCTTGGGTGGCTGGGGGGGGGACCCCTTGATTGAAGGGGTCCCCACTCCCCCAGGGTACCCCGGCCAGGGGTGACTAGTTGGATTTTTGATGCCACGGCCGCAGGGCACTATATCAAAGTGACCCCCGGCTGTGGCATTATCTGTCCAGCTAGTGGAGCCCGGTGCTGGTTTTAAAAATACGGGGGACCCCTACTCTTTTTGTCCCCCATATTTTTGGAACCAGGACCAGGCGCAGAGCCCGATGCTGGTTGCTTAAATATGGGGGAACCCCTGTCAATTTTTTCCCCATATTTCTGCAACCAGGATCGGCTCAAAGAGCCCGAGGCTGGTTATGCTTAGGAGGGGGGACCCCACGCAATTTTTTTTAAGAAAATAACCACTTTCCAACCCCTTCCCACTGATATACATGCACGGATCTCATGGATCCGTGCATGCCTATACAATCACGGATTAAAAAAGCAGGTCTGTTTTTTTTTAGCACTTTTGTACGAGTTGTAATTTTTCACGGCAGTGTTTGTTTTTTTTTTGCTTTGCACTTCTTAGTAAATTACCGAGATTCATACTTAAACAGCCGCGTTTTGACCGATGGTGTATTCATTTGTATTTTTTTTGTTGGACTTCCAAAAAATTACTAATGCCCTCATCACTGCCGTGATTATTGCTTAGTAAATTACCGAGATGACACTTTGATAAAAAAACGGCATCTTGGTCAAAATCGGGACCTTAGTAAATTTACCCCTATGTGTGTAATTACCTGAAGGTTGTAGAGATGAAGATAAGACACAATTATGGTAAATGCAGTGGTATTCTATGTCAGGTTAATGAACATTTGTCGGTTGAAGTCTTGTTCGGTGTCTGTTGAATGCAGTCTTCTTTGGGCTTTTGTCAAAAGGTGTGGGCAAAAAGCTTTGTCAATGTCCATAGACTTACAAAAGTGTTGGGCTAGCGTAATTTTAAAATTTCTAGGGAAACTGGGGGTCTATGGCATAGTTCATCAAATATCTGTGTATAAGGTTGTCAAAACTTCTTCTTTTAATCCATCAGTTGTCTGTATACAGGGTCATCAAATTTCTCGTCAAAAAGTGGGTCTTTTTACCTTGGAAAAACCGGAAAAACAGGTGAAAGAAACGGACCGTATAATCGCATTTTCATCACATCATTGTTTCTACAGTTGGGTCATAAATCAAATCCATTGGAATTACAATTTCCTCACTCCTTAGACTCATTACCCTGGTACTACGTTTGCACTTCATTACAGCCTGACCGCATCTAAATGTCAAGCCAATCGTTATGACAACACCTAAGATACATAGAAGAAACTTCCCTACATCCATTATGACTCCTTGAGCCCATTCTCCTAAACCAGAGAACCAATTTCACGGGTTCAACCATGACACCCAACCAGTCAGCTCATTACCCACAGCAGCAAGGGTGAGATTGTGTCTCCTGCGAAATTCCCACTTTAATTGGAGAATATCGTCCATCTTTTGGTCTATGACCTCGACCGGATCCTCGGTACTATTCGTTATATATGTGCAGCATTTCACGCCGTACTGCGTTGCCAGTGTGACACAATATCCACCTGTTACTGCTGTGAGATAATTAAGAACCATTCTATGCTGAACCAGTTCTGTTTTATAAGCTTGAAGCTCTCTTCCAGTATACCTAAAAGTGTCATCATACATTTCTGTGATATTGTCTAACAAATTTGCAAGCGCAGATATGTATTTATAATTCAACACTCCTCTGGCGGTGCAAGTGATGTCTAACGCGAGTAGAACCTGAATCCCGGTGGATTCATGGATCATGTCAGAGGCCGGATGCTCTGTTCTTTCTATCAGGTGCCGTTTAACTACGTGCTCGTAGTGGGTGTGAGTATAAGGAGCTTGGGCAACACGGTGTATATCTTTCATTTTGGCATGTGATACAGTCATTACTTCAGGCAGTACTTTTCCAATATAACACAATCCTTCAGAGTTTGGGGCAAGCCACTTATACGCCTTCCTCCCGCATATGAAATATGCATTATCGGGGAGAACATATGGGACGGAGTAGGACATAACCATATTACACATCTTCCATGTGAAATCTCCTAACCCTAATTCTCCCATCTGTCTAGTACACGTATCAGCTTGTACGATATGTGCACAGTATCCTGGTGATACCTCTCCAACTCTCGTAATCCTACTTCCTAGGGTATACCTATATCGGAAAGATTTTTCTCTACTGGCTATGTGGCGTATAAGCTCTGTATCTGTCGGCATTCTATCTGCTCTATATGAAAAGGTCATGGTTTGGTTACTCCATGACACTTCCCAATTTCCCGACTTTCGGGGATTTGAAATGTTAAAACATATTAGGGATCTATCCACATGATATTGGTGGAGCTTCAAACTAGGAGGACTGGAGATATTAAACCTCCTGTCCACCGGTCCCCCACCCTTTAGCTCAAGTACCTCCCCTACCATTAAAGGAAATGGTACTAGTCCTGATTTGCTATGACCTTGAGGTACTTGAGAGCATACCCAACAATCTGTTTGATTTAACACACTACCCACTAAGGAGTGATAGTCACTCAAGGGCTGCCGGTCCATGTGGATATTAAAACTGGATTGGCATTTCTTGATGCACCCATCCTCAACTACATTGTCACAGAGCCTACAGATACAGTTTTCTTCAGCTAACAATCCTTCACAATTCCTTCTATTGTCAATGCTATTGGATCGTTTTCTGATACTCGCCTTTACTTGTTGGTTAAGTTGTTCTTGGAAAACTACGCCTCCATCTTTGTCATCAGAACCCATTCCAGAACCTTTCTCGACCTCCATGGTACTCTCGCCGGAACAGACTGCTCTGGTCAACATCATGGTCAACAGGAAAATCCGGATCACAGTCTCTTGGGGCAAGTCCATCTTATAGGAGGAAACGAAGAAGAATGAGAAGGGGGAAAAAATAATTTGAGGGAGAGGGGATGGGAAGTGGAGAAAAACAATAAAAGGGAACAGGGAATCGACAACTGCTTTTGATCTTGTGATTTTCAATGCTCAGGTGCCGCCTCAGTCCTCCTGGAACAGACACTCCAGTGATACAACTTCCTCTACCGTCTGTTCCTTATCACGGGACCTCTCTGGATCAGCAACCTTCTTACAATGGGACGAATGAACCCAAGTCTCTCTCTGGACAACCTTCAATGCTGTAGTGCTAGTCAATAAGACTTGGTCTGACCATCTGTCAATAAGGCAACCTGAGCGTAGAAAATTCCGTATCATTACATAATCCCCAGGTTCAATGTCATGACAATTACTATCTGGTAAATCAGGAATCAATAACTTCAAATTATCATTTTGATTCCTTAGCTGTTTACTCATGTTAATCAGGTACTTTACAGTCACTTCATTGTTACACTTCAAATCATCCTGAGGGTTAATCATAACATGCGGTTGTCGACCAAACAAGATTTCAAAGGGAGACAGATTAAGAGGGGACCTGGGAGTGGTTCTGATGCTGTACAGTACTATGGGTAAAGCTTCTGGCCATTCCAATCCTGTTTCTGCCATAACTTTGCTCAGTTTATTTTTAATAGTGCTGTTCACTCTTTCCACCTTCGCACTCGCCTGTGGACGGTATGGAGTGTGCAGCTTACTATCAATTCCCATCAACTTACACATTCCTTGAAAGACATCACCTGTAAAATGGGTACCCCTATCACTTTCGATTATTCTAGGGATACCATATCTACACACAAATTCCTGCACAATTTTCTTAGCAGTAAACATAGTGGTATTTGTGGCCGCAGGAAATGCTTCAACCCAATTTGAGAATACATCTATACAAACAAGTACATATTTCAAATTTCGACAAGGGGGTAATTGAATAAAGTCAATCTGTATTACCTGAAAAGGGCCGCCTGTAGGTTGGATATGAGATGGTTCTGTTGGTATTGCCTTTCCGATGTTCTTCCTCAAACAGGTAAGGCATGACATTGCTCTCTTACCTGCATGAGATGAAAATCCTGGGGCGCACCAATATGCTCTTACCAACTTGCACATTCCCTCCTTGCCCAGATGAGTCAGCCCGTGTGCTGCCTCAGCTAAACATGGAAGATATGCTCTGGGGGCCACTGGTTTACCCTGTCCATCCGTCCAGAGTCCTGAGGACTCCTGGCCATATCCTTTTGCCTTCCAGACTGCCTTTTCCTGTGTGGAACACAAATTTTGCATCTCACACAACTTCTGTGTGTTGATGGTATTAAATACCATCAGTTGTGTGGTGTCTGTCTGTCTGGGGGTACCAGCTGCTAACTTAGCAGCTTCGTCTGCTCGGCTGTTACCAAGTGATACTGGGTCCTGGCTATATGTGTGTGCTTTACACTTGATAACAGCCACTCTGTCGGGTTCCTGTATCGCTGCTAGAAGCCTTTTGATGTGAGCTGCATGCGCTACCGGTGTACCAGCTGCCGTCATGAAATTTCTGAGGCGCCATAGGGCTCCGAAATCATGGACTACCCCAAATGCGTATCTAGAGTCGGTGTAGATATTGGCTGATTTGCCCTTAGCCAATTCACATGCTCTGGTTAGGGCGACCAGTTCAGCAACCTGGGCTGAGTGAGGTGGGCCTAGCGGTTCTGCTTCTATGGTGCCTTGATCATCTACAACTGCGTATCCAGTACACAAGTCTCCCGAGTCCGACTGTCTGTGACAACTACCATCCGTGTAGAAGGTAAGATCTACATCTTCCAGTGGGTTGTCACTGATGTCAGGCCTTGCGGTAAAATTTTGGGTCAAATATTCCATACAATCATGTGTGTCCTCCTTTGTATTAAATTCTCCGTCCCCACCACTCTCATCCTCCACCCTTTGTGCCTGTCCAGGCACACCTGGGAGATATGTTGCAGGATTTAATGCACTGCATCTCCTTATGGTGATGTTTACGGGGGCCATTAGTGCCAATTCCCATCTTGTAAACCGCGCTGATGAGACGTGTCTGGTTTGGGCAGAATTTAGCAAGGCTGACACTGCATGTGGTGTATGAATTGTGAGGTTGTGACCTAGCACTACATCTTCGCTTTTCGTTACTAGCAATGCTATCGCAGCAACGCTTCGCAAGCATGTGGGGAGGGATCGCGCTACCGTATCTAGCTGAGCGCTGTAGTATGCTACCGGCCTGCTGGCATCACCGTGCTTTTGGGTTAGGACGCCTGCTGCGCAACCAGCACTTTCTGTTCCGTACAGCTCAAAGGGTTTCCCATAGTCTGGCATACCTAATGCTGGTGCCTGCGTTAGGCACTGTTTAAGTCTCTCAAATGCCATCTCGGACTCGTCTGTGTGCGAAATCCGATCAGGCTTGTTTGAGGAGACCATCTCCTGCAAAGGTAATGCTAGAATGGAAAATCCTGGGATCCAGTTACGGCAATACCCACACATTCCTAAAAACGTTCTGATCTGTTGCTGGGTTTGAGTCAGAGTCATGTCTCTAATTGCTTGAATTCTATCAGCGGTCAGGTGTCTCAGTCCTTGTGTTAGACAGTGTCCCAAATATTTTACTTTAGTTTGGCATAATTGCAACTTGTCTTTGGAAACCTTGTGTCCTGTGTCTGAAAGATGAAACAGGAGCTGTTTCGTATCCTTCAGGGATGCTTCCAATGAATCTGAACACAGTAGTAAATCATCCACGTACTGTATCAATATTGATCCACTCTCTGGTTGGAAAGACTGTAAACAATCATGCAAAGCCTGGGAAAATATACTTGGACTGTCTATGAAACCTTGTGGTAATCGAGTCCATGTGTATTGGACTCCTCTGTATGTAAATGCAAACAAATATTGGCTGTCAGGGTGCAGAGGTACCGAAAAGAAAGCGGAGCAGAGGTCAATAACAGTGAAAAATTTCGCAGTGGGAGGGATTTGCATAAGGATGACAGCTGGATTTGGCACTACGGGGAACTGACTCTCAACTATTTTGTTAATCCCCCTTAAATCCTGCACTAGCCGGTAACCCCTCCCCCCACTCTTTTTCACAGGGAAGATGGGACTATTGGCTGTGCTGGATGTTCTTACCAGGATGCCCTGTTGTAGCAAGCGCTCTATTACTGGGTATACTCCTAACTCCACCTCTGGCTTCAGAGGGTATTGTGGGATTTTTGGAGCTATCCTACCATCTTTTACTTGCACAACTACTGGAGCTACGTTTGCCATCAATCCAGTGTCTTGTCCGTCTTTAGTCCACAGTGACTCTGGTATCTGGGATGTCATTTCTTCTACTTGGGATGGAGTCCTATTTGTCATAATGGTATGTGACATTAATTTTGATGGGGAGTCTAACATGTCTCGCACTTCCTGAGCGTGATTCTCAGGTATGTCCAAGAATACACCTTCAGGAGTACAATAAATGACGCACCCCATTTTACACAATAAGTCTCTTCCCAAGAGATTTGTCGGTGCCGATGCAGCCAGCAAAAAGGAATGCTTGGTATGTAAAGGCCCTATTGTAATCTCGGCGGGTTTGCTAGCAGGGTAATGCTGGACTACTCCCGTTACTCCCATGGCTGGAATTGTCTTACCAGTGGTTCTCATGCCCACTGTCGAATTTATCACTGATTTGGCCGCCCCCGTATCTACAAGAAAGTTTAATGTTTTACCAGCTACATCAATTGCAATTTCGGGTTCACTACCAAGACTTGCAATCAATTTTACTGGCTGCAGATTACAGGTATGGCCACACCCCTATTGGGTATGGTGACCTCCCTGAATCCCGCTGGCAGCAACTACTTGTGAAGGGGTTAACTGGGAACTGCCAGAGGCTTGCCAGTCTCTGTTCGGGGGGTATCTTTTTGTTTCCCCTGCATGTGGCTCATAACTCCGTTTCTGCGGACCCTGCTCCCAATGTCGTGTGTCGTGTCGTTGTCTAGGGGGTTGATAAGACTTTTGTATGTTTCTCGATTTACAGTCTCGTGCAAAGTGTCCCTCTCTATGACAGAAATAACAGGTTACCACATTCGACTTACCCACAGGGTTTGGTGATTTTTACAAAGGCTGCCTTGTGGTCAGGGCCTGTATACTTACGGCCATTAACTTATCACCTTGTAATTCCCTGTGTCTGGTGATATTCCGATCGTGATCCACAGCTGCCTCTCTCAAAGTAGCCACCGACAGACCTCGCCAACATGGTTGCGTGGTCTGTACCCTTGTCTTTAATGCCTCTTTTAAACCATCCATTAGTACAGATACTGCTACTTCTCGATGGTTTATGTTTGTTTTAATGTCCTCTATGCCTGTGTATTTTGCCATATCTAGTAATGCCCTGTGAAAATACTCTGCAGCTGTTTCTGACTCCTTTTGTTTAATGGAGAAAATCTTGTTCCATTTAACTACAGCTGGAAAATACTCCTTTAACTGTAAACTTATCCTTTTTACATTGTCTTTGTTGTACACATCTGTAAGAGGTACATCCTGATCCAATCCACAGTCAGCTAAAAATTGAGCTGAGTCGACATTGGAGGGTAAACAAGCCCTCAGCAATACCTGCCAGTCTTTGTTATTGGGCTCTAAAGTGTTCCCTAGGTCACTGATGTATTTCTGGCTAGCAACTAAGTCTTTCCTAGGGTCAGGGAATTCAGACACTATGGTTCTTAATTCCATTCGGGAAAACGGGCTGTACATGGCAATGTTCCTGATAGGAGTGACTCCTGTAGTGTCCGTTTTCCCATTTGGAACTGCTATTACCCTAACGAGAGCAAGTTTAATAACATCATTCTGTGTAGATTCTACAGCCTGTGGTGAAATGGTTTCAGCATAGTGTATGGTGCCGTACTTACCTGTTGATACGACCTCACCTGTCCCTCCGCTAGGGGCCTTTGTTACTAATCTTAAGGGTTGGGCCGTGCCTACTGTTGTTTCTGATATGGTGGCTGCTAGAGAGAGCGCCGATATTGTTGCCGATGTCACACTCCTGGGGAAAGTTCAAAACAGGGTACAACTTGCACGGGTTAATACTTGCATTGGTTAACTTATTAACATTTACACAGTTGCTAAGTGTTTGTTTGTTACACCCTAATGCGTCATTCTCCGCAACCGATTTCTCTCCTGATATGTATGGTGGCGGCGGTGCCGTGGCTATCAGTTTCCTGATAGGGTTAGATCTTGCCGCCTGAGCCAATCCTCTCTGTATTTCACCCTCCTGTTGCCATAACTGCAAATAATCATAATGTTTAATCCGTCTCTTTGTTGATTTAATGAGACATATCCTCCTCCTTAGATTTTGTAACACTTCTGGGCTAAAGCTGCCTACTCTTGGGAACTTCTCCCCGTCATGTACCGTCATTCTCTCCCATTCATCACATAAAACCTCTGTGTGTGAACCGTATTTTTCACACATTACGTACCTTGCCGACCCGATTGGTCGGTTTACTGAATCAACCCGAACCGAGGTTGATCGCCCCCTACCTGAACAATTGGCCCCCATACCTGTAGGTGTTGCTTTCACCACCTCTGACCTTCAATCAGGGTCTTCAGCGAACCCTTACAAAAACCAAAATGTTCAAGATAGGCTGACGGTGGCGGTTTACCGAGTACCCCACTCACTCGCCCACGCCGACCAATACGACCTACACACTGCCCTAGTGCTGGCGTACTCGACCCAGGGCCCCTATGAACCTTCGTTTACTGGAACATGTGAGTGTGATCCGCAGAGCATTAACCCTTTCCAGTAACTGTTGGTTGTTGGATAATTCCTGAGTGACCAGCGAACTTCCCTTCAGAAAATAAAAAATTACACAAATCACGTCAGAATGTACAAATAGTGTTTATGACCCGTTTCGTACACAAATGGTACTGGTCAGATTAACTAATGCACACAATTACGTGCGGTACAATCAGTCTGCACATAAGCAACTAATCTTATGTGCAGAGCGACCAGTGGAATCGAAAATTGCGGCTGCGAATTCCTTCAGCATGAGCTTTAATGGCCTATATGGGTTCTGCACCAACCCCCTGGGTTGTGCTCTTTTCTCTATTTATAGCGGACTTCCTTGTCTGCTGTACCTGGACCTCCTGGTCAATTCCGGACCTCCTGGTCTGTGCTACAATAGACCTCCTGGTCTGCTATACTCTAATGCTCAGATTTTATGTTTAACAAAGGATGCCTCCCTTGCCACCATGCACGTCACTTACATGTATGTACCCTGCGAGAACTCGACTTCTTGTGGTTCAACCTCAAAAAATTGTATAAACTTATATATGCAAACACTCACTCACCACATGTACACTTTTGTTTCTATTTCTATTTCTGCGCAGAAATTTTCTTTCCTTTAGACCAGATGTGTTGTAAATTTGGAGAAGGATCTGTTAATCTAAATTTCGGACACTAAAATAGATTTGCGCTATTTATCGCGTTGCCACCTTTTCGCCTGTTACAATAACACTAGCGTGTGATTTGAGTTACGTGGGCGTACCCGGACGCTCCGTTGCGTAATATACGCTGCGTGCGTCGGCCTTTGAGTTGCGTACGCGAGTCTCACCCTTTGTTAGAGACACGTGTACACAAAGCAAATATCCACCGTAACACAATTTTACACGTTTATCAATGTAGATGATCCTCGATCATCTACCGAACACCACACCAATCTCTCCTTGTATCTTTAGGTAGAGCTGCGTGCGTGCTTTTCAATTTACACCTTAATGTATTACTTTTACTCTTTAACTGTGAAATAGCGGCAAATCTCTCTTAGCACGTTTATCAATTATAAAATGGCAAACAGAAGAGTGATATATGAAAATACACGAAAATGAAAAGAAATGCAGATATGTGCGTGCGTACGCAAGACAGAAATAAACAGTTTTAAAAGACACTGGCGTGTTGTTCTTACCTCCGGTTCCGGATTCCCTCAGCACCCTTTACTAAGCGAAGCAGACGCTTATCCAGACAGCACTACGAGGAATATGACCTCCCGCCCTTTGCTGATGGATAATGTCTGCTGAAATTACCTAGTGCAGATATGTGAAGGACGGACGAGCCGCCAATTGATAAAGCTAAATATTTATCTTACTTAAAACCCTTTAAGAGGCCTAAGAACACTGTACGCTATTGACGTCTGGAGTACCGTAAGGGTACGCACGTTGCGTAACAATCGCTTAGCGTAGCGTACGCTCGGGACCACGAGGAGATCACCAGCGGCGCAGACGCTCACAATGTTAAACCTTTACATGTAAACCATGAACAATGTATTATACAGGAAAAACCTTAGTGTAATGGTGGGGTGTAGATGCAACACAATGTAACCTTATTAACTTAAAGCTGTTCGAGCGTCTCCGACAGACCTGAGAATACTTAACACCCTAAGAAATACACAAATGCCGGGCTTAGGGTCTAACGCCTTATATGAATGTTATACTTGCAAAAGAATAATACAATACAAGTCATACACTACCAATATAACATAGACTAACTAACCATATAACTACACAGGAAATACAATACAATACAAGTACGTTTAAGGAAAAAAATGAGAGAAAGAGGAGAGGAGAGAGAGAGAGAGATATGGCCCACAATACCAATAAAGACAATATGATTGCGGAGAAAAACTTACGCCCAAGGGGAACGATCGCATGCGCCTCTGGATATCCAGCTCCCGATTATCAGCAATGAGAACCGTTGAAGAGTGAGAGCTGGATATGATCGGCTTGTCTATTTATGCCCCACACACACAATACAATTCAATGGTCCCTACAATCTCATTGTTCATTGGACACAGGAATTCGTCTTCGCATTATAACAAAAGGTTATAGGTTGATTCATACAGGTGGGCTGTGACTATTTCCAACTGCTCAGGTGGGTGGGAAACTAGGTTTCCCGCCGCATGGATAAGTAAGTGCAAATAATAGTAAAAGTACATAAACTTCTTATGTCCATAACTATTCGCACGAGCGATTAATCTGCTTCAAACCAACACCGGAATATTGCTAATTAAATACTCTTCCGATGGATACTAAACACCACTGTATGACTCATGTCTGACCCTTCGTATCAAACAAAGAGGGATCTCTCTGTCCATGAACATGCTATATTAACTAAACTTTCAGATTCTATCAAAGGGACCATAATCTACAAAATACATTATATGGTTAAAATATATATCGATTGAGTCGCCCGCTAGACGCATACAAACTCTACCGTAAATCCGCATATCGTGCGCCTGCGGGTGCACGCGACTGCGAGTATGCGCACGCACGGGAGAGCTCTTGCACGCGCAGCGGGAGCTCGCATGAGGTGCAGATATGGCAGTGTGCATAGTGATATTTTTCTGACTTTGACAGTTTTATATAAGTAAATGGGGATCCTTAGTGCTGAGTCTCTGAATTATGTATATGTGATTATAGATATGAGGTATTGATTGAAAGATTATAGGTTAATCTGTATATAGATTATATATTTTCTGTTATTTTTTAAACCACCTTGTTGCTTATTTTATTATTATTTTTAATCACCATGTTGCTTATTTTTATATTATGAAATGCCTTTATATGTGCAATTGCAATTAGAAAGTTGTTCCATATGTGAGTCATTACATGTATGCATCCAATTAGTACATGTATGTATCCAATCAACTAATTAGTAATGCTATTGGTCCGGTGCATTTTAAAAAGAGCCTGCTAGGCTGCTGATGTATCCTCTGACGAAACCGCTCTTGGATAACAGCGGAGAAACGCGTAAGAAAGGTGATTACAGGACACTCTGATTGCTGAGATATAAGCCCGTTCATGAACGAGCTACATCACGGCGGACGTCTGATGTAAAGACAGCGGTGAAGGGGAAAAAGCAATTTGAGACCGAGCAAAAGGAGGTCTCTACCCCACGGCAGGGAGAAATATCCCGACCGCGAGTGCCAATATGATCCAGCCAAGGTTAACGGGGGTCGTAGCATACCGCTGTGTTTCACCAACCATCACAGCGCTCTCCCCTTGTTTTCTTTCATTACTCACGTGAGTTACATATGAACTTTAACTGCAGTAAATAAGAGGCGTTGGTTACAACTGTTGCTGTTCATCCACAAGAAGGAATTTAATGTATCAATTACAATTGGAAAGTAACGAATAAATTACAACAGCTGTATCCAGGAGGATTTTTTGGACACTTTAATAAACATTCCGTTGTCATCAAGGGCAATATGAAATAGATCCTGATTACATTTAGATATGGATAGAGGTGCCTATATATGTTGACTCCATTGTATTTTATTGAATGTGGGTTTCTTCTGTCTATATATATATTTTTTTAAATAAAGAGCTTGTATATTTTATTTTTTGCGCTCCCTTTATAACAAATGTGATTATCTTTAAAATTTGGTTTATTATTGGTAGAACAGTACTACCTATGGGAGCAGCATTTTATAATATATGGTGAAAATTAATAGATGTATAAAGATTAAATAAGCAACAAATTGGTGAAATAGATAAGTTTTGATAGGAGCGCTGGGTTCTATATATATATATTGACATTTGGTTATATATATGTATAGACTTTATAAATTCTTGACAGAGATGTGCCTGAGCAGCGGCCCTCCCCAGCCCTATCCCAAATCATACTTATTTTGCATAGGAGATACCATGGTCATGAAGATTGTTCTCCCAGGGTGAGGTTCATTCATTGCATTCTGGGTATGCTGACCCCTGTGATTTCCCCAAATGTGGGAAACTCGACTGCATTATTTGTGGTAGTGGGGGACTGTGTTTGTGCTTTCCTCTGGTCAGCTCTGGTAAAAGTCAGATTTATTTGTCTCAGATCTTCCTCTAGCCTTGTTCTTCTTTCGAGAGTTTCCATGTGCTGCCTCAGTTGGATATCCTTCACTTGACAGGGGGGTGCCTGAGCAGCGACCCTCCCCAGCTCTAGCCCAACTCCTACTTACCTGCCAGGTGAGATACTATGATCATGAATGTGCTTCTCCCAGGGCAAGGCTCACCCATTGCACTCTGGGTGTGCTGCTCCTGCGGTATGCCTGAGCAGCGGCCCTCCCCAGCCCTATCCCAAATCATACTTATTTTGCAAAGGAGATACCATGGTCATGAAGATTGTTCTCCCAGGGTGAGGTTCATTCATTGCATTCTGGGTATGCTGACCACTGTGATTTCCCCAAATGTGGGAAACTTGACTGCATTATTGACCATGGTATCTCCTATGCAAAATAAGTATGATTTGGGATAGGGCTGGGGAGGGCCGCTGCTCAGGCATATCTCTGTCAAGTAAAGGAGATTCAACTGAGGCAGCACAAGGGAACTCTCATCTGGGGACAACAACTGCAGGGAGAACACATATTTTCAGATGAACATGGGAGGGCAGAAGGCTGCCCAATACTGAAGCACCTTCAAACAACAAACCAAATGCAACAACTAGTGCAAGCATTCCTGGGGGAAGGCCTGCAGCAGATGGATTTGCATATGGTGATGTCATCCAAGCAGTGGGTCAAAGTTGGCTTCAACCCTCGTCTGCATATGAAAAGAGAAAAGGGGTGTGCAGGGCATGGCGGCATTTTGCGGTGCTTGGACGACCCCTAGTTCGCATTAAACACCTCCACCCTCCTTCGGTGTGGGGCTCATGTTGGCTATGCCCCAGCCCCTTAAGCATTCAAGCTGATTTCTTGCAGCAACTGGAAACTGTAACAGCTCCAGAGCTGCTCTGTAAGGCAAGTAAAAGGGTGTGGGCCCTGCAGCACTACCTGTAGTTCGCATTGTGCGTTGGAAGGCACAAAGTAAGCAGACGGGAGAAGTCAGGAAAGTGCGCAAGGGCATAGAAGGGAGCAGCTCAAGAAAAGAGAAGTGGAAACAGACAGCAAACTAGGCTGGAGAGAGACCTGAGACAAAGAGATCTGAATTATACGAGAGCCGACCAGGGGAAACACAAAATATGCAGTCAAGTGTCCCACATTTGGGGAAATCGCAGGAGCAGCACACCCAGAGTGCAATGGGTGAGCCTTGCCCTGGGAGAAGCACCTTCATGATCATAGTATCTCACCTGGCAGGTAAGTAGGAGTTGGGCTAGAGCTGGGGAGGGTCGCTGCTCGGGCACCCCCCTGTCAAGTGAAGGAGATCCAACTGAGGCAGCACAAGGGAACTCTCGAAAGAGGAACAAGGCTAGAGGAAGATCTGAGACAAAGAAATTTGACTTTTACCAGAGCTGACCAGAGGAAAGCACAAACACAGTCCCCCACTACCACAAATAATGCAGTCAAGTTTCCCACATTTGGGGAAATCACAGGGGTCAGCATACCCAGAATGCAATGAATGAACCTCACCCTGGGAGAAAAATCTTCATGACCATGGTATCTCCTATGCAAAATAAGTATGATTTGGGATAGGGCTGGGGAGGGCCGCTGCTCAGGCATATCTCTGTCAAGTAAAGGAGATTCGTCTGCATATGAAAAGAGAAAAGGGGCGTGCAGGGCATGGCGGCCTTTTGCGGCGCTTGGATGACCCCTAGCTCGCATTAAACACCTCCACCCTCCTTCGGTGTGGGGCTCATGTTGGCTATGCCCCAGCCCCTGAAGCATTCAAGCTGATTTCTTGCAGCAGCTGGGCACTGTAACAGCTCCAGAGCTACTCTGTAAGGCAAGTAAAAGGGCGTGGGCCCTGCAGCACTACCTGTAGTTTGCATTGTGCGTTGGAAGGCACAAAGTAAGCAGACGGGAGAAGTCAGGATAGTGCGCAAGGGCATAGAAGGGAGCAGCTCAAGAAAAGAGAAGTGGAAACAGACAGCAAACTAGGCTGGAGAGAGACCTGAGACAAAGAGATCTGAATTATACGAGAGCCGACCAGGGGAAACACAAATTATGCAGTCAAGTTTCCCACATTTGGGGAAATCACAGGAGCAGCACACCCAGAGTGCAATGGGTGAGCCTTGCCCTGGGAGAAGCACCTTCATGATCATAGTATCTCACCTGGCAGGTAAGTAGGAGTTGGGCTAGAGCTGGGGAGGGTCGCTGCTCGGGCACCCCCCTGTCAAGTGAAGGAGATCCAACTGAGGCAGCACAAGGGAACTCTCGAAAGAAGAACAAGGCTAGAGGAAAATCTGAGACAAATAAATCTGACTTTTACCAGAGCTGACCAGAGGAAAGCACAAACACAGTCCCCCACTACCACAAATAATGCAGTCGAGTTTCCCACATTTGGGGAAATCACAGGGGTCAGCATACCCAGAATGCAATGAATGAACCTCACCCTGGGAGAACA
Organism: Pseudophryne corroboree; assembly: GCF_028390025.1. Lineage (NCBI taxonomy): Eukaryota > Metazoa > Chordata > Amphibia > Anura > Myobatrachidae > Pseudophryne > Pseudophryne corroboree. Next base: position 126,163 of record NW_026967611.1, read on the forward strand.
ATCTTCATGACCATGGTATCTCCTATGCAAAATAAGTATGATTTGGGATAGGGCTGGGGAGGGCCGCTGCTCAGGCACATCTCTGTCAAGTAAAGGAGATTCAACTGAGGCAGCACAAGGGAACTCTCATCTGGGGACAACAACTCCAGGGAGAACACATATTTTCAGATGAACATGGGAGGGCAGAAGGCTGCCTAATACTGAAGCACCCCCAAACAACAAACCAAATGCAACAACTAGTGCAAGCATTCCTGGGGGAAGGCCTGCAGCAGATGGATTTGCATATGGTGATGTCATCCAAGCAGTGAGTCAAAGTTGGCTTCAACCCTCGTCTGCATATGAAAAGAGAAAAGGGGTGTGCAGGGCATGGCGGCCTTTTGCGGCGCTTGGATGACCACTAGTTCGCATTAAACACCTCCACCCTCCTTCGGTGTGGGGCTCATGTTGGCTATGCCCCAGCCCCTGAAGCATTCAAGCTGATTTCTTGCAGCAGCTGGGCACTGTAACAGCTCCAGAGCTGCTCTGTAAGGCAAGTAAAAGGGTGTGCGCCCTGCAGCACTACCTGTAGTTCGCATTGTGCGTTGGAAGGCACAAATTAAGCAGACGGGAGAAGTCAGGATAGTGCGCAAGGGCATAGAAGGGAGCGGCTCAAGAAAAGAGAAGTGGAAACAGACAGCAAACTAGGCTGGAGAGAGACCTGAGACAAAGAGATCTGAATTATACGAGAGCCGACCAGGGGAAACACAAATTATGCAGTCAAGTTTCCCACATTTGGGGAAATCACATGAGCAGCACACCCAGAGTGCAATGGGTGAGCCTTGCCCTGGGAGAAGCACCTTCATGATCATAGTATCTCACCTGGCAGGTAAGTAGGAGTTGGGCTAGAGCTGGGGAGGGTCGCTGCTCGGGCACCCCCCTGTCAAGTGAAGGAGATCCAACCGAGGCAGCACAAGGAAACTCTCGAAAGAAGAACAAGGCTAGAAGAAGATCTGAGACAAATAAATCTGACTTTTACCAGAGCTGACCAGAGGAAAGAACAAACACAGTCCCCCACTACCACAAATAATGCAGTCGAGTTTCCCACATTTGGGGAAATCACAGGGGTCAGCATACCCAGAATGCAATGTATGAACCTCACCCTGGGAGAACAATCTTCATGACCATGGTATCTCCTATGCAAAATAAGTATGATTTGGGATAGGGCTGGGGAGGGCCGCTGCTCAGGCACATCTCTGTCAAGTAAAGGAGATTCAACTGAGGCAGCACAAGGGAACTCTCATCTGGGGACAACAACTGCAGGGAGAACACATATTTTCAGATGAACATGGGAGGGCAGAAGGCTGCCTAATACTGAAGCACCCCCAAACAACAAAACAAATGCAACAACTAGTACAAGCATTCCTGGGGGAAGGCCTGCAGCAGATGGATTTGCATATGGTGATGTCATCCAAGCAGTGGGTCAAAGTTGGCTTCAACCCTCGTCTGCATATGAAAAGAGAAAAGGGGCGTGCAGGGCATGGCGGCCTTTTGCGGCGCTTGGATGACCCCTAGTTCGCATTAAACACCTCCACCCTCCTTCGGTGTGGGGCTCATGTTGGCTATGCCCCAGCCCCTGAAGCATTCAAGCTGATTACTTGCAGCAGCTGGGCACTGTAATAGCTCCAGAGCTGCTCTGTAAGGCAAGTAAAAGGGTGTGGGCCCTGCAGCACTACCTGTAGTTCACATTGTGCGTTGGAAGGCACAAAGTAAGCAGACGGGAGAAGTCAAGATAGTGCGCAAGGGCATAGAAGGGAGCGGCTCAAGAAAAGAGAAGTGGAAACAGACAGCAAACTAGGCTGGAGAGAGACCTGAGACAAAGAGATCTGAATTATACGAGAGCCAACCAGGGGAAACACAAATTATGCAGTCAACTTTCCCACATTTGGGGAAATCGCAGGAGCAGCACACCCAGAGTGCAATGGATGAGCCTTGCCCTGGGAGAAGCACCTTCATGATCATCTATTAATTTTCACCATATATTATAAAATGCTGCTCCCATAGGTAGTACTGTTCTACCAATAATAAACCAAATTTAAAGATAATCACACTTGTTATCAAGGGAGCGCAACAAATATATAAGCAACAAATTGGTGAAATAGATACGTTTTGATAGGAGCGCTGGGTTCTATATATATATATATATTGACATTTGGTTATATATATGTATAGACTTTATAAATTCTTGACAGAGATGTGCCTGAGCAGCGGCCCTCCCCAGCCCTATCCCAAATCATACTTATTTTGCATAGGAGATACCATGGTCATGAAGATTGTTCTCCCAGGGTGAGGTTCATTCATTGCATTCTGGGTATGCTGATCCCTGTGATTTCCCCAAATGTGGGAAACTGGACTGCATTATTTGTGGTAGTGAGGGACTGTGTTTGTGCTTTCCTCTGGTCAGCTCTGGTAAACGTCAGATTTCTTTGTCTCAGATCTTCCTCTAGCCTTGTTCTTCTTTCGAGAGTTCCCTTGTGCTGCCTCAGTTGGATCTCCTTCACTTGACAGGGGGGTGCCCGAGCAGCGACCCTCCCCAGCTCTAGCCCAACTCCTACTTACCTGCCAGGTGAGATACTATGATCATGAAGGTGCTTCTCCCAGGGCAAGGCTCACCCATTGCACTCTGGGTGTGCTGCTCCTGCGGTTTCCCCAAATGTTGGACACTTGACTGCATAATTTGTGTTTCCCCTGGTCGGCTCTCGTATAATTCAGATCTCTTTGTCTCAGGTCTCTCTCCAGCCTAGTTTGCTGTCTGTTTCCACTTCTCTTTTCTTGAGCCGCTCCCTTCTATGCCCTTGCGCACTATCCTGACTTCTCCCGTCTGCTTACTTTGTGCCTTCCAACGCACAATGCAAACTACAGGTAGTGCTGCAGGGCCCACGCCCTTTTACTTGCCTTACAGAGCAGCTCTGGAGCTGTTACAGTGCCCAGCTGCTGCAAGAAATCAGCTTGAATGCTTCAGGGGCTGGGGCATAGCCAACATGAGCCCCACATCGAAGGAGGGTGGAGGTGTTTAATGCGAACTAGGGGTCATCCAAGCGCCGCAAAAGGCCGCCATGCCCTGCACGCCCCTTTTCTCTTTTCATATGCAGACGAGGGTTGAAGCCAACTTTGACCCACTGCTTGGATGACATCACCATATGCAAATCCATCTGCTGCATGCCTTCCCCCGGGAATGCTTGCACTAGTTGTTGCATTTGGTTTGTTGTTTGGGGGTGCTTCAGTATTAGGCAGCCTTCTGCCCTACCATGTTCATCTGAAAATATGTGTTCTCCCTGCAGTTGTTGTCCTCAGATGAGAGTTCCCTTGTGCTGCCTCAGTTGAATCTCCTTTACTTGACAGAGATGTGCCTGAGCAGCGGCCCTCCCCAGCCCTATCCCAAATCATACTTATTTTGCATAGGAGATACCATTTTCATGAAGATTGTTCTCCCAGGGTGAGGTTCATTCATTGCATTCTGGGTATGCTGACCCCTGTGATTTCCCCAAATGTGGGAAACTCGACTGCATTATTTGTGGTAGTGGGGGACTGTGTTTGTGCTTTCCTCTGGTCAGCTCTGGTAAAAGTCAGATTTATTTGTCTCAGATTTTCCTCTAGCCTTGTTCTTCTTTCGAGAGTTCCCTTGTGCTGCCTCAGTTGGATCTCCTTCACTTGACAGGGGGGTGCCCGAGCAGCGACCCTCCCCAGCTCTAGCCCAACTCCTACTTATCTGCCAGGTGAGATACTATGATCATGAAGGTGCTTCTCCCAGGGCAAGGCTCACCCATTGCACTCTGGGTGTGCTGCTCCTGTGATTTCCCCAAATGTGGGAAACTTGACTGCATAATTTGTGTTTCCCCTGGTCGGCTCTCGTATAATTCAGATCTCTTTGTCTCAGGTCTCTCTCCAGCCTAGTTTGCTGTCTGTTTCCACTTCTCTTTTCTTGAGCCGCTCCCTTCTATGCCCTTGCGCACTATCCTGACTTCTCCCGTCTGCTTACTTTGTGCCTTCCAACGCACAATGCAAACTACAGGTAGTGCTGCAGGGCCCACGCCCTTTTACTTGCCTTACAGAGCAGCTCTGGAGCTGTTACAGTGCCCAGCTGCTGCAAGAAATCAGCTTGAATGCTTCAGGGGCTGGGGCATAGCCAACATGAGCCCCACATCGAAGGAGGGTGGAGGTGTTTAATGCGAACTAGGGGTCATCCAAGCGCCGCAAAAGGCCGCCATGCCCTGCACGCCCCTTTTCTCTTTTCATATGCAGACGAGGGTTGAAGCCAACTTTGACCCACTGCTTGGATGACATCACCATATGCAAATCCATCTGCTGCAGGCCTTCCCCCAGGAATGCTTGCACTAGTTGTTGCATTTGGTTTGTTGTTTGGGGGTGCTTCAGTATTAGGCAGCCTTCTGCCCTACCATGTTCATCTGAAAATATGTGTTCTCCCTGCAGTTGTTGTCCCCAGATGAGAGTTCCCTTGTGCTGCCTCAGTTGAATCTCCTTTACTTGACAGAGATGTGCCTGAGCAGCGGCCCTCCCCAGCCCTATCCCAAATCATACTTATTTTGCATAGGAGATACCATGGTCATGAAGATTGTTCTCCCAGGGTGAGGTTAATTCATTGCATTCTGGGTATGCTGACTCCTATGATTTCCCCAAATGTGGGAAACTCGACTGCATTATTTGTGGTAGTGGGGGACTGTGTTTGTTCTTTCCTCTGGTCAGCTCTGGTAAAAGTCAGATTTATTTGTCTCAGATCTTCCTCTAGCCTTGTTCTTCTTTCGAGAGTTTCCTTGTGCTGCCTCGGTTGGATCTCCTTCACTTGACAGGGGGGTGCCCGAGCAGCGACCCTCCCCAGCTCTATCCCAAATCTTACTTACCTGCCAGGTGAGATACTATGATCATGAAGGTGCTTCTCCCAGGGCAAGGCTCACCCATTGCACTCTGGGTGTGCTGCTCCTGCGATTTCCCCAAATGTGGGAAACTTGACTGCATAATTTGTGTTTCCCCTGGTCGGCTCTCGTATAATTCAGATCTCTTTGTCTCAGGTCTCTCTCCAGCCTAGTTTGCTGTCTGTTTCCACTTCTCTTTTCTTGAGCCACTCCCTTCTATGCCCTTGCGCACTATCCTGACTTCTCCCGTCTGCTTAATTTGTGCCTTCCAACGCACAATGCGAACTACAGGTAGTGCTGCAGGGCCCACACCCTTTTACTTGCCTTACAGATCAGCTCTGGAGCTGTTACAGTGCCCAGCTGCTGCAAGAAATCAGCTTGAATGCTTCAGGGGCTGGGGCATAGCCAACATGAGCCCCACACCGAAGGAGGGTGGAGGTGTTTAATGCGAACTAGGGGTCTTCCAAGCGCCGCAAAAGGCTGCCATGCCCTGCACGCCCCTTTTCTCTTTTCATATGCAGACGAGGGTTGAAGCCATCTTTGACCCACTGCTTGGATGACATCACCATATGCAAATCCATCTGCTGCAGGCCTTCCCCCAGGAATGCTTGCACAAGTTGTTGCATTTGGTTTGTTGTTTGGGGGTGCTTCAGTATTAGGCAACCTTCTGCCCTCCCATGTTCATCTGAAAATATGTGTTCTCCCTGGAGTTGTTGTCCCAAGCTGAGAGTTCCCTTGTGCTGCCTCAGTTGAATCTCCTTTACTTGACAGAGATGTGCCTGAGCAGCGGCCCTCCCCAGCCCTATCCCAAATCATACTTATTTTGCATAGGAGATACCATGGTCATGAAGATTGTTCTCCCAGGGTGAGATTCAGTCATTGCATTCTGGGTATGCTGACCCCTGTGATTTCCCCAAATGTGGGAAACTTGACTGCATTATTTGTGGTAGTGGGGGACTGTGTTTGTGCTTTCCTCTGGTCAGCTCTGGTAAAAGTCAGATTTCTTTGTCTCAGATCTTCCTCTAGCCTTGTTCTTCTTTCGAGAGTTCCCTTGTGCTGCCTCAGTTGGATCTCCTTCACTTGACAGGGGGGTGCCCGAGCAGCGACCCTCCCCAGCTCTAGCCCAACTCCTACTTACCTGCCAGGTGAGATACTATGATCATGAAGTTACTTCTCCCAGGGCAAGGCTCACCCATTGCACTCTGGGTGTGCTGCTCCTGCGGTTTCCCCAAATGTTGGACACTTGACTGCATAATTTGTGTTTCCCCTGGTCGGCTCTCGTATAATTCAGATCTCTTTGTCTCAGGTCTCTCTCCAGCCTAGTTTGTTGTCTATTTCCACTTCTCTTTTCTTGAGCCACTCCCTTCTATGCCCTTGCGCACTATCCTGACTTCTCCCGTCTGCTTAATTTGTGCCTTCCAACGCACAATGCGAACTACAGGTAGTGCTGCAGGGCCCACGCCCTTTTACTTGCCTTACAGAGCAGCTCTGGAGCTGTTACAGTGCCCAGCTGCTGCAAGAAATCAGCTTGAATGCTTCAGGGGCTGGGGCATAGCCAACATGAGCCCCACACCGAAGGAGGGTGGAGGTGTTTAATGCGAACTAGGGGTCATCCAAGCACCGCAAAAGGCCGCCATGCCTTGCATGCCAATTTTCTCTTTTCATATGCAGACGAGGGTTGAAGCCAACTTTGACCCACTGCTTGGATGACATCACCATATGCAAATCCATCTGCTGCAGGCCTTCCCCCAGGAATGCTTGCACTAGTTGTAGCATTTGGTTTGTTGTTTGGGGGTGCTTCAGTATTAGGCAGCCTTCTGCCCTCCCATGTTCATCTGAAAATATGTGTACCTCCTGCAGTTGTTGTCCCCAGATGAGAGTTCCCTTGTGCTGCCTCAGTTGAATCTCCTTTACTTGACAGAGATGTGCCTGAGCAGCGGCCCTCCCCAGCCCTATCCCAAATCATACTTATTTTGCATAGGAGATACCATGGTCATGAAGATTGTTCTCCCAGGGTGAGGTTCATTCATTGCATTCTGGGTATGCTGACCCCTGTGATTTCCCCAAATGTGGTAAACTTGACAGCATTATTTGTGGTAGTGGGGGACTCTGTTTGTGCTTTCCTCTGGTCAGCTCTGGTAAAAGTCAGATTTCTTTGTCTCAGATCTTCCTCTAGCCTTGTTCTTCTTTCGAGAGTTCCCTTGTGCTGCCTCAGTTGGATCTCCTTCACTTGACAGGGGGGTGCCCGAGCAGCGACCCTCCCCAGCTCTAGCCCAACTCCTTCTTACCTGCTAGGTAAGATACTATGATCATGAATGTGCTTCTCCCTGGGCAAGGATCACCCATTGCACTCTGGGTGTGCTGCCCCTGTGATTTCCCCAAATGTGGGAAACTTGACTGCGTAATTTGTGTTTCCCCTGGTCGGCTCTCATATAATTCAGATCTCTTTGTCTCAGGTCTCTCTCCAGCCTAGTTTGCTGTCTGTTTCCACTTCTTTTTTCTTGAGCCCCTCCCTTCTATACCCTTGTGCACTATCCTGACTTCTCCTCCCGTCTGCTTACTTTGTGCCTTACAATGCACAATGCAAACTACAGGTAGTGCTGCAGGGCCCACACCCTTTTACTTGCCTTACAGAGCAGCTCTGGAGCTGTTACAGTGCCCAGCTGCTGCAAGAAATCAGCTTGAATGCTTCAGGGGCTGGGGCATGGCCAACATGAGCCCCACACAGAAGGAGGGTGGGGGTATTTAATGCAAACTAGGGGTCATCCAAGCGCCGCAAAAGGCCGCCATGCCCTGCATACCCCTTTTCTCTTTTCATATGCAGACGAGGGTTGAAGCCAACTTTGACCCACTGCTTGGATGACATCACCATATGCAAATCCATCTGCTGCAGCCTTCCCCCAGGAATGCTTGCACTAGTTGTTGCATTTGGTTTGTTGTTTGGGGGTGCTTCAGTATTAGGCAGCCTTCTGCCCTCCCATGTTCATCTGAAAATATGTGTTCTCCCTGCAGTTGTTGTCCCCAGATGAGAGTTCCCTTGTGCTGCCTCAGTTGAATCTCCTTTACTTGACAGAGATGTGCCTGAGCAGCGGCCCTCCCCAGCCCTATCCCAAATCATACTTATTTTGCATAGGCGATACCATGGTCATGAAGATTGTTCTCTCAGGGTGAGGTTCATTCATTGCATTCTGGGTATGCTGACCCCTGTGATTTCCCCAAATGTGGGAAACTTGACTGCATTATTTGTGGTAGTGAGTGACTGTGTTTGTGCTTTCCTCTGGTCAGCTCTGGTAAAAGTCAGATTTCTTTGTCTCAGATCTTCCTCTAGCCTTGTTTTTCTTTCGAGAGTTCCCTTGTGCTGCCTCAGTTGGATCTCCTTCACTTGACAGGGGGCTGCCCGAGCAGCGACCCTCCCCAGCTCTAGCACATGTAAGTTTGTTTTTATTTTACTACATTGTGGTTTGTGGCTCTATACCATGTAATGCATGTCTTTTAACAGTAGTCAAGTCTTCCAATGTGCTTGTTAGTGAAACCCAATACATAGCTTTATTTTATTTTGTTTCTTCAAATATTGAATGCATATGTCTTATAACTTTTTTTTTCAATATATAAACATTTTTATTATAAGATTTTCAATGACACAAGTACATCCAAGTTGCAGATTATGGGTTGTGAAGGACAAATCAACCATATAAACAATTTAAGCAATTTAAATTGCATGCAGGTAGTAGAATATCAAACTCCTTGGATGAGAGTTGGTCGTAATAAACTAGGATAGAAAAGAATAAAGTAGAAAATAAGATTTTAAACCTACCGGTAAATCTTTTTCTCGTAGTCCGTAGAGGGTGCTGGGGACTCCGTAAGGACCATGGGGATAGACGGGCTCCGCAGGAGACATGGGCACTTTAAGAAAGACTTTAGTTCTGGGTGTGCACTGGCTCCTCCCTCTATGCGCCTCTATGCCACAGTTAGAGAAACTGTGCCCAGAGGAGACGGACAGTATGAGGAAAGGATTTTGTTAATCCAGGGCAAGATTCATACCAGCCACACCAATCACACCGTATAACTTGTGATAAACTACCCAGTTATGAGTACGAAAAAACAACATACTGTAGCATCAGTGCAGGACCGATGCAACTATAACATAACCCTTATTGAAGCAATAACTATATACAAGTATTGCAGAAGTAGTCCGCACTTGGGACGGGCGCCCAGCATCCTCTACGGACTACGAGAAAAAGATTTACCGGTAGGTTTAAAATCTTATTTTCTCTAACGTCCTAGAGGATGCTGGGGACTCCGTAAGGACCATGGGGATTATACCAAAGCTCCAAAACGGGCGGGAGAGTGCGGATGACTCTGCAGCACCGATTGAGCAAACATGAGTTCCTCCTCAGCCAGGGTATCAAACTTATAGTATTTTGAAAAGGTGTTTGAACCTGACCAAGTAGCAGCTCGACACAGCTGTAGTGCCGAGACCCCTCGGGCAGCCGCCCAAGAAGAGCCCACTTTCCTCGTGGAATGGGCCTAGACCGATTTCGGTAACTGCAATCCAGCCATAGAATGCGCTTGCTGAATCGTGTTACAAATCCAGCGAGCAATAGCCTGCTTTGAAGCAGGGGCACCAATCTTGTTGGTTGCATACAGGACAAACAGCGCTTCAGTTTTCCTGACTCTAGCCGTCCTGGCCACGTAAATTTTCAAAGCCCTGACCACATCAAGTAACTCGGAATCCTCCAAGTCACGCGTAGCCAAAGGCACCACAATAGATTGGTTCATATGAAAAGATGAGACCACTTTTGGTAGGAATTGAGGATGGGTCCGCAATTCCGCTCTATCCACATGGAACACCAAATATGGGCTTTTATGTGACAAAGCCGCTAATTCCGACACTCGCCTAGCCGAAGCCAAGGCTAATAACATGACCACCTTCCACGTGAGATATGTTAACTCCACCGTTTTAAGGCTGCTAAAAACTGCTAGCGAGCAATCAACTCAGAATGACCCCCATAGTGTATTGCAAGAAAATATCTGTAAATCCAATGGTACCGTAAGTGCGGTATATACTTGCACTTCTTTGCGGGGCGAGAACATCTCCCCTAAGTGAAGTCAGCCCTATGAATAGAGTTTGTGTGATCCCTGTGCAGCAGTCACAGAAAGGGTTCATCTCTGCAGTTTGTCACTCAAATTACATTGTTGCATTTTTTCTAGAAGTGGATCTGAGAGCTGTTACCCGCAGACCAGCTACAATAATTATCCTGGGATAGTGCGCAAGGGCATAGAAGGGAGCGGCTCAAGAAAAGAGAAGTGGAAACAGACAGCAAACTAGGCTGGAGAGAGACCTGAGACAAAGAGATCTGAATTATACGAGAGCCGACCAGGGGAAACACAAATTATGCAGTCAAGTTTCCCACATTTGGGGAAATCGCAGGAGCAGCACACCCAGAGTGCAATGGGTGAGCCTTGCCCTGGGAGAAGCACCTTCATGATCATAGTATCTCACCTGGCAGGTAAGTAGGAGTTGGGCTAGAGCTGGGGAGGGTCGCTGCTCGGGCACCCCCCTGTCAAGTGAAGGAGATCCAACTGAGGCAGCACAAGGAAACTCTCGAAAGAAGAACAAGGCTAGAGGAAGATCTGAGACAAAGAAATCTGACTTTTACCAGAGCTGACCAGTGGAAAGCACAAACACAGTCCCTCACTACCACAAATAATGCAGTCAAGTTTCCCACATTTGGGGAAATCACAGGGGTCAGCATACCCAGAATGCAATGAATGAACCTCACCCTGGGAGAACAATCTTCATGACCATGGTATCTCCTATGCAAAATAAGTATGATTTGGGATAGGGCTGGGGAGGGCCGCTGCTCAGGCACATCTCTGTCAAGTAAAGGAGATTCAACTGAGGCAGCACAAGGGAACTCTCATCTGGGGACAACAACTGCAGGGAGAACACATATTTTCAGATGAACATGGGAGGGCAGAAGGCTGCCTAATACTGAAGCACCCCCAAACAACAAACCAAATGCAACAACTAGTGCAAGCATTCCTGGGGGAAGGTCTGCAGAAGACGGATTTGCATACGGTGATGTCATCCAAGCAGTGGGCCAAAGTTGGCTGGAACCCTCATCTGCATATGAAAAGAGAAAAGGGGTATGCAGGGCATGGCGGCCTTTTGCGGCGCTTGTATGACCCCTAGTTTGCATTAAATACCCCCACCCTCCTTCTGTGTGGGGCTCATGTTGGCCATGCCCCAGCCCCTGAAGCATTCAAGCTGATTTCTTGCAGCAGCTGGGCACTGTAAAAGCGCCAGAGCTGCTCTGTAAGGCAAGTAAAAGGGTGTGGGCCCTGCAGCACTACCTGTAGTTTGCATTGTGCATTGTAAGGCACAAAGTAAGCAGACGGGAGGAGAAGTCAGGATAGTGCACAAGGGTATAGAAGGGAGGGGCTCAAGAAAAAAGAAGTGTAAACAGACAGCAAACTAGGCTGGAGAGAGACCTGAGACAAAGAGATCTGAATTATATGAGAGCCGACCAGGGGAAACACAAATTACGCAGTCAAGTTTCCGACATTTGGGGAAATCACAGGGGCAGCACACCCAGAGTGCAATGGGTGATCCTTGCCCAGGGAGAAGCAACTTCATGATCATAGTATCTCACCTGGCAGGTAAGTAGGAGTTGGGCTAGAGCTGGGGAGGGTCGCTGCTCGGGCAGCCCCCTGTCAAGTGAAGGAGATCCAACTGAGGCAGCACAAGGGAACTCTCGAAAGAAGAACAAGGCTAGAGGAAAATCTGAGACAAAGAAATCTGACTTTTACCAGAGCTGACCAGAGGAAAGCACAAACACAGTCCCCCACTACCACAAATAATGCAGTCGAGTTTCCCACATTTGTGGAAATCACAGGGGTCAGCAAACCCAGAATGCAATGAATGTACCTCACCCTGGGAGAACAATCTTCATGACCATGGTATCTCCTATGCAAAATAAGCATGATTTGGGATAGGGCTGGGGAGGGCCGCTGCTCAGGCACATCTCTGTCAAGTAAAGGAGATTCAACTGAGGCAGCACAAGGGAACTCTCATCTGGGGACAACAACTGCAGGGAGAACACATATTTTCAGATGAACATGGGAGGGCCGAAGGCTACCTAATACTGAAGCACCCCAAAACAACAAACAAAATGCAACAACTAGTGCAAGCATTCCTGGGGGAAGGCCTGCAGCAGATGGATTTGCATATGGTGATGTCATCCAAGCAGTGGGTCAAAGTTGGCTTCAACCCTCGTCTGCATATGAAAAGAGAAAAGGGGCGTGCAGGGCATGGCAGCCTTTTGCGGCGCTTGGATGACCCCTAGCTCGCATTAAACACCTCCACCCTCCTTCAGTGTGGGGCTCATGTTGGCTATGCCCCAGCCCCTGAAGCATTCAAGCTGATTTCTTGCAGCAGCTGGGCACTGTAACAGCTCCAGAGCTGCTCTGTAAGGCAAATAAAAGGGTGTGGGACCTGCAGCACTACCTGTAGTTCGCATTGTGCGTTGGAAGGCAAAAAGTAAGCAGACGGGAGAAGTCAGGATAGTGCGCAAGGGCATAGAAGGGAGCGGCTCAAGAAAAGAGAAGTGGAAACAGACAGCAAACTAGGCTGGAGAGAGACCAGAGACAAAGAGATCTGAATTATACGAGAGCCGACCAGGGGAAACACAAATTATGCAGTCAAGTTTCCCACATTTGGGGAAATCGCAGGAGCAGCACACCCAGAGTGCAATGGGTGAGCCTTTCCCTGGGAGAAGCACCTTCATGATCTTAATATCTTACCTGGCAGATAAGTAGGAGTTGGGCTAGAGCTGGGGAGGGTCGCTGCTCGGGCAGCCCCCTGTCAAGTGAAGGAGATCCAACTGAGGCAGCACAAGGAAACTCTCGAAAGAAGAACAAGGCTAGAGGAAGATCTGAGACAAAGAAATCTGACTTTTACCAGAGCTGACCAGAGGAAAGCACAAACACAGTCACTCACTACCACAAATAATGCAGTCAAGTTTCCCACATTTGGGGAAATCACAGGGGTCAGCATACCCAGAATGCAATGAATGAACCTCACCCTGGGAGAACAATCTTCATGACCATGGTATCTCCTATGCAAAATAAGTATGATTTGGGATAGAGCTGGGGAGGGCCGCTGCTCAGGCACATCTCTGTCAAGTAAAGGAGATTCAACTGAGGCAGCACAAGGGAACTCTCATCTGGGGACAACAACTGCAGGGAGAACACATATTTTCAGATGAACATGGGAGGGCAGAAGGCTGCCTAATACTGAAGCACCCCCAAACAACAAACCAAATGCAACAACTAGTACAAGCATTCCTGGGGGAAGGTCTGCAGAAGACGGATTTGCATACGGTGATGTCATCCAAGCAGTGGGCCAAAGTTGGCTTCAACCCTCATCTGCATATGAAAAGAGAAAAGGGGTATGCAGGGCATAGCGGCCTTTTGCGGCGCTTGGATGACCCCTAGTTCGCATTAAATACCCCCACCCTCCTTCTGTGTGGGGCTCATGTTGGCCATGCCCCAGCCCCTGAAGCATTCAAGCTGATTTCTTGCAGCAGCTGGGCACTGTAACAGCTCCAGAGCTGCTCTGTAAGGCAAGTAAAAGGGCGTGGGCCCTGCAGCACTACCTGTAGTTTGCATTGTGCATTGTAAGGCACAAAGTAAGCAGACGGGAGGAGAAGTCAGGATAGTGCACAAGGGTATAGAAGGGAGGGGCTCAAGAAAAAAGAAGTGGAAACAGACAGCAAACTAGGCTGGAGAGAGACCTGAGACAAAGAGATCTGAATTATATGAGAGCCGACCAGGGGAAACACAAATTACGCAGTCAAGTTTCCCACATTTGGGGAAATCACAGGGGCAGCACACCCAGAGTGCAATGGGTGATCCTTGCCCAGGGAGAAGCAACTTCATGATCATAGTATCTCACCTGGCAGGTAAGTAGGAGTTGGGCAAGAGCTGGGGAGGGTCGCTGCTCGGGCACCCCCCTGTCAAGTGAAGGAGATCCAACTGAGGCAGCACAAGGGAACTCTCGAAAGAAGAACAAGGCTAGAGGAAAATCTGAGACAAATAAATCTGACTTTTACCAGAGCTGACCAGAGGAAAGAACAAACACAGTCCCCCACTACCACAAATAATGCAGTCGAGTTTCCCACATTTGGGGAAATCATAGGGGTCAGCATTCCCAGAATGCAATGAATGAACCTCACCCTGGGAGAACAATCTTCATGACCATGGTATCTCCTATGCAAAATAAGTATGACTTGGGATAGGGCTGGGGAGGGCCGCTGCTCAGGCACATCTCTGTCAAGTAAAGGAGATTCAACTGAGGCAGCACAAGGGAACTCTCATCTGGGGACAACAACTGCAGGGAGAACACATATTTTCAGATGAACATGGGAGGGCAGAAGGCTGCCTAATACTGAAGCACCCCCAAACAACAAACCAAATGCAACAACTAGTGCAATCATTCCTGGGGGAAGGCCTGCAGCAGATGGATTTGCATATGGTGATGTCATCCAAGCAGTGGGTCAAAGTTGGCTTCAACCCTCGTCTGCATATGAAAAGAGAAAAGGGGCGTGCAGGGCATGGCGGCCTTTTGCGGCGCTTGGATGACCCCTAGTTCGCATTAAACACCTCCACCCTACTTCGGTGTGGGGCTTTGCCCCAGCCCCTGAAGCATTCAAGCTGATTTCTTGCAGCAGCTGGGCACTGTAACAGCTCCAGAGCTGCTCTGTAAGGCAAGTAAAAGGGTGTGGGCCCTGCAGCACTACCTGTAGTTTGCATTGTGCGTTGGAAGGCACAAAGTAAGCAGACAGGAGAAGTCAGGATAGTGCGCAAGGGCATAGAAGGGAGCAACTCAAGAAAAGAGAAGTGGAAACAGACAGCAAACTAGGCTGGAGAGAGACCTGAGACAAAGAGATCTGAATTATACGAGAGCCGACCAGGGGAAACACAAATTATGCAGTCAAGTGTCCAACATTTGGGGAAACCGCAGGAGCAGCACACCCAGAGTGCAATGGGTGAGCCTTGCCCTGGGAGAAGCACCTTCATGATCATAGTATCTCACCTGGCAGGTAAGTAGGAGTTGGGCTAGAGCTGGGGAGGGTCGCTGCTCGGGCACCCCCCTGTCAAGTGAAGGAGATCCAACTGAGGCAGCACATGGAAACTCTCGAAAGAAGAACAAGGCTAGAGGAAGATCTGAGACAAATAAATCTGACTTTTACCAGAGCTGACCAGAGGAAAGCACAAAAACAGTCCCCCACTACCACAAATAATGCAGTCGAGTTTCCCACATTTGGGGAAATCACAGGGGTCAGCATACCCAGAATGCAATGAATGAACCTCACCCTGGGAGAACAATCTTCATGACCATGGTATCTCCTATGCAAAATAAGTATGATTTGGGATAGGGCTGGGGAGGGCCGCTGCTCAGGCACATCTCTGTCAAGAATTTATAAAGTCTATACATATATATAACCAAATGTCAATATATATATATAGAACCCAGCGCTCCTATCAAAACTTATCTATTTCACCAATTTGTTGCTTATTTAATCTTTATACATCTATTAATTTTCACCATATATTATAAAATGCTGCTCCCATAGGTAGTACTGTTCTACCAATAATAAACCAAATTTTAAAGATAATCACACTTGTTATCAAGGGAGCGCAAAAAATAAAATATACAAGCTCTTTATTTTTATAAAATATATATAGACAGAAGAAACCCACATTCAATAAAATACAATGGAGTCAACATATATAGGCACCACTATCCATATCTAAATGTAATCAGGATCTATTTCATATTGCCCTTGATGACAACGGAATGTTTATTAAAGGGTCCAAAAAATCCTACTGGATACAGCTGTTGTAATTTAATTGTTACTTTCCAATTGTAATTGATACATTAAATTCCTTCTTGTGGATGAACAGCAACAGTTGTAACCAACGCCTCTTTTCTCTAACGTCCTAAGTGGATGCTGGGGACTCCGTAAGGACCAAGGGGAATAGCGGCTCCGCAGGAGACTGGGCACATCTAAAGAAAGCTTTAGGACTATGTGGTGTGCACTGGCTCCTCCCCCTATGACCCTCCTCCAAGCCTCAGTTAGATTTCTGTGCCCGACGAGAAGGGTGCACACTAGGGGCTCTCCTGAGCTTCTTAGTGAAAGTTTTAGTTTAGGTTTGTTATTTTCAGTGAGACCTGCTGGCAACAGGCTCACTGCATCGAGGGACTAAGGGGAGAAGAAGCGAACTCACCTGCGTGCAGAGTGGATTGGGCTTCTTGGCTACTGGACATTAGCTCCAGAGGGACGATCACAGGCCCAGCCTGGATGGGTCCCGGAGCCTCGCCGCCGGCCCCCTTACAGAGCCAGAAGAGCGAAGAGGTCCGGAAAAATCGGCGGCAGAAGACGTTCCTGTCTTCAATAAGGTAGCGCACAGCTGTGCGCCATTGCTCTCAGCACACTTCATACTCCGGTCACTGAGGGTGCAGGGCGCTGGGGGGGGCGCCCTGAGACGCAATAAAACATGATAAAAATACCTTACATGGCAAAAAATACATCACATATAGCTCCTGGGCTATATGGATGCATTTGACCCCTGCCAGAATATACAGAAAAACGGGAGATAAGGCCGCCGAAAAGGGGGCGAAGACTATCTCCTCAGCACACTGGCGCCATTTTCCCTCACAGCTCAGTTGGAGGGAAGCTCCCTGGCTCTTCCCTGCAGTCACTACACTACAGAAAGGGTTAAAAAAAGAGAGGGGGGCACTAATTAGGCGCAGTATTAAAACATACAGCAGCTATAAGGGGAAAAACACTTATATAAGGTTATCCCTGTATATATATATATAGCGCTCTGGTGTGTGCTGGCATACTCTCCCTCTGTCTCCCCAAAGGGCTAGTGGGGTCCTGTCCTCTATCAGAGCATTCCCTGTGTGTGTGCTGTGTGTCGGTACGTTTGTGTCGACATGTATGAGGAGAAAAATGATGTGGAGACGGAGCAGAGTGTCTGTAACAGTGATGTCACCACCTAGGGGGTCGACACCTGAGTGGATGTACTGTTGAAAATTACGTGACAGTGTCAGCTCTGTATAAAAAAACAAAACAAAAAAACAGTGGTTGACATGAGACAGCCGGCTACTCAGCTTGTGCCTGTCCAGACGTCTCATAGGCCGTCAGGGGCTCTAAAGCGCCCGTTACCTCAGATGGCAGATACAGACGCCGACACGGATACTGACTCCTGTGTCGACGGTGAAGAGACAACCGTGATTTCCAGTAGGGCCACACGTTACATGATTGAGACAATGGAAAATGTTTTATACATTTCTGATAATACGAGTACCACCAAAAAGGGGTATTATGTTCGGTGAGGGAAAAACTACCTGTAGTTTTCCTGAATCTGAGAAATAAAATGAGGTGTGTGATGATGCGTGGGTTTCCCCCCCGATAACAATTGATAATTTCTTAAAAAGTATTGGCTGTATACCCTTTCCCGCCAGAGGTTAGGGTGCGTTGGGAAACACCCCCTAGGGGGGATAAGGCGCTCACACGCTTGTAAGAACAAGGGCTCTACCCTCTCATGAGATGGCCGCCCTTAAGGATCCTGCTGATAGAAAGCAGGAGGGTATCCAAAAATGTATTCACACACATACTGGTGTTATACTGCGACCAGCAATCGCCTCAGCCTGGAGGTGCAGTGCTGGGTTGGCATGGTCGGATTCCCTGACTGGAAATATTGATATCCTAGATAAGGATAGTATATTATTGCCTATAGAGCATTTAAAAGATGCATTTCTATATATGCATGATGCACAGCGGAATATTTGCCGACTGGCATCAAGTATAAGTGCGTTGTCCAATTCTACCAGTAAAATGGTCAGGTGATGCGGATTCCAAACGGCATTTGGAAGTATTGCCTTTGAAAGGGGACATTTGGGGTCGGTCTTTTAGACCTGGTGGCCACGGCAACAACTGGGAAATCCACGTTTGTACCCCAGGTCGCCTCTCAAAATAAGACGCCGTATTATCAGGCGCAGTCCATTGTTGGCAAGCGGACAAAAGGTTCCTCTTTTCTGCTCGTGACAGAGGGAGAGGAAAAAGGCTGAAGAGATTAGCCAGTTCCCAGGAACAGAAACCCTTTCCCGCCTCTGCCAAGCCCTCAGTATGACGCTAGGGCCTTACAAGCTCAGGCACGGTGGGGGCCCGTTCTCAATGAATTTCAGTGCGCAGTGGGCTCACTCGCAAGTAGACCCCTGGATCCTTCAGGTAATATCTCAAGGGTACATATTGGAATTCGAGACGTCTCCCCCTCGCCGTTTCCAAAAGTCGGCTTTACCGACGTCTCCCTCTGACAGGGAGGCAGTTTTGGAAGCCATTCACAAGCTGTATTCCCAGCAGGTGATAATCAAGGTACCCCTCCTGCAACAGGGAACGGGGTATTATTCCACACTATTGTGGTACCGAAGCCAGACGGCTCGGTGAGACCGATTCTAAATCTAAAATCTAAAATCTTTGAACACTTACATACAGAGGTTCAAATTCAAGATTGAGTCACTCAGAGCAGTGATTGCGAACCTGGAAGAAGGGGACTTCATGATGTCTCGGGACATCAAGGATGCTTACCTTCATGTCAAAATTTACCCTTCTCACCAAGGGTACCTCAGGTTATGGTACAAAACTGTCACTATCAGTTCAGACGCTGCCGTAGGGATGGTCCACGGCACCCCGGGTCTTTACCAAGGTAATGGCCGAAATGATATCCCTTCGAAGGAAGGGAATTTTAGTTATCCCTTACTTGGACGATTCCCTGATAAGGGTAAGATCCAGGGAACAGTTGGAAGTCGGTGTAGCACTATCTCAGGTAGTGTTGCGGCAGCACGATTGGATTCTCAATATTCCAAAATCGCAGCTGGTTCCGACGACTTGTCTTCTGTTTCCTAGGGATGTTCCTGGACACAGTCCAGAAAAAAGGTGTTTCTCCCGGAAGAGAAAGCCAGGGAGTTATCCGAGCTAGTCAGGAACCTCCTAAAACCGAACCAAGTCTCAGTGCATCAATGCACAAGGGTTCTGGGTAAAAATGGTGGCTTCCTACGAAGCAATCCCATTCGTTAGATTCCACGCAAGAACTTTCCAGTGGAACCTACTGGACAAATGGTCCGGGTCGCATTTTCAGATGCATCAGCGGATAACCCTGTCACCAAGGACAAGGGTATCCATCCTGTGGTGGTTGCAGAGTGCTCATCTTCTAGAGGGCCGCAGATTCGGCATTCAGGACTGGGTCCTGGTGACCACGGATGCCAGCCTGCGAGGCTGGTGAGCAGTCACACAGGGAAGGAATATCCAGGGCTTAGGGTCAAGCCTGGATACATCACTTCACATAAATATCCTGAAGCTAAGGGCCATTTACAATGCTCTAAGCTTAGCAAGACCTCTGCTTCAAGGTCAGCCGGTGTTGATCCAGTCGGACAACATCATGGCAGTCACCCACGTAAATAGACAGGGTGGCACAAGAAGCAGGAGGGCAATGGCAGAAGCTGCAGGGATTCTTCGCTGGGCGGAAAATCATGTGATAGCACTGTCAACAGTATTCATTCCGGGAGTGGACAACTGGGAAGCAGACTTCCTCAGCACGACCTCCACCCGGGAGAGTGGGGACTTCACCCAGAAGTCGTCCACATGATTAAAAAACTCGACAGGTATTGCGCCAGGTCAAGAGACCCTCAGGCAATAGTTGTAGACGCTCTGGTAACACTGTGGGTGTACCAGTCAGTGTATGTGTTCCCTCCTCTGCCTCTCATACCCAAGGTACTGAGATTGATAAGATGGAGAGGAGAAAGCACTATATTCGTGGCTCCGGATTGGCCAAGAAGGACTTGGTAACCGGAACTTCAAGAGATGCTCACGGAGGATCCGTGGCCTCTACCTCTAAGAAGGGACCTGCTCCAGCAAGGACCCTGTCTGTTCCAAGACTTACCGCGGCTGCGTTTGACGGCATGCCGGTTGAACACCGGATCCTGAAGGAAAAAAGGCATTCCGGATGAAGTCATCCATATCCTGATCTAAAGCCAGGAAGGATGTAACCGCAAAAACATTATCACCGCAATTGGCGAAAATATGTTGCGTAGTGCGAGGCCAGTAAGGCCCGACGGAGGAAATTCAACTGGGTCGATTCCTACATTTCCTGCAAACAGGAGTGTCTATGGGCCTGAAATTGGGGTCCATTAAGGTTCAGATTTCGGCCCTGTCAATTTTCTTCCAAAAAAGAACTAGCTTCAGTCCCTGAAGTTTAGACGTTTGTAAAAGGGGTACTGCATATACAGCCTCCTTTTGTGCCTCCAGTGGCAATTTGGGATCTCAATGTAGTTTGGGTTCCAAAAGTCACATTGGTTTGAACCACTTAAATCTGTGGAGTTAAAATATCTCACATGGAAAGTGGTCATGCTGTTGGCCTTGGCCTGGGCCAGGCGCGTGTCAGAATTGGCGGCTTTATCCTGTAAAAGCCCTTATCTGATTTTCCATTCGGACAGGGCGGAATTGAGGACTCGTCCTCAGTTTCTCCCTAAGGTGGTTCCAGCGTTTTCACCTGAACCAACCTATTGTGGTGCCTGCGGCTACTAGGGACTTGGAGGAATCCAAGTTGCTGGATGTTGTCAGGGCCCTGAAAATATGTTTCCAGGACGGCTGGAGTCAGGAAATCTGACTCGCTGTTTATCCTGTATGCACCCAACAAGCTGGGTGCTCCTGCTTCTAAGCAGACTATTGCTCGTTGGATTTGTAGTACAATTCAGCTTTCACATTCTGTGGCAGGCCTGCCACAGCTAAAATCTGTAAAAGCCCGTTCCACAAGGAAAGTGGGCTCATCTTGGGCGGCTGCCCGAGGGGTCTCGGCTTTACAACTTTGCCGAGCAGCTACTTGGTCAGGGGCAAACACATTTGCTAAATTCTACAAATTTGATACCCTGGCTGAGGAGGACCTGGAGTTCTCTCATTCGGTGCTGCAGAGTCATCCGCACTCTCCCGCCCGTTTGGGAGCTTTGGTATAATCCCCATGGTCCTTACGGAGTCCCCAGCATCCACTTAGGACGTTAGAGAAAATAAGAATTTACTTACCGATAATTCTATTTCTCATAATCCGTAGTGGATGCTGGGCGCCCATCCCAAGTGCGGATTGTCTGCAATACTTGTACATAGTTATTGTTACAAAAATCGGGTTATTATTGTTGGGAGCCATCTTTTCAGAGGCTCCTCTGTTATCATACTGTTAACTGGGTTCAGATCACAAGTTATACGGTGTGATTGGTGTGGCTGGTATGAGTCTTACCCGGGATTCAAAATCCTTCCTTATTGTGTACGCTCGTCCGGGCAAAGTATCCTAACTGAGGCTTGGAGGAGGGTCATAGGGGGAGGAGCCAGTGCACACCACATAGTCCTAAAGCTTTCTTTAGATGTGCCCAGTCTCCTGCGGAGCCGCTATTCCCCATGGTCCTTACGGAGTCCCCAGCATCCACTACGGACTATGAGAAATAGAATTATCGGTAAGTAAATTCTTATTATTTACTGCAGTTAAAGTTCATATGTAACTCACGTGAGTAATGAAAGAAAACAGGGGGAGAGCGCTGTGATGGTTGGTGAAACACAGCGGTATGCTACGACCCCCGTTAACCGTGGATGGATCTTATTGGCACTCGCGGTCGGGATATTTCTCCCTGCCGTGGGGTAGAGACCTCCTTTTGCTCGGTCTCAAATTGCTTTTTCCCCTTCACCGCTGTCTTTACATCAGACGTCCGCCGTGATGTAGCTCGTTCATGAACGGGCTTATATCTCAGCAATCAGAGTGTCCGGTAATCACCTTCCTTACGCGTTTCTCTGCTGTTATCCAAGAGCGGTTTCGTCAGAGGATACATCAGCAGCCTAGCAGGCTCTTTTTAAAATGCACCGGACCAATAGCATTACTAATTAGTTGATTGGATACATACATGTACTAATTGGATGCATACATGTAATGACTCACATATGGAACAACTTTCTAATTGCAATTGCACATATAAAGGCATTTCATAATATAAAAATAAGCAACATGGTGATTAAAAATAATAATAAAATAAGCAACAAGGTGGTTTAAAAAATAACAGAAAATATATAATCTATATACAGATTAACCTATAATCTTTCAATCAATACCTCATATCTATAATCACATATACATAATTCAGAGACTCAGCACTAAGGATCCCCATTTACTTATATAAAACCTTTTAGGGTAACATAAATCCATGCCACTACTAAAGCAGTTCTTGTGGCGCAGGGGAAACATCAAATGCACTCTATGCAGCTAGTCCCATGTTTGAATCCAACCCGCTCAGCTTAACATCCATATTATTTATTTACTTTTAATGGGATCATTCTATCAATTCATTTTTACCTTTAATTTTTGTTAATATTATTTCTATATTTCATTATTTTAACCCCTGGAATAACTACATTGCTGTTTAAACAACAAAAAGAATTGAAGAAAAAATAAATATTAAACAGACAATTTAAGGATTCGAAGATTTAAATATTTAAAGATTTTAAAATTTAAAACAGGGAGGGGGGGGAGGGAGGGGGGCCTTTTGGGAGAAGGAGGGAAAAAAAAAATAAAAAAAAAATATATATATATATAGAACCAAGAGAAAGTGTAAAAAGAGGATGGAGGAAGAAATCTGATGTTCATCATTACTAGTGGATTTTACTAAAGAACTTTAAAGGAACACATACAACAGGATTATACAGTTTCATCCTAAGAGGAAAGCTGTTTCCAAAATAGCTACTTCTAATAATTTTGTTTATTTATTAAACATACAATAAATGGATATTCAATAAATAATATATTAGGTAAATCAATAGATAAAATCTTCAGAGACTGCCAATGTTGTTCAGTTCGATGCTCTCATTCAGACCATCAGGTGTAAGGGTACCCAAAGAAAAAATCCAAAATGCCTCCCTTGTCAAGTAAAGGAGATTCAACTGAGGCAGCACAAGGGAACTCTCATCTGGGGACAACAACTGCAGGGAGAACACATATTTTCAGATGAACATGGGAGGGCAGAAGGCTGCCTAATACTGAAGCACCCCCAAACAACAAACCAAATGCAACAACTAGTACAAGCATTCCTGGGGGAAGGCCTGCAGCAGATGGATTTGCATATGGTGATGTCATCCAAGCAGTGGGTCAAAGTTGGCTTCAACCCTCGTCTGCATATGAAAAGAGAAAAGGGGCGTGCAGGGCATGGCGGCCTTTTGCGGCGCTTGGATGACCCCTAGTTCGCATTAAACACCTCCACCCTACTTCGGTGTGGGGCTCATGTTTGCTATGCCCCAGCCCCTGAAGCATTCAAGCTGATTACTTGCAGCAGCTGGGCACTGTTATAGCTCCAGAGCTGCCCTGTAAGGCAACTAAAAGGGTGTGGGCCCTGCAGCACTACCTGTAGTTCGCATTGTGCGTTGGAAGGCACAAAGTAAGCAGACGGGAGAAGTCAAGATAGTGCGCAAGGGCATAGAAGGGAGTGGCTCAAGAAAAGAGAAGTGTAAACAGACAGCAAACTAGGCTGGAGAAAGACATGAGACAAAGAGATCTGAATTATACGAGAGCCGACCAGGGAAAACACAAATTATGCAGTCAAGTTTCCCACATTTGGGGATATCGCAGGAGCAGCACACCCAGAGTGCAATTGGTGAGCCTTGCCCTGGGAGAAGCACCTTCATGATCATAGTATCTCACCTAGCAGGTAAGTAGGAGTTGGGCTAGAGCTGGGGAGGGTCGCTGCTCGGGCACCCCCCTGTCAAGTGAAGGAGATCCAACTGAGGCAGCACAAGGGAACTCTCGAAAGAAGAACAAGGCTAGAGGAAGATCTGAGACAAAGAAATCTGACTTTTACCAGAGCTGACCAGAGGAAAGCACAAACACAGTCCCCCACTACCACAAATAATGCTGTCAAGTTTACCACATTTGGGAAAATAACAGGGGTCAGCATACCCAGAATGCAATGAATGAACCTCACCCTGGGAGAACAATCTTCATGACCATGGTATCTCCTATGCAAAATAAGTATGATTTGGGATAGGGCTGGAGAGGGCCGCTGCTCAGGCACATCTCTGTCAAGTAAAGGAGATTCAACTGAGGCAGCACAAGGGAACTCTCATCTGGGGACAACAACTGCAGGAGGTACACATATTTTCAGATGAACATGGGAGGGCAGAAGGCTGCCTAATACTGAAGCACCCCCAAACAACAAACCAAATGCAACAACTAGTGCAAGCATTCCTGGGGGAAGGCCTGCAGCAGATGGATTTGCATATGGTGATGTCATCCAAACAGTGGGTCAAAGTTGGCTTCAACCCTCGTCTGCATATGAAAAGATAAAATTGGCATGCAGGGCATGGCGGCCTTTTGCGGTGCTTGGATGACCCCTAGTTCGCATTAAACACCTCCACCCTCCTTCGGTGTGGGGTTCATGATGGCTATGCCCCAGCCCCTGAAGCATTCAAGCTGATTTCTTGCAGCAGCTGGGCACTGTAACAGCTCCAGAGCTGCTCTGTAAGGCAAGTAAAAGGGTGTGGGCCCTGCAGCACTACCTGTAGTTTGCATTGTGTGTTGGAAGGCACAAAGTAAGCAGACGGGAGAAGTCAGGATAGTGCGCAAGGGCATAGAAGGGAGCAACTCAAGAAAAGAGAAGTGGAAACAGACTGCAAATTAGGCTAGAGAGAGACCTGAGACAAAGAGATCTGAATTATACGAGAGCCGACCAGGTGAAACACAAATTATGCAGTCAAGTGTCCAACATTTGGGGAAACCGCAGGAGTAGCACACCCAGAGTGCAATGGGTGAGCCTTGCCCTGGGAGAAGCACCTTCATGATCATAGTATCTCACCTGGCAGGTAAGTAGGAGCTGGGCTAGAGCTGGGGAGGGTCGCTGCTCGGGCACCCCCTGTCAAGTGAAGGAGATCCAACTGAGGCAGCACAAGGGAACTCTCGAAAGAAGAACAAGGCTAGAGGAAGATCTGAGACAAAGAAATCTGACTTTTACCAGAGCTGACCAGAGGAAAGCACAAACACAGTCCCTCACTACCACAAATAATGCAGTCCTGTTTCCCACATTTGGGGAAATCACAGGGGTCAGCATACCCAGAATGCAATGAATGAACCTCACCCTGGGAAAACAATCTTCTTGACCATGGTATCTCCTATGCAAAATAAGTATGATTTGGGATAGAGCTGGGGAGGGCCGCTGCTCAGGCACATCTCTGTCAAGTAAAGGAGATTCAACTGAGGCAGCACAAGGGAACTCTCATCGGGGGACAACAACTGCAGGGAGAACACATATTTTCAGATGAACATGGGAGGGCAGAAGGCTGCCTAATACTGAAGCACCCCCAAACAACAAACCAAATGCAACAACTAGTGCAAGCATTCCTGGGGGAAGGCCTGCAGCAGATGGATTTGCATATGGTGATGTCATCCAAGCAGTGGGTCAAAGTTGGCTTCAACACTCATCTGCATATGAATAGAGAAGAGGGGCGTGCAGGGCATGGCGGCCTTTTGCGGCGCTTGGATGACCCCTAGTCCGCATTAAACACCTCCACCCTCCTTCGGTGTGGGGCTCATGTTGGCTATGCCCCAGCCCCTGAAGCATTCAAGCTGATTTCTTGCAGCAGCTGGGCACTGTAACAGCTCCAGAGCTGCTCTGTAAGGCAAGTAAAAGGGTGTGGGCCCTGCAGCACTACCTGTAGTTCGCATTGTGCGTTGGAAGGCACAAAGTAAGCAGACGGGAGAAGTCAGGATAGTGCGCAAGGGCATAGAAGGGAGCGGCTCAAGAAAAGAGAAGTGGAAACAGACAGCAAACTAGGTTGGAGAGAGACCTGAGACAAAGACATCTGAATTATACGAGAGCCGACCAGGGGAAACACAAATTATGCAGTCAAGTTTCCCACATTTGGGGAAATCATAGGGGCAGCACACCCAGAGTGCGATGGGTGAGCCTTGCCCTGGGAGAAGCACCTACATGATCATAGGATCTCACCTGGCAGGTAAGTAGGAGTTGGGCTAGAGCTGGGGAGGGTCGCTGCTCGGGCACCCCCCTGTCAAGTGAAGGAGATCCAACTGAGGCAGCACAAGGGAACTCTCGAAAGAAGAACAAGGCTAGAGGAAGATCTGAGACAAAGAAATCTGACTTTTACCAGAGCTGACCAGAGGAAAGCACAAACACAGCCCCCCACTACCACAAATAATGCAGTCGAGTTTCCAACATTTGGGGAAATCACAGCGGTCAGCATAACCAGAATGCAATGAATGAACCTCACCCCTTTCAGTGAAAGTGATACGCTGTTCAGCAA
Organism: Pseudophryne corroboree; assembly: GCF_028390025.1. Lineage (NCBI taxonomy): Eukaryota > Metazoa > Chordata > Amphibia > Anura > Myobatrachidae > Pseudophryne > Pseudophryne corroboree. The sequence goes on from NW_026967611.1 coordinate 152,480, forward strand.
CTGCTCTCTTGATCTCGCTTTTATGAGATCGCCCAAGTACGGGATAATTGTGACACCTTGCTTGCACAGGAGCACCATCATTTCCGCCATTACCTTGGTGAAAATTCTCAGGGCCATGGAGAGACCAAACAGCAACGTCTGAAATTGGCAATGACAGTCCTGTACCGCAAATCTGAGGTACGCCTGATGAGGTGGATAAATGGGGACATGAAGGTATGCATCCTGTACACAAATGCGGACAACAGGTGTCAAGCCGTGTGTTGCCTTTGTCAAGCTGTAATAAGTAGGGATAAGGACCCTCGGAACATCCTCCCTTATACGACACCTGCAGCGCATTCATCATAAGTCAGTGACAAGTTCAAAAACTTTGGATGACAGCGGAAGCAGTCCACTGACCACTAAATCCCTTCCTCTTGTAACCAAGCTCCTGCAAACCACACCACCAACTCCCTCAGTGTCAATTTCCTCCTTAGACAGGAGAGCCAATAGTCCTGCAGGCCATGTCACTGGCAAGTCTGACGAGTCCTCTCCTGCCTGGGATTCCTCCGATGCATCCTTGAGTGTAACGCCTACTGCTGCTGGCGCTGCTGTTGTTGCTGCTGGGAGTCGATCGTCATCCCAGAGGGGAAGTCGGAAGACCACTTGTACTACTTCCAGTAAGCAATTGACTGTCCAACAGTCCTTTGCGAGGAAGATGAAATATCACAGCAGTCATCCTGCTGCAAAGCGGATAACTCAGGTCTTGTCAGCCTGGGTGGTGAGAAACGTGGTTCCGGTATCCATCGTTAATTTACAGGCAACTAGAGACTTGATTGAGGTACTGTGTCCCCGGTACCAAATACCCTCTAGGTTCCATTTCTCTAGGCAGGCGATACCGAAAATGTACACAGACCTCAGAAAAAGAGTCACCAGTGTCCTAAAAAATGCAGTTGTACCCAATGTCCACTTGTCTGTGGTTAAGTGGAGCAGGGCAGACTCAGGACTATATGACTGTGACAGCCCACTGGGTAGATGTATTGCCCCCCGCAGCAAGAACAGCAGCGGCGGCACCAGTAGCAGCATCTCGCAATTGCCAACTCGTTCCAAGGCAGGCTACGCTTTGTATCACCGCTTTCCATAAGAGGCACACAGCTGACAACCTCTTACGGAAACTGAGGAACATCATCGCAGAATGGCTTACCCCAATTGGACTCTCCTGGGGATTTGTGACATCGGACAACGCCACCAATATTGTGCGTGCATTACATCTGGGTAAATTCCAGCACGTCCCATGTTTTGCACATACATTTAATTTGGTGGTGCAGAATTATTTAAAAAACGACAGGGGCGTGCAAGAGATGCTGTCGGTGGCCCGAAGAATTGCGGGCCACTTTCTGCCTTCAGCCACCGCATGTCGAAGACTGGAGCACCACCAAACATTCCTGAACCTGTCCTGCCATCATCTGAAGCAAGAGGTGGTAACGAGGTGGAATTCAACCCTCTATATGCTTCAGAGGATGGAGGAGCAGCAAAAGGCCATTCAAGCCTATACATCTGCCCACTAAATAGGCAAAGGAGGGGGAATGCACCTGACTCAAGCGCAGTGGAGAATGATTTCAACGTTGTGCAAGGTTCTGCAACCCTTTGAACTTGCCACACGTGAAGTCAGTTCAGACACTGCCAGCCTGAGTCAGGTCATTCCCCTCATCAGGCTTTTGCAGAAGAAGCTGGAGACATTGAAGGAGGAGCTAAAACAGAGCGATTCCACTAGGCATGTGGGACTTGTGGATGGAGCCCTTAATTCACTTAACCAGGATTCAATCTGTTGAAATCAGAGCACTACATTTTGGCCACCGTGCTCGATCCTAGATTTAAAACCTACATTGTATCTCTCTTTCCGGCAGACACAAGTCTGCAGAGGTTCAAAGACCTGCTGGTGAGAAAATTGTCAAGTCAAGCGGAACGTGACCCGTCAACAGCTCCTCCTTCACATTCTCCCGCAAGTGGGGGTGCGAGGAAAAGGCTAAGAATTCCGAGCCCACCCGCTGGCGGTGATGCAGGGCAGTCTGGAGTGAGTGCTGGCATCTGGTCCGGACTGAAGGACCTGGCAACGATTACTGACATGTCGTCTACTGTCACTGCATATGATTCTGTCACCTTTGAAAGAATGGTGGAGAATTATATGAGTGACTGCATCCAGGTAGGCACGTCAGTATGTATACTGGCAGGAAAAAGAGGCAATTTGGAGGCCCTTGCACAAACTGGCTTTATTCTACCTAAGTTGCCCTCCCTCCAGTGTGTACTCCAAAAGAGTGTTTAGTGCAGCCGCTCACCTTGTCAGCAATCGGCGTATGAGGTTACTTCCAGAAAATGTGGAGAAGATGATGATCATCAAAATGAATTATAATCAATTCCTCCGTGGAGACATTCACCAGCAATTGCCTCCAGAAAGTACACAGGGATCTGAGATGGTGGATTCCAGTGGGGACGAATTAATAATCTGTGAGGAGGGGGATGTACACAGTGAAAGGGGTGAGGAATCGGAGGATGATGAGGTGGACATCTTGCCTCTGTAGAGCCAGTTTGTGCAAGGAGAGATTGATTGATTGATTGATTCTTTTTTGGTGGGGGCACAAACCAACCAGTCATTTCAGTCAGTCGTGTGGCAGACCCTGTCGCTGAAATGATGGGTTCATCAATGTTTTTCTTTTCAATCTAAGCCCCTGCAGTTTTCTGTAAGCATCTGCTTCGCTATGATGATCAACAAGTCACATGGGCAAACACTCAGGGCTGGAGGCGTAGATCTTAGGACCAGCTGCTACAAGCATGGCAGAGGTGTCACTATCACTGGTGACACCCAGAGAGGTGGCGAAGGAGATTGTAATGCAGTGCGCGCAGATAAGCAGCGCAATGGTAAAAAGGAGGCATGGTCTCATAGGTAGGGGCGTGGCCTGAATCACCATTTTGTTGCTCCGGGTATCCCGGGGGTTGGGGGCTGCACCCGGGGACTAGTGTGTGAGTGGTGCTGGCTCCTGCACAGTGACAGAAACTGGGTGTTGCACGTAATGTCACAGTGAAACACCCATATTCTGTCACTGAAGAAGAGCCGGCACTTTGGTGTCACCCCCCTTGGCGGGTGACACTCGGGTGTGTGCCGCAACCCTGTTGTGATGCCACTGACCCATGGGAAGCTTTACGTGGCTTACCCATGTGTTAGTAGCCCCAAGCATCTTTTGTGTTAGTCCCTGAATAAAAACTTCAAATATTGTTTACAATTTTGTAATCAATGGGCCTAATTCAGTAAGGATAGCAAATTCTGCTAAGTAACAGAATTTGCAATCCTTTGGTTCGCATGCTGGGGCCACCCATCACAGGGCATGGCCACCCAGCATGCCGCCTCCCTTCTTGACCACGCTGAAATTGCAGTCTCAGTGCAGTTCAGCGTGATCATAAAAAATGGGTTAGCCTCCTGTTGGTGCAGACTGTACGTGTGCGCAGGAAGCCGCCACCATTTTTGTGATCGCAGCGGCTGCATGTGATGTCATGCAGCCGCTCTGACCACGCCTCCTGTTTCTCCGTTGCCGACCCCATTTTGTAGCCCTGCCCCCGCACCGCTCCATCTCCAACTTTGAAATGGATTGTTGCTGACCCCCCCCCCGCACCGATTGACAGTCAGAGGTGATCGCATTATCTGCGGGGTGCCACAGAAAATGCAGGCGCATGCGTATGCTCTTAGCAAATTTTTGCAGTTGGATTGCTTATTGCGATTACAATCCAACCTGAATCAGGCTCTATTACCTATCACAATGCACTGCAGGTAGTACAAAATGGGGTTAATATAGGAGAAAACCCCCCAGAGCTGTGCTCCTTAACTGTCCCTGGTGGCTAGTGGAGCAGCTGCCCAGTAATCAGTGTCCACGCCAGTGCGCACACGGCCCGCCCCCTACAGCCACGCTGGATCTCTGTATAGTGTGGGCACAGAAGCCCCTTACCTCCCTTTCATCAGCGGCCTCGTGATCCCGGAGGGCGGTGTGTGTGTGACTGACCTTAGGAAGAAACCGGAGCCTCCGCTGCAGTGACCCAGCAACCAGGGCACGGGAGTATACTGCGCCGCTGGGAGTGATGGAGCTGCAGTAAAGATGTCTATTAGACCTAGCCTGCTGCAGCCCTTGTAGATTCTTATAAAAAAAGTTCTTCTTTTCTTGTCAAAATTAATAGCTAAGAATAGGCTGCCTGAGGCAGCCCCCTGTTAAGTGGCCTACTACTGAAGGCACCAACTACAAACTGAGCTCCCTGTTCATGGAAGCGAGGTTATAGAGCAGGGGGCGCTGAGCATCTTGGGAACAGTCAAAAGCTTTGAGCCTGTTGGTGCCTCAGATCAAGATCCTACTCTACACCCCAATGTGAATCCTTGTGGAGTCCAGTGTACCCCACAGAAGAAATGAATGTGTCACACCCATTGGCAGCAACATTAGAATAGCTGCTGATGGGCACAATTGAGAAAGGAAGGGGGGAACACAATTGAATCCAGCACATATATGTAATTTGAATATGTAATTTGTACCTTCCTACTTTAAAATGTAATGGATGAACCTCACCCTGTGAGAACTATCTTTATGATCAAGAGATCTCATATGCAAGATAAGTATGTGTTGGCAGAGGTGCTCACTGGGCAGAGATGCTGATCGCATCTCTGGCATGTGCCGGTGCACTGCGGCACCAGCACACACACACACTTCAGACCTGATCTCCTGTTGTGTGAATATGCACAGCAGAGATCATATCTGAATTAGGCCCTATATACAGCTGTCAGTAAGGCAGGGATCTGCTGCTGCCAGTGAGGCAGGGATCTGCTGCTGCCAGTGAGGCAGGGATCTGCTGCTGCCAGAGAGGCAGGGATCTGCTGCTGCCAGAGAGGCAGGGATCTGCTGCTGCCAGTGAGGCAGGGATCTGTTGCTGTCAGTGAAGCAGTGATCTGCTGCTGTCAGTAAGGCAGGGATGTGCTGCTATAAGTGAGGCAGGTATGTGCTGCTGTCAATGAGGCAGGGATGTGCTGCTGTCAGTAAAGCAGGGATGTGCTGCTGTCAGCAAGGCAGTGATCTGCTGCCCACTATCTCCCTATCACCCCTGCCTGAGTCACACACTTTCCCTGTCACCCCTGCCCCAGTTACCCACTATCTCCCAGTCACCGCTGCCTCAGTTAACCACTATACCTGCGACCCCTGCCTCAGTCACCCACTATACCAGTCACCCCTGCTTTAGTCACCCACTATCTCTGTCACCCCTGCCTCAGTCAACCACTATCTCCATATCACCCCTGCCTCAGTCACCCACTATCCCTGTCACCCCTGCCTCAGTCTCCTACTGTCCCTGTCACCCCTGCCACAGTCATCCACTATATCCCTATCACCCCTGCCTTAGTCACTGACTATCTCCCAGTCACCCCGGCCTCAGTCACCCACTATCTCCCACTCATACATGCTTCAGTCACCCACTATCAACCCACTGCTTAATTGTGCTTCCTAGCTGTTTTTATAAAATCACTGAATCAAATCTAACTCTGATTACATCAGAGAAGGCCAGGTACCCTACACCAGAACAGGGGGTTTGAAATTTTGACTTGTCTACTTAAAGATCACCAAAATCTGATAACAAGGTCAATTACGTCCCTGGTTGGGATTGAACCACCAACCTTTTGGTTAGTAGCCGGACACACTAACCGATTGCGCCACAGAAACACTTTGAAAAAAGTACATACTGACAAAGGCTAATAAGCATACATCTAGAACGTTTCCTAGAAAAACTTTAAAAAGTCAATAATCTGGAGAGTTTTTGTAAGATGTTTCTTCCATCAACCAATGAAGAAACACATAGGTACTTTCCCATGATGAGTGAGTGCTTCAGGATCTCTTGCACTTACATGTGCAGCAGAGTACTGCAATGGAAGCATGCTGGGCCCATTACCCAGAGGTAGGCAGATTGAAACTATCCTCTGCTATATGCATTTTTTTTGTTAATTAAAGTAATCAAAACTGGGATTGATATTTTTGCTCTTTTATTTTTACTTAAAGTACAATAACTTTTACCATTTTAATTTGTTTTAATAGTATATTGACAGTATAGTTTTCTTTAAAAAATCCACTTAATTTTCTTTACCCTATTATTAAAAGGGTAATTGACAAAAACAAACTGCATTGTCACCAGAAGAGCAATACAAAATGTACAAGTGATATATTAAAATCATCTTTCCAGCTTGAATTTCAATGATGCATTGGGGCAACGATTTTGTGAGAAACATCTTCACCCTTAAATAAAGATTTTCTTAATTCCTTACCTGTGTGCTAATTAGATATCACCTTGTTTTCACATTAAACAGACTTCTACATGAGAAAGCAGCAAGGATGCAGTGGCGTTAATGTTTCCTGGTGTCAACCTGTATTATTTCAGTAGACATTGAAATGAGGATGCATCTTGCTGCCTTTCCAATGAAGCAAGTTTAATTTAGTAATAGGTGAAAAACCATCCCTACAAAGGTGTTAATCAGAGACTTGGCTTTGTGGACACTTTTCAGAGAACAAATTTGTTAGCATAAAAATAAAGCCAGAAAATGAAGAGCTGTTTAATCACTCAATTGGATTTTTTTTGCCAGCATATTTCTTTTTCTCTGCAACCCACTGCTAAATTGTGCTTCCTAGCTGTTTTTATAAAATCAATGAATCAAATCTAACTCTGATTACATCAGAGAAGGCCAGGTACCCTACACCATAACAGGGGGTTTGAAATTTTGACTTGTCTACTTAAAGATCACCAAAATCTGAAAACAAGGTCAATTACGTCCCTGGGTGGGATTGAACCACCAACCTTTTGGTAAATAGTCGGACACACTAACCGATTGCGCCACAGAGACACTTTGCAAAAAGTACATACTGACAAAGGCTAATAAGCATACATCTAGAACGTTTCCTAGAAAAACTTTAAAAAGTCAATAATCTGGAGAGTTTTTGTAAGATGTTTCTTCCATCAACCAATGAAGAAACACATTGGTACTTTCCCATGATGAGTGAGTGCTTCAGGATCTCTTGCACTTACATGTGCAGCAGAGTACTGCAATGGAAGCATGCTGGGCCCATTACCCAGAGGTAGGCAGATTGAAACTATCCTCTGCTATATGCATTTTTTTTGTTAATTAAAGTAATCAAAACTGGGATTGATATTTTTGCTCTTTTATTTTTACTTAAAGTACAATAACTTTTACCATTTTAATTTGTTTTAATAGTATATTGACAGTATAGTTTTCTTTAAAAAATCCACTTAATTTTCTTTACCCTATTATTAAAAGGGTAATTGACAAAAACAAACTACATTGTCACCAGAAGAGCAATACAAAATGTACAAGTGATATATTAAAATCATCTTTCCAGCTTGAATTTCAATGATGCATTGGGGCAACGATTTTGTGAGAAACATCTTCACCCTTAAATAAAGATTTTCTTAATTCCTTACCTGTGTGCTAATTAGATATCACCTTGTTTTCACATTAAACAGACTTCTACATGAGAAAGCAGCAAGGATGCAGTGGCGTTAATGTTTCCTGGTGTCAACCTGTATTATTTCAGTAGACATTGAAATGAGGATGCATCTTGCTGCCTTTCCAATGAAGCAAGTTTAATTTAGTAATAGGTGAAAAACCATCCTTACAAAGGTGTTAATCAGAGACTTGGCTTTGTGGACACTTTTCAGAGAACAAATTTGTTAGCATAAAAATAAAGCCAGAAAATGAAGAGCTGTTTAATCACTCAATTGGATTTTTTTGCCAGCATATTTCTTTTTCTCTGCAACCCACTGCTAAATTGTGCTTCCTAGCTGTTTTTATAAAATCACTGAATCAAATCTAACTCTGATTACATCAGAGAAGGCCAGGTACCCTACACCATAAGAGGGGGTTTGAAATTTTGACTTGTCTACTTAAAGATCACCAAAATCTGATAACAAGGTCAATTACGTCCCTCGGTGGGATTGAACCACCAACCTTTTGGTTAATAGCCATACACACTAACTGATTGCGCCACAGAGACACTTTGCAAAAGTACATACTGACAAAGGCTAATAAGCATTCATCTAAAACGTTTCCTAGAAAAACTTTAAAAAGTCAATAATCTGGAGAGTTTTTGTAAGATGTTTCTTCCATCAACCAACGAAGAAACACATTGGTACTTTCCCATGATGAGTGAGTGCTTCAGGATCTCTTGCACTTACATGTGCAGCAGAGTACTGCAATGGAAGCATGCTGGGCCCATAACCCAGAGGTAGGCAGATTGAAACTATCCTTTGCTATATGCATTTTTTTTTGTTAATTTAAGTAATCAAAACTGGGATTGATATTTTTGCTCTTTTATTTTTACTTAAAGTACAATAACTTTTACCATTTTAATTTGTTTTAATAGTATATTGACAGTATAGTTTTATTTTAAAAAATCCACTTAATTTTCTTTACCCTATTATTAAAAGGGTAATTGACAAAAACAAACTACATTGTCACCAGAAGAGCAATACAAAATGTACAAGTGATATATTAAAATCATCTTTCCAGCTTGAATTTCAATGATGCATTGGGGCAACGATTTTGTGAGAAACATCTTCACCCTTAAATAAAGATTTTCTTAATTCCTTACCTGTGTGCTAATTAGATATCACCTTGTTTTCACATTAAACAGACTTCCACATGAGAAAGCAGCAAGGATGCAGTGGCGTTAATGTTTCCTGGTGTCAACCCATATTATTTCAGTAGACATTGAAATGAGGATGCATCTTGCTGCCTTTCCAATGAAGCAAGTTTAATTTAGTAATAGGTGAAAAACCATCCTTACAAAGGTGTTAATTAGAGACTTGGCTTTGTGGACACTTTTCAGAGAACAAATTTGTTAGCATAAAAATAAAGCCAGAAAATGAAGAGCTGTTTAATCACTTAATTGGATTTTTTTGCCAGCATATTTCTTTTTCTCTGCAACCCACTGCTAAATTGTGCTTCCTAGCTGTTTTTATAAAATCACTGAATCAAATCTAACTCTGATTACATCAGAGAAGGCCAGGTACCCTACACCATAAGAGGGGGTTTGAAATTTTGACTTGTGTACTTAAAGATCACCAAAATCTGATAACAAGGTCAATTACATCCCTGGGTGGGATTGAACCACCAACCTTTTGGTTAATAGCCATACACACTAACTGATTGCGCCACAGAGACACTTTGCAAAAGTACATACTGACAAAGGCTAATAAGCATTCATCTAAAACGTTTCCTAGAAAAACTTTAAAAAGTCAATAATCTGGAGAGTTTTTGTAAGATGTTTCTTCCATCAACCAACGATGAAACACATTGGTACTTTCCCATGATGAGTGAGTGCTTCAGGATCTCTTGCACTTACATGTGCAGCAGAGTACTGCAATGGAAGCATGCTGGGCCCATAACCCAGAGGTAGGCAGATTGAAACTATCCTTTGCTATATGCATTTTTTTTTGTTAATTTAAGTAATCAAAACTGGGATTGATATTTTTGCTCTTTTATTTTTACTTAAAGTACAATAACTTTTACCATTTTCATTTGTTTTAATAGTATATTGACAGTATAGTTTTATTTTAAAAAATCCACTTAATTTTCTTTACCCTATTATTAAAAGGGTAATTGACAAAAACAAACTACATTGTCACCAGAAGAGCAATACAAAATGTACAAGTGATATATTAAAATCATCTTTCCAGCTTGAATTTCAATGATGCATTGGGGCAACGATTTTGTGAGAAACATTTTCACCCTTAAATAAAGATTTTCTTAATTCCTTACCTGTGTGTTAATTAGATATCACCTTGTTTTCACATTAAGCAGACTTCCACATGAGAAAGCAGCAAGGATGCAGTGGCGTTAATGTTTCCTGGTGTCAACCTGTATTATTTCAGTAGACATTGAAATGAGGATGCATCTTGCTGCCTTTCCAATGAAGCAAGTTTAATTTAGTAATAGGTTAAAAACCATCCTTACAAAGGTGTTAATCAGAGACTTGGCTTTGTGGACACTTTTCAGAGAACAAATTTGTTAGCATAAAAATAAAGCCAGAAAATTAAGAGCTGTTGAATCACTCAATTAGATTTTTTTTGCCAGCATATTTCTTTTTCTCTGCAACCCTCTGCTAAATTGTGCTTCCTAGCTGTTTTTATAAAATCACTGAATCAAATCTAACTCTGATTACATCAGAGAAGGCCAGGTACCCTACACCAGAACAGGGGGTTTGAAATTTTGACTTGTCTACTTAAAGATCACCAAAATCTGATAACAAGGTCAATTACGTCCCTGGTTGGGATTAAACCATCAACCTTTTGGTTAGTAGCCGGACACACTAACCGATTGCGCCACAGAAACACTTTGCAAAAAGTACATACTGACAAAGGCTAATAAGCATACATCTAGAACGTTTCCTAGAAAAACTTTAAAAAGTCAATAATCTGGAGAGTTTTTGTAAGATGTTTCTTCCATCAACCAATGAAGAAACACATTGGTACTTTCCCATGATGAGTGAGTGCTTCAGGATCTCTTGCACTTACATGTGCAGCAGAGTACTGCAATGGAAGCATGCTGGGCCCATTACCCAGAGGTAGGCAGATAGAAACTATCCTCTGCTATATGCATTTTTTTTGTTAATTAAAGTAATCAAAACTGGGATTGATATTTTTGCTCTTTAATTTTTACTTAAAGTACAATAACTTTTACCATTTTAATTTGTTTTAATAGTATATTGACAGTATAGTTTTCTTTAAAAAATCCACTTAATTTTCTTTACCCTATTATTAAAAGGGTAATTGACAAAAACAAACTGCATTGTCACCAGAAGAGCAATACAAAATGTACAAGTGATATATTAAAATCATCTTTCCAGCTTGAATTTCAATGATGCATTGGGGCAACGATTTTGTGAGAAACATCTTCACCCTTAAATAAAGATTTTCTTAATTCCTTGCCTGTGTGCTAATTAGATATCACCTTGTTTTCACATTAAACAGACTTCTACATGAGAAAGCAGCAAGGATGCAGTGGCGTTAATGTTTCCTGGTGTCAACCTGTATTATTTCAGTAGACATTGAAATGAGGATGCATCTTGCTGCCTTTCCAATGAAGCAAGTTTAATTTAGTAATAGGTGAAAAACCATCCCTACAAAGGTGTTAATCAGAGACTTGGCTTTGTGGACACTTTTCAGAGAACAAATTTGTTAGCATAAAAATAAAGCAAGAAAATGAAGAGCTGTTTAATCACTCAATTGGATTTTTTTTGCCAGCATATTTCTTTTTCTCTGCAACCCACTGCTAAATTGTGCTTCCTAGCTGTTTTTATAAAATCAATGAATCAAATCTAACTCTGATTACATCAGAGAAGGCCAGGTACCCTACACCATAACAGGGGGTTTGAAATTTTGACTTGTCTACTTAAAGATCACCAAAATCTGAAAACAAGGTCAATTACGTCCTTGGGTGGGATTGAACCACCAACCTTTTGGTTAGTAGTCGGACACACTAACCGATTGCGCCACAGAGACACTTTGCAAAAAGTACATACTGACAAAGGCTAATAAGCATTCATCTAAAACGTTTCCTAGAAAAACTTTAAAAAGTCAATAATCTGGAGAGTTTTTGTAAGATGTTTCTTTCATCAACCAATGAAGAAACACATTGGTACTTTCCCATGATGAGTGAGTGCTTCAGGATCTATTGAACTTACATGTGCAGCAGAGTACAGCAATGGAAGCATGCTGGGCACATAACCCAGAGGTAGGCAGATTGAAACTATCCTCTGCTATATGCATTTTTTTTTGTTAATTAAAGTAATCCAAAACTGGGATTGATATGTTGGCTCTTTTATTTTTACTTAAAGTACAATAACTTTTACCATTTTAATTTGTTTTAATAGTATATTGACAGTATTGTTTTCTTTCAAAAATCAGCTTAATTTTCTTTACCCTATTATTAAAATGGTAATTGACAAAAACAAACTACATTGTCACCAGAAGAGCAATACAAAATGTACAAGTGATATATTAAAATCATCTTTCCAGCTTGAATTTCAATGATGCATTGGGGCAACGATTTTGTGAGAAACATTTTCACCCTTAAATAAAGATTTTCTTAATTCCTTACCTGTGTGCTAATTAGATATCACCTTGTTTTCACATTAAACAGACTTCCACATGAGAAAGCAGCAAGGATGCAGTGGCGTTAATGTTTCCTGGTGTCAACCTGTATTATTTCAGTAGACATTGAAATGAGGATGCATCTTGCTGCCTTTCCAATGAAGCAAGTTTAATTTAGTAATAGGTTAAAAACCATCCTTACAAAGGTGTTAATCAGAGACTTGGCTTTGTGGACACTTTTCAGAGAACAAATTTGTTAGCATAAAAATAAAGCCAGAAAATTAAGAGCTGTTGAATCACTCAATTAGATTTTTTTTGCCAGCATATTTCTTTTTCTCTGCAACCCACTGCTAAATTGTGCTTCCTAGCTGTTTTTATAAAATCACTGAATCAAATCTAACTACATCAGAGAAGGCCAGGTACCCTACACCAGAACAGGGGGTTTGAAATTTTGACTTGTCTACTTAAAGATCACCAGAATCTGATAACAAGGTCAATTACGTCCCTGGTTGGGATTGAACCACCATCCTTTTGGTTAGTAGCCGGACACACTAACCGATTGCGCCACAGAAACACTTTGCAAAAAGTACATACTGACAAAGGCTAATAAGCATACATCTAGAACGTTTCCTAGAAAAACTTTAAAAAGTCAATAATCTGGAGAGTTTTTGTAAGATGTTTCTTCCATCCACCAACGAAGAAACACATTGGTACTTTCCCATGATGAGTGAGTGCTTCAGGATCTCTTGCACTTACATGTGCAGCAGAGTACTGCAATGGAAGCATGCTGGGCCCATTACCCAGAGGTAGGCAGATTGAAACTATCCTCTGCTATATGCATTTTTTTTGTTAATTAAAGTAATCAAAACTGGGATTGATATTTTTGCTCTTTTATTTTTACTTAAAGTACAATAACTTTTACCATTTTAATTTGTTTTAATAGTATATTGACAGTATAGTTTTCTTTAAAAAATCCACTTAATTTTCTTTACCCTATTATTAAAAGGGTAATTGACAAAAACAAACTGCATTGTCACCAGAAGAGCAATACAAAATGTACAAGTGATATATTAAAATCATCTTTCCAGCTTGAATTTCAATGATGCATTGGGGCAACGATTTTGTGAGAAACATCTTCACCCTTAAATAAAGATTTTCTTAATTCCTTACCTGTGTGCTAATTAGATATCACCTTGTTTTCACATTAAACAGACTTCTACATGAGAAAGCAGCAAGGATGCAGTGGCGTTAATGTTTCCTGGTGTCAACCTGTATTATTTCAGTAGACATTGAAATGAGGATGCATCTTGCTGCCTTTCCAATGAAGCAAGTTTAATTTAGTAATAGGTGAAAAACCATCCCTACAAAGGTGTTAATCAGAGACTTGGCTTTGTGGACACTTTTCAGAGAACAAATTTGTTAGCATAAAAATAAAGCCAGAAAATGAAGAGCTGTTTAATCACTCAATTGGATTTTTTTTGCCAGCATATTTCTTTTTCTCTGCAACCCACTGCTAAATTGTGCTTCCTAGCTGTTTTTATAAAATCAATGAATCAAATCTAACTCTGATTACATCAGAGAAGGCCAGGTACCCTACACCATAACAGGGGTTTTGAAATTTTGACTTGTCTACTTAAAGATCACCAAAATCTGAAAACAAGGTCAATTACGTCCCTGGGTGGGATTGAACCACCAACCTTTTGGTTAGTAGTCGGACACACTAACCGATTGCGCCACAGAGACACTTTGCAAAAAGTACATACTGACAAAGGCTAATAAGCATACATCTAGAACGTTTCCTAGAAAAACTTTAAAAAGTCAATAATCTGGAGAGTTTTTGTAAGATGTTTCTTCCATCAACCAACGAAGAAACACATTGGTACTTTCCCATGATGAGTGAGTGCTTCAGGATCTCTTGCACTTACATGTGCAGCAATGGAAGCATGCTGGGCCCATAACCCAGAGGTAGGCAGATTGAAACTATCCTTTGCTATATGCATTTTTTTTTGTAAGAGAGGGTTTGAAATTATGATTTGTCTACTTAAAGATCACCAAAATCTGATAACAAGGTCAATTACGTCCCTGGGTGGGATTGAACCACCAACCTTTTGGTTAATAGCCATACACACTAACTGATTGCGCCACAGAGACACTTTGCTAAAGTACATACTGGCAAAGGCTAATAAGCATTCATCTAAAACGTTTCCTAGAAAAACTTTAAAAAGTCAATAATCTGGAGAGTTTTTGTAAGATGTTTCTTTCATCAACCAATGAAGAAACACATTGGTACTTTCCCATGATGAGTGAGTGCTTCAGGATCTATTACACTTACATGTGCAGCAGAGTACAGCAATGGAAGCATGCTGGGCACATAACCCAGAGGTAGGCAGATTGAAACTATCCTCTGCTATATGCATTTTTTTTTGTTAAAGTAATCCAAAACTGGGATTGATATGTTGGCTCTTTTATTTTTACTTACAGTACAATAACTTTTACCATTTTAATTTGTTTTAATAGTATATTGACAGTATTGTTTTCTTTCAAAAATCCACTTAATTTTCATTACCCTATTATTAAAATGGTAATTGACAAAAACAAACTACATTGTCACCAGAAGAGCAATACAAAATGTACAAGTGATATATTAAAATCATCTTTCCAGCTTGAATTTCAATGATGCATTGGGGCAACGATTTTGTGAGATACATTTTCACCCTTAAATAAAGATTTTCTTAATTCCTTACCTGTGTGCTAATTAGATATCACCTTGTTTTCACATTAAACAGACTTCCACATGAGAAAGCAGCAAGGATGCAGTGGCGTTAATGTTTCCTGGTGTCAACCTGTATTATTTCAGTAGACATTGAAATGAGGATGCATCTTGCTGCCTTTCCAATGAAGCAAGTTTAATTTAGTAATAGGTTAAAAACCATCCTTACAAAGGTGTTAATCAGAGACTTTGCTTTGTGGACACTTTTCAGAGAACACATTTGTTAGCATAAAAATAAAGCCAGAAAATTAAGAGCTGTTTAATCACTCAATTTGATTTTTTTTGCCAGCATATTTCTTTTTCTCTGCAACCCACTGCTAAATTGTGCTTCCTAGCTGTTTTTATAAAATCACTGAATCAAATCTAACTCTGATTACATCAGAGAAGGCCAGGTACCCTACACCAGAACAGGGGGATTTGAAATTTTGACTTGTCTACTTAAAGATCACCAAAATCTGATAACAAGGTCAATTACGTCCCTGGGTGGGATTGAACCACCAACCTTTTGGTTAATCGCCGTGCACACTAAATGATTGCGCCACAGAGACACTTTGCAAAAGTCTATACTGACAAAGGCTAATAAGCATTCATCTAAAACGTTTCCTAGAAAAACTTTAAAAAGTCAATAATCTGGAGAGTTTTTGTAAGATGTTTCTTCCATCAACCAACGAAGAAACACATTGGTACTTTCCCATGATGAGTGAGTGCTTCAGGATCTATTACACTTACATGTGCAGCAGAGTACAGCAATGGAAGCATGCTGGGCCCATAACCCAGCGGTAGGCAGATTGAAACTATCCTCTGCTATATGCATTTTTTTTTGTTAATTAAAGTAATCCAAAACTGGGATTGATATTTTGGCTCTTTTATTTTCACTTAAAGTACAATAACTTTTACCATTTTAATTTGTTTTAATAGTATATTGACAGTATTGTTTTCTTTAAAAAATCCACTTAATTTTCTTTACCCTATTATTAAAAGGGTAATTGACAAAAACAAACTACATTGTCACCAGAAGATCAATACAAAATGTACAAGTGATATATTAAAATCATCTTTCCAGCTTGAATTTCAATGATGCATTGGGGCAACAATTTTGTGAGAAACATCTTCACCCTTAAATAAAGATTTTCTTAATTCCTAACCTGTGTGCTAATTAGATATCACCTTGTTTTCACATTAAACAGACTTCTACATGAGAAAGCAGCAAGGATGCAGTGGCGTTAATGTTTCCTGGTGTCAACCTGTATTATTTCAGTAGACATTGAAATGAGGATGCATCTTGCTGCCTTTCCAATGAAGCAAGTTTAATTTAGTAATAGGTGAAAAACCATCCCTACAAAGGTGTTAATCAGAGACTTGGCTTTGTGGACACTTTTCAGAGAACAAATTTGTTAGCATAAAAATAAAGCCAGAAAATGAAGAGCTGTTTAATCACTCAATTGGATTTTTTTGCCAGCATATTTCTTTTTCTCTGCAACCCACTGCTAAATTGTGCTTCCTAGCTGTTTTTATAAAATCACTGAATCAAATCTAACTCTGATTACATCAGAGAAGGCAAGGTACCCTACACCATAAGAGGGGGTTTGAAATTTTGACTTGTCTACTTAAATATCACCAAAACCTGATCACAAGGTCAATTATGTCCCTGGGTGGGATTGAACCACCAACCTTTTGGTTAGTAGCCAGACACACTAACTGATTGCGCCACAGAGACACTTTGCAAAAAGTAAATACTGACAAAGGCTAATAAGCATTCATCTAGAACGTTTCCTAGAAAAACTTTAAAAAGTCAATAATCTGGAGAGTTTTTGTAAGAATTTTCTTAAATCAACCAACGAAGAAACACATTGGTACTTTCCCATGATGAGTGAGTGCTTCAGGATCTCTTGCACTTACATGTGCAGCAGAGTACTGCAATGGAAGCATGCTGGGCCCATTACCCAGAGGTAGGCAGATTGAAACTATCCTCTGCTATATGCATTTTTTTTGTCAATTAAAGTAATCCAAAACTGGGATTGATATTTTTGTTCTTTTATTTTTACTTAAAGTACAATAACTTTTACCATTTTAATTTGTTTTAATAGTATATTGACAATATTGTTTTCTTTCAAAAATCCACTTAATTTTCTTTACCCTATTATTAAAATGGTAATTGACAAAAACAAACTACATTGTCACCAGAAGAGCAATACAAAATGTACAAGTGATATATTAAAATCATCTTTCCAGCTTGAATTTCAGTGATGCATTGGGGCAACGATTTTGTGAGAAACATCTTCACCCTTAAATAAAGATTTTCTTAATTCCTTACCTGTGTGCTAATTAGATATCACCTTGTTTTCACATTAAACAGACTTCTACATGAGAAAGCAGCAAGGATGCAGTGGCGTTAATGTTTCCTGGTGTCAACCTGTATTATTTCAGTAGACATTGAAATGAGGATGCATCTTGCTGCCTTTCCAATGAAGCAAGTTTAATTTAGTAATAGGTGAAAAACCATCCCTACAAAGGTGTTAATCAGAGACTTGGCTTTGTGGACACTTTTCAGAGAACAAATTTGTTAGCATAAAAATAAAGGCAGAAAATGAAGAGCTGTTTAATCACTCAATTGGATTTTTCTGCCAGCATATTTCTTTTTCTCTGCAACCCACTGCTAAATTGTGCTTCCTAGCTGTTTTTATAAAATCACTGAATCAAATCTAACTCTGATTACATCAGAGAAGGCCAGGTACCCTACACCATAAGAGGGGATTTGAAATTTTGACTTGTCTACTTAAAGATCACCAAAATCTGATAACAAGGTCAATTACGTCCCTGGGTGGGATTGAGCCTCCAACCTTTTGGTTTATAGCCGTACACACTAACTGATTGCGCCACAGAGACATTTCGCAAAAGTACATACTGACAAAGGCTAATAAGCATTCATCTAAAACGTTTCCTAGAAAAACTTTAAAAAGTCAATAATCTGGAGAGTTTTTGTAAGATGTTTCTTCCATCCACCAACGAAGAAACACATTGGTACTTTCCCATGATGAGTGAGTGCTTCAGGATCTCTTGCACTTACATGTGCAGCAGAGTACTGCAATGGAAGCATGCTGGGCCCATAACCCAGAGGTAGGCAGATTAAAACTATCCTCTGCTATATGCATTTTTTTTGTTAAAGTAATCCAAAACTGGGATTGATATTTTTGCTCTTTTATTTTTCATTAAAGTACAATAACTTTTACCATTTTAATTTGTTTTAATAGTATATTGAAAGTATTGTTTTCTTTTAAAAATCCACTTAATTTTCTTTACCCTATTATTAAAATGGTAATTGACAAAAACAAACTACATTGTCACCAGAAGAGCAATACAAAATGTACAAGTGATATATTAAAATCATCTTTCCTGCTTGAATTTCAATGATGCATTGGGGCAACGATTTTGTGAGAAACATTTTCACCCTTAAATAAAGATTTTCTTAATTCCTTACCTGTGTGCTAATTAG
Source organism: Pseudophryne corroboree (assembly GCF_028390025.1). Taxonomy (NCBI): domain Eukaryota; kingdom Metazoa; phylum Chordata; class Amphibia; order Anura; family Myobatrachidae; genus Pseudophryne; species Pseudophryne corroboree. The sequence goes on from NW_026967611.1 coordinate 170,896, forward strand.
ATATCACCTTGTTTTCACATTAAACAGACTTCCACATGAGAAAGCAAGCAAGGATGCAGTGGCGTTAATGTTTCCTGGTGTCAACCTGTATTATTTCAGTAGACATTGAAATGAGGATGCATCTTGCTGCCTTTCCAATGAAGCAAGTTTAATTTAGTAATAGGTGAAAAACCATCCTTACAAAGGTGTTAATCAGAGACTTGGCTTTGTGGACACTTTTCAGAGAACAAATTTGTTAGCATAAAAATAAAGCCAGAAAATGAAGAGCTGTTTAATCACTCAATTGGATTTTTTTGCCAGCATATTTATTTTTCTCTGCAACCCACTGCTAAATTGTGCTTCCTAGCTGTTTTTATAAAATCACTGAATCAAATCTAACTCTGATTACATCAGAGAAGGCCAGGTACCCTACACCATAAGAGAGGGTTTGAAATTTTGACTTGTCTACTTTAAGATCACCAAAATCTGATAACAAGGTCAGTTACGTCCCTGGGTGGGATTGAACCACCAACCTTTTGGTTAATAGCCATACACACTAACTGATTGCGCCACAGAGACACTTTGCAAAAGTACATACTGGCAAAGGCTAATAAGCATTCATCTAAAACGTTTCCTAGAAAAACTTTAAAAAGTCAATAATCTGGAGAGTTTTTGTAAGATGTTTCTTCCATCAACCAATGAAGAAACACATTGGTACTTTCCCATGATGAGTGAGTGCTTCAGGATCTATTACACTTACATGTGCAGCAGAGTACAGCAATGGAAGCATGCTGGGCACATAACCCAGAGGTAGGCAGATTGAAACTATCCTCTGCTATATGCATTTTTTTTTGTTAAAGTAATCCAAAACTGGGATTGATATGTTGGCTCTTTTATTTTTACTTACAGTACAATAACTTTTACCATTTTAATTTGTTTTAATAGTATATTGACAGTATTGTTTTCTTTCAAAAATCCACTTAATTTTCATTACCCTATTATTAAAATGGTAATTGACAAAAACAAACTACATTGTCACCAGAAGAGCAATACAAAATGTACAAGTGATATATTAAAATCATCTTTCCAGCTTGAATTTCAATGATGCATTGGGGCAACAATTTTGTGAGAAACATCTTCACCCTTAAATAAAGATTTTCTTAATTCCTAACCTGTGTGCTAATTAGATATCACCTTGTTTTCACATTAAACAGACTTCTACATGAGAAAGCAGCAAGGATGCAGTGGCGTTAATGTTTCCTGGTGTCAACCTGTATTATTTCAGTAGACATTGAAATGATGATGCATCTTGCTGCCTTTCCAATGAAGCAAGTTTAATTTAGTAATAGGTGAAAAACCATCCCTACAAAGGTGTTAATCAGAGACTTGGCTTTGTGGACACTTTTCAGAGAACAAATTTGTTAGCATAAAAATAAAGGCAGAAAATGAAGAGCTGTTTAATCACTCAATTGGATTTTTCTGCCAGCATATTTCTTTTTCTCTGCAACCCACTGCTAAATTGTGCTTCCTAGCTGTTTTTATAAAATCACTGAATCAAATCTAACTCTGATTACATCAGAGAAGGCCAGGTACCCTACACCATAAGAGGGGATTTGAAATTTTGACTTGTCTACTTGAAGATCACCAAAATCTGATAACAAGGTCAATTACGTCCCTGGGTGGGATTGAGCCTCCAACCTTTTGGTTTATAGCCGTACACACTAACTGATTGCGCCACAGAGACATTTCGCAAAAGTACATACTGACAAAGGCTAATAAGCATTCATCTAAAACGTTTCCTAGAAAAACTTTAAAAAGTCAATAATCTGGAGAGTTTTTGTAAGATGTTTCTTCCATCCACCAACGAAGAAACACATTGGTACTTTCCCATGATGAGTGAGTGCTTCAGGATCTCTTGCACTTACATGTGCAGCAGAGTACTGCAATGGAAGCATGCTGGGCCCATAACCCAGAGGTAGGCAGATTAAAACTATCCTCTGCTATATGCATTTTTTTTGTTAAAGTAATCCAAAACTGGGATTGATATTTTTGCTCTTTTATTTTTCATTAAAGTACAATAACTTTTACCATTTTAATTTGTTTTAATAGTATATTGAAAGTATTGTTTTCTTTTAAAAATCCACTTAATTTTCTTTACCCTATTATTAAAATGGTAATTGACAAAAACAAACTACATTGTCACCAGAAGAGCAATACAAAATGTACAAGTGATATATTAAAATCATCTTTCCTGCTTGAATTTCAATGATGCATTGGGGCAACGATTTTGTGAGAAACATTTTCACCCTTAAATAAAGATTTTCTTAATTCCTTACCTGTGTGCTAATTAGATATCACCTTGTTTTCACATTAAACAGACTTCCACATGAGAAAGCAAGCAAGGATGCAGTGGCGTTAATGTTTCCTGGTGTCAACCTGTATTATTTCAGTAGACATTGAAATGAGGATGCATCTTGCTGCCTTTCCAATGAAGCAAGTTTAATTTAGTAATAGGTGAAAAACCATCCTTACAAAGGTGTTAATCAGAGACTTGGCTTTGTGGACACTTTTCAGAGAACAAATTTGTTAGCATAAAAATAAAGCCAGAAAATGAAGAGCTGTTTAATCACTCAATTGGATTTTTTTGCCAGCATATTTATTTTTCTCTGCAACCCACTGCTAAATTGTGCTTCCTAGCTGTTTTTATAAAATCACTGAATCAAATCTAACTCTGATTACATCAGAGAAGGCCAGGTACCCTACACCATAAGAGAGGGTTTGAAATTTTGACTTGTCTACTTTAAGATCACCAAAATCTGATAACAAGGTCAGTTACGTCCCTGGGTGGGATTGAACCACCAACCTTTTGGTTAATAGCCATACACACTAACTGATTGCGCCACAGAGACACTTTGCAAAAGTACATACTGGCAAAGGCTAATAAGCATTCATCTAAAACCTTTCCTAGAAAAACTTTAAAAAGTCAATAATCTGGAGAGTTTTTGTAAGATGTTTCTTCCATCAACCAATGAAGAAACACATTGGTACTTTCCCATGATGAGTGAGTGCTTCAGGATCTATTACACTTACATGTGCAGCAGAGTACAGCAATGGAAGCATGCTGGGCACATAACCCAGAGGTAGGCAGATTGAAACTATCCTCTGCTATATGCATTTTTTTTTGTTAAAGTAATCCAAAACTGGGATTGATATGTTGGCTCTTTTATTTTTACTTACAGTACAATAACTTTTACCATTTTAATTTGTTTTAATAGTATATTGACAGTATTGTTTTCTTTCAAAAATCCACTTAATTTTCATTACCCTATTATTAAAATGGTAATTGACAAAAACAAACTACATTGTCACCAGAAGAGCAATACAAAATGTACAAGTGATATATTAAAATCATCTTTCCAGCTTGAATTTCAATGATGCATTGGGGCAACAATTTTGTGAGAAACATCTTCACCCTTAAATAAAGATTTTCTTAATTCCTAACCTGTGTGCTAATTAGATATCACCTTGTTTTCACATTAAACAGACTTCTACATGAGAAAGCAGCAAGGATGCAGTGGCGTTAATGTTTCCTGGTGTCAACCTGTATTATTTCAGTAGACATTGAAATGAGGATGCATCTTGCTGCCTTTCCAATGAAGCAAGTTTAATTTAGTAATAGGTGAAAAACCATCCCTACAAAGGTGTTAATCAGAGACTTGGCTTTGTGGACACTTTTCAGAGAACAAATTTGTTAGCATAAAAATAAAGCCAGAAAATGAAGAGCTGTTTAATCACTCAATTGGATTTTTTGCCAGCATATTTCTTTTTCTCTGCAACCCACTGCTAAATTGTGCTTTCTAGCTGTTTTTATAAAATCACTGAATCAAATCTAACTCTGATTACATCAGAGAAGGCCAGGTACCCTACACCATAAGAGGGGGTTTGAAATTTTGACTTGTCTACTTAAATATCACCAAAACCTGATCACAAGGTCAATTATGTCCCTGGGTGGGATTGAACCACCAACCTTTTGGTTAGTAGCCAGACACACTAACCGATTGCGCCACAGAGACACTTTGCAAAAAGTAAATACTGACAAAGGCTAATAAGCATTCATCAAGAACGTTTCCTAGAAAAACTTTAAAAAGTCAATAATCTGGAGAGTTTTTGTAAGAATTTTCTTAAATCAACCAACGAAGAAACACATTGGTACTTTCCCATGATGAGTGAGTGCTTCAGGATCTCTTGCACTTACATGTGCAGCAGAGTACTGCAATGGAAGCATGCTGGGCCCATTACCCAGAGGTAGGCAGATTGAAACTATCCTCTGCTATATGCATTTTTTTTGTCAATTAAAGTAATCCAAAACTGGGATTGATATGTTAGCTATTTTATGTTTACTTAAAGTACAATAACTTTTACAATTTTAATTTGTTTTAATAGTATATTGACAGTATTGTTTTCTTTCAAAAATCTACTTAATTTTCTTTACCCTATTATTAAAATGGTAATTGACAAAAACAAACTACATTGTCACCAGAAGAGCAATACAAAATGTACAAGTGATATATTAAAATCATCTTTCCAGCTTGAATTTCAATGATGCATTGGGGCAACGATTTTGTGAGAAACATCTTCACCCTTAAATAAAGATTTTCTTAATTCCTTACCTGTGTGCTAATTAGATATCACCTTGTTTTCACATTAAACAGACTTCTACATGAGAAAGCAGCAAGGATGCAGTGGCGTTAGTGTTTCCTGGTGTCAACCTGTATTATTTCAGTAGACATTGAAATGAGGATGCATCTTGCTGCCTTTCCAATGAAGCAAGTTTAATTTAGTAATAGGTGAAAAACCATCCCTACAAAGGTGTTAATCAGAGACTTGGCTTTGTGGACACTTTTCAGAGAACAAATTTGTTAGCATAAAAATAAAGGCAGAAAATGAAGAGCTGTTTAATCACTCAATTGGATTTTTCTGCCAGCATATATCTTTTTCTCTGCAACCCACTGCTAAATTGTGCTTCCTAGCTGTTTTTATAAAATCACTGAATCAAATCTAACTCTGATTACATCAGAGAAGGCCAGGTACCCTACACCATAAGAGGGGATTTGGAATTTTGACTTGTCTACTTAAAGATCACCAAAATCTGATAACAAGGTCAATTACGTCCCTGGGTGGGATTGAGCCTCCAACCTTTTGGTTTATAGCCGTTCACACTAACTGATTGCGCCACAGAGACATTTCGCAAAAGTACATACTGACAAAGGCTAATAAGCATTCATCTAAAACGTTTCCTAGAAAAACTTTAAAAAGTCAATAATCTGGAGAGTTTTTGTAAGATGTTTCTTCCATCCACCAACGAAGAAACACATTGGTACTTTCCCATGATGAGTGAGTGCTTCAGGATCTCTTGCACTTACATGTGCAGCAGAGTACTGCAATGGAAGCATGCTGGGCCCATAACCCAGAGGTAGGCAGATTAAAACTATCCTCTGCTATATGCATTTTTTTTGTTAAAGTAATCCAAAACTGGGATTGATATTTTTGCTCTTTTATTTTTCATTAAAGTACAATAACTTTTACCATTTTAATTTGTTTTAATAGTATATTGAAAGTATTGTTTTCTTTCAAAAATCCACTTAATTTTCTTTACCCTATTATTAAAATGGTAATTGACAAAAACAAACTACATTGTCACCAGAAGAGCAATACAAAATGTACAAGTGATATATTAAAATCATCTTTCCTGCTTGAATTTCAATGATGCATTGGGGCAACGATTTTGTGAGAAACATTTTCACCCTTAAATAAAGATTTTCTTAATTCCTTACCTGTGTGCTAATTAGATATCACCTTGTTTTCACATTAAACAGACTTCCACATGAGAAAGCAGCAAGGATGCAGTGGCGTTAATGTTTCCTGGTGTCAACTTGTATTATTTCAGTAGACATTGAAATGAGGATGCATCTTGCTGCCTTTCCAATGAAGCAAGTTTAATTTAGTAATAGGTGAAAAACCATCCTTACAAAGGTGTTAATCAGAGACTTGGCTTTGTGGACACTTTTCAGAGAACAAATTTGTTAGCATAAAAATAAAGCCAGAAAATGAAGAGCTGTTTAATCACTCGATTGGATTTTTTTGCCAGCATATTTATTTTTCTCTGCAACCCACTGCTAAATTGTGCTTCCTAGCTGTTTTTATAAAATCACTGAATCAAATATAGCTCTGATTACATCAGAGAAGGCCAGGTACCCTACCCCATAAGAGAGGGTTTGAAATTTTGACTTGTCTACTTAAAGATCACCAAAATCTAATAACAAGGTCAATTACGTCCCTGGGTGGGATTGAACCACCAACCTTTCGGTTAATAGCCATACACACTAACTGATTGCGCCACAGAGACACTTTGCAAAAGTACATACTGGCAAAGGCTAATAAGCATTCATCTAAAACGTTTCCTAGAAAAACTTTAAAAAGTCAATAATCTGGAGAGTTTTTGTAAGATGTTTCTTCCATCAACCAATGAAGAAACACATTGGTACTTTCCCATGATGAGTGAGTGCTTCAGGATCTATTACACTTACATGTGCAGCAGAGTACAGCAATGGAAGCATGCTGGGCACATAACCCAGAGGTAGGCAGATTGAAACTATCCTCTGCTATATGCATTTTTTTTTGTTAAAGTAATCCAAAACTGGGATTGATATGTTGGCTCTTTTATTTTTACTTACAGTACAATAACTTTTACCATTTTAATTTGTTTTAATAGTATATTGACAGTATTGTTTTCTTTCAAAAATCCACTTAATTTTCATTACCCTATTATTAAAATGGTAATTGACAAAAACAAACTACATTGTCACCAGAAGAGCAATACAAAATGTACAAGTGATATATTAAAATCATCTTTCCAGCTTGAATTTCAATGATGCATTGGGGCAACAATTTTGTGAGAAACATCTTCACCCTTAAATAAAGATTTTCTTAATTCCTAACCTGTGTGCTAATTAGATATCACCTTGTTTTCACATTAAACAGACTTCTACATGAGAAAGCAGCAAGGATGCAGTGGCGTTAATGTTTCCTGGTGTCAACCTGTATTATTTCAGTAGACATTGAAATGAGGATGCATCTTGCTGCCTTTCCAATGAAGCAAGTTTAATTTAGTAATAGGTGAAAAACCATCCCTACAAAGGTGTTAATCAGAGACTTGGCTTTGTGGACACTTTTCAGAGAACAAATTTGTTAGCATAAAAATAAAGCCAGAAAATGAAGAGCTGTTTAATCACTCAATTGGATTTTTTGCCAGCATATTTCTTTTTCTCTGCAACCCACTGCTAAATTGTGCTTCCTAGCTGTTTTTATAAAATCATTGAATCAAATCTAACTCTGATTACATCAGAGAAGGCCAGGTACCCTACACCATAAGAGGGGGTTTGAAATTTTGACTTGTCTACTTAAATATCACCAAAACCTGATCACAAGGTCAATTATGTCCCTGGGTGGGATTGAACCACCAACCTTTTGGTTAGTAGCCAGACACACTAACCGATTGCGCCACAGAGACACTTTGCAAAAAGTAAATACTGACAAAGGCTAATAAGCATTCATCTAGAACGTTTCCTAGAAAAACTTTAAAAAGTCAATAATCTGGAGAGTTTTTGTAAGAATTTTCTTAAATCAACCAACGAAGAAACACATTGGTACTTTCCCATGATGAGTGAGTGCTTCAGGATCTCTTGCACTTACATGTGCAGCAGAGTACTGCAATGGAAGCATGCTGGGCCCATTACCCAGAGGTAGGCAGATTGAAACTATCCTCTGCTATATGCATTTTTTTTGTCAATTAAAGTAATCCAAAACTGGGATTGATATGTTAGCTATTTTATGTTTACTTAAAGTACAATAACTTTTACCATTTTAATTTGTTTTAATAGTATATTGACAGTATTGTTTTCTTTCAAAAATCCACTTAATTTTCTTTACCCTATTATTAAAATGGTAATTGACAAAAACAAACTACATTGTCACCAGAAGAGCAATACAAAATGTACAAGTGATAAATTAAAATCATCTTTCCAGCTTGAATTTAAATGATGCATTGGGGCAACGATTTTGTGAGAAACATCTTCACCCTTAAATAAAGATTTTCTTAATTCCTTACCTGTGTGCTAATTAGATATCACCTTGTTTTCACATTAAACAGACTTCTACATGAGAAAGCAGCAAGGATGCAGTGGCGTTAGTGTTTCCTGGTGTCAACCTGTATTATTTCAGTAGACATTGAAATGAGGATGCATCTTGCTGCCTTTCCAATGAAGCAAGTTTAATTTAGTAATAGGTGAAAAACCATCCCTACAAAGGTGTTAATCAGAGACTTGGCTTTGTGGACACTTTTCAGAGAACAAATTTGTTAGCATAAAAATAAAGGCAGAAAATGAAGAGCTGTTTAATCACTCAATTGGATTTTTCTGCCAGCATATTTCTTTTTCTCTGCAACCCACTGCTAAATTGTGCTTCCTAGCTGTTTTTATAAAATCACTGAATCAAATCTAACTCTGATTACATCAGAGAAGGCCAGGTACCCTACACCAGAACAGGGGGATTTGAAATTTTGACTTGTCTACTTAAAGATCACCAAAATCTGATAACAAGGTCAATTACGTCCCTGGGTGGGATTGAACCACCATCCTTTTGGTTAATCGCCGTGCACACTAAATGATTGCGCCACAGAGACACTTTGCAAAAGTCTATACTGACAAAGGCTAATAAGCATTCATCTAAAACGTTTCCTAGAAAAACTTTAAAAAGTCAATAATCTGGAGAGTTTTTGTAAGATGTTTCTTCCATCCACCAACGAAGAAACACATTGGTACTTTCCCATGATGAGTGAGTGCTTCAGGATCTCTTGCACTTACATGTGCAGCAGAGTACTGCAATGGAAGCATGCTGGGCCCATAACCCAGAGGTAGGCAGATTAAAACTATCCTCTGCTATATGCATTTTTTTTGTTAAAGTAATCCAAAACTGGGATTGATATTTTTGCTCTTTATTTTTCATTAAAGTACAATAACTTTTACCATTTTAATTTGTTTTAATAGTATATTGAAAGTATTGTTTTCTTTTAAAAATCCACTTAATTTTCTTTACCCTATTATTAAAATGGTAATTGACAAAAACAAACTACATTGTCACCAGAAGAGCAATACAAAATGTACAAGTGATATATTAAAATCATCTTTCCTGCTTGAATTTCAATGATGCATTGGGGCAACGATTTTGTGAGAAACATTTTCACCCTTAAATAAAGATTTTCTTAATTCCTTACCTGTGTGCTAATTAGATATCACCTTGTTTTCACATTAAACAGACTTCCACATGAGAAAGCAGCAAGGATGCAGTGGCGTTAATGTTTCCTGGTGTCAACCTGTATTATTTCAGTAGACATTGAAATGAGGATGCATCTTGCTGCCTTTCCAATGAAGCAAGTTTAATTTAGTAATAGGTGAAAAACCATCCTTACAAAGGTGTTAATCAGAGACTTGGCTTTGTGGACACTTTTCAGAGAACAAATTTGTTAGCATAAAAATAAAGCCAGAAAATGAAGAGCTGTTTAATCACTCAATTGGATTTTTTTGCCAGCATATTTATTTTTCTCTGCAAACCACTGCTAAATTGTGCTTCCTAGCTGTTTTTATAAAATCACTGAATCAAATCTAACTCTGATTACATCAGAGAAGGCCAGGTACCCTACACCATAAGAGAGGGTTTGAAATTTTGACTTGTCTACTTAAAGATCACCAAAATCTGATAACAAGGTCAATTACGTCCCTGGGTGGGATTGAACCACCAACCTTTTGGTTAATAGCCATACACACTAACTGATTGCGCCACAGAGACACTTTGCAAAAGTACATACTGGCAAAGGCTAATAAGCATTCATCTAAAACGTTTCCTAGAAAAACTTTAAAAAGTCAATAATCTGGAGAGTTTTTGTAAGATGTTTCTTCCATCAACCAATGAAGAAACACATTGGTACTTTCCCATGATGAGTGAGTGCTTCAGGATCTATTACACTTACATGTGCAGCAGAGTACAGCAATGGAAGCATGCTGGGCACATAACCCAGAGGTAGGCAGATTGAAACTATCCTCTGCTATATGCATTTTTTTTTGTTAAAGTAATCCAAAACTGGGATTGATATGTTGGCTCTTTTATTTTTACTTACAGTACAATAACTTTTACCATTTTAATTTGTTTTAATAGTATATTGACAGTATTGTTTTCTTTCAAAAATCCACTTAATTTTCATTACCCTATTATTAAAATGGTAATTGACAAAAACAAACTACATTGTCACCAGAAGAGCAATACAAAATGTACAAGTGATATATTAAAATCATCTTTCCAGCTTGAATTTCAATGATGCATTTGGGCAACAATTTTGTGAGAAACATCTTCACCCTTAAATAAAGATTTTCTTAATTCCTAACCTGTGTGCTAATTAGATATCACCTTGTTTTCACATTAAACAGACTTCTACATGAGAAAGCAGCAAGGATGCAGTGGCGTTAATGTTTCCTGGTGTCAACCTGTATTATTTCAGTAGACATTGAAATGAGGATGCATCTTGCTGCCTTTCCAATGAAGCAAGTTTAATTTAGTAATAGGTGAAAAACCATCCCTACAAAGGTGTTAATCAGAGACTTGGCTTTGTGGACACTTTTCAGAGAACAAATTTGTTAGCATAAAAATAAAGCCAGAAAATGAAGAGCTGTTTAATCACTCAATTGGATTTTTTGCCTGCATATTTCTTTTTCTCTGCAACCCACTGCTAAATTGTGCTTCCTAGCTGTTTTTATAAAATCACTGAATCAAATCTAACTCTGATTACATCAGAGAAGGCCAGGCACCCTACACCATAAGAGGGGGTTTGAAATTTTGACTTGTCTACTTAAATATCACCAAAACCTGATCACAAGGTCAATTATGTCCCTTGGTGGGATTAAACCACCAACCTTTTGGTTAGTAGCCAGACACACTAACCGATTGCGCCACAGAGACACTTTGCAAAAAGTAAATACTGACAAAGGCTAATAAGCATTCATCTAGAACGTTTCCTAGAAAAACTTTAAAAAGTCAATAATCTGGAGAGTTTTTGTAAGAATTTTCTTAAATCAACCAACGAAGAAACACATTGGTACTTTCCCATGATGAATGAGTGCTTCAGGATCTCTTGCACTTACATGTGCAGCAGAGTACTGCAATGGAAGCATGCTGGGCCCATTACCCAGAGGTAGGCAGATTGAAACTATCCTCTGCTATATGCATTTTTTTTGTCAATTAAAGTAATCCAAAACTGGGATTGATATGTTAGCTATTTTATGTTTACTTAAAGTACAATAACTTTTACCATTTTAATTTGTTTTAATAGTATATTGACAGTATTGTTTTCTTTCAAAAATCCACTTAATTTTCTTTACCCTATTATTAAAATGGTAATTGACAAAAACAAACTACATTGTCACCAGAAGAGCAATACAAAATGTACAAGTGATATATTAAAATCATCTTTCCAGCTTGAATTTAAATGATGCATTGGGGCAACGATTTTGTGAGAAACATCTTCACCCTTAAATAAAGATTTTCTTAATTCCTTACCTGTGTGCTAATTAGATATCACCTTGTTTTCACATTAAACAGACTTCTACATGAGAAAGCAGCAAGGATGCAGTGGCGTTAGTGTTTCCTGGTGTCAACCTGTATTATTTCAGTAGACATTGAAATGAGGATGCATCTTGCTGCCTTTCCAATGAAGCAAGTTTAATTTAGTAATAGGTGAAAAACCATCCCTACAAAGGTGTTAATCAGAGACTTGGCTTTGTGGACACTTTTCAGAGAACAAATTTGTTAGCATAAAAATAAAGGCAGAAAATGAAGAGCTGTTTAATCACTCAATTGGATTTTTCTGCCAGCATATTTCTTTTTCTCTGCAACCCACTGCTAAATTGTGCTTCCTAGCTGTTTTTATAAAATCACTGAATCAAATCTAACTCTGATTACATCAGAGAAGGCCAGGTACCCTACACCATAAGAGGGGATTTGAAATTTTGACTTGTCTACTTAAAGATCACCAAAATCTGATAACAAGGTCAATTACGTCCCTGGGTGGGATTGAGCCTCCAACCTTTTGGTTTATAGCCGTACACACTAACTGATTGCGCCACAGAGACATTTCGCAAAAGTACATACTGACAAAGGCTAATAAGCATTCATCTAAAACGTTTCCTAGAAAAACTTTAAAAAGTCAATAATCTGGAGAGTTTTGTAAGATGTTTCTTCCATCCACCAACGAAGAAACACATTGGTACTTTCCCATGATGAGTTAGTGCTTCAGGATCTCTTGCACTTACATGTGCAGCAGAGTACTGCAATGGAAGCATGCTGGGCCCATAACCCAGAGGTAGGCAGATTAAAACTATCCTCTGCTATATGCATTTTTTTTGTTAAAGTAATCCAAAACTGGGATTGATATTTTTGCTCTTTTATTTTTCATTAAAGTACAATAACTTTTACCATTTTAATTTGTTTTAATAGTATATTGAAAGTATTGTTTTCTTTTAAAAATCCACTTAATTTTCTTTACCCTATTATTAAAATGGTAATTGACAAAAACAAACTACATTGTCACCAGAAGAGCAATACAAAATGTACAAGTGATATATTAAAATCATCTTTCCTGCTTGAATTTCAATGATGCATTGGGGCAACGATTTTGTGAGAAACATTTTCACCCTTAAATAAAGATTTTCTTAATTCCTTACCTGTGTGCTAATTAGATATCACCTTGTTTTCACATTAAACAGACTTCCACATGAGAAAGCAGCAAGGATGCAGTGGCGTTAATGTTTCCTGGTGTCAACCTGTATTATTTCAGTAGACATTGAAATGAGGATGCATCTTGCTGCCTTTCCAATGAAGCAAGTTTAATTTAGTAATAGGTGAAAAACCATCCTTACAAAGGTGTTAATCAGAGACTTGGCTTTGTGGACACTTTTCAGAGAACAAATTTGTTAGCATAAAAATAAAGCCAGAAAATGAAGAGCTGTTTAATCACTCAATTGGATTTTTTTGCCAGCATATTTATTTTTCTCTGCAACCCACTGCTAAATTGTGCTTCCTAGCTGTTTTTATAAAATCACTGAATCAAATCAAACTCTGATTACATCAGAGAAGGCCAGGTACCCTACACCATAAGAGAGGGTTTGAAATTTTGACTTGTCTACTTAAAGATCACCAAAATCTGATAACAAGGTCAATTACGTCCCTGGGTGGGATTGAACCACCAACCTTTTGGTTAATAGCCATACACACTAACTGATTGCGCCACAGAGACACTTTGCAAAAGTACATACTGGCAAAGGCTAATAAGCATTCATCTAAAACGTTTCCTAGAAAAACTTTAAAAAGTCAAAAATCTGGAGAGTTTTTGTAAGATGTTTCTTCCATCAACCAATGAAGAAACACATTGGTACTTTCCCATGATGAGTGAGTGCTTCAGGATCTATTACACTTACATGTGCAGCAGAGTACAGCAATGGAAGCATGCTGGGCACATAACCCAGAGGTAGGCAGATTGAAACTATCCTCTGCTATATGCATTTTTTTTTGTTAAAGTAATCCAAAACTGGGATTGATATGTTGGCTCTTTTATTTTTACTTACAGTACAATAACTTTTACCATTTTAATTTGTTTTAATAGTATATTGACAGTATTGTTTTCTTTCAAAAATCCACTTAATTTTCATTACCCTATTATTAAAATGGTAATTGACAAAAACAAACTACATTGTCACCAGAAGAGCAATACAAAATGTACAAGTGATATATTAAAATCATCTTTCCAGCTTGAATTTCAATGATGCATTGGGGCAACAATTTTGTGAGAAACATCTTCACCCTTAAATAAAGATTTTCTTAATTCCTTACCTGTGTGCTAATTAGATATCACCTTGTTTTCACATTAAACAGACTTCTACATGAGAAAGCAGCAAGGATGCAGTGGCGTTAATGTTTCCTGGTGTCAACCTGTATTATTTCAGTAGACATTGAAATGAGGATGCATCTTGCTGCCTTTCCAATGAAGCAAGTTTAATTTAGTAATAGGTGAAAAACCATCCTTACAAAGGTGTTAATCAGAGACTTGGCTTTGTGGACACTTTTCAGAGAACAAATTTGTTAGCATAAAAATAAAGCCAGAAAATGAAGAGCTGTTTAATCACTCAATTGGATTTTTTTGCCAGCATATTTATTTTTCTCTGCAACCTACTGCTAAATTGTGCTTCCTAGCTGTTTTTATAAAATCACTGAATCAAATCTAACTCTGATTACATCAGAGAAGGCCAGGTACCCTACACCATAAGAGAGGGTTTGAAATTTTGACTTGTCTACTTAAAGATCACCAAAATCTGATAACAAGGTCAATTACGTCCCTGGGTGGGATTGAACCACCAACCTTTTGGTTAATAGCCATACACACTAACTGATTGCGCCACAGAGACACTTTGCAAAAGTACATACTGGCAAAGGCTAATAAGCATTCATCTAAAACGTTTCCTAGAAAAACATTAAAAAGTCAATAATCTGGAGAGTTTTTGTAAGATGTTTCTTCCATCAACCAATGAAGAAACACATTGGTACTTTCCCATGATGAGTGAGTGCTTCAGGATCTATTACACTTACATGTGCAGCAGAGTACAGCAATGGAAGCATGCTGGGCACATAACCCAGAGGTAGGCAGATTGAAACTATCCTCTGCTATATGCATTTTTTTTTGTTAAAGTAATCCAAAACTGGGATTGATATGTTGGCTCTTTTATTTTTACTTACAGTACAATAACTTTTACCATTTTAATTTGTTTTAATAGTATATTGACAGTATTGTTTTCTTTCAAAAATCCACTTAATTTTCATTACCCTATTATTAAAATGGTAATTGACAAAAACAAACTACATTGTCACCAGAAGAGCAATACAAAATGTACAAGTGATATATTAAAATCATCTTTCCAGCTTGAATTTCAATGATGCATTGGGGCAACGATTTTGTGAGAAACATCTTCACCCTTAAATAAAGATTTTCTTAATTCCTTACCTGTGTGCTAATTAGATATCACCTTGTTTTCACATTAAACAGACTTCTACATGAGAAAGCAGCAAGGATGCAGTGGCGTTAGTGTTTCCTGGTGTCAACCTGTATTATTTCAGTAGACATTGAAATGAGGATGCATCTTGCTGCCTTTCCAATGAAGCAAGTTTAATTTAGTAATAGGTGAAAAACCATCCCTACAAAGGTGTTAATCAGAGACTTGGCTTTGTGGACACTTTTCAGAGAACAAATTTGTTAGCATAAAAATAAAGGCAGAAAATGAAGAGCTGTTTAATCACTCAATTGGATTTTTCTGCCAGCATATTTCTTTTTCTCTGCAACCCACTGCTAAATTGTGCTTCCTAGCTGTTTTTATAAAATCACTGAATCAAATCTAACTCTGATTACATCAGAGAAGGCCAGGTACCCTACACCATAAGAGGGGATTTGAAATTTTGACTTGTCTACTTAAAGATCAAAAAAATCTGATAACAAGGTCAATTACGTCCCTGGGTGGGATTGAGCCTCCAACCTTTTGGTTTATAGCCGTACACACTAACTGATTGCGCCACAGAGACATTTCGCAAAAGTACATACTGACAAAGGCTAATAAGCATTCATCTAAAACGTTTCCTAGAAAAACTTTAAAAAGTCAATAATCTGGAGAGTTTTTGTAAGATGTTTCTTCCATCCACCAACGAAGAAACACATTGGTACTTTCCCATGATGAGTGAGTGCTTCAGGATCTATTACACTTACATGTGCAGCAGAGTACAGCAATGGAAGCATGCTGGGCACATAACACAGAGGTAGGCAGATTGAAACTATCCTCTGCTATATGCATTTTTTTTTGTTAAAGTAATCCAAAACTGGGATTGATATGTTGGCTCTTTTATTTTTACTTATAGTACAATAACTTTTACCATTTTAATTTGTTTTAATAGCATATTGACAGTATTGTTTTCTTTCAAAAATCCACTTAATTTTCATTACCCTATTATTAAAATGGTAATTGACAAAAACAAACTACATTGTCACCAGAAGAGCAATACAAAATGTACAAGTGATATATTAAAATCATCTTTCCAGCTTGAATTTCAATGATGCATTGGGGCAACAATTTTGTGAGAAACATCTTCACCCTTAAATAAAGATTTTCTTAATTCCTAACCTGTGTGCTAATTAGATATCACCTTGTTTTCACATTAAACAGACTTCTACATGAGAAAGCAGCAAGGATGCAGTGGCGTTAATGTTTCCTGGTGTCAACCTGTATTATTTCAGTAGACATTGAAATGAGGATGCATCTTGCTGCCTTTCCAATGAAGCAAGTTTAATTTAGTAATAGGTGAAAAACCATCCCTACAAAGGTGTTAATCAGAGACTTGGCTTTGTGGACACTTTTCAGAGAACAAATTTGTTAGCATAAAAATAAAGCCAGAAAATGAAGAGCTGTTTAATCACTCAATTGGATTTTTTGCCAGCATATTTCTTTTTCTCTGCAACCCACTGCTAAATTGTGCTTCCTAGCTGTTTTTATAAAATCACTGAATCAAATCTAACTCTGATTACATCAGAGAAGGCCAGGTACCCTACACCATAAGAGGGGGTTTGAAATTTTGACTTGTCTACTTAAATATCACCAAAACCTGATCACAAGGTCAATTATGTCCCTGGGTGGGATTGAACCACCAACCTTTTGGTTAGTAGCCAGACACACTAACCGATTGCGCCACAGAGACACTTTGCAAAAAGTAAATACTGACAAAGGCTAATAAGCATTCATCTAGAACGTTTCCTAGAAAAACTTTAAAAAGTCAATAATCTGGAGAGTTTTTGTAAGAATTTTCTTAAATCAACCAACGAAGAAACACATTGGTACTTTCCCATGATGAGTGAGTGCTTCAGGATCTCTTGCACTTACATGTGCAGCAGAGTACTGCAATGGAAGCATGCTGGGCCCATTACCCAGAGGTAGGCAGATTGAAACTATCCTCTGCTATATGCATTTTTTTTGTCAATTAAAGTAATCCAAAACTGGGATTGATATGTTAGCTATTTTATGTTTACTTAAAGTACAATAACTTTTACCATTTTAATTTGTTTTAATAGTATATTGACAGTATTGTTTTCTTTCAAAAATCCACTTAATTTTCTTTACCCTATTATTAAAATGGTAATTGACAAAAACAAACTACATTGTCACCAGAAGAGCAATACAAAATGTACAAGTGATATATTAAAATCATCTTTCCAGCTTGAATTTCAATGATGCATTGGGGCAACGATTTTGTGAGAAACATCTTCACCCTTAAATAAAGATTTTCTTAATTCCTTACCTGTGTGCTAATTAGATATCACCTTGTTTTCACATTAAACAGACTTCTACATGAGAAAGCAGCAAGGATGCAGTGGCGTTAGTGTTTCCTGGTGTCAACCTGTATTATTTCAGTAGACATTGAAATGAGGATGCATCTTGCTGCCTTTCCAATGAAGCAAGTTTAATTTAGTAATAGGTGAAAAACCATCCCTACAAAGGTGTTAATCAGAGACTTGGCTTTGTGGACACTTTTCAGAGAACAAATTTGTTAGCATAAAAATAAAGGCAGAAAATGAAGAGCTGTTTAATCACTCAATTGGATTTTTCTGCCAGCATATTTCTTTTTCTCTGCAACCCACTGCTAAATTGTGCTTCCTAGCTGTTTTTATAAAATCACTGAATCAAATCTAACTCTGATTACATCAGAGAAGGCCAGGTACCCTACACCATAAGAGGGGATTTGAAATTTTGACTTGTCTACTTAAAGATCACCAAAATCTGATAACAAGGTCAATTACGTCCCTGGGTGGGATTGAGCCTTCAACCTTTTGGTTTATAGCCATACACACTAACTGATTGCGCCACAGAGACACTTTGCAAAAGTACATACTGACAAAGGCTAATAAGCATTCATCTAAAATGTTTCCTAGAAAAACTTTAAAAAGTCAATAATCTGGAGAGTTTTTGTAAGATGTTTCTTCCATCCACCAACGAAGAAACACATTGGTACTTTCCCATGATGAGTGAGTGCTTCAGGATCTATTACACTTACATGTGCAGCAGAGTACAGCAATGGAAGCATGCTGGGCACATAACCCAGAGGTAGGCAGATTGAAACTATCCTCTGCTATATGCATTTTTTTTTGTTAAAGTAATCCAAAACTGGGATTGATATGTTGGCTCTTTTATTTTTACTTACAGTACAATAACTTTTACCATTTTAATTTGTTTTAATAGTATATTGACAGTATTGTTTTCTTTCAAAAATCCACTTAATTTTCATTACCCTATTATTAAAATGGTAATTGACAAAAACAAACTACATTGTCACCAGAAGAGCAATACAAAATGTACAAGTGATATATTAAAATCATCTTTCCAGCTTGAATTTCAATGATGCATTGGGGCAACGATTTTGTGAGAAACATTTTCACCCTTAAATAAAGATTTTCTTAATTCCTTACCTGTGTGCTAATTAGATATCACCTTGTTTTCACATTAAACAGACTTCCACATGAGAAAGCAGCAAGGATGCAGTGGCGTTAATGTTTCCTGGTGTCAACCTGTATTATTTCAGTAGACATTGAAATGAGGATGCATCTTGCTGCCTTTCCAATGAAGCAAGTTTAATTTAGTAATAGGTTAAAAACCATCCTTACAAAGGTGTTAATCAGAGACTTGGCTTTGTGGACACTTTTCAGAGAACAAATTTGTTAGCATAAAAATAAAGCCAGAAAATTAAGAGCTGTTTAATCACTCAATTTGATTTTTTTTGCCAGCATATTTCTTTTTCTCTGCAACCCACTGCTAAATTGTGCTTCCTAGCTGTTTTTATAAAATCACTGAATCAAATCTAACTCTGATTACATCAGAGAAGGCCGGGTACCCTACACCAGAACAGGGGGTTTTGAAATTTTGACTTGTCTACTTAAAGATCACCAAAATCTGATAACAAGGTCAATTACGTCCCTGGGTGGGATTGAACCACCAACCTTTTGGTTAATCGCCGTACACATTAATGATTGCGCCACAGAGACACTTTGCAAAAGTCCATACTGACAAAGGCTAATAAGCATTCATCTAAAACGTTTCCTAGAAAAACTTTAAAAAGTCAATAATCTGGAGAGTTTTTGTAAGATGTTTCTTCCATCAACCAACGAAGAAACACATTGGTACTTTCCCATGATGAGTGAGTGCTTCAGGATCTCTTGCACTTACATGTGCAGCAGAGTACAGCAATGGAAGCATGCTGGGCCCATAACCCAGCGGTAGGCAGATTGAAACTATCCTCTGCTATATGCATTTTTTTTTTGTTAATTAAAGTAATCCAAAACTGGGATTGATATTTTGGCTCTTTTATTTTCACTTAAAGTACAATAACTTTTACCATTTTAATTTGTTTTAATAGTATATTGACAGTATTGTTTTCTTTCAAAAATCCACTTACTTTTCTTAACCCTATTATTAAAATGGTAATTGACAAAAACAAACTACATTGTCACCAGAAGAGCAATACAAAATGTACAAGTGATATATTAAAATCATCTTTACAGCTTGAATTTCAATGATGCATTGGGGCAACGATTTTGTGAGAAACATCTTCACCCTTAAATAAAGATTTTCTTAATTCCTTACCTGTGTGCTAATTAGATATCACCTTGTTTTCACATTAAACAGACTTCCACATGAGAAAGCAGCAAGGATGCAGTGGCATTAATGTTTCCTGGTGTCAACCTGTATTATTTCAGTAGACATTGAAATGAGGATGCATCTTGCTGCCTTTCCAATGAAGCGTTTAATTTAGTAATAGGTGAAAAACCATCCCTACAAAGGTGTTAATCAGAGACTTGGCTTTGTGGACACTTTTCAGAGAACAAATTTGTTAGCATAAAAATAAAGCCAGAAAATGAAGAGCTGTTTAATCACTCAATTGGATTTTTTTTTGCCAGCATATTTCTTTTTCTCTGCAACCCACTGCTAAATTGTGCTTCCTAGCTGTTTTTATTAAATCACTGAATCAAATCTAACTCTGATTACATCAGAAAAGGCCAGGTACCCTACACCATAACAGGGGGTTTGAAATTTTGACTTGTCTACTTAAAGATCACCAAAATCTGATAACAAGGTCAATTACGTCCCTGGGTGGGATTGAACCACCAACCTTTTGGTTAGTAGCCGGACACACTAACCGATTGCGCCACAGAGACACTTCACAAAAATTACATACTGACAAAGGCTAATAAGCATACATCTAGAACGTTTCCTAGAAAAACTTTAAAAAGTCAATAATCTGGAGAGTTTTTGTAAGATGTTTCTTCCATCAACCAATGAAGAAACACATTGGTACTTTCCCATGATGAGTGAGTGCTTCAGGATCTATTACACTTACATGTGCAGCAGAGTACAGCAATGGAAGCATGCTGGGCACATAACACAGAGGTAGGCAGATTGAAACTATCCTCTGCTATATGCATTTTTTTTTGTTAAAGTAATCCAAAACTGGGATTGATATGTTGGCTCTTTTATTTTTACTTATAGTACAATAACTTTTACCATTTTAATTTGTTTTAATAGCATATTGACAGTATTGTTTTCTTTCAAAAATCCACTTAATTTTCATTACCCTATTATTAAAATGGTAATTGACAAAAACAAACTACATTGTCACCAGAAGAGCAATACAAAATGTACAAGTGATATATTAAAATCATCTTTCCAGCTTGAATTTCAATGATGCATTGGGGCAACAATTTTGTGAGAAACATCTTCACCCTTAAATAAAGATTTTCTTAATTCCTAACCTGTGTGCTAATTAGATATCACCTTGTTTTCACATTAAACAGACTTCTACATGAGAAAGCAGCAAGGATGCAGTGGCGTTAATGTTTCCTGGTGTCAACCTGTATTATTTCAGTAGACATTGAAATGAGGATGCATCTTGCTGCCTTTCCAATGAAGCAAGTTTAATTTAGTAATAGGTGAAAAACCATCCCTACAAAGGTGTTAATCAGAGACTTGGCTTTGTGGACACTTTTCAGAGAACAAATTTGTTAGCATAAAAATAAAGCCAGAAAATGAAGAGCTGTTTAATCACTCAATTGGATTTTTTGCCAGCATATTTCTTTTTCTCTGCAACCCACTGCTAAATTGTGCTTCCTAGCTGTTTTTATAAAATCACTGAATCAAATCTAACTCTGATTACATCAGAGAAGGCCAGGTACCCTACACCATAAGAGGGGGTTTGAAATTTTGACTTGTCTACTTAAATATCACCAAAACCTGATCACAAGGTCAATTATGTCCCTGGGTGGGATTGAACCACCAACCTTTTGGTTAGTAGCCAGACACACTAACCGATTGCGCCACAGAGACACTTTGCAAAAAGTAAATACTGACAAAGGCTAATAAGCATTCATCTAGAACGTTTCCTAGAAAAACTTTAAAAAGTCAATAATCTGGAGAGTTTTTGTAAGAATTTTCTTAAATCAACCAACGAAGAAACACATTGGTACTTTCCCATGATGAGTGAGTGCTTCAGGATCTCTTGCACTTACATGTGCAGCAGAGTACTGCAATGGAAGCATGCTGGGCCCATTACCCAGAGGTAGGCAGATTGAAACTATCCTCTGCTATATGCATTTTTTTTGTCAATTAAAGTAATCCAAAACTGGGATTGATATGTTAGCTATTTTATGTTTACTTAAAGTACAATAACTTTTACCATTTTAATTTGTTTTAATAGTATATTGACAGTATTGTTTTCTTTCAAAAATCCACTTAATTTTCTTTACCCTATTATTAAAATGGTAATTGACAAAAACAAACTACATTGTCACCAGAAGAGCAATACAAAATGTACAAGTGATATATTAAAATCATCTTTCCAGCTTGAATTTCAATGATGCATTGGGGCAACGATTTTGTGAGAAACATCTTCACCCTTAAATAAAGATTTTCTTAATTCCTTACCTGTGTGCTAATTAGATATCACCTTGTTTTCACATTAAACAGACTTCTACATGAGAAAGCAGCAAGGATGCAGTGGCGTTAGTGTTTCCTGGTGTCAACCTGTATTATTTCAGTAGACATTGAAATGAGGATGCATCTTGCTGCCTTTCCAATGAAGCAAGTTTAATTTAGTAATAGGTGAAAAACCATCCCTACAAAGGTGTTAATCAGAGACTTGGCTTTGTGGACACTTTTCAGAGAACAAATTTGTTAGCATAAAAATAAAGGCAGAAAATGAAGAGCTGTTTAATCACTCAATTGGATTTTTCTGCCAGCATATTTCTTTTTCTCTGCAACCCACTGCTAAATTGTGCTTCCTAGCTGTTTTTATAAAATCACTGAATCAAATCTAACTCTGATTACATCAGAGAAGGCCAGGTACCCTACACCATAAGAGGGGATTTGAAATTTTGACTTGTCTACTTAAAGATCACCAAAATCTGATAACAAGGTCAATTACGTCCCTGGGTGGGATTGAGCCTCCAACCTTTTGGTTTATAGCCATACACACTAACTGATTGCGCCACAGAGACACTTTGCAAAAGTACATACTGACAAAGGCTAATAAGCATTCATCTAAAACGTTTCCTAGAAAAACTTTAAAAAGTCAATAATCTGGAGAGTTTTTGTAAGATGTTTCTTCCATCCACCAACGAAGAAACACATTGGTACTTTCCCATGATGAGTGAGTGCTTCAGGATCTATTACACTTACATGTGCAGCAGAGTACAGCAATGGAAGCATGCTGGGCACATAACCCAGAGGTAGGCAGATTGAAACTATCCTCTGCTATATGCATTTTTTTTTGTTAAAGTAATCCAAAACTGGGATTGATATGTTGGCTCTTTTATTTTTACTTACAGTACAATAACTTTTACCATTTTAATTTGTTTTAATAGTATATTGACAGTATTGTTTTCTTTCAAAAATCCACTTAATTTTCATTACCCTATTATTAAAATGGTAATTGACAAAAACAAACTACATTGTCACCAGAAGAGCAATACAAAATGTACAAGTGATATATTAAAATCATCTTTCCAGCTTGAATTTCAATGATGCATTGGGGCAACGATTTTGTGAGAAACATTTTCACCCTTAAATAAAGATTTTCTTAATTCCTTACCTGTGTGCTAATTAGATATCACCTTGTTTTCACATTAAACAGACTTCCACATGAGAAAGCAGCAAGGATGCAGTGGCGTTAATGTTTCCTGGTGTCAACCTGTATTATTTCAGTAGACATTGAAATGAGGATGCATCTTGCTGCCTTTCCAATGAAGCAAGTTTAATTTAGTAATAGGTTAAAAACCATCCTTACAAAGGTGTTAATCAGAGACTTGGCTTTGTGGACACTTTTCAGAGAACAAATTTGTTAGCATAAAAATAAAGCCAGAAAATTAAGAGCTGTTTAATCACTCAATTTGATTTTTTTTGCCAGCATATTTCTTTTTCTCTGCAACCCACTGCTAAATTGTGCTTCCTAGCTGTTTTTATAAAATCACTGAATCAAATCTAACTCTGATTACATCAGAGAAGGCCGGGTACCCTACACCAGAACAGGGGGTTTTGAAATTTTGACTTGTCTACTTAAAGATCACCAAAATCTGATAACAAGGTCAATTACGTCCCTGGGTGGGATTGAACCACCAACCTTTTGGTTAATCGCCGTACACATTAATGATTGCGCCACAGAGACACTTTGCAAAAGTCCATACTGACAAAGGCTAATAAGCATTCATCTAAAACGTTTCCTAGAAAAACTTTAAAAAGTCAATAATCTGGAGAGTTTTTGTAAGATGTTTCTTCCATCAACCAACGAAGAAACACATTGGTACTTTCCCATGATGAGTGAGTGCTTCAGGATCTCTTGCACTTACATGTGCAGCAGAGTACAGCAATGGAAGCATGCTGGGCCCATAACCCAGCGGTAGGCAGATTGAAACTATCCTCTGCTATATGCATTTTTTTTTTGTTAATTAAAGTAATCCAAAACTGGGATTGATATTTTGGCTCTTTTATTTTCACTTAAAGTACAATAACTTTTACCATTTTAATTTGTTTTAATAGTATATTGACAGTATTGTTTTCTTTCAAAAATCCACTTACTTTTCTTAACCCTATTATTAAAATGGTAATTGACAAAAACAAACTACATTGTCACCAGAAGAGCAATACAAAATGTACAAGTGATATATTAAAATCATCTTTACAGCTTGAATTTCAATGATGCATTGGGGCAACGATTTTGTGAGAAACATCTTCACCCTTAAATAAAGATTTTCTTAATTCCTTACCTGTGTGCTAATTAGATATCACCTTGTTTTCACATTAAACAGACTTCCACATGAGAAAGCAGCAAGGATGCAGTGGCATTAATGTTTCCTGGTGTCAACCTGTATTATTTCAGTAGACATTGAAATGAGGATGCATCTTGCTGCCTTTCCAATGAAGCGTTTAATTTAGTAATAGGTGAAAAACCATCCCTACAAAGGTGTTAATCAGAGACTTGGCTTTGTGGACACTTTTCAGAGAACAAATTTGTTAGCATAAAAATAAAGCCAGAAAATGAAGAGCTGTTTAATCACTCAATTGGATTTTTTTTTGCCAGCATATTTCTTTTTCTCTGCAACCCACTGCTAAATTGTGCTTCCTAGCTGTTTTTATTAAATCACTGAATCAAATCTAACTCTGATTACATCAGAAAAGGCCAGGTACCCTACACCATAACAGGGGGTTTGAAATTTTGACTTGTCTACTTAAAGATCACCAAAATCTGATAACAAGGTCAATTACGTCCCTGGGTGGGATTGAACCACCAACATTTTGGTTAGTAGCCGGACACACTAACCGATTGCGCCACAGAGACACTTCACAAAAATTACATACTGACAAAGGCTAATAAGCATACATCTAGAACGTTTCCTAGAAAAACTTTAAAAAGTCAATAATCGGGAGAGTTTTTGTAAAATGTTTCTTCCATCAACCAACGAAGAAACACATTGGTACTTTCCCATGATGAGTGAGTGCTTTAGGATCTCTTGCACTTACATGTGCAGCAGAGTACTGCAATGGAAGCATACAGGGCCCATAACCCAGCGGTAGGCAGATTGAAACTATCCTCTGCTATATGCATTTTTTTGTTGTTAATTAAAGTAATCCAAAACTGGGATTGATATTTTGGCTCTTTTATTTTCACTTAAAGTACAATAACTTTTACCATTTTAATTTGTTTTAATAGTATATTGACAGTATTGTTTTCTTTCAAAAATCCACTTAATTTTCTTAACCCTATGATTAAAATGGTAATTGACAAAAACAAACTACATTGTCACCAGAAGAGCAATACAAAATGTACAAGTGATATATTAAAATCATCTTTCCAGCTTGAATTTCAATGATGCATTGGGGCAACGATTTTGTGAGAAACATCTTCACCCTTAAATAAAGATTTTCTTAATTCCTTACCTGTGTGCTAATTAGATATCACCTTGTTTTCACATTAAACAGACTTCCACATGAGAAAGCAGCAAGGATGCAGTGGCGTTAATGTTTCCTGGTGTCAACCTGTATTATTTCAGTAGAAATTGAAATGAGGATGCATCTTGCTGCCTTTCCAATGAAGCAAGTTTAATTTAGTAATAGGTGAAAAACCATCCCTACAAAGGTGTTAATCAGAGACTTGGCTTTGTGGACACTTTTCAGAGAACAAATTTGTTAGCATAAAAATAAAGCCAGAAAATGAAGAGCTGTTTAATCACTCAATTGGATTTTTCTGCCAGCATATTTCTTTTTCTCTGCAAACCACTGCTAAATTGTGCTTCCTATCTGTTTTTATAAAATCACTGAATCAAATCTAACTCTGATTACATCAGAGAAGGCCAGGTACCCTACACCATAACAGGGGGTTTGAAATTTTGACTTGTCTACTTAAAGATCACCAAAATCTGATAACAAGGTCAATTACGTCCCTGGGTGGGATTGAACCTCCAACCTTTTGGTTAGTAGCCAGACACACTAACCGATTGCGCCACAGAGACACTTTGTAAAAAGTACATACTGACAAAGGCTAATAAGCATACATCTAGAACGTTTCCAAGAAAAACTTTAAAAAGTCAATAATCTGGAGAGTTTTTGTAAGATGTTTCTTCCATCAACCAACGAAGAAACACATTGGTACTTTCCCATGATGAGTGAGTGCTTCAGGATCTCTTGCACTTACATGTGCAGCAGAGTACTGCAATGGAAGCATGCTGGGCCCATAACCCAGAGGTAGGCAGATTGAAACTATCCTTTGCTATATGCATTTTTTTTTTGTTAATTTAAGTAATCAAAACTGGGATTGATATTTTTGCTCTTTTATTTTTTCTTAAAGTACAATAACTTTTACCATTTTAATTTGTTTTAATAGTATATTGACAGTATTGTTTTCTTTCAAAAATCCACTTAATTTTCTTTACCCTATTATTAAAATGGTAATTGACAAAAACAAACTACATTGTCACCAGAAGAGCAATACAAAATGTACAAGTGATATATTAAAATCATCTTTCCAGCTTGAATTTCAATGATGCATTGGGGCAACGATTTTGTGAGAAACATCTTCACCCTTAAATAAAGATTTTCTTAATTCCTTACCTGTGTGCTAATTAGATATCACCTTGTTTTCACATTAAACAGACTTCTACATGAGAAAGCAGCAAGGATGCAGTGGCGTTAATGTTTCCTGGTGTCAACCTGTATTATTTCAGTAGACATTGAAATGAGGATGCATCTTGCTGCCTTTCCAATGAAGCAAGTTTAATTTAGTAATAGGTGAAAAACCATCCCTACAAAGGTGTTCATCAGAGACTTGGCTTTGTGGACACTTTTCAGAGAACAAATTTGTTAGCATTAAAATAAAGCCAGAAAATGAAGAGCTGTTCAATCACTCAATTGGATTTTTCTGCCAGCATATTTTTTTTTCTCTGCAACCCACTGCTAAATTGTGCTTCCTAGCTGTTTTTTATAAAATCACTTAATCAAAACGAACTCTGGTTACATCAGAGAAGGCCAGGTACCCTACATCATAAGAGGGGGTTTGAAATTTTGACTTGTCTACTTAAAGATCACCAAAACCTGATCACAAGGTCAATTACATCCCTGGGTGGGATTGAACCATCAACCTTTTGGTTAGTAACCAAACACACTAACTGATTGCGCAACAGAGACACTTTGCAAAAGTGCATACTGACAAAGGCTAATAAGCATTCATCTAGAACGTTTCCTAGAAAAACTTTAGAAAGTCAATAATCTGGAGAGTTTTTGTAAGATGTTTCTTAGATCAACCAACGAAGAAACACATAGGTACTTTCCCATGATGAGTGAGTGCTTCAGGATCTCTTGCACTTACATGTGAAGCAGAGTACTGCAATGGAAGCATGCTGGGCCCATAACCCAGAGGTAGGCAGATTGAAACTTTCCTCTGCTATATGCATTTTTTTTGTTAATTAAAGTAATCCAAAACTGGGATTGATATTTTAGCTCTTTTATTTTTACTTAAAGTACAATAACTTTTACCATTTTAATTTGTTTTAATAGTATATTGACAGTATTGTTTTCTTTTAAAAATCAACTTAATAGTATCTCACCTGGCAGGTAAGTAGGAGTTGGGCTAGAGCTGGGGAGGGTCGCTGCTCGGGCACCCCCCTGTCAAGTGAAGGAGATCCAACTGAGGCAGCACAAGGGAACTCTCGAAAGAAGAACAAGGCTAGAGGAAGATCTGAGACAAAGAAATCTGACTTTTACCAGAGCTGACCAGAGGAAAGCACAAACACAGTCCCCCACTATCACAAATAATGCAGTCGAGTTTCCCACATTTGGGGAAATCACAGGGGTCAGCATACCCAGAATGCAATGAATGAACCTCACCCTGGGAGAACAATCTTCATGACCATGGTATCTCCTATGCAAAATAAGTATGATTTGGGATAGGGCTGGGGAGGGCCGCTGCTCAGGCACATCACTGTCAAGTAAAGGAGATTCAACTGAGGCAGCACAAGGGAACTCTCATCTGGGGACAACAACTGCAGGGAGAACACATATTTTCAGATGAACATGGGAGGGCAGAAGGCTGCCTAATACTGAAGCACCCCCAAACAACAAACCAAATACAACAACTAGGCAAGCATTCCTGGGGGAAGGCCTGCAGCAGATGGATTTGCATATGGTGATGTCATCAAAGCAGTGGGTCAAAGTTGGCTTCAACCCTCGTCTGCATATGAAAAGAGAAAAGGGGCGTGCAGGGCATGGCAGCCTTTTGCGGCGCTTGGAAGATCCCTAGTTCGCATTAAACACCTCCACCCTCCTTCGGTGTGGGGCTCATGTTGGCTATGCCCCAGCCCCTGAAGCATTCAAGCTGATTTCTTGCAGCGGCAGGGCACTGTAACAGCTCCAGAGCTGATCTGTAAGGCAAGTAAAAGGGTGTGGGCCCTGCAGCACTACCTGTAGTTCGCATTGTGCGTTGGAAGGCACAAATTAAGCAGACGGGAGAAGTCAGGATAGTGCGCAAGGGCATAGAAGGGAGTGGCTCAAGAAAAGAGAAGTGGAAACAGACAGCAAACTAGGCTGGAGAGAGACCTGAGACAAAGAGATCTGAATTATACGAGAGCCGACCAGGGGAAACACAAATTATGCAGTCAAGTGTCCAACATTTGGGGAAACCGCAGGAGCAGCACACCCAGAGTGCAATGGGTGAGCCTTGCCCTGGGAGAAGCACCTTCATGATCATAGTATCTCACCTGACAGGTAAGTAGGAGTTGGGCTAGAGCTGGGGAGGGTCGCTGCTCGGGCACCCCCCTGTCAAGTGAAGGAGATCCAACTGAGGCAGCACAAGGGAACTCTCGAAAGAAGAACAAGGCTAGAGGAAGATCTGAGACAAAGAAATCTGACTTTTACCAGAGCTGACCAGAGGAAAGCACAAACACAGTCCCCCACTACCACAAATAATGCAGTCAAGTTTCCCACATTTGGGGAAATCACAGGGGTCAGCATACCCAGAATGCAATGACTGAACCTCACCCTGGGAGAACAATCTTCATGACCATGGTATCTCCTATGCAAAATAAGTATGATTTGGGATAGGGCTGGGGAGGGCCACTGCTCAGGCACATCTCTGTCAAGTAAAGGAGATTCAACTGAGGCAGCACAAGGGAACTCTCATCTGGGGACAACAACTGCAGGGAGAACACATATTTTCAGATGAACATGGGAGGGCAGAAGGTTGCCTAATACTGAAGCACCCCCAAACAACAAACCAAATGCATCAACTTGTGCAAGCATTCCTGGGGGAAGGCCTGCAGCAGATGGATTTGCATATGGTGATGTCATCCAAGCAGTGGGTCAAAGATGGCTTCAACCCTCGTCTGCATATGAAAAGAGAAAAGGGGCGTGCAGGGCATGGCAGCCTTTTGCGGCGCTTGGAAGACCCCTAGTTCGCATTAAACACCTCCACCCTCGTTCGGTGTGGGGCTCATGTTGGCTATGCCCCAGCCCCTGAAGCATTCAAGCTGATTTCTTGCAGCAGCTGGGCACTGTAACAGCTCCAGAGCTGATCTGTAAGGCAAGTAAAAGGGTGTGGGCCCTGCAGCACTACCTGTAGTTCGCATTGTGCGTTGGAAGGCACAAATTAAGCAGACGGGAGAAGTCAGGATAGTGCGCAAGGGCATAGAAGGGAGTGGCTCAAGAAAAGAGAAGTGGAAACAGACAGCAAACTAGGCTGGAGAGAGACCTGAGACAAAGAGATCTGAATTATACGAGAGCCGACCAGGGGAAACACAAATTATGCAGTCAAGTTTCCCACATTTGGGGAAATCGCAGGAGCAGCACACCCAGAGTGCAATGGGTGAGCCTTGCCCTGGGAGAAGCACCTTCATGATCACAGTATCTCACCTGGCAGGTAAGTAAGATTTGGGATAGAGTTGGGGAGGGTCGCTGCTCGGGCACCCCCCTGTCAAGTGAAGGAGATCCAACCGAGGCAGCACAAGGAAACTCTCGAAAGAAGAACAAGGCTAGAGGAAGATCTGAGGCAAATAAATCTGACTTTTACCAGAGCTGACCAGAGGAAAGAACAAACACAGTCCCCCACTACCACAAATAATGCAGTCGAGTTTCCCACATTTGGGGAAATCATAGGAGTCAGCATACCCAGAATGCAATGAATTAACCTCACCCTGGGAGAACAATCTTCATGACCATGGTATCTCCTATGCAAAATAAGTATGATTTGGGATAGGGCTGGGGAGGGCCACTGCTCAGGCACATCTCTGTCAAGTAAAGGAGATTCAACTGAGGCAGTACAAGGGAACTCTCATCTTGGGACAACAACTGCAGGGAGAACACATATTTTCAGATGAACATGGTAGGGCAGAAGGCTGCCTAATACTGAAGCACCCCCAAACAACAAACCAAATGCAACAACTAGTGCAAGCATTCCTGGGGGAAGGCCTGCAGCAGATGGATTTGCATATGGTGATGTCATCCAAGCAGTGGGTCAAAGTTGGCTTCAACCCTCGTCTGCATATGAAAAGAGAAAAGGGGCGTGCAGGGCATGGCGGCCTTTTGCGGCGCTTGGATGACCCCTAGTTCGCATTAAACACCTCCACCCTCCTTCGATGTGGGGCTCATGTTGGCTATGCCCCAGCCCCTGAAGCATTCAAGCTGATTTCTTGCAGCAGCTGGGCACTGTAACAGCTCCAGAGCTGCTCTGTAAGGCAAGTAAAAGGGCGTGGGCCCTGCAGCACTACCTGTAGTTTGCATTGTGCATTGGAAGGCACAAAGTAAGCAGACGGGAGAAGTCAGGATAGTGCGCAAGGGCATAGAAGGGAGCGGCTCAAGAAAAGAGAAGTGGAAACAGACAGCAAACTAGGCTGGAGAGAGACCTGAGACAAAGAGATCTGAATTATACGAGAGCCGACCAGGGGAAACACAAATTATGCAGTCAAGTTTCCCACATTTGGGGAAATCACAGGAGCAGCACACCCAGAGTGCAATGGGTGAGCCTTGCCCTGGGAGAAGCACCTTCATGATCATAGTATCTCACCTGGCAGGTAAGTAGGAGTTGGGCTAGAGCTGGGGAGGGTCGCTGCTCGGGCACCCCCCTGTCAAGTGAAGGAGATCCAACTGAGGCAGCACAAGGGAACTCTAGAAAGAAGAACAAGGCTAGAGGAAAATCTGAGACAAATAAATCTGACTTTTACCAGAGCTGACCAGAGGAAAGCACAAACACAGTCCCCCACTACCACAAATAATGCAGTCGAATTTCCCACATTTGGGGAAATCACAGGGGTCAGCATACCCAGAATGCAATGAATGAACCTCACCCTGGGAGAACAATCTTCATGAAAATGGTATCTCCTATGCAAAATAAGTATGATTTGGGATAGGGCTGGGGAGGGCCGCTGCTCAGGCACATCTCTGTCAAGTAAAGGAGATTCAACTGAGGCAGCACATGGGAACTCTCATCTGAGGACAACAACTGCAGGGAGAACACATATTTTCAGATGAACATGGTAGGGCAGAAGGCTGCCTAATACTGAAGCACCCCCAAACAACAAACCAAATGCAACAACTAGTGCAAGCATTCCCGGGGGAAGGCATGCAGCAGATGGATTTGCATATGGTGATGTCATCCAAGCAGTGGGTCAAAGTTGGCTTCAACCCTCGTCTGCATATGAAAAGAGAAAAGGGGCGTGCAGGGCATGGCGGCCTTTTGCGGCGCTTGGATGACCCCTAGTTCGCATTAAACACCTCCACCCTCCTTCGGTGTGGGGCTCATGTTGGCTATGCCCCAGCCCCAGAAGCATTCAAGCTGATTTCTTGCAGCAGCTGGGCACTGTAACAGCTCCAGAGTTACTCTGTAAGGCAAGTAAAAGGGCGTGGGCCATGCAGCACTACCTGTAGTTTGCATTGTGCATTGGAAGGCACAAAGTAAGCAGACGGGAGAAGTCAGGATAGTGCGCAAGGGCATAGAAGGGAGCGGCTCAAGAAAAGAGAAGTGGAAACAGACAGCAAACTAGGCTGGAGAGAGACCTGAGACAAAGAGATCTGAATTATACGAGAGCCGACCAGGGGAAACACAAATTATGCAGTCAAGTTTCCCACATTTGGGGAAATCACATGAGCAGCACACCCAGAGTGCAATGGGTGAGCCTTGCCCTGGGAGAAGCACCTTCATGATCATAGTATCTCACCTGGCAGGTAAGTAGGAGTTGGGCTAGAGCTGGGGAGGGTCGCTGCTCGGGCACCCCCCTGTCAAGTGAAGAAGATCCAACTGAGGCAGCACAAGAGAACTCTCGAAAGAAGAACAAGGCTAGAGGAAGATCTGAGACAAAGAAATCTGGCTTTTACCAGAGCTGACCAGAGGAAAGCACAAACACAGTCCCCCACTACCACAAATAATGCAGTCGAGTTTCCCACATTTGGGGAAATCACAGGGGTCAGCATACCCAGAATGCAATGTATGAACGTCACCCTGGGAGAACAATCTTCATGACCATGGTATCTCCTATGCAAAATAAGAATGATTTGGGATAGGGCTGGGGAGGGCCGCTGCTCAGGCACATCTCTGTCAAGTAAAGGAGATTCAACTGAGGCAGCACAAGGGAACTCTCAGCTGGGGACAACAACTCCAGGGAGAACACATATTTTCAGATGAACATGGGAGGGCAGAAGGTTGCCTAATACTGAAGCACCCCCAAACAACATACCAAATGCAACAACTTGTGCAAGCATTCCTGGGGGAAGGCCTGCAGCAGATGGATTTGCATATGGTGATGTCATCCAAGCAGTGGGTCAAAGATGGCTTCAACCCTCGTCTGCATATGAAAAGAGAAAAGGGGCGTGCAGGGCATGGCAGCCTTTTGCGGCGCTTGGAAGACCCCTAGTTCGCATTAAACACCTCCACCCTCCTTCGGTGTGGGGCTCATGTTGGCTATGCCCCAGCCCCTGAAGCATTCAAGCTGATTTCTTGCAGCAGCTGGGCACTGTAACAGCTCCAGAGCTGATCTGTAAGGCAAGTAAAAGGGTGTGGGCCCTGCAGCACTACCTGTAGTTCGCATTGTGCGTTGGAAGGCACAAATTAAGCAGACGGGAGAAGTCAGGATAGTGCGCAAGGGCATAGAAGGGAGTGGCTCAAGAAAAGAGAAGTGTAAACAGACAGCAAACTAGGCTGGAGAGAGACCTGAGACAAAGAGATCTGAATTATACGAGAGCCGACCAGGGGAAACACAAATTATGCAGTCAAGTTTCCCACATTTGGGGAAATCGCAGGAGCAGCACACCCAGAGTGCAATGGGTGAGCCTTGCCCTGGGAGAAGCACCTTCATGATCACAGTATCTCACCTGGCAGGTAAGTAAGATTTGGGATAGAGTTGGGGAGGGTCGCTGCTCGGGCACCCCCCTGTCAAGTGAAGGAGATCCAACCGAGGCAGCACAAGGAAACTCTCGAAAGAAGAACAAGGCTAGAGGAAGATCTGAGACAAATAAATCTGACTTTTACCAGAGCTGACCAGAGGAAAGAACAAACACAGTCCCCCACTACCACAAATAATGCAGTCGAGTTTCCCACATTTGGGGAAATCATAGGAGTCAGCATACCCAGAATGCAATGAATTAACCTCACCCTGGGAGAACAATCTTCATGACCATGGTATCTCCTATGCAAAATAAGTATGATTTGGGATAGGGCTGGGGAGGGCCACTGCTCAGGCACATCTCTGTCAAGTAAAGGAGATTCAACTGAGGCAGCACAAGGGAACTCTCATCTGGGGACAACAACTGCAGGGAGAACACATATTTTCAGATGAACATGGTAGGGCAGAAGGCTGCCTAATACTGAAGCACCCCCAAACAACAAACCAAATGCAACAACTAGTGCAAGCATTCCTGGGGGAAGGCCTGCAGCAGATGGATTTGCATATGGTGATGTCATCCAAGCAGTGGGTCAAAGTTGGCTTCAACCCTCGTCTGCATATGAAAAGAGAAAAGGGGCGTGCAGGGCATGGCGGCCTTTTGCGGCGCTTGGATGACCCCTAGTTCGCATTAAACACCTCCACCCTCCTTCGATGTGGGGCTCATGTTGGCTATGCCCCAGCCCCTGAAGCATTCAAGCTGATTTCTTGCAGCAGCTGGGCACTGTAACAGCTCCAGAGCTGCTCTGTAAGGCAAGTAAAAGGGCGTGGGCCCTGCAGCACTACCTGTAGTTTGCATTGTGCATTGGAAGGCACAAAGTAAGCAGACGGGAGAAGTCAGGATAGTGCGCAAGGGCATAGAAGGGAGCGGCTCAAGAAAAGAGAAGTGGAAACAGACAGCAAACTAGGCTGGAGAGAGACCTGAGACAAAGAGATCTGAATTATATGAGAGCCGACCAGGGGAAACACAAATTATGCAGTCAAGTTTCCCACATTTGGGGAAATCACAGGAGCAGCACACCCAGAGTGCAATGGGTGAGCCTTGCCCTGGGAGAAGCACCTTCATGATCATAGTATCTCACCTGGCAGGTAAGTAGGAGTTGGGCTAGAGCTGGGGAGGGTCGCTGCTCGGGCACCCCCCTGTCAAGTGAAGGAGATCCAACTGAGGCAGCACAAGGGAACTCTCGAAAGAAGAACAAGGCTAGAGGAAAATCTGAGACAAATAAATCTGACTTTTACCAGAGCTGACCAGAGGAAAGCACAAACACAGTCCCCCACTACCACAAATAATGCAGTCGAATTTCCCACATTTGGGGAAATCACAGGGGTCAGCATACCCAGAATGCAATGAATGAACCTCACCCTGGGAGAACAATCTTCATGAAAATGGTATCTCCTATGCAAAATAAGTATGATTTGGGATAGGGCTGGGGAGGGCCGCTGCTCAGGCACATCTCTGTCAAGTAAAGGAGATTCAACTGAGGCAGCACAAGGGAACTCTCATCTGAGGACAACAACTGCAGGGAGAACACATATTTTCAGATGAACATGGTAGGGCAGAAGGCTGCCTAATACTGAAGCACCCCCAAACAACAAACCAAATGCAACAACTAGTGCAAGCATTCCCGGGGGAAGGCATGCAGCAGATGGATTTGCATATGGTGATGTCATCCAAGCAGTGGGTCAAAGTTGGCTTCAACCCTCGTCTGCATATGAAAAGAGAAAAGGGGCGTGCAGGGCATGGCGGCCTTTTGCGGCGCTTGGATGACCCCTAGTTCGCATTAAACACCTCCACCCTCCTTCGGTGTGGGGCTCATGTTGGCTATGCCCCAGCCCCTGAAGCATTCAAGCTGATTTCTTGCAGCAGCTGGGCACTGTAACAGCTCCAGAGCTGCTCTGTAAGGCAAGTAAAAGGGCGTGGGCCCTGCAGCACTACCTGTAGTTTGCATTGTGCGTTGGAAGGCACAAAGTAAGCAGACGGGAGAAGTCAGGATAGTGCGCAAGGGCATAGAAGGGAGCGGCTCAAGAAAAGAGAAGTGGAAACAGACAGCAAACTAGGCTGGAGAGAGACCTGAGACAAAGAGATCTGAATTATACGAGAGCCGACCAGGGGAAACACAAATTATGCAGTCAAGTGTCCAACATTTGGGGAAACCGCAGGAGCAGCACACCCAGAGTGCAATGGGTGAGCCTTGCCCTGGGAGAAGCACCTTCATGATCATAGTATCTCACCTGGCAGGTAAGTAGGAGTTGGGCTAGAGCTGGGGAGGGTCGCTGCTCGGGCACCCCCCTGTCAAGTGAAGGAGATCCAACTGAGGCAGCACAAGGGAACTCTCGAAAGAAGAACAAGGCTAGAGGAAGATCTGAGACAAAGAAATCTGACTTTTACCAGAGCTGACCAGAGGAAAGCACAAACACAGTCACTCACTACCACAAATAATGCAGTCCAGTTTCCCACATTTGGGGAAATCACAGGGATCAGCATACCCAGAATGCAATGAATGAACCTCACCCTGGGAGAACAATCTTCATGACCATGGTATCTCCTATGCAAAATAAGTATGATTTGGGATAGGGCTGGGGAGGGCCGCTGCTCAGGCACATCTCTGTCAAGAATTTATAAAGTCTATACATATATATAACCAAATGTCAATATATATATATAGAACCCAGCGCTCCTATCAAAACGTATCTATTTCACCAATTTGTTGCTTATTTAATCTTTATACATCTATTAATTTTCACCATATATTATAAAATGCTGCTCCCATAGGTAGTACTGTTCTACCAATAATAAACCAAATTTTAAAGATAATCACACTTGTTATCAAGGGAGCGCAAAAAATAAAATATACAAGCTCTTTATTTTTAAAAAATATATATAGACAGAAGAAACCCACATTCAATAAAATACAATGGAGTCAACATATATAGGCACCACTATCCATATCTAAATGTAATCAGTATCTATTTCATATTGCCCTTGATGACAACGGAATGTCTATTAAAGTGTCCAAAAAATCCTCCTGGATACAGCTGTTGTAATTTAATCGTTACTTTCCAATTGTAATTGATACATTAAATTCCTTCTTGTGGATGAACAGCAACAGTTGTAACCAACGCCTCTTATTTACTGCAGTTAAAGTTCATATGTAACTCACGTGAGTAATGAAAGAAAACAGGGGGAGAGCGCTGTGATGGTTGATGAAACACAGCGGTATGCTACGACCCCCGTTAACCGTGGCTGGATCTTATTGGCACTCGCGGTCGGGATATTCCTCCCTGCCGTGGGGTAGAGACCTCCTTTTGCTCGCTCTCAAATTGCTTTTTCCCCTTCACCGCTGTCTTTACATCAGACGTCCGCCGTGATGTAGCTCGTTCATGAACGGGCTTATATCTCAGCAATCAGAGTGTCCGGTAGTCACCTTCTTACGCGTTTCTCCGCTGTTATCCAAGAGCGGTTTCGTCAGAGGATACATCAGCAGCCTAGCAGGCTCTTTTTAAAATGCACCGGACCAATAGCATTACTAATTAGTTGATTGGATACATACATATACTAATTGGATGCATACATGTAATGACTCATATATGGAACAACTTTCTAATTGCAATTGCACATATAAAGGCATGTAATGTAAAAATAAGCAACATGGTGATTAAAAATAATAATAAAATAAGCAACAAGGTGGTTTAAAAAATAACAGAAAATATATAATCTATATACAGATTAACCTCTAATCTTTCAATCAATACCTCATATCTATAATCACATATACATAATTCAGAAACTCAGCACTAATGATCCCCATTTACTTATATAAAACCTTTTAGGGTAACATAAATCCATGCCACTACTAAAGCTGCTCTCGTGGTGCAGGGGAAACATCACCTGCACTCTATGCAGTGAGTCCCATGTTCGAATCCAACCCGCTCAGCTTAACATCCATATTATTTATTTACTTTTAATGGGATCATTCTATCAATTCATTTTTACCTTTAATTTTTGTTAATATTATTTCTATATTTCATTATTTTAACCCCTGGAATAATTACATTGCTGCTTAAACAACAAAAAGAATTGAAGAAAAAATAAATATTAAACAGACAATTTAAGGATTCGAAGATTTAAAGATTTAAAGATTTTAAAATTTAAAACAGGGAGGGGGGGAGGGAGGGGGGCCTTTTGGGAGAAGGAGGGGGAAAAAAATAAAATAAAAATAAAAATATATATATATAGAACCAAGAGAAAGTGTAAAAAGAGGATGGAGGAAGAAATCTGATGTTCATCATTACTAGTGGATTTTACTAAAGAACTTTAAAGGAACACACACAACAGGATTATACAGTTTCATCCTAAGAGGAAAGCTGTTTCCAAAATAGCTACTTCTAATAATTTTGTTTATTTATTAAACATACAATAAATGGATATTCAATAAATAATATATTAGGTAAATCAATAGATAAAATCTTCAGAGACTGCCAATGTTGTTCAGTTCGATGCTCTCATTCAGACCATCAGGTGTAAGGGTACCCAAAGAAAAAATCCAAAATGCCTCCCTTGTCAAGTAAAGGAGATTCAACTGAGGCAGCACAAGGGAACTCTCATTTGGGGACAACAACTGCAGGGAGAACACATATTTTCAGATGAACATGGGAGGGCAGAAGGCTGCCTAATACTGAAGCACCCCCAAACAACAAACCAAATGCAACAACTAGTGCAAGCATTCCTTGGGGAAGGTCTGCAGAAGATGGATTTGCATACGGTGATGTTAGCCAAGCAGTGGGCCAAAGTTGGCTGGAACCCTCATCTGCATATGAAAAGAGAAAAGGGGTATGCAGGGCATGGCGGCCTTTTGCGGCGCTTGGATGACCCCTAGTTTGCATTAAACACCCCCACCCTCCTTCGGTGTGGGGCTCATGTTGGCCATGCCCCAGCCCCTGAAGCATTCAAGCTGATTTCTTGCAGCAGCTTGGCACTGTAACAGCTCCAGAGCTACTCTGTAAGGCAAGTAAAAGGGCGTGGGCCCTGCAGCACTACCTGTAGTTCGCATTGTGCGTTGGAAGGCACAAAGTACGCAGACGGGAGAAGTCAAGATAGTGTGCAAGGGCATAGAAGGGAGCGGCTTAAGAAAAGAGAAGTGGAAACAGACAGCAAACTAGGCTGGAGAGAGACCTGAGACAAAGAGATCTGAATTATACGAGAGCCAACCAGGGGAAAAACAAATTATGCAGTCAAGTTTCCCACATTTGGGGAAATCGCAGGAGCAGCACACACAGAGTGCAATGGGTGAGCCTTGCCCTGGGAGAAGCACCTTCATGATCATGAAGGTGCTTCTCCCAGGGCAAGGCTCATCCATTGCACTCTGGGTGTGCTGCTCCTGCGATTTCCCCAAATGTGGGAAAGTTGACTGCATAATTTGTGTTTCCCCTGGTTGGCTCTCATATAATTCAGATCTCTTTGTCTCAGGTCTCTCTCCAGCCTAGTTTGCTGTCTGTTTCCACTTCTCTTTTCTTGAGCCGCTCCCTTCTATGCCCTTGCGCACTATCTTGACTTCTCCCGTCTGCTTACTTTGTGCCTTCCAACGCACAATGCGAACTACAGGTAGTGCTGCAGAGCCCACACCCTTTTACTTGCCTTACAGAGCAGCTCTGGAGCTATTACAGTGCCCAGCTGCTGCAAGTAATCAGCTTGAATGCTTCAGGGGCTGGGGCATAGCCAACATGAGCCCCACACCGAAGTAGGGTGGAGGTGTTTAATGCGAACTAGGGGTCATCCAAGCGCCGCAAAAGGCCGCCATGCCCTGCACGCCCCTTTTCTCTTTTCATATGCAGACGAGGGTTGAAGCCAACTTTGACCCACTGCTTGGATGACATCACCATATGCAAATCCATCTGCTGCAGGCCTTCCCCCAGGAATGCTTGTACTAGTTGTTGCATTTGTTTTGTTGTTTGGGGGTGCTTCAGTATTAGGCAGCCTTCTGCCCTCCCATGTTCATCTGAAAATATGTGTTCTCCCTGCAGTTGTTGTCCCCAGAT
This sequence comes from Pseudophryne corroboree, assembly GCF_028390025.1. Classification (NCBI taxonomy): domain Eukaryota; kingdom Metazoa; phylum Chordata; class Amphibia; order Anura; family Myobatrachidae; genus Pseudophryne; species Pseudophryne corroboree. Next base: position 210,557 of record NW_026967611.1, read on the forward strand.
GAGAGTTCCCTTGTGCTGCCTCAGTTGAATCTCCTTTACTTGACAGAGATGTGCCTGAGCAGCGGCCCTCCCCAGCCCTATCCCAAATCATTCTTATTTTGCATAGGAGATACCATGGTCATGAAGATTGTTCTCCCAGGGTGAGGTTCATACATTGCATTCTGGGTATGCTGACCCCTGTGATTTCCCCAAATGTGGGAAACTCGACTGCATTATTTGTGGTAGTGGGGGACTGTGTTTGTGCTTTCCTCTGGTCAGCTCTGGTAAAAGCCAGATTTCTTTGTCTCAGATCTTCCTCTAGCCTTGTTCTTCTTTCGAGAGTTCTCTTGTGCTGCCTCAGTTGGATCTTCTTCACTTGACAGGGGGGTGCCCGAGCAGCGACCCTCCCCAGCTCTAGCCCAACTCCTACTTACCTGCCAGGTGAGATACTATGATCATGAAGGTGCTTCTCCCAGGGCAAGGCTCACCCATTGCACTCTGGGTGTGCTGCTCATGTGATTTCCCCAAATGTGGGAAACTTGACTGCATAATTTGTGTTTCCCCTGGTCGGCTCTCGTATAATTCAGATCTCTTTGTCTCAGGTCTCTCTCCAGCCTAGTTTGCTGTCTGTTTCCACTTCTCTTTTCTTGAGCCGCTCCCTTCTATGCCCTTGCGCACTATCCTGACTTCTCCCGTCTGCTTACTTTGTGCCTTCCAATGCACAATGCAAACTACAGGTAGTGCTGCATGGCCCACGCCCTTTTACTTGCCTTACAGAGTAACTCTGGAGCTGTTACAGTGCCAAGCTGCTGCAAGAAATCAGCTTGAATGCTTCAGGGGCTGGGGCATAGCCAACATGAGCCCCACACACCGAAGGAGGGTGGAGGTGTTTAATGCGAACTAGGGGTCATCCAAGTGCCGCAAAAGGCTGCCATGCCCTGCACGCCCCTTTTCTCTTTTCATATGCAGACGAGGGTTGAGGCCAACTTTGACCCACTGCTTGGATGACATCACCATATGCAAATCCATCTGCTGCAGGCCTTCCCCCAGGAATTCTTGCACAAGTTGTTGCATTTGGTTTGTTGTTTGGGGGTGCTTCAGTATTAGGCAACCTTCTGCCCTCCCATGTTCATCTGAAAATATGTGTTCTCCCTGGAGTTGTTGTCCCCAGATGAGAGTTCCCTTGTGCTGCCTCAGTTGAATCTCCTTTACTTGTCAGAGATGTGCCTGAGCAGCGGCCCTCCCCAGCCCTATCCCAAATCATACTTATTTTGCATAGGAGATACCATGGTCATGAAGATTGTTCTCCCAGGGTGAGGTTCATTCATTGCATTCTGGGTATGCTGACCCGTATGATTTCCCCAAATGTGGGAAACTCGACTGCATTATTTGTGGTAGTGGGGGACTGTGTTTGTTCTTTCCTCTGGTCAGCTCTGGTAAAAGTCAGATTTATTTGTCTCAGATCTTCCTCTAGCCTTGTTCTTCTTTCGAGAGTTTCCTTGTGCTGCCTCAGTTGGATCTCCTACACTTGACAGGGGGTGCCCGAGCAGCGACCCTCCCCAGCTCTAGCCCAACTCCTACTTACCTGCCAGGTGAGATACTATGATCATGAAGGTGCTTCTCCCAGGGCAAGGCTCACCCATTGCACTCTGGGTGTGCTGCTCCTGTGACTTCCCCAAATGTGAGAAACTTGACTGCATAATTTGTGTTTCCCCTGGTCGGCTCTCGTATAATTCAGATCTCTTTGTCTCAGGTCTCTCTCCAGCCTAGTTTGCTGTCTGTTTCCACTTCTCTTTTCTTGAGCCGCTCCCTTCTATGCCCTTGCGCACTATCCTGACTTCTCCCGTCTGCTTAATTTGTGCCTTCCAACGCACAATGCGAACTACAGGTAGTGCTGCAGGGCCCACACCCTTTTACTTGCCTTACAGAGCAGCTCTGGAGCTGTTACAGTGCCCAGCTGCTGCAAGAAATCAGCTTGAATGCTTCAGGGGCTGGGGCATAGCCAACATGAGCCCCACACCGAAGGAGGGTGGATGTGTTTAATGTGAACTAGGGGTCATCCAAGCGCCGCAAAAGGCCGCCATGCCCTGCACGCCCCTTTTCTCTTTTCATATGCAGACGAGGGTTGAAGCCAACTTTGACTCACTGCTTGGATGACATCACCATATGCAAATCCATCTGCTGCAGGCCTTTCCCCAGGAATGCTTGCACTAGTTGTTGCATTTGGTTTGTTGTTTGGGGGTGCTTCAGTATTAGGCAGCCTTCTGCCCTCCCATGTTCATCTGAAAATATGTGTTCTCCCTGGAGTTGTTGTCCCCAGATGAGAGTTCCCTTGTGCTGCCTCAGTTGAATCTCCTTTACTTGACAGAGATGTGCCTGAGCAGCGGCCCTCCCCAGCCCTATCCCAAATCATACTTATTTTGCATAGGAGATACCATGGTCATGAAGATTGTTCTCCCAGGGTGAGGTTCATTCATTGCATTCTGGGTATGCTGACCCCTGTGATTTCCCCAAATGTGGGAAACTCGACTGCATTATTTGTGGTAGTGGGGGACTGTGTTTGTTCTTTCCTCTGGTCAGCTCTGGTAAAAGTCAGATTTATTTGTCTCAGATCTTCTTCTAGCCTTGTTCTTCTTTCGAGAGTTTCCTTGTGCTGCCTCGGTTGGATCTCCTTCACTTGACAGGGGGGTGCCCGAGCAGCGACCCTCCCCTGCTCTAGCCCAACTCCTACTTACCTGCCAGGTGAGATACTATGATCATGAAGGTGCTTCTCCCAGGGCAAGGCTCACCCATTGCACTCTGGGTGTGCTGCTCCTGTGATTTCCCCAAATGTGGGAAACTTGACTGCATAATTTGTGTTTCCCCTGGTCGGCTCTCGTTTAATTCAGATCTCTTTGTCTCAGGTCTCTCTCCAGCCTAGTTTGCTGTCTGTTTCCACTTCTCTTTTCTTGTGCCGCTCCCTTCTATGCCCTTGCGCACTATCCTGACTTCTCCCGTCTGCTTAATTTGTGCCTTCCAACGCACAATGCGAACTACAGGTAGTGCTGCAGGGCCCACACCCTTTTACTTGCCTTACAGAGCAGCTCTGGAGCTGTTACAGTGCCAAGCTGCTGCAAGAAATCAGCTTGAATGCTTCAGGGGCTGGGGCATAGCCAACATGAGCCCCACACCGAAGGAGGGTGGAGGTGTTTAATGCGAACTAGTGGTCATCCAAGCGCCGCAAAAGGCCGCCATGCCCTGCACGCCCCTTTTCTCTTTTCATATGCAGACGAGGGTTGAAGCCAACTTTGACTCACTGCTTGGATGACATCACCATATGCAAATCCATCTGCTGCAGGCCTTCCCCAAGGAATGCTTGCACTAGTTGTTGCATTTGGTTTGTTGTTTGGGGGTGCTTCAGTATTAGGCAGCCTTCTGCCCTCCCATGTTCATCTGAAAATATGTGTTCTCCCTGGAGTTGTTGTCCCCAGATGAGAGTTCCCTTGTGCTGCCTCAGTTGAATCTCCTTTACTTGACAGAGATGTGCCTGAGCAGCGGCCCTCCCCAGCCCTATCCCAAATCATACTTATTTTGCATAGGAGATACCATGGTCATGAAGATTGTTCTCCCAGGGTGAGGTTCATTCATTGCATTCTGGGTATGCTGACCCCTGTGATTTCCCCAAATGTGGGAAACTCGACTGCATTATTTGTGGTAGTGGGGGACTGTGTTTGTTCTTTCCTCTGGTCAGCTCTGGTAAAAGTCAGATTTATTTGTCTCAGATCTTCTTCTAGCCTTGTTCTTCTTTCGAGAGTTTCCTTGTGCTGCCTCGGTTGGATCTCCTTCACTTGACAGGGGGGTGCCCGAGCAGCGACCCTCCCCTGCTCTAGCCCAACTCCTACTTACCTGCCAGGTGAGATACTATGATCATGAAGGTGCTTCTCCCAGGGCAAGGCTCACCCATTGCACTCTGGGTGTGCTGCTCCTGTGATTTCCCCAAATGTGGGAAACTTGACTGCATAATTTGTGTTTCCCCTGGTCGGCTCTCGTTTAATTCAGATCTCTTTGTCTCAGGTCTCTCTCCAGCCTAGTTTGCTGTCTGTTTCCACTTCTCTTTTCTTGTGCCGCTCCCTTCTATGCCCTTGCGCACTATCCTGACTTCTCCCGTCTGCTTAATTTGTGCCTTCCAACGCACAATGCGAACTACAGGTAGTGCTGCAGGGCCCACACCCTTTTACTTGCCTTACAGAGCAGCTCTGGAGCTGTTACAGTGCCCAGCTGCTGCAAGAAATCAGCTTGAATGCTTCAGGGGCTGGGGCATAGCCAACATGAGCCCCACACCGAAGGAGGGTGGAGGTGTTTAATGCGAACTAGTGGTCATCCAAGCGCCGCAAAAGGACGCCATGCCCTGCACGCCCCTTTTCTCTTTTCATATGCAGACGAGGGTTGAAGCCAACTTTGACTCACTGCTTGGATGACATCACCATATGCAAATCCATCTGCTGCAGGCCTTCCCCAAGGAATGCTTGCACTAGTTGTTGCATTTGGTTTGTTGTTTGGGGGTGCTTCAGTATTAGGCAGCCTTCTGCCCTCCCATGTTCATCTGAAAATATGTGTTCTCCCTGGAGTTGTTGTCCCCAGATGAGAGTTCCCTTGTGCTGCCTCAGTTGAATCTCCTTTACTTGACAGAGATGTGCCTGAGCAGCGGCCCTCCCCAGCCCTATCCCAAATCATACTTATTTTGCATAGGAGATACCATGGTCATGAAGATTGCTCTCCCAGGGTGAGGTTCATTCATTGCATTCTGGGTATGCTGACCCCTGTGATTTCCCCAAATGTGGGAAACTCGACTGCATTATTTGTGGTAGTGGGGGACTGTGTTTGTGCTTTCCTCTGGTCAGCTCTGGTAAAAGTCAGATTTATTTGTCTCAGATTTTCCTCTAGCCTTGTTCTTCTTTCGAGAGTTCCCTTGTGCTGCCTCAGTTGGATCTCCTTCACTTGACAGGGGGGTGCCCGAGCAGCGACCCTCCCCAGCTCTAGCCCAACTCCTACTTACCTGCCAGGTGAGATACTATGATCATGAAGGTGCTTCTCCCAGGGCAAGGCTCACCCATTGCACTCTGGGTGTGCTGCTCCTGTGATTTCCCCAAATGTGGGAAACTTGACTGCATAATTTGTGTTTCCCCTGGTCGGCTCTCGTATAATTCAGATCTCTTTGTCTCAGGTCTCTCTCCAGCCTAGTTTGCTGTCTGTTTCCACTTCTCTTTTCTTGAGCTGCTCCCTTCTATGCCCTTGCGCACTATCCTGACTTCTCCCGTCTGCTTACTTTGTGCCTTCCAACGCACAATGCAAACTACAGGTAGTGCTGCAGGGCCCACGCCCTTTTACTTGCCTTACAGAGTAGCTCTGGAGCTGTTACAGTGCCCAGCTGCTGCAAGAAATCAGCTTGAATGCTTCAGGGGCTGGGGCATAGCCAACATGAGCCCCACACCGAAGGAGGGTGGAGGTGTTTAATGCGAGCTAGGGGTCATCCAAGCGCCGCAAAAGGCCGCCATGCCCTGCACGCCCCTTTTCTCTTTTCATATGCAGACGAGGGTTGAAGCCAACTTTGACCCACTGCTTGGATGACATCACCATATGCAAATCCATCTGCTGCAGGACTTCCCCCAGGAATGCTTGCACTTGTTGTTGCATTTGGTTTGTTGTTTGGGGGTGCTTCAGTATTAAGCAGCCTTCTGCCCTCCCATGTTCATCTGAAAATATGTGTTCTCCCTGCAGTTGTTGTCCCCAGATGAGAGTTCCCCTGTGCTGCCTCAGTTGAATCTCCTTTACTTGACAGAGATGTGCCTGAGCAGCGGCCCTCCCCAGCCCTATCCCAAATCATACTTATTTTGCATAGGAGATACCATGGTCATGAAGATTGATCTCCCAGGGTGAGGTTCATTCATTGCATTCTGGGTATGCTGACCCCTATAATTTCCCCAAATGTGGGAAAGTCGACTGCATTATTTGTGGTAGTGGAGGACTGTGTTTGTGCTTTCCTCTGGTCAGCTCTGGTAAAAGTCAGATTTCTTTGTCTTAGATCTTCCTCTAGCCTTGTTCTTCTTTCGAGAGTTCCCTTGTGCTGCCTCAGTTGGATCTCCTTCACTTGACAGGGGGGTGCCCGAGCAGCGACCCTCCCCAGCTCTAGACCAACTCCTACTTACCTGCCAGGTGAGATACTATGATCAGGAAGGTGCTTCTCCCAGGGCAAGGCTCACCCATTGCACTCTGGGTGTGCTGCTCCTGTGATTTCCCAAAATGTGGGACACTTGACTGCATAATTTGTGTTTCCTCTGGTCGGCTCTCGTATAATTCAGATCTCTTTGTATCAGGTCTCTCTCCAGCCTAGTTTGCTGTCTGTTTCCACTTCTCTTTTCTTGAGCCGTTCCCTTCTATGCCCTTGCGCATTATCCTGACTTCTCCCGTCTGCTTACTTTGTGCCTTCCAACGCACAATGCGAACTACAGGTAGTGCTGCAGGGCCCACACCCTTTTACTTGCCTTAAAGAGCAGCTCTGGAGCTGTTACAGTGCCCAGCTGCTGCAAGAAATCAGCTTGAATGCTTCAGGGGCTGGGGCATTGCCAACATGAGCCCTACACCGAAGGAGGGTGGGGGTGTTTAATGCGAACTAGGGGTCATCCAAGCGCCGCAAAAGGCCGCCATGCCCTGCATAACCCTTTTCTCTTTTCATATGCAGATGAGGGTTCCAGCCAACTTTGGCCCACTGCTTGGATGACATCACTGTATGCAAATCCGTCTTCTGCAGACCTTCCCCAGGAATGCTTGTACTAGTTGTTGCATTTGGTTTGTTGTTTGGGGGTGCTTCAGTATTAGGCAGCCTTCTGCCCTCCCATGTTCATCTGAAAATATGTGTTCTCCCTGCAGTTGTTGTCCCCAGATGAGAGTTCCCTTGTGCTGCCTCAGTTGAATCTCCTTTACTTGACAGAGATGTGCCTGAGCAGCAGCCCTCCCCAGCCCTATCCCAAATCATACTTATTTTTCATAGGAGATACCATGGTCATGAAGATTGATCTCCCAGGGTGAGGATCATTCATTGCATTCTGGGTATGCTGACCCATATGATTTCCCCAAATGTGGGAAACTCGACTGCATTATTGACCATGGTATCTCCTATGCAAAATAAGTATGATTTGGGATAGGGCTGGGGAGGGCCGCTGCTCAGGCATATCTCTGTCAAGTAAAGGAGATTCAACTGAGGCAGCACAAGGGAACTCTCATCTGGGGACAACAACTGCAGGGAGAACACATAATTTCAGATGAACATGGGAGGGCAGAAGGCTGCCCAATACTGAAGCACCTTCAAACAACAAACCAAATGCAACAACTAGTGCAAGCATTCCTGGGGGAAGGCCTGCAGCAGATGGATTTGCATATGGTGATGTCATCCAAGCAGTGGGTCAAAGTTGGCTTCAACCCTCGTCTGCATATGAAAAGAGAAAAGGGGTGTGCAGGGCATGGCGGCCTTTTGCGGTGCTTGGATGACCCCTAGTTCGCATTAAACACCTCCACCCTCCTTCGGTGTGGGGCTCATGTTGGCTATGCCCCAGCCCCTTAAGCATTCAAGCTGATTTCTTGCAGCAACTGGAAACTGTAACAGCTCCAGAGCTGCTCTGTAAGGCAAGTAAAAGGGTGTGGGCCCTGCAGCACTACCTGTAGTTCGCATTGTGCGTTGGAAGGCACAAAGTAAGCAGACGGGAGAAGTCAGGAAAGTGCGCAAGGGCATAGAAGGGAGCAGCTCAAGAAAAGAGAAGTGTAAACAGACAGCAAACTAGGCTGGAGAGAGACCTGAGACAAAGAGATCTGAATTATACGAGAGCCGACCAGGGGAAACACAAAATATGCAGGCAAGTGTCCCACATTTGGGGAAATCGCAGGAGCAGCACACCCAGAGTGCAATGGGTGAGCCTTGCCCTGGGAGAAGCACCTTCATGATCATAGTATCTCACCTGGCAGGTAAGTAGGAGTTGGGCTAGAGCTGGGGAGGGTCGCTGCTCGGGCACCCCCCTGTCAAGTGAAGGAGATCCAACTGAGGCAGCACAAGAGAACTCTCGAAAGAGGAACAAGGCTGTCACAACTGAGGGCCTGAGCTGACGGGAGGCAGCCTCAGTTGTAGGGGCTGAGATGTACCGGAACCTGGGAGGTTGTATCAGACCCCTGGACATGTAAGTAACATGAATAATAACTGCCCGAAGGCGTGACCACGACAACTTGGATAAAAGTCAATGATGTTTATTATGACAACTCCGCAACACAGCAGCAGTAAAAGAAAACGTAAAAGTCAGCAAAGAATAAATACAGTTCCTGGGTACTACAGGATGGCAGGAGCCACAGGGCACTGGTAGTGTGAGATAGTTCTTATGATCTTCTAGATGGAAAGTCCTTACCAGGCCCGACTGTAGCAATGGAGATAACCCAGGATTGTGCCAGCTGGTGTTCCAGGAAAAGCTGGGTTGCTGAAGATAAAACAGCTGCTGTGGATACTGGCTGGAACCAGACTGTTGTTAGCACGGAGTGGATACTGGCTGGAACCAGTTAAATAATAAATGAACTTGGGAGCGATGAAATATGAACTGAAATGCAGAACTTGAGAGCGGAGAAATAATAATACCGGTGGAGAGTGGTAAAGTGTAGAAAGGACACCGGCCCTTTAAGGGAAGCTGTACTCTGCTGGAAGCTGAGCTGGAAGCAGGTAATGTTGTAGCTGGAAACAGATGAATCCACAATGGATTGGAGAGTCAGGCTACACCGCAGGTGGAATGCTGGTGCGGGTCTCTATGGTGGATGTCTTGAGACAGGAGCTGGAACCTGGAAGACAATCACAGGAGAGAGACAAACAGGAACTAGGTTTGACAACCAAAGCACTGACGCCTTCCTTGCTCAGGCACAGTGTATTTATACCTGCAGCAAGGAAGGGATTGGCTAGGCAATTATGCAGATTAACAATACTGAGAACAGATTGGTGGAAATGATCAGCTGACAGAATCCAAGATGGCTGCGCCCATGCAGACACTTGGAGGGAAGTTTGGTTTGTAATCCATGTGGTAATGAAAACAGTAATGGCGGCGCCGGCCACCGGAGACAGGAGGCGCCAGGCTGACAGATGCACATCCAACCACGCGGACACAGCGGAGGCCGCGGCGGACGTAATCGCCACTCAGACACTCTGCATGCAGAAGTTCAGGGACGGCGGCGGAGGCCGCGGGAGACGCCATGCCAGGTGTAATATGGCGTTTACTGTGACAGCGTCCCAGAGTGACAGGAGAGGATACAGGAATGTACACATCAGGATAAGATGGAATCCGGTCCTGGAGCGCTGAGCCAGCCTTAGGAGGCATCTGATGGGTAAGAAATGGCGTCCAGATACCCGGATCGTGACAGCACCCCCCCCTTTAGGAGTGGCCCCAGGACACTTCTTTGGCTTTTGAGGAAACTTGGAATGGAATCTCCGGACCAAGGCAGGAGCATGGACATCAGAAGCATTGGTCCATGAACGTTCCTCAGGACCATAACCTTTCCAGTCAATAAGATATTGTAGTTGACCGTAACAGTGACGTGAGTCCAGGATCTTGGCCACTTCATACTCAACGCCTCGTTGAGTTTGGACTTTCGGAGTTGGAGGAAGTGAGGAATGAAACCGATTCAAGATCAGCGGTTTCAACAGGGAAACATGGAATGTCCTGGGTATTTTTAAGAAGGGAGGCAACTGGAGTCTGTAAGCAACAGGATTGATGACTTGTTCAATCTTGAAAGGACCGATATAGCGAGGTGCAAACTTCATACTGGGAACTCTTAACCTCAAATTCTTCGTGGATAACCATACCCGATCACCCACCTTGAGAGCAGGAACTGCTCGACGCTTCTTATCCGCAAACTTCTTGTACCTGAACGATGCCTTGAGCAGAGCTGATCGTACGCTCTTCCAGATATTGGCAAACTGATGCAAGGTGATATCCACTGCGGGGACAGAAGTTGCTGGAAGCGGTTGGAACTCAGGGACTTTAGGGTGGAATCCAAAGTTAGTGAAGAATGGTGTTGAAGTAGATGAAGAATGATACTGGTTGTTATGACAGAACTCGGCCCAGGGAAGTAATTGAACCCAGTCATCTTGAGAGGAGGACACATAGATGCGGAGGAAGGCCTCCAAGTCCTGATTCACCCTCTCGGTTTGACCATTGGTCTGAGGATGGTAAGCCGTGGAAAACTTTAGCTTGACTTGGAGGACTTGACATAAACTTCGCCAGAATTTGGCTGTGAATTGAACTCCTCGATCTGAGATAATTTCTTCAGGAAGACCGTGGAGTCGGAAGATCTCTTGTATGAATACTTGAGCCAACTTGGAAGCTGACGGAAGACCGGTGAGAGGAATGAAGTGTGACATCTTGGTGAACCGGTCAACTACCACCCAGATGGTATTGAACTTGTTGCACATGGGTAAGTCTGTAATGAAATCCATCGACAAGTGGGTCCATGGTCGACAGGGAACGGATAGTGGAACCAGTTGCCCCGCAGGCGACTGGCGGGATACTTTATGTTGGGCACACTTTGGGCAAGATGCAATAAACTCCAAGACGTCCTTTTTCAGAGTTGGCCACCAATAGGACCTAGAGATAAAGTCCAGGGTTTTTTGGATACCTGTATGTCCGGCAAAACGGGAAGCATGGGCCCAATGCATGAGCTTCTTCCTTAGCATCGGCTTCACAAAACTTTTCCCTGATGGGGGCGTAGAGTCCATCCCTACCGTGGAGAATGCCAACGGATTTATAATAGGATGCTTGTCTGAAGACTCTGACTCATTTTCTTGCTCCCATGAGCGGGAAAGGGCATCGGCCTTGCGATTCTGAGAGCCCGGACAGAACTGGAGTTTAAAGTCGAACCTGGAAAAGAAAAGTGCCCATCTGGCTTGACGAGGGTTGAGACATTGGCCCTCATTCCGAGTTGATCGGTCGCAAGGCGAATTTAGCAGAGTTACACACGCTAAGCCGCCGCCTACTGGGAGTGAATCTTAGCTTCTTAAAATTGCGACCGATGTATTCGCAATATTGCGATTACTAACTACTTAGCAGTTTCAGAGTAGCTTCAGACTTACTCTGCCTGTGCGATCATTTCAGTGCTTGTCGTTCCTGGTTGACGTCACAAACACACCCAGCGTTCGCCCAGGCACTCCCACCGTTTCCCCGGCCACTCCTGCGTTTTTTCCGGAAACGGTAGCGTTTTCAGCCACACGCCCCTGAAACGCCGTGTTTCCGCCCAGTAACACCCATTTCCTGTCAATCACATTACGATCGCCGGAGCGATGAAAAAGCCGTGAGTAAAATTACTTTCTTCATAGTAAAGTTACTTGGCGCAGTCGCAGTGCGAACATTGCGCATGCGTACTAAGCGGATTTTCACTGCGATGCGATGAAAAATACCGAGCGAACAACTCGGAATGAGGGCCATTGTGCGCCCTTCAGGTATAAAAGGTTCTTGTGGTCTGTAAGTATGGTGATTGAATGAGAAGCTCCCTCCAACAGATACCTCCACTCTTCTAGAGCGAGCTTGATGGCTAGCAACTCCTGGTCGCCAATGGCATAGTTGCGCTCAGCTGGGGAGAACTTCCGGGAGAAGAAACTGCAAGGGTGTAAATGGCCATCTTTAGCCCTCTGAGATAACACCGCTCCTACTCCAACGGAGGAGGCATCCACCTCTAAGATGAAAGGAGAGTCGATGTCAGGCTGTTTCAGAACAGGCGCAGAGATGAACCTTTGTTTTAAAAGATGAAATGCTTGCATGGCTTCTTCAGACCACTTGGACGGGTTAGCACCCTTCTTAGTGAAAGCAGTAATAGGCGCCACAATGGTGGAAAAGTCTCGTATAAACTTTTGGTAATAGTTGGCGAACCCTAAGAACCTCTGGACCCCTTTGAGGGTTAAGGGTACCGGACAATTTTGGATTGCTTGTAGTTTCTCAGGATCCATCTCTAGTCCGGAACCGGACACAATGTACCCTAGAAACGGAATGGACTTGACTTCAAAGACGCATTTTTCTAATTTGCAATAGAGATGATTGACATGGAGACGGGACAGAACCTCTTTAACCCAAAAACGATGTTCCTCTAAATCGTTGGCAAAAATGAGGATATCGTCTAGATAGACCACGACATGACGGTATAGAATGTCTCTGAAGATCTCATTGACAAAATGCTGGAAGACAGCTGGAGCATTGCTCAATCCGAAGGGCATGACGAGGTACTCATAATGTCCGTCACGGGTGTTAAAGGCGGTCTTCCACTCGTCACCCTCACGGATCCGGATGAGATTGTATGCACCTCGCAAGTCCAGCTTTGTAAAGATGGTAGCTCCGCTAACTCTGTCAAAGAGCTCAGTAATCAGGGGTAAAGGATAACGGTTCTTGATGGTAATGTCGTTCAAACCTCTGTAGTCGATGCACGGCCGCAGACCACCATCTTTCTTTTTTACAAAAAAGAAGCCTGCGCCGGCTGGAGAAGAAGAATGTCGAATGAACCCCTTTGCTAGGTTCTCTTTAATATATTCCTCCATAGAATGCGTCTCAGGCAGAGACAACGGATAAGTTCGGCCTCGAGGTGGGACCTTCCCTGGAACGAGATCAATCGGACAGTTCCATTCTCTATGAGGAGGAAGGATATCAGCAGAAGCTTTACTGAACACATCCGTGAAATCTTGATATGGAGGAGGTGGAACATCAGACGACCTGGGGGAGGAAGAACAGACAGGCAATACTTTAAACAAACATGTCTCAGCACAGGAGGAACCCCATGCCAGGATTTGCGTAGTCGTCCAATCAATTGTAGGATTGTGAAGACGGAGCCATGGAAGGCCCAGGACCACAGGATGTGTGGCTCTTGGAATCACTAAAAAAGAAATAAGTTCGGAATGATGAACTCCCACTCTCAGACGAACTGGTAGAGTCCTTAAAGAAATAACTGCATCAAAAATTTTGCTGCCATCCACGGCAGTTAAAGAAATGGACGAAGGAAGTCTCTCGGTGGGTAGGGACCACCGTTTAACATAGGCTTCGGTAATAAAGTTCCCAGCTGCTCCGGAATCAAGGAGGGCAATGACGTTCCGATAACGTTGAGCAACTTGAAGCGAGACTGGGAGATTACAATCTTGAGGAGATGGAGAGGAGATCATTACTCCTAGCCGGCCCTCTCCTTGGCGAGCTAGGATTTGGAGTTTCCCGGACGTTTGGGACAGGCATTAATGGTGTGAGACGGAGCTGCACAATAGAGACAGAGAAACTCGGAGAGACGTCTTCGGCGCTCAGCAGGAGTTAAACGGGAACAGCCAAGTTGCATGGGCTCATCTTTAGATGGTGACAGTTGACGAGGAGGAGGAGCAGAAGATTTTGGAGCAGATGATCTTCCACGCTCAGTTGCTCTCTCTCTGAAACGTAAATCAACTTTCGTGCAGAGTGAGATTAGCTCATCTAACTTAGAAGGTAAGTCTCTGGTAGCTAACTCATCTTTAATACGCTCAGATAAGCCATGCCAGAATGCAGCATACAGGGCCTCGTCGTTCCATGCCAGTTCGGATGCCAGGATCTGGAACTGTATCAGATATTGTCCTACAGTACGTGACCCCTGGCGTAAACGGAGAATCTCGGATGAAGCTGAGGTTACCCGGCCTGGCTCGTCGAAGATGCGCCTGAATGTTGACACGAAGGCAGTGTAGGAAGATAGCAGGGTGTCGGACCTCTCCCATAACGGTGATGCCCAATCAAGGGCTGAGCCACTGAGAAGAGAAATAATGTAGGCAATTTTTGTACGGTCACTGGGAAAATTGCCAGGTTGTAGCTCAAACTGAATCTCACACTGGTTGAGAAATCCCCTGCAGAATCTTGGAGATCCGTCAAATTTTGCTGGCGTTGGAAGATGAAGACGTGGAGCAGAAATGGGTAAGGTGGGTGGGGTTATAGCTGGAGTCACTGTGGTTGACGCACCAGACGCGCCTGATCCACGGAGAGTTGTCTGAATCCCATCCAGCCGAGTAGAGAGATCCTGGAGACAGCGGATGATGTGGCCCTGTGCAGCCTCCTGATGTTCTAGTCGGGCTGCCAGTTCTTGCATCGGCCTGGCCGCTTGATCCTGGTCTCCGGCTGGATTCATTAGGTCAGTGCTTACTGTCACAACTGAGGGCCTGAGCTGACGGGAGGCAGCCTCAGTTGTAGGGGCTGAGATGTACCGGAACCTGGGAGGTTGTATCAGACCCCTGGACATGTAAGTAACATGAATAATAACTGCCCGAAGGCGTGACCACGACAACTTGGATAAAAGTCAATGATGTTTATTATGACAACTCCGCAACACAGCAGCAGTAAAAGAAAACGTAAAAGTCAGCAAAGAATAAATACAGTTCCTGGGTACTACAGGATGGCAGGAGCCACAGGGCACTGGTAGTGTGAGATAGTTCTTATGATCTTCTAGATGGAAAGTCCTTACCAGGCCCGACTGTAGCAATGGAGATAACCCAGGATTGTGCCAGCTGGTGTTCCAGGAAAAGCTGGGTTGCTGAAGATAAAACAGCTGCTGTGGATACTGGCTGGAACCAGACTGTTGTTAGCACGGAGTGGATACTGGCTGGAACCAGTTAAATAATAAATGAACTTGGGAGCGATGAAATATGAACTGAAATGCAGAACTTGAGAGCGGAGAAATAATAATACCGGTGGAGAGTGGTAAAGTGTAGAAAGGACACCGGCCCTTTAAGGGAAGCTGTACTCTGCTGGAAGCTGAGCTGGAAGCAGGTAATGTTGTAGCTGGAAACAGATGAATCCACAATGGATTGGAGAGTCAGGCTACACCGCAGGTGGAATGCTGGTGCGGGTCTCTATGGTGGAAGTCTTGAGACAGGAGCTGGAACCTGGAAGACAATCACAGGAGAGAGACAAACAGGAACTAGGTTTGACAACCAAAGCACTGACGCCTTCCTTGCTCAGGCACAGTGTATTTATACCTGCAGCAAGGAAGGGACTGGCTAGGCAATTATGCAGATTAACAATACTGAGAACAGATTGGTGGAAATGATCAGCTGACAGAATCCAAGATGGCTGCGCCCATGCAGACACTTGGAGGGAAGTTTGGTTTGTAATCCATGTGGTAATGAAAACAGTAATGGCGGCGCCGGCCACCGGAGACAGGAGGCGCCAGGCTGACAGATGCACATCCAACCACGCGGACACAGCGGAGGCCGTGGCTGACGTAATCGCCACTCAGACACTCTGCATGCAGAAGTTCAGGGACGGCGGCGGAGGCCGCGGGAGACGCCATGCCAGGTGTAATATGGCGTTTACTGTGACAGCGTCCCAGAGTGACAGGAGAGGATACAGGAATGTACACATCAGGATAACAGATGGAATCCGGTCCTGGAGCGCTGAGCCAGCCTTAGGAGGCATCTGATGGGTAAGAAATGGCGTCCAGATACCCGGATCGTGACAAAGGCTAGAGGAAGATCTGAGACAAAGAAATTTGACTTTTACCAGAGCTGACCAGAGGAAAGCACAAACACAGTCCCCCACTACCACAAATAATGCAGTCAAGTTTCCCACATTTGGGGAAATCACAGGGGTCAGCATACCCAGAATGCAATGAATGAACCTCACCCTGGGAGAAAAATCTTCATGACCATGGTATCTCCTATGCAAAATAAGTATGATTTGGGATAGGGCTGGGGAGGGCCGCTGCTCAGGCATATCTCTGTCAAGTAAAGGAGATTCAACTGAGGCAGCACAAGGGAACTCTCGAAAGAAGAACAAGGCTAGAGGAAGATCTGAGACAAAGAAATCTGACTTTTACCAGAGCTGACCAGAGGAAAGCACAAACACAGTCCCCCACTACCACAAATAATGCAGTCAAGTTTCCCACATTTGGGGAAATCACAGGGGTCAGCATACCCAGAATGCAATGAATGAACCTCACCCTGGGAGAACAATCTTCATGACCATGGTATCTCCTATGCAAAATAAGTATGATTTGGGATAGGGCTGGGGAGGGCCGCTGCTCAGGCATATCTCTGTCAAGTAAAGGAGATTCAACTGAGGCAGCACAAGGGAACTCTCATCTGGGGACAACAACTGCAGGGAGAACACTTATTTTCAAATGAACATGGGAGGGCAGAAGGCTGCCTAATACTGAAGCACCCCCAAACAACAAACCAAATGCAACAACTAGTACAAGCATTCCTGGGGGAAGGTCTGCAGAAGACGGATTTGCATACAGTGATGTCATCCAAGCACTGGGCCAAAGTTGGCTGGAACCCTCATCTGCATATGAAAAGAGAATAGGGGTATGCAGGGCATGGCGGCCTTTTACGGCGCTTGGATGACCCTTAGTTCGCATTAAACACCCCCACCCTCCTTCGGTGTGGGGCTCATATTGGCAATGCCCCAGCCCCTGAAGCATTCAAGCTGATTTCTTGCAGCAGCTTGGCACTGTAACAGCTCCAGAGCTGCTCTGTAAGGCAAGTAAAAGGGTGTGGGCCCTGCAGCACTGCCTGTAATTTGCATTGTGCATTGGAAGGCCCAAAGTAAGCAGACAGGAGGAGAAGTCAGGATAGTGCACAAGGGTATAGAAGGGAGGGGCTCAAAAAAAGAAGAAGTGGAAACAGACAGCAAACTAGGCTGGAGAGAGACCTGAGACAAAGAGATCTGAATTATATGAAAGCCGACCAGTGGAAATACAAATTATGCAGTCAAGTTTCCCACATTTGGGGAAATCACAGGGGCAGCACACCCGGAGTGCAATGGGTGAGCCTTGCCCTGGGAGAAGCACCTTCATGATCATAGTATCTCACCTGGCAGGTAAGTAGGAGTTGGGCTAGAGCTGGGGAGGGTCGCTGCTCAAGCACCCCCCTGTCAAGTGAAGGAGATCCAACTGAGGCAGCACAAGGGATCTCTCGAAAGAAGAACAAGGCTAGAGGAAGATCTGAGACAAAGAAATCTGACTTTTACCAGAGCTGACCAGAGGAAAACACAAACACAGTCCCCCACTACCACAAATAATGCAGTCGAGTTTCCCACATTTGGGGAAATCACAGGGGTCAGCATACCCAGAATGCAATGAATGAACCTCACCCTGGGAGAACAATCTTCATGACCATGGTATCTCCTATGCAAAATAAGTATGATTGGGATAGGGCTGGGGAGGGCCGCTGCTCAGGCACATCTCTGTCAAGTAAAGGAGATTCAACAGAGGCAGCACAAGGGAACTCTCATCTGGGGACAACAACTGCAGGGAGAACACATATTTTCAAATGAACATGGGAGGGCAGAAGGCTGCCTAATACTGAAGCACCCCCAAACAACAAACCAAATGCAACAACTAGTACAAGCATTCCTGGGGGAAGGTCTGCAGAAGACGGATTTGCATACAGTGATGTCATCCAAGCAGTGGGCCAAAGTTGGCTGGAACCCTCATCTGCATATGAAAAGAGAAAAGGGGTATGCAGGGCATGGCGGCCTTTTGCGGTGCTTGGATGACCCTTAGTTCACATTAAACACTCCCACCCTCCTTCGGTGTGGGGCTCATGTTGGCAATGCCCCAGCCCCTGAAGCATTCAAGCTGATTTCTTGCAGCAGCTTGGCACTGTAACAGCTCCAGAGCTGCTCTGTAAGGCAAGTAAAAGGGTGTGGGCCCTGCAGCACTACCTGTAGTTCGCATTGTGCGTTGGAAGGCACAAAGTAAGCAGACAGGAGGAGAAGTCAGGATAGTGCACAAGGGTATAGAAGGGAGGGGCTCAAAAAAAAAGAAGTGGAAACAGACAGCAAACTAGGCTGGAGAGAGACCTGAGACAAAGAGATCTGAATTATATGAAAGCCGACCAGTGGAAACACAAATTATGCAGTTAAGTGTCCCACATTAGGGGAAATTGCAGGAGCAGCACACCCAGAGTGCAATGGGTGAGCCTTGCCCTGGGTGAAGTACCTTCCTGATCATAGTATCTCACCTGGCAGGTAAGTAGGAGTTGGGCTAGAGCTGGGGAGGGTCACTGCTCGGGCACCCCCCTGTCAAGTGAAGGAGATCCAACTGAGGCTGCACAAGGGTACTCTCGAAAGAAGAACAAGGCTAGAGGAAGATCTGAGACAAAGAAATCTGACTTTTACCAGAGCTGACCAGAGGAAAGCACAAACACAGTCCCCCGCTACCACAAATAATGCAGTCAAGTTTCCCACATTTGGGGAAATCACAGGGGTCAGCATACCCAGAATGCAATGAATGAACCTCACCCTGGGAGAACAATCTTCATGACCATGGTATCTCCTATGCAAAATAAGTATGATTTGGGATAGGGCTGGGGAGGGCCGCTGCTCAGGCATATCTCTGTCAAGTAAAGGAGATTCAACTGAGGCAGCACAAGGGAACTCTCATCTGGGGACAACAACTGCAGGGAGAACACTTATTTTCAAATGAACATGGGAGAGCAGAAGGGTGCCTAATACTGAAGCACCCCCAAACAACAAACCAAATGCAACAACTAGTACAAGCATTCCTGGGGGAAGGTCTGCAGAAGACGGATTTGCATACAGTGATGTCATCCAAGCAGTGGGCCAAAGTTGGCTGAAACCCTCATCTGCATATGAAAAGAGAATAGGGGTATGCAGGGCATGGCGGCCTTTTGCGGCGCTTGGATGACCCTTAGTTCGCATTAAACACCCCCACCCTCCTTCGGTGTGGGGCTCATATTGGCAATGCCCCAGCCCCTGAAGCATTCAAGCTGATTTCTTGCAGCAGCTTGGCACTGTAACAGCTCCAGAGCTGCTCTGTAAGGCAAGTAAAAGGGTGTGGGCCCTGCAGCACTGCCTGTAATTTGCATTGTGCATTGGAAGGCCCAAAGTAAGCAGACAGGAGGAGAAGTCAGGATAGCGCACAAGGGTATAGAAGGGAGGGGCTAAAAAAAAAAAGAAGTGGAAACAGACAGCAAACTAGGCTGGAGAGAGACCTGAGACAAAGAGATCTGAATTATATGAAAGCCGACCAGTGGAAATACAAATGATGCAGTCAAGTTTCCCACATTTGGGGAAATCACAGGGGCAGCACACCCAGAGTGCAATGGGTGAGCCTTGCCCTGGGAGAAGCACCTTCATGATCATAGTATCTCACCTGGCAGGTAAGTAGGAGTTGGGCTAGAGCTGGGGAGGGTCGCTGCTCAAGCACCCCCATGTCAAGTGAAGGAGATCCAACTGAGGCAGCACAAGGGAACTCTCGAAAGAAGAACAAGGCTAGAGGAAGATCTGAGACAAAGAAATCTGACTTTTACCAGAGCTGACCAGAGGAAAACACAAACACAGTCCCCCACTACCACAAATAATGCAGTCGAGTTTCCCACATTTGGGGAAATCACAGGGGTCAGCATACCCAGAATGCAATGAATGAACCTCACCCTGGGAGAACAATCTTCATGACCATGGTATCTCCTATGCAAAATAAGTATGATTTGGGATAGGGCTGGGGAGGGCCGCTGCTCAGGCACATCTCTGTCAAGTAAAGGAGATTCAACAGAGGCAGCACAAGGGAACTCTCATCTGGGGACAACAACTGCAGGGAGAACACATATTTTCAAATGAACATGGGAGGGCAGAAGGCTGCCTAATACTGAAGCACCCCCAAACAACAAACCAAATGCAACAACTAGTACAAGCATTCCTGGGGGAAGGTCTGCAGAAGACGGATTTGCATACAGTGATGTCATCCAAGCAGTGGGCCAAAGTTGGCTGGAACCCTCATCTGCATATGAAAAGAGAAAAGGGGTATGCAGGGCATGGCGGCCTTTTGCGGTGCTTGGATGACCCTTAGTTCGCATTAAACACCCCCACCCTCCTTCGGTGTGGGGCTCATGTTGGCAATGCCCCAGCCCCTGAAGCATTCAAGCTGATTTCTTGCAGCAGCTTGGCACTGTAACAGCTCCAGAGCTGCTCTGTAAGGCAAGTAAAAGGGTGTGGGCCCTGCAGCACTACCTGTAGTTCGCATTGTGCGTTGGAAGGCACAAAGTAAGCAGACAGGAGGAGAAGTCAGGATAGTGTAGAAGGGTATAGAAGGGAGGGGCTCAAAAAAAAAGAAGTGGAAACAGACAGCAAACTAGGCTGGAGAGAGACCTGAGACAAAGAGATCTGAATTATATGAAAGCCGACCAGTGGAAACACAAATTATGCGGTTAAGTGTCCCACATTTGTGGAAATCGCAGGAGCAGCACACCCAGAGTGCAATGGGTGAGCCTTGCCCTGGGAGAAGTACCTTCCTGATCATAGTATCTCACCTGGCAGGTAAGTAGGAGTTGGGCTAGAGCTGGGGAGGGTCGCTGCTCGGGCACCCCCCTGTCAAGTGAAGGAGATCCAACTGAGGCAGCACAAGGGAACTCTCGAAAGAAGAACAAGGCTAGAGGAAGATCTGAGACAAAGAAATCTGACTTTTACCAGAGCTGACCAGAGGAAAGCACAAACACAGTCCCCCACTACCACAAATAATGCAGTCGAGTTTCCCACATTTGGGGAAATCACAGGGGTCAGCATACCCAGAATGCAATGAATGAACCTCACCCTGGGAGAACAATCTTCATGACCATGGTATCTCCTATGCAAAATAAGTATGATTTGGGATAGGGCTGGGGAGGGCCGCTGCTCAGGCATATCTCTGTCAAGTAAAGGAGATTCAACTGAGGCAGCACAAGGGAACTCTCATCTGGGGACAACAACTGCAGGGAGAACACTTATTTTCAAATGAACATGGGAGAGCAGAAGGCTGCCTAATACTGAAGCACCCCCAAACAACAAACCAAATGCAACAACTAGTACAAGCATTCCTGGGGGAAGGTCTGCAGAAGACGGATTTGCATACAGTGATGTCATCCAAGCAGTGGGCCAAAGTTGGCTGGAACCCTCATCTGCATATGAAAAGAGAATAGGGGTATGCAGGGCATGGCGGCCTTTTGCGGCGCTTGGATGACCCCTAGTTCGCATTAAACACCTCCACCCTCCTTCGGTGTGGGGCTATGCCCCAGCCCCTGAAGCATTCAAGCTGATTTCTTGCAGCAGCTGGGCACTGTAACAGCTCCAGAGCTGCTCTGTAAGGCAAGTTAAAGGGTGTGGGCCCTGCAGCACTACCTGTAGTTTGCATTGTGCGTTGGAAGGCACAAAGTAAGCAGACGGGAGAAGTCAGGATAGTGCGCAAGGGCATAGAAGGGAGCAACTCAAGAAAAGAGAAGTGGAAACAGACAGCAAACTAGGCTGGAGAGAGACCTGAGACAAAGAGATCTGAATTATACGAGAGCCGACCAGGGGAAACACAAATTATGCACTCAAGTGTCCAACATTTGGGGAAACCGCAGGAGCAGCACACCCAGAGTGCAATGGGTGAGCCTTGCCCTGGGAGAAGCACATTCATGATCATAGTATCTCACCTGGCAGGTAAGTAGGAGTTGGGCTAGAGCTGGGGAGGGTCGCTGCTCAGGCACCCCCCTGTCAAGTGAAGGATATCCAACTGAGGCAGCACATGGAAACTCTCGAAAGAAGAACAAGGCTAGAGGAAGATCTGAGACAAATAAATCTGACTTTTACCAGAGCTGACCAGAGGAAAGCACAAACACAGTCCCCCACTACCACAAATAATGCAGTCGAGTTTCCCACATTTGGGGAAATCACAGGGGTCAGCATACCCAGAATGCAATGAATGAACCTCACCCTGGGAGAACAATCTTCATGACCATGGTATCTCCTATGCAAAATAAGTATGATTTGGGATAGGGCTGGGGAGGGCCGCTGCTCAGGCACATCTCTGTCAAGAATTTATAAAGTCTATACATATATATAACCAAATGTCAATATATATATATAGAACCCAGCGCTCCTATCAAAACTTATCTATTTCACCAATTTGTTGCTTATTTAATCTTTATACATCTATTAATTTTCACCATATATTATAAAATGCTGCTCCCATAGGTAGTACTGTTCTACCAATAATAAACCAAATTTTAAAGATAATCACATTTGTTATAAAGGGAGCGCAAAAAATAAAATATACAAGCTCTTTATTTTAAAAAAATATATATAGACAGAAGAAACCCACATTCAATAAAATACAATGGAGTCAACATATATAGGCACCACTATCCATATCTAAATGTAATCAGGATCTATTTCATATTGCCCTTGATGACAACGGAATGTTTATTAAAGTGTCCAAAAAATCCTCCTGGATACAGCTGTTGTAATTTATTCGTTACTTTCCAATTGTAATTGATACATTAAATTCCTTCTTGTGGATGAACAGCAACAGTTGTAACCAACGCCTCTTATTTACTGCAGTTAAAGTTCATATGTAACTCACGTGAGTAATGAAAGAAAACAGGGGGAGAGCGCTGTGATGGTTGGTGAAACACAGCGGTATGCTACGACCCCCGTTAACCGTGGCTGGATCATATTGGCACTCGCGGTCGGGATATTTCTCCCTGCCGTGGGGTAGAGACCTCCTTTTGCTCGGTCTCAAATTGCTTTTTCCCCTTCACCGCTGTCTTTACATCAGACGTCCGCCGTGATGTAGCTCGTTCATGAACGGGCTTATATCTCAGCAATCAGAGTGTCCTGTAATCACCTTTCTTACTTGTTTCTCCGCTGTTATCCAAGAGCGGTTTCGTCAGAGGATACATCAGCAGCCTAGCAGGCTCTTTTTAAAATGCACCGGACCAATAGCATTACTAATTAGTTGATTGGATACATACATGTACTAATTGGATGCATACATGTAATGACTCACATATGGAACAACTTTCTAATTGCAATTGCACATATAAAGGCATTTCATAATATAAAAATAAGCAACATGGTGATTAAAAATAATAATAAAATAAGCAACAAGGTGGTTTAAAAAATAACAGAAAATATATAATCTATATACAGATTAACCTATAATCTTTCAATCAATACCTCATATCTATAATCACATATACATAATTCAGAGACTCAGCACTAAGGATCCCCATTTACTTATATAAAACTGTCAAAGTCAGAAAAATATCACTATGCACACTGCCATATCTGCACCTCATGCGAGCTCCCGCTGCGCGTGCAAGAGCTCTCCCGTGCGTGCGCATACTCGCAGTCGCGTGCACCCGCAGGCGCACGATATGCGGATTTACGGTAGAGTTTGTATGCGTCTAGCGGGCGACTCAATCGATATATATTTTAACCATATAATGTATTTTGTAGATTATGGTCCCTTTGATAGAATCTGAAAGTTTAGTTAATATAGCATGTTCATGGACAGAGAGATCCCTCTTTGTTTGATATGAAGGGTCAGACATGAGTCATACAGTGGTGTTTAGTATCCATCGGAAGAGTATTTAATTAGCAATATTCCGGTGTTGGTTTGAAGCAGATTAATCGCTCGTGCGAATAGTTATGGACATAAGAAGTTTATGAACTTTTACTATTATTTGCACTTACTTATCCATGCGGCGGGAAACCTAGTTTCCCACCCACCTGAGCAGTTGGAAATAGTCACAGCCCACCTGTATGAATCAACCTATAACCTTTTGTTATAATGCGAAGACGAATTCCTGTGTCCAATGAACAATGAGATTGTAGGGACCATTGAATTGTATTGTGTGTGTGGGGCATAAATAGACAAGCCGATCACATCCAGCTCTCACTCTTCAACGGTTCTCATTGCTGATAATCGGGAGCTGGATATCCAGAGGCGCATGCGATCGTTCCCCTTGGGCGTAAGTTTTTCTCCGCAATCATATTGTCTTTATTGGTATTGTGGGCCATATCTCTCTCTCCTCTCCTCTTTCTCTCATTTTTTTCCTTAAACGTACTTGTATTGTATTGTATTTCCTGTGTAGTTATCTGGTTAGTTAGTCTATGTTATATTGGTAGTGTATGACTTGTATTGTATTATTCTTTTGCAAGTATAACATTCATATAAGGCGTTAGACCCTAAGCCCGGCATTTGTGTATTTCTTATGGTGTTAAGTATTCTCAGGTCTGTCGGAGACGCTCGAACAGCTTTAAGTTAATAAGGTTACATTGTGTTGCATCTACACCCCACCATTACACTAAGGTTTTTCCTGTATAATACATTGTTCATGGTTTACATGTAAAGGTTTAACATTGTGAGCGTCTGCGCCGCTGGTGATCTCCTCGTGGTCCCGAGCGTACGCTACGCTAAGCGATTGTTATGCAACGTGCGTACCCTTACGGTACTCCAGACGTCAATAGCGTACAGTGTTCTTAGGCCTCTTAAAGGGTTTTAAGTAAGATAAATATTTAGCTTTATCAATTGGCGGCTCGTCCGTCCTTCACATATCTGCACTAGGTAATTTCAGCAGACATTATCCATCAGCAAATGGCGGGAGGTCATATTCCTCGTAGTGCTGTCTGGATAAGCGTCTGCTTCGCTTAGAAAAGGGTGCTGAGGGAATCCGGAACCGGAGGTAAGAACAACACGCTAGTGTCTTTTAAAACTGTTTATTTCTGTCTTGCGTACGCACGCACATATCTGCATTTCTTTTCATTTTCGTGTATTTTCATATATCACTCTTCTGTTTGCCATTTTATAATTGATAAACGTGCTAAGAGAGATTTGCCGCTATTTCATAGTTAAAGAGTAAAAGTAATACATTAAGGTGTAAATTGAAAAGCACGCACGCAGCTCTACCTAAAGATACAAGGAGAGATTAGTGTGGTGTTCGGTAGATGATCGAGGATCATCTACATTGATAAACGTGTAAAATTGTGTTACGGTGGATATTTGCTTTGTGTACACGTGTCTCTAACAAAGGGTGAGACTCGCGTACGCAACTCAAAGGCCGACGCACGCAGCGTATATTACGCAACGGAGCGTCCGGGTACGCCCACGTAACTCAAATCACACGCTAGTGTTATTGTAACAGGCGAAAAGGTGGCAACGCGATAAATAGCGCAAATCTATTTTAGTGTCCGAAATTTAGATTAACAGATCCTTCTCCAAATTTACAACACATCTGGTCTAAAGGAAAGAAAATTTCTGCGCAGAAATAGAAATAGAAACAAAAGTGTACATGTGGTGAGTGAGTGTTTGCATATATAAGTTTATACAATTTTTTGAGGTTGAACCACAAGAAGTCGAGTTCTCGCAGGGTACATACATGTAAGTGACGTGCATGGTGGCAAGGGAGGCATCCTTTGTTAAACATAAAATCTGAGCATTAGAGTATAGCAGACCAGGAGGTCTATTGTAGCACAGACCAGGAGGTCCGGAATTGACCAGGAGGTCCAGGTACAGCAGACAAGGAAGTCCGCTATAAATAGAGAAAAGAGCACAACCCAGGGGGTTGGTGCAGAACCCATATAGGCCATTAAAGCTCATGCTGAAGGAATTCGCAGCCGCAATTTTCGATTCCACTGGTCGCTCTGCACATAAGATTAGTTGCTTATGTGCAGACTGATTGTACCGCACGTAATTGTGTGCATTAGTTAATCTGACCAGTACCATTTGTGTACGAAACGGGTCATAAACACTATTTGTACATTCTGACGTGATTTGTGTAATTTTTTATTTTCTGAAGGGAAGTTCGCTGGTCACTCAGGAATTATCCAACAACCAACAGTTACTGGAAAGGGTTAATGCTCTGCGGATCACACTCACATGTTCCAGTAAACGAAGGTTCATAGGGGCCCTGGGTCGAGTACACCAGCACTAGGGCAGTGTGTAGGTCGTATTGGTCGGCGTGGGCGAGTGAGTGGGGTACTCGGTAAACCGCCACCGTCAGCCTATCTTGAACATTTTGGTTTTTGTAAGGGTTCGCTGAAGACCCTGATTGAAGGTCAGAGGTGGTGAAAGCAACACCTACAGGTATGGGGGCCAATTGTTCAGGTAGGGGGCGATCAACCTCGGTTCGGGTTGATTCAGTAAACCGACCAATCGGGTCGGCAAGGTACGTAATGTGTGAAAAATACGGTTCACACACAGAGGTTTTATGTGATGAATGGGAGAGAATGACGGTACATGACGGGGAGAAGTTCCCAAGAGTAGGCAGCTTTAGCCCAGAAGTGTTACAAAATCTTAGGAGGAGGATATGTCTCATTAAATCAACAAAGAGACGGATTAAACATTATGATTATTTGCAGTTATGGCAACAGGAGGGTGAAATACAGAGAGAATTGGCTCAGGCAGCGGGATCTAACCCTATCAGGAAACTGATAGCCACGGCACCGCCGCCACCATACATATCAGGAGAGAAATCGGTTGCGGAGAATGACGCATTAGGGTGTAACAAACAAACACTTAGCAACTGTGTAAATGTTAATAAGTTAACCAATGCAAGTATTAACCCGTGCAAGTTGTACCCTGTTTTGAACTTTCCCCAGGAGTGTGATCAAGAGGACGAATCGGCAACAATATCGGCGCTCTCTCTAGCAGCCACCATATCAGAAACAACAGTAGGCACGGCCCAACCCTTAAGATTAGTAACAAAGGCCCCTAGCGGAGGGACAGGTGAGGTCGTATCAACAGGTAAGTACGGCACCATACACTATGCTGAAACCATTTCACCACAGGCTGTAGAATCTACACAGAATGATGTTATTAAACTTGCTCCCGTTAGGGTAATAGCAGTTCCAAATGGGAAAACGGACACTACAGGAGTCACTCCTATCAGGAACATTGCCATGTACAGCCCGTTTTCCCGAATGGAATTAAGAACCATAGTGTCTGAATTCCCTGACCCTAGGAAAGACTTAGTTGCTAGCCAGAAATACATCAGAGACCTAGGGAACACTTTAGAGCCCAATAACAAAGACTGGCAGGTATTGCTGAGGGCTTGTTTACCCTCCAATGTCGACTCGGCTCAATTTTTAGCTGACTGTGGATTGGATCAGGATGTACCTCTTACAGATGTGTACAACAAAGACAATGTAAAAAGGATAAGTTTACAGTTAAAGGAGTATTTTCCAGCTGTAGTTAAATGGAACAAGATTTTCTCCATTAAACAAAAGGAGTCAGAAACAGCTGCAGAGTATTTTCACAGGGCATTACTAGATATGGCAAAATACACAGGCATAGAGGACATTAAAACAAACATAAACCATCGAGAAGTAGCAGTATCTGTACTAATGGATGGTTTAAAAGAGGCATTAAAGACAAGGGTACAGACCACACAACCATGTTGGCGAGGTCTGTCGGTGGCTACTTTGAGAGAGGCAGCTGTGGATCACGATCGGAATATCACCAGACACAGGGAATTACAAGGTGATAAGTTAATGGCCGTAAGTATACAGGCCCTGACCACAAGGCAGCCTTTGTATAAATCACCAAACCCTGTGGGTAAGTCGAATGTGGTAACCTGTTATTTCTGTCATAGAGAGGGACACTTTGAACGAGACTATAAATCGAGAAACATACAAAAGTCTTATCAACCCCCTAGACAACGACACGACACACGACATTGGGAGCAGGGTCCGCAGAAACGGAGTTATGAGCCACATGCAGGGGAAACAAAAAGATACCCCCCGAACAGAGACTGGCAAGCCTCTGGCAGTTCCCAGTTAACCCCTTCACAAGTAGTTGCTGCCAGCGGGATTCAGGGAGGTCACCATACCCAATAGGGGTGTGGCCATACCTGTAATCTGCAGCCAGTAAAATTGATTGCAAGTCTTGGTAGTGAACCCGAAATTGCAATTGATGTAGCTGGTAAAACATTAAACTTTCTTGTAGATACGGGGGCGGCCAAATCAGTGATAAATTCGACAGTGGGCATGAGAACCACTGGTAAGACAATTCCAGCCATGGGAGTAACGGGAGTAGTCCAGCATTACCCTGCTAGCAAACCAGCCGAGATTACAATAGGGCCTTTACATACCAAGCATTCCTTTTTGCTGGCTGCATCGGCACCGACAAATCTCTTGGGAAGAGACTTATTGTGTAAAATGGGGTGCGTCATTTATTGTACTCCTGAAGGTGTATTCTTGGACATACCTGAGAATCACGCTCAGGAAGTGCGAGACATGTTAGACTCCCCATCAAAATTAATGTCACATACCATTATGACAAATAGGACTCCATCCCAAGTAGAAGAAATGACATCCCAGATACCAGAGTCACTGTGGACTAAAGACGGACAAGACACTGGATTGATGGCAAACGTAGCTCCAGTAGTTGTGCAAGTAAAAGATGGTAGGATAGCTCCAAAAATCCCACAATACCCTCTGAAGCCAGAGGTGGAGTTAGGAGTATACCCAGTAATAGAGCGCTTGCTACAACAGGGCATCCTGGTAAGAACATCCAGCACAGCCAATAGTCCCATCTTCCCTGTGAAAAAGAGTGGGGGGAGGGGTTACCGGCTAGTGCAGGATTTAAGGGGGATTAACAAAATAGTTGAGAGTCAGTTCCCCGTAGTGCCAAATCCAGCTGTCATCCTTATGCAAATCCCTCCCACTGTGAAATTTTTCACTGTTATTGACCTCTGCTCCGCTTTCTTTTCGGTACCTCTGCACCCTGACAGCCAATATTTGTTTGCATTTACATACAGAGGAGTCCAATACACATGGACTCGATTACCACAAGGTTTCATAGACAGTCCAAGTATATTTTCCCAGGCTTTGCATGATTGTTTACAGTCTTTCCAACCAGAGAGTGGATCAATATTGATACAGTACGTGGATGATTTACTACTGTGTTCAGATTCATTGGAAGCATCCCTGAAGGATACGAAACAGCTCCTGTTTCATCTTTCAGACACAGGACACAAGGTTTCCAAAGACAAGTTGCAATTATGCCAAACTAAAGTAAAATATTTGGGACACTGTCTAACACAAGGACTGAGACACCTGACCGCTGATAGAATTCAAGCAATTAGAGACATGACTCTGACTCAAACCCAGCAACAGATCAGAACGTTTTTAGGAATGTGTGGGTATTGCCGTAACTGGATCCCAGGATTTTCCATTCTAGCATTACCTTTGCAGGAGATGGTCTCCTCAAACAAGCCTGATCGGATTTCGCACACAGACGAGTCCGAGATGGCATTTGAGAGACTTAAACAGTGCCTAACGCAGGCACCAGCATTAGGTATGCCAGACTATGGGAAACCCTTTGAGCTGTACGGAACAGAAAGTGCTGGTTGCGCAGCAGGCGTCCTAACCCAAAAGCACGGTGATGCCAGCAGGCCGGTAGCATACTACAGCGCTCAGCTAGATACGGTAGCGCGATCCCTCCCCACATGCTTGCGAAGCGTTGCTGCGATAGCATTGCTAGTAACGAAAAGCGAAGATGTAGTGCTAGGTCACAACCTCACAATTCATACACCACATGCAGTGTCAGCCTTGCTAAATTCTGCCCAAACCAGACACGTCTCATCAGCGCGGTTTACAAGATGGGAATTGGCACTAATGGCCCCCGTAAACATCACCATAAGGAGATGCAGTGCATTAAATCCTGCAACATATCTCCCAGGTGTGCCTGGACAGGCACAAAGGGTGGAGGATGAGAGTGGTGGGGAAGGAGAATTTAATACAAAGGAGGACACACATGATTGTATGGAATATTTGACCCAAAATTTTACCGCAAGGCCTGACATCAGTGACAACCCACTGGAAGATGTAGATCTTACCTTCTACACGGATGGTAGTTGTCACAGACAGTCGGACTCGGGAGACTTGTGTACTGGATACGCAGTCGTAGATGATCAAGGCACCATAGAAGCAGAACCGCTAGGCCCACCTCACTCAGCCCAGGTTGCTGAACTGGTCGCCCTAACCAGAGCATGTGAATTGGCTAAGGGCAAATCAGCCAATATCTACACCGACTCTAGATACGCATTCGGGGTAGTCCATGATTTCGGAGCCCTATGGCGCCTCAGAAATTTCATGACGGCAGCTGGTACACCGGTAGCGCATGCAGCTCACATCAAAAGGCTTCTAGCAGCGATACAGGAACCCGACAGAGTGGCTGTTATCAAGTGTAAAGCACACACATATAGCCAGGACCCAGTATCACTTGGTAACAGCCGAGCAGACGAAGCTGCTAAGTTAGCAGCTGGTACCCCCAGACAGACAGACACCACACAACTGATGGTATTTAATACCATCAACACACAGAAGTTGTGTGAGATGCAAAATTTGTGTTCCACACAGGAAAAGGCAGTCTGGAAGGCAAAAGGATATGGCCAGGAGTCCTCAGGACTCTGGACGGATGGACAGGGTAAACCAGTGGCCCCCAGAGCATATCTTCCATGTTTAGCTGAGGCAGCACACGGGCTGACTCATCTGGGCAAGGAGGGAATGTGCAAGTTGGTAAGAGCATATTGGTGCGCCCCAGGATTTTCATCTCATGCAGGTAAGAGAGCAATGTCATGCCTTACCTGTTTGAGGAAGAACATCGGAAAGGCAATACCAACAGAACCATCTCATATCCCACCTACAGGCGGCCCTTTTCAGGTAATACAGATTGACTTTATTCAATTACCCCCTTGTCGAAATTTGAAATATGTACTTGTTTGTATAGATGTATTCTCAAATTGGGTTGAAGCATTTCCTGCGGCCACAAATACCACTATGTTTACTGCTAAGAAAATTGTGCAGGAATTTGTGTGTAGATATGGTATCCCTAGAATAATCGAAAGTGATAGGGGTACCCATTTTACAGGTGATGTCTTTCAAGGAATGTGTAAGTTGATGGGAATTGATAGTAAGCTGCACACTCCATACCGTCCACAGGCGAGTGCGAAGGTGGAAAGAGTGAACAGCACTATTAAAAATAAACTGAGCAAAGTTATGGCAGAAACAGGATTGGCATGGCCAGAAGCTTTACCCATAGTACTGTACAGCATCAGAACCACTCCCAGGTCCCCTCTTAATCTGTCTCCCTTTGAAATCTTGTTTGGTCGACAACCGCATGTTATGATTAACCCTCAGGATGATTTGAAGTGTAACAATGAAGTGACTGTAAAGTACCTGATTAACATGAGTAAACAGCTAAGGAATCAAAATGATAATTTGAAGTTATTGATTCCTGATTTACCAGATAGTAATTGTCATGACATTGAACCTGGGGATTATGTAATGATACGGAATTTTCTACGCTCAGGTTGCCTTATTGACAGATGGTCAGACCAAGTCTTATTGACTAGCACTACAGCATTGAAGGTTGTCCAGAGAGAGACTTGGGTTCATTCGTCCCATTGTAAGAAGGTTGCTGATCCAGAGAGGTCCCGTGATAAGGAACAGACGGTAGAGGAAGTTGTATCACTGGAGTGTCTGTTCCAGGAGGACTGAGGCGGCACCTGAGCATTGAAAATCACAAGATCAAAAGCAGTTGTCGATTCCCTGTTCCCTTTTATTGTTTTTCTCCACTTCCCATCCCCTCTCCCTCAAATTATTTTTCCCCCTTCTCATTCTTCTTCGTTTCCTCCTATAAGATGGACTTGCCCCAAGAGACTGTGATCCGGATTTTCCTGTTGACCATGATGTTGACCAGAGCAGTCTGTTCCGGCGAGAGTACCATGGAGGTCGAGAAAGGTTCTGGAATGGGTTCTGATGACAAAGATGGAGGCGTAGTTTTCCAAGAACAACTTAACCAACAAGTAAAGGCGAGTATCAGAAAACGATCCGATAGCATTGACAATAGAAGGAATTGTGAAGGATTGTTAGCTGAAGAAAACTGTATCT
This sequence comes from Pseudophryne corroboree, assembly GCF_028390025.1. Lineage (NCBI taxonomy): Eukaryota > Metazoa > Chordata > Amphibia > Anura > Myobatrachidae > Pseudophryne > Pseudophryne corroboree. The sequence goes on from NW_026967611.1 coordinate 242,233, forward strand.
GTAGGCTCTGTGACAATGTAGTTGAGGATGGGTGCATCAAGAAATGCCAATCCAGTTTTAATATCCACATGGACCGGCAGCCCTTGAGTGACTATCACTCCTTAGTGGGTAGTGTGTTAAATCAAACAGATTGTTGGGTATGCTCTCAAGTACCTCAAGGTCATAGCAAATCAGGACAAGTACCATTTCCTTTAATGGTAGGGGAGGTACTTGAGCTAAAGGGTGGGGGACCGGTGGACAGGAGGTTTAATATCTCCAGTCCTCCTAGTTTGAAGCTCCACCAATATCATGTGGATAGATCCCTAATATGTTTTAACATTTCCAATCCCCGAAAGCCGGGAAATTGGGAAGTGTCATGGAGTAACCAAACCATGACCTTTTCATATAGAGCAGATAGAATGCCGACAGATACAGAGCTTATACGCCACATAGCCAGTAGAGAAAAATCTTTCCGATATAGGTATACCCTAGGAAGTAGGATTACGAGAGTTGGAGAGGTATCACCAGGATACTGTGCACATATCGTACAAACTGATACGTGTACCAGACAGATGGGAGAATTAGGGTTAGGAGATTTCACATGGAAGATGTGTAATATGGTTATGTCCTACTCCGTCCCATATGTTCTCCCCGATGATGCCTATTTCATATGCGGGAGGAAGGCGTATAAGTGGCTTGCCCCAAACTCTGAAGGATTGTGTTATATTGGAAAAGTACTGCCTGAAGTAATGACTGTATCACATGCCAAAATGAAAGATATACACCGTGGTGCCCAAGCTCCTTATACTCATACTCATTACGAGCACGTAGTTAAACGGCACCTGATAGAAAGAACAGAGCATCCGGCCTCTGACATGATCCATGAATCCACCGGGATTCAGGTTCTACTCGCGTTAGACATCACTCGCACCGCCAGAGGAGTGTTGAATTATAAATACATATCTGCGCTTGCAAATTTGTTAGACAATATCACAGAAATGTATGCTGACACTTTTAGGTATACTGGAAGAGAGCTTCAAGCTTATAAAACAGAACTGGTTCAGCATAGAATGGTTCTTAATTATCTCACAGCAGTAACAGGTGGATATTGTGTCACACTGGCAACGCAGTACGGCGTGAAATGCTGCACATATATAACGAATAGTACCGAGGATCCGGTCGAGGTCATAGACCAAAAGATGGACGATATTCTCCAATTAAAGTGGGAATTTCGCAGGAGACACAATCTCACCCTTGCTGCTGTGGGTAATGAGCTGACTGGTTGGGTGTCATGGTTGAACCCGTGAAATTGGTTCTCTGGTTTAGGAGAATGGGCTCAAGGAGTCATAATGGATGTAGGGAAGTTTCTTCTATGTATCTTAGGTGTTGTCATAACGATTGGCTTGACATTTAGATGCGGTCAGGCTTTAATGAAGTGCAAACGTAGTACCAGGGTAATGAGTCTAAGGAGTGAGGAAATTGTAATTCCAATGGATTTGATTTATGACCCAACTGTAGAAACAATGATGTGATGAAAATGCGATTATACGGTCCGTTTCTTTCACCTGTTTTTCCGGTTTTTCCAAGGTAAAAAGACCCACTTTTTGACGAGGAATTTGATGACCCTGTATACAGACAACTGATGGATTAAAGAAGAAGTTTTGACAACCTTATACACAGATATTTGATGAACTATGCCATAGACCCCCAGTTTCCCTAGAAATTTTAAAATTACGCTAGCCCAACACTTTTGTAAGTCTATGGACATTGACAAAGCTTTTTGCCCACACCTTTTGACAAAAGCCCAAAGAAGACTGCATTCAACAGACACCGAACAAGACTTCAACCGACAAATGTTCATTAACCTGACATAGAATACCACTGCATTTACCATAATTGTGTCTTATCTTCATCTCTACAACCTTCAGGTAATTACACACATAGGGGTAAATTTACTAAGGTCCCGATTTTGACCAAGATGCCGTTTTTTTTATCAAAGTGTCATCTCGGTAATTTACTAAGCAATAATCACGGCAGTGATGAGGGCATTAGTAATTTTTTGGAAGTCCAACAATAAAAATACAAATGAATACACCATCGGTCAAAACGCGGCTGTTTAAGTATGAATCTCGGTAATTTACTAAGAAGTGCAAAGCAAAAAAAAAACAAACACTGCCGTGAAAAATTACAACTCGTAAAAAAGTGCTAAAAAAAAACAGACCTGCTTTTTTAATCCGTGATTGTATAGGCATGCACGGATCCATGAGATCCGTGCATGTATATCAGTGGGAAGGGGTTGGAAAGTGGTTATTTTCTTTAAAAAAATTGCGTGGGGTCCCCCCTCCTAAGCATAACCAGCCTCGGGCTCTTTGAGCCGATCCTGGTTGCAGAAATATGGGGAAAAAATTGACAGGGGTTCCCCCATATTTAAGCAACCAGCATCGGGCTCTGCGCCTGGTCCTGGTTCCAAAAATACGGGGGACAAAAAGAGTAGGGGTCCCCCGTATTTTTAAAACCAGCACCGGGCTCCACTAGCTGGACAGATAATGCCACAGCTGGGGGTCACTTTGATATAGTGCCCTGCGGCCGTGGCATCAAAAATCCAACTAGTCACCCCTGGCCGGGGTACCCTGGGGGAGTGGGGACCCCTTCAATCAAGGGGTCCCCCCCCCAGCCACCCAAGGGCCAGGGGTGAAGCCCGAGGCTGTCCCCCCCCCTTCCAATGGGCTGCGGATGGGGGGGGCTGATAGCCTTTTGTGATAATGAAAATATATTGTTTTTAGTAGCAGTACTACAAGGCCCAGCAAGCCTCCCCCGCATGCTGGTACTTGGAGAACCACAAGTACCAGCATGCGGCGGAAAAACGGGCCCGCTGGTACCTGTAGTACTACTACTAAAAAAATACCCAAAAAAAGACAAGACACACACACCGTGAAAGTAAAGATTTATTACATACATGCACACAAACATACATACATACTTACCTTATGTTCACACGAGGGTCTGTCCTCTTCTCCAGTAGAATCCAAGGGGTACCTGTTGAATAAATTCTACTCACCAGATCCCGGGTCCCAGGGTCCTCGGGGCAACCATTTGTAATCCAGGTACTTGCATAAAATAACAAAACGGAAAGCCGAGCCACGAACTGAAAGGGGCCCCATGTTTTCACATGGGACTCCTTTCCCCGAATGCCAGAAACCCACTCTGACTTCTGTCTAAGTGGGTTTCTTCAGCCAATCAGGGAGCGCCACGTTGTAGCACCCTCCTGATCGGCTGTGTGCTCCTGTACTGAGTGACAGGCGGCACACGGCAGTGTTACAATGTAGCGCCTATGCGCTCCATTGTAACCAATGGTGGGAACTTTCTGCTCAGCGGTGACGTCACTTTAGGTCAACCGCAGGGCAGAAAGTTCCCACCATTGGTTACAATGTAGCGCATAGGCGCTACATTGTAACACTGCCGTGTGCCGCCTGTCACTCAGTACAGGAGCACACAGCCGATCAGGAGGGTGCTACAACGTGGCGCTCCCTGATTGGCTGAAGAAACCCACTTAGACAGAAGTCAGAGTGGGTTTCAGGCATTCGGGGAAAGGAGTCCCATGTGAAAACATGGGGCCCCTTTCAGTTCGTGGCTCGGCTTTCCGTTTTGTTATTTTATGCAAGTACCTGGATTACAAATGGTTGCCCCGAGGACCCTGGGACCCGGGATCTGGTGAGTAGAATTTATTCAACAGGTACCCCTTGGATTCTACTGGAGAAGAGGACAGACCCTCGTGTGAACATAAGGTAAGTATGTATGTATGTTTGTGTGCATGTATGTAATAAATCTTTACTTTCACGGTGTGTGTGTCTTGTCTTTTTTTGGGTATTTTTTTTAGTAGTAGTACTACAGGTACCAGCGGGCCCGTTTTTCCGCCGCATGTTGGTACTTGTGGTTCTCCAAGTACCAGCATGGGGGGGAGGCTTGCTGGGCCTTGTAGTACTGCTACTAAAAACAATATCTTTTCATTATCACAAAAGGCTATCAGCCCCCCCATCCGCAGCCCATTGGATGGGGGGGGGACAGCCTCGGGCTTCACCCCTGGCCCTTGGGTGGCTGGGGGGGGGACCCCTTGATTGAAGGGGTCCCCACTCCCCCAGGGTACCCCGGCCAGGGGTGACTAGTTGGATTTTTGATGCCACGGCCGCAGGGCACTATATAAAAGTGACCCCCGGCTGGGGCATTATCTGTCCAGCTAGTGGAGCCCGGTGCTGGTTTTAAAAATACGGGGGACCCCTACTCTTTTTGTCCCCCGTATTTTTGGAACCAGGACCAGGCGCAGAGCCCGATGCTGGTTGCTTAAATATGGGGGAACCCCTGTCAATTTTTTCCCCATATCTCTGCAACCAGGATCGGCTCAAAGAGCCCGAGGCTGGTTATGCTTAGGAGAGGGGACCCCACGCAATTTTTTTTTTGGATTTTACAGTGTTTAATTTAAAAAAAAAAAAAAAAAAAAAAATGAACCCCAGCACGGATCACACAGATCCGGCCGAGATTCATTGTAAAAAAGTCGGCAGTGTTTTGCTAATCACTGCCGTAAAAATAAAAAAAAAAACACGAATGACATCGACATCGGAACAAAAGAAAAACCCGAATACGACAGCTTAGTAAATCCGTCGTAACAAATTTAAAAAGTTGCAGTTTTACACTTTCGATGTCATTCGTGATTGAACTTTGACCTGAAACGGGAAAACACGAATCTTAGTAAATTTACCCCATAGTCGATAGGGAATACCCGCACAGATATCAGCATTCACATATTCCCCCATTCATGTATCATCAACTAAAATGTGCTCCCCCATTTTGTTACAACCACAGCCGAAAAGAGCTCGGTAAAGTTTGACAGCCCATCCACAGACCCGTACCACGGGATAAGAAGGAATTCAAATGTATACTTCGCAATACCTCGAAGCTTGATTTAAAACACGTACGGCACGATGATACATGACCCCCCAAACATGGATTCATACACACATGCTTCTGCTATCTCAATAGGTCATACCCTTTTCCTACCTTCTCCTCTCCTCCCTTACCCAATCATAGAAATGTATTTACACTTGATATATATTTTTCTCGTTTTGAAATGTTTTAGGAAGTGGCAGTTATTGTTGACTGCCAAAGGGTGGACTGTCAAAGTCAGAAAAATATCACTATGCACACTGCCATATCTGCACCTCATGCGAGCTCCCGCTACGCGTGCAAGAGCTCTCCCGTGCGTGCGCATACTCGCAGTCGCGTGCACCCGCAGGCGCACGATATGCGGATTTACGGTAGAGTTTGTATGCGTCTAGCGGGCGACTCAATCGATATATATTTTAACCATATAATGTATTTTGTAGATTATGGTCCCTTTGATAGAATCTGAAAGTTTAGTTAATATAGCATGTTCATGGACAGAGAGATCCCTCTTTGTTTGATACGAAGGGTCAGACATGAGTCATACAGTGGTGTTTAGTATCCATCGGAAGAGTATTTAATTAGCAATATTCCGGTGTTGGTTTGAAGCAGATTAATCGCTCGTGCGAATAGTTATGGACATAAGAAGTTTATGTACTTTTACTATTATTTGCACTTACTTATCCATGCGGCGGGAAACCTAGTTTCCCACCCACCTGAGCAGTTGGAAATAGTCACAGCCCACCTGTATGAATCAACCTATAACCTTTTGTTATAATGCGAAGACGAATTCCTGTGTCCAATGAACAATGAGATTGTAGGGACCATTGAATTGTATTGTGTGTGTGGGGCATAAATAGACAAGCCGATCATATCCAGCTCTCACTCTTCAACGGTTCTCATTGCTGATAATCGGGAGCTGGATATCCAGAGGCGCATGCGATCGTTCCCCTTGTGCGTAAGTTTTTCTCCGCAATCATATTGTCTTTATTGGTATTGTGGGCCATATCTCTCTCTCTCTCTCCTCTCCTCTTTCTCTCATTTTTTTCCTTAAACGTACTTGTATTGTATTGTATTTCCTGTGTAGTTATCTGGTTAGTTAGTCTATGTTATATTGGTAGTGTATGACTTGTATTGTATTATTCTTTTGCAAGTATAACATTCATATAAGGCGTTAGACCCTAAGCCCGGCATTTGTGTATTTCTTATGGTGTTAAGTATTCTCAGGTCTGTCGGAGACGCTCGAACAGCTTTAAGTTAATAAGGTTACATTGTGTTGCATCTACACCCCACTATTACACTAAGGTTTTTCCTGTATAATACATTGTTCATGGTTTACATGTAAAGGTTTAACATTGTGAGCGTCTGCGCCGCTGGTGATCTTCTCGTGGTCCCGAGCGTACGCTACGCTAAGCGATTGCTACGCAACGTGCGTACCCTTACGGTACTCCAGACGTCAATAGCGTACAGTGTTCTTAGGCCTCTTAAAGGGTTTTAAGTAAGATAAATATTTAGCTTTATCAAAACCTTTTAGGGTAACATAAATCCATGCCACTACTAAAGCATTTCTTGTGGCGCAGGGGAAACATCAAATGCACTCTATGCAGCTAGTCCCATGTTCGAATCCAACCCGCTCAGCTTAACATCCATATTATTTATTTACTTTTAATGGGATCATTCTATCAATTCATTTTTACCTTTAATTTTTGTTAATATTATTTCTATATTTCATTATTTTAACCCCTGGAATAATTACATTGCTGTTTAAACAACAAAAAGAATTGAAGAAAAAATAAATATTAAACAGACAATTTAAGGATTCGAAGATTTAAATATTTAAAGATTTTAAAATTTAAAACAGGGAGGGGGGGGAGGGAGGTGGGCCTTTTGGGAGAAGGAGGGGGGAAAAATAAAAATAGAAAAAAAAATATATATATAGAACCAAGAGAAAGTGTAAAAAGAGGATGGAGGAAGAAATCTGATGTTCATCATTACTAGTGGATTTTACTAAAGAACTTTAAAGGAACACACACAACAGGATTATACAGTTTCATCCTAAGAGGAAAGCTGTTTCCAAAATAGCTACTTCTAATAATTTTGTTTATTTATTAAACATACAATAAATGGATATTCAATAAATAATATATTAGGTAAATCAATAGATAAAATCTTCAGAGACTGCCAATGTTGTTCAGTTCGATGCTCTCATTCAGACCATCAGGTGTAAGGGTACCCAAAGAAAAAATCCAAAATGCCTCCCTTGTCAAGTAAAGGAGATTCAACTGAGGCAGCACAAGGGAACTCTCATCTGGGGACAACAACTGCAGGGAGAACACATATTTTCAGATGAACATGGGAGGGCAGAAGGCTGCCTAATACTGAAGCACCCCCAAACAACAAACCAAATGCAACAACTAGTACAAGCATTCCTGGGGGAAGGCCTGCAGCAGATGGATTTGCATATGGTGATGTCATCCAAGCAGTGGGTCAAAGTTGGCTTCAACCCTCGTCTGCATATGAAAAGAGAAAAGGGGCGTGCAGGGCATGGCGGCCTTTTGCGGCGCTTGGATGACCCCTAATTCACATTAAACACCTCCACCCTCCTTCGGTGTGGGGCTCATGTTGGCTATGCCCCAGCCCCTGAAGCATTCAAGCTGATTACTTGCAGCAGCTAGGCACTGTAATAGCTCCAGAGCTGCTCTGTAAGGCAACTAAAAGGGTGTGGGCCCTGCAGCACTACCTGTAGTTCGCATTGTGCGTTGGAAGGCACAAAGTAAGCAGACGGGAGAAGTCAAGATAGTGCGCAAGGGCATAGAAGGGAGTGGCTCAAGAAAAGAGAAGTGTAAACAGACAGCAAACTAGGCTGGAGAGAGACATGAGACAAAGAGATCTGAATTATAAGAGAGCCGACCAGGGGAAACACAAATTATGCAGTCAAGTTTCCCACATTTGGGGATATCGCAGGAGCAGCACACCCAGAGTGCAATTGGTGAGCCTTGCCCTGGGAGAAGCACCTTCATGATCATAGTATCTCACCTAGCAGGTAAGTAGGAGTTGGGCTAGAGCTGGGGTGGGTCGCTGCTCGGGCACCCCCCTGTCAAGTGAAGGAGATCCAACTGAGGCAGCACAAGGGAACTCTCGAAAGAAGAACAAGGCTAGAGGAAGATCTGAGACAAAGAAATCTGACTTTTACCAGAGCTGACCAGAGGAAAGCACAAACACAGTCCCCCACTACCACAAATAATGCTGTCAAGTTTACCACATTTGGGGAAATAACAGGGGTCAGCATACCCAGAATGCAATGAATGAACCTCACCCTGGGAGAACAATCTTCATGACCATGGTATCTCCTATGCAAAATAAGTATGATTTGGGATAGGGCTGGAGAGGGCCGCTGCTCAGGCACATCTCTGTCAAGTAAAGGAGATTCAACTGAGGCAGCACAAGGGAACTCTCATCTGGGGACAACAACTGCAGGAGGTACACATATTTTCAGATGAACATGGGAGGGCAGAAGGCTGCCTAATACTGAAGCACCCCCAAACAACAAACCAAATGCAACAACTAGTGCAAGCATTCCTGGGGGAAGGCCTGCAGCAGATGGATTTGCATAAGGTGATGTCATCCAAGCAGTGGGTCAAAGTTGGCTTCAACACTCATCTGCATATGAATAGAGAAGAGGGGCGTGCAGGGCATGGCGGCCTTTTGCAGCGCTTGGATGACCCCTAGTTCGCATTAAACACCCCCACCCTCCTTCGGTGTGGGGCTCATGTTGGCTATGCCCCAGCCCCTAAAGCATTCAAGCTGATTTCTTGCAGCAGCTGGGCACTGTAACAGCTCCAGAGCTGCTCTGTAAGGCAAGTAAAAGGGTGTGGGCACTGCAGCACTACCTGTAGTTCGCATTGTGCGTTGGAAGGCACAAAGTAAGCAGACGGGAGAAGTCAGGATAGTGCGCAAGGGCATAGAAGGGAGCGGCTCAAGAAAAGAGAAGTGGAAACAGACAGCAAACTGGGCTGGAGAGAGACCTGAGACAAAGACATCTGAATTATACGAGAGCCGACCAGGGGAAACACAAATTATGCAGTCAAGTTTCCCACATTTGGGGAAATCACAGGGGCAGCACACCCAGAGTGCGATGGGTGAGCCTTGCCCTGGGAGAAGCACCTACATGATCATAGTATCTCACCTGGCAGGTAAGTAGGAGTTGGGCTAGAGCTGGGGAGGGTCGCTGCTCGGGCACCCCCCTGTCAAGTGAAGGAGATCCAACTGAGGCAGCACAAGGGAACTCTCGAAAGAAGAACAAGGCTAGAGGAAGATCTGAGACAAAGAAATCTGACTTTTACCAGAGCTGACCAGAGGAAAGCACAAACACAGCCCCCCACTACCACAAATAATGCAGTTGAGTTTCCAACATTTGGGGAAATCACAGGGGTCAGCATACCCAGAATGCAATGAATGAACCTCACCCTGGGAGAACAATCTTCATGACCATGGTATCTCCTATGCAAAATAAGTATGATTTGGGATAGGGCTGGGGAGCGCCGCTGCTCATGCACATCTCTGTCATGTAAAGGCGATTCAACTGAGGCAGCACAAGGGAACTCTCATCTTGGGACAACAACTGCAGGGAGAACACATATTTTCAGATGAACATGGGAGGGCAGAAGGCTGCCTAATACTGAAGCACCCCCAAACAACAAACCAAATGCAACAACTAGTGCAAGCATTCCTGGGGAAGGCCTGCAGCAGATGGATTTGCATATGGTGATGTCATCCAAGCAGTGGGTCAAAGTTGGCTTCAACCCTCGTCTGCATATGAAAAGAAAAAAGGGATGTGCAGGGAATGGCGGCCTTTTGCGGCGCTTGGATGACCCCTAATTCGCATTAAACATCTCCACCCTCCTTCGGTGTGGGGCTCATGTTGGCTATGCCCCAGCCCCTGAAGCATTCAAGCTGATTTCTTGCAGCAGCTGGGCACTGTAACAGCTCCAGAGCTGCTCTGTAAAGCATGTAAATGGGCGTGGGCCCTGCAGCACTACCTGTAATTTGCATTGTGCGTTGGAAGGCACAAAGTAAGCAGACAGGAGAGGTCAGAATAGTGCGCAAGGGCATAGAAGGGAGCGGCTCAAGAAAAGAGAAGTGGAAACAGACAGCAAACTAGGCTGGAGAGAGACCTGAGACAAAGAGATCTGAATTATACGAGAGCCGACCAGGGGAAACACAAATTATGCAGTCAAGTTTCCCACATTTGGGGAAATCACAGGGGCAGCACACCCAGAGTACAATGGGTGAGCCTTGCGCTGGGAGAAGCACCTACATGATCATAGTATCTCACCTGGCAGGTAAGTAGGAGTTGGGCTAGAGCTGGGGAGGGTCGCTGCTCGGGCACCCCCCTGTCAAGTGAAGGAGATCCAACTGAGGCAGCACAAGGGAACTCTCGAAAGAAGAACAAGGCTAGAGGAAGATCTGAGACAAAGAAATCTGACTTTTACCAGAGCTGACCAGAGGAAAGCACAAACACAGTCCCCCACTACCACAAATAATGCCGTCAAGTTTCCCACATTTGGGGAAATCACATGGGTCAGCATACCCAGAATGCAATGAATGAACCTCAACCTGGGAGAACAATCTTCATGACCATGGTATCTCCTATGCAAAATAAGTATGATTTGGGATAGAGCTGGGGAGGGCCGCTGCTCAGGCACATCTCTGTCAAGTAAAGAAGATTCAACTGAGGCAGCACAAGGGAACTCTCATCTGGGGACAACAACTGCAGGGAGAACACATATTTTCAGATGAACATGGGAGGGCAGAAGGCTGCCTAATACTGAAGCACCCCCAAACAACAAACCAAATGCAACAACTAGTGCAAGCATTCCTGGGGGAAGGCCTGCAGCAGATGGATTTGCATATGGTGATGTCATCCAAGCAGTGGGTCAAAGTTGGCTTCAACCCTCGTCTGCATATGAAAAGAAAAAAGGGATGTGCAGGGCATGGCGGCCTTTTGCGGCGCTTGGATGACCCCTAATTCACATTAAACACCTCCACCCTCCTTCGGTGTGGGGCTCATGTTGGCTATGCCCCAGCCCCTGAAGCATTCAAGCTGATTTCTTGCAGCAGCTGGGCACTGTAACAGCTCCAGAGCTGCTCTGTAAAGCATGTAAAAGGGTGTGGGCCCTGCAGCACTACCTGTAGTTTGCATTGACGTTGGAAGGCACAAAGTAAGCAGACAGGAGAGGTCATAATAGTGCGCAAGGGCATAGAAGGGAGCGGCTCAAGAAAAGAGAAGTGGAAACAGACAGCAAACTAGGCTGGAGAGAGACCTGAGACAAAGAGATCTGAATTATACGAGAGCCGACCAGGGGAAACACAAATTATGCAGTCAAGTTTTCCACATTTGGGGAAATCGCAAGAGCAGCACACCCAGAGTGCAATGGGTGAGCCTTGCCCTGGGAGAAGCACCTTCATGATCATAGTATCTCACCTGGCAGGTAAGTAGGAGTTGGGCTAGAGCTGGGTAGGGTCGCTGCTCGGGCACTTCCCTGTCAAGTGAAGGAGATCCAACTGAGTCAGCACAAGGGAACTCTCGAAAGAAGAACAAGGCTAGAGGAAGATCTGAGACAAATAAATCTGACTTTTACTAGAGCTGACCAGAGGAAAGCACAAACACAGTCCCCCACTACCACAAATAATGAAGTCGAGTTTCCCACATTTGGGGAAATCACAGGGGTCAGCATACCCAGAATGCAATGAATGAACCTCACCCTGGGATAACAGTCTTCATTACCATGATATCTCCTATGCAAAATAAGTATGCTTTGGGATAGGGCTGGGGAGGGCCGCTGCTCAGGCACATCTCTGTCAAGTAAAGGAGATTCAACTGAGGCAGCACAAGGGAACTCTCATCTGGGGACAACAACTGCAGGGAGAACACATATTTTCAGATGAACATGGGAGGGCAGAAGGCTGCCTAATACTGAAGCACCCCCAAACAACAAACCAAATGCAACAACTAGTACAAGCATTCCTGGGGGAAGGTCTGCAGAAGACGGATTTGCATACAGTGATGTCATCCAAGCAGTGGGCCAAAGTTGGCTGGAACCCTCATCTGCATATGAAAAGAGAAAAGGGGTATGCAGGGAATGGCGGCCATTTGCGGCGCTTGGATGACCCTTAGTTCGCATTAAACACCCCCACCCTCCTTCGGTGTGGGGCTCATGTTGGCAATGCCCCAGCCCCTGAAGCATTCAAGCTGATTTCTTGCAGCAGCTTGGCACTGTAACAGCTCCAGAGCTGCTCTGTAATGCAAGTAAAAGTTTGTGGGCCCTGCAGCACTACCTGTAGTTTGCATTGTGCATTGGAAGGCACAAAGTAAGCAGACAGGAGGAGAAGTCAGGATAGTGCACAAGGGTATAGAAGGGAGGGGCTCAAAAAAAAAGAAGTGGAAACAGACAGCAAACTAGGCTGGAGAGAGACCTGAGACAAAGAGATCTGAATTATATGAAAGCCGACCAGTGGAAACACAAATTATGCAGTCAAGTTTCCCACATTTGGGGAAATCACAGAGGCAGCACACCCAGAGTGCAATGGGTGAGCCTTGCCCTGAGAGAAGCACCTTCATGATCATAGTATCTCACCTGGCAGGTAAGTAGGAGTTGGGCTAGAGCTGGGGAGGGTCGCTGCTTGGGCACCCCCCTGTCAAGTAAAGGAGATCCAACTGAGGCAGCACAAGGGAACTCTCGAAAGAAGAACAAGGCTAGAGGAAGATCTGAGACAAAGAAATCTGACTTTTACCAGAGCTGACCAGAGGAAAGCACAAACACAGTCCCCCACTACCACAAATAATGCTGTCAAGTTTACCACATTTGGGGAAATCACAGGGGTCAGCATACCCAGAATGCAATGAATGAACCTCACCCTGGGAGAGCAATCTTCATGACCATGGTATCTCCTATGCAAAATAAGTATGATTTGGGATAGGGCTGGGGAGGGCCGCTGCTCAGGCACATCTCTGTCAAGTAAAGAAGATTCAACTGAGGCAGCACAAGGGAACTCTCATCTGGGGACAACAACTGCAGGGAGAACACATATTTTCAGATGAACATGGGAGGGCAGAAGGCTGCCTAATACTGAAGCACCCCCAAACAACAAACCAAATGCAACAACTAGTGCAAGCATTCCTGGGGGAAGGCCTGCAGCAGATGGATTTGCATATGGTGATGTCATCCAAGCAGTGGGTCAAAGTTGGCTTCAACCCTCGTCTGCATATGAAAAGAGAAAAGGGGCGTGCAGGGCATGGCGGCCTTTTGCGGCGCTTGGATGACCCCTAGTTCGCATTAAACACCTCCACCCTCCTTCGGTGTGGGGCTCATGTTGGCTATGCCCCAGCCCCTGAAGCATTCAAGCTGATTTCTTGCAGAAGCTGGGCACTGTAACAGCTCCAGAGCTGCTCTGTATGGCAAGTAAAAGGGTGTGGGCCCTGCAGCACTACCTGTAGTTCGCATTGTGCGTTGGAAGGCACAAAGTAAGCAGATGGGAGAAGTCAGGATAGTGCGCAAGGGCATATAAGGGAGCGGCTCAAGAAAAGAGAAGTGGAAACAGACAGCAAACTAGGCTGGAGAGCTCTTCTGTCTATATTTTGCAAACCTGCTCTTGTCCCCTCCAGCTGCTCCATGTAGATTTGACGTCTGGCAAGGTGCATAACCCACTGACAAGCAGGCACACTCCTGCATGAGTTTTCACTCTCACTAGCTGGATGATACACATTCATTTGCATGTGCTCCACCTCCGACACACCACCCACCCAACCACCCAGTCACCAGAGCCACCCACAAGCCAACTGGCTTCGTGACTTAATTTGCACAGTGCAGTCATCCAGGCAGCATGTCCTTCTCAATGGAATAATCTCTGGTTCCATGGAATCTTCCGCATTGGAATGCTGCGGAACAAAAAGGATTTAAACATTCAGCTTGCTAGCATTCAATGTACCTGCGGCTTGGCTCTAGCACATGGGTCTTCATCCTGTGGCCCTCCAGCTGCTGTGAAACTACACATCCCAGCATGCCCTGCCACAGTTTTGCTTTTAAGGTATGCTAAAACTGAGGCAGGGCATGCTGGGATGTGTAGTTCCACAGCAGCTGGAGGGTCGCAGGTTGAAGACCCATGTTCTAGCATGCCTGTTCTATGATGCATGTTCCGTGATGTCACAATCAGCTTGGAATGGGGTATCTAGCAGGCATTTGCTGACAGCCACTTGAGGTAGACACACATCAGGAGATGCAGCATATCGGAGGTCTTCGATGCCTTTCCAGCAAATGCACACCACCTGCTGCTGGTCTGGACACAAAACAATGCCCACAATCGAAGTCCCAAAATGCCCAACTACAGGATTCATGTAAGTAGTGAATTTAGGAATGAATTTAGAAGTAGGAAATTAAGTTAGTTCACAAGTACATTCAAATTCAGATCTAAAGTCTAGGTAGGCCTCACGTCCTGGCAGCCCCCAGCATTTAAAAATGCCTTGATTAGAGGTAGGGAATTAAATGTAGATAAGAAGTAGACGCAAAATAAGACTCCACAGAGCAGTTATCAGGTGTCTTTATCAATTGTTGCATTTAAAAAATCAAGCAATTAGGGAACACAATGTTGCAACAATGTAACCCTATTTGCAAAATAGTACTAAATAAGTTTGTCGATGTAAGACATTTGCAAAGGCGCATTTAAAACACACTGGAAAATGCAACTGAATCTGTTTTTGGAGGCTAGAATAGGAAATGTGCATCGGTCCAACAAGTACTGAAAGCTCTTCTACCATCTTCCTTTTCTGAAAAGCCATTTAATATATGGTTCCCAGATAGGGGACATATCAGATATTGCCTTTCAAAAGCAGCAAATATCATACCACTTCTATTGCCATCAAAGATAAACATTGATTGTTTTCAGATATTGGATTGAAAAAGCAGTCTTTATTGACATAAAGAAGCAAAAAAACATACATAAACATTACACACATAAGTACTGTGTTGCAGCACAGCCAAAACACAATACAAATGCTGTCGGTATAGTACAGTTCAAGAACTACAGCACAGGCCAGCCTACACTATAAATCATGAACTGCACTATACATTTAAACTATACAATAATACAACAGTTAATAAGGCTATGTGTGTGGAGTGTAAGATGGTGAGGGAATCACAAGACCGAAGCTTTATTGTAACACAGTCACATATAAGGGGAGGGGCAATAAATAGAAAGGTATCCTTTACTATAGAATGTAGTCCAATCCGACCTCTGTGCTCTTCCACAACTGAAAAACGGATAGTGTTCCCAAGCCTTCCATCCTGGAATATTTTTGGTCTTTCGCCAATGAAGAAAACAATCCCTCCCTCCAGCAGACCCTTCAACCACGATACAAGATCACAGCCAAAAGGCCGAGAAGCAACTACACTTGAGCTTAACAAAAATGGCTAAAACTTAGTGGAGGAAAGTGCAGTGCACCAAAACATAAGCTGACACAATCATGGAGAATGTGCCAGCATATATGCTCTTCTATCTATATTTTGCAAACCTGCTCTTGTCCCCTCCAGCTGCTCTATGTAAATTTGACGTCTGGCAAGGTGCATAACCCACTGACAAGCAGGCACACTCCTACATGAGTTTTCTCTCTCACTAGCTGGATGATACACAATCATTTGCATGTGCTCCACCTCCGACACACCACCCACCCAACCACCCAGTCACCAGAGCCACCCACAAACCAACTGGCTCCGTGATTTAATTTGCACAGTGTAGTCATCCAGGCAGCATGTCCTTCTCAATGGAAGGATCTCTGGTTCCATGGAATCTTCCACATTGGAATGCTGCGGAACAAAAAGGATTTAAATATTCAGCTTGCTAGCATTCAATGTACCTGCGGCTTGGCTCTAGCACATGGGTCTTCATCCTGTGGCCCTCCAGCTGCTGTGAAACTACTCATCCCAGCATGCCCTGCCACAGTTTTGCTATTAAGGTATGCTAAAACTGAGGCAGGGCATGCTGGGATGTGTAGTTCCGTAGCAGCTGGAGGGTCGCAGGTTGAAGACCCATGTTCTAGCATGCCTGTTCTATGATGCATGTACCGTGATGTCACAATCAGCTTGGAATGGGGTGTCTAGCAGGCATTTGCTGACAGACACTTGAGGGAGACACACATCAGGAGATGCAGCATATCGGAGGTCTTCGATGCCTTTCCAGCAAATGCACACCACCTGCTGCTGGTCTGGACACAAAACAATGCCCACAATCGAAGTCCCAAAATGCCCAACTACAGGATTCATGTAAGTAGTGAATTTAGGAATGAATTTAGAAGTAGGAAATTAAGTTAGTTCACAAGTACATTCAAATTCAGATCTAAAGTCTAGATAGGCCTCACGTCCTGGCAGCCCCCAGCATTTAAAAATGCCTTGATTAGAGGTAGAGAATTAAATGTAGATAAGAAGTAGACACAAAATAAGACTCCACAGAGCAGTTATCAGGTGTCTTTATCAATTGTTGCATTTAAAAAATCAAGCAATTAGGGAACACAATGTTGCAACAATGTAACCCTATTTGCAAAATAGTACTAAATAAGTTTGTCGATGTAAGACATTTGCAAAGGCGCATCCAAAACACGCTGGAAAATGCAACTGAATCTGTTTTTGGAGGCTAGAATAGGAAATGAGCATCGGTCCTACAAGTACTGAAAGCTCTTCTCCCATCTCCCTTTTCTGAAAAGCCATTTAATATATGGTTCCCAGATAGGGGACATATCAGATATTGCCTTTCAAAAGCAGCAAATATCATACCACTTCTATTGCCATCAAAGATAAACATTGATTGTTTTCAGATATTGGACTGAAAAAGCAGTCTTTATTGACATAAAGAAGCAAAAAAACATACATAAACATTACACACATAAGTACCGTGTTGCAGCACAGCCAAAACACAATACAAATGCTGTCGGTATAGTACAGTTCAAGAACTACAGCACAGGCCAGCCTACACTATAAATCATGAACTGCACTATACATTTAAACAATACAATAATACAACAGTTAATAAGGCTATGGGTGTGGAGTGTAAGAGGGTGAGGGAATCACAAGCCCGAAGCTTTATTGAAAGACAGACACATATAAAGGGAGGTTTAATAAATACAAAGATATCCTTTACTATAGAATGTAGTCCAATCCGGTCTTTCAATTCTTCCACAACTGAAAAACGGATAGTGTTCCCAAGCCTTCCATCCTGGAATATCTTCAGTCTCTCGCCAATGAAGAAAACAATCCCTCCAGCAGACCCTTCAACCACGATACAAGATCACAGCCAAAAGGGCGGGAAGCAACTACACTTGCGTTTAACCAAAATGGCTAAAACTTAGTGAAGGAAAGTGCAGTGCACCAAAACATAAGCTGACACAATCATGGAGAATGCGCCAGCATATATGCTCTTCTATCTATATTTTGCAAACCTGCTCTTGTCCCCTCCAGCTGCTCCATGTAGATTTGACGCCTGGCAAGGTGCATAACCCACTGACAAGCAGGCACACTCCTGCATGAGTTTTCACTCTCACTAGCTGGATGATACACATTCATTTGCATGTGCTCCACCTCCGACACACCGCCCACCCAACCACCCAGTCACCAGAGCCACCAACAAGCCAACTGGCTCCGTGATTTAATTTGCACAGTGCAGTCATCCAGGCAGCATGTCCTTCTCAATGGAATAATCTCTGGTTCCATGGAATCTTCCGCATTGGAATGCTGCGGAACAAAAATGATTTAAACATTCAGCTTGCTAGCATTCAATGTAGCTGCGGCTTGGCTCTAGCACATGGGTCTTCATCCTGTGGCCCTCCAGCTGCTGTGAAACTACACATCCCAGCATGCCCTGCCACAGTTTTGCTATTAAGGTATGCTAAAACTGAGGCAGGGCGTGCTGGTATATGTAGTTCCACAGCAGCTGGAGGGTCGCAGGTTGAAGACCCATATTCTAGCATGCCTGTTCTATGATGCATGTTCCGTGATGTCACAATCAGCTTGGAATGGGGTGTCTAGCATGCATTTGCTGACAGCCACTTGAGGGAGACACACATCAGGAGATGCAGCATATCGGAGGTCTTCGATGCCTTTCCAGCAAATGCACACCACCAGCTGCTGGTCTGGATACAAAACAATGCCCACAATTGAAGGTTCAAAATGCCCAACTACAGGATTAATGTAAGTAGTGAATTTAGGAATGAATTTAGAAGTAGGAAATTAAGTTAGTTCACAAGTACATTCAAATTCAGATCTAAAGTCTAGGTAGGCCTCACGTCCTGGCAGCCCCCAGCATTTAAAAATGCCTTGATTAGAGGTAGGGAATTAAATGTAGATAAGAAGTAGACACAAAATAAGACTCCACAGAGCAATTATCAGGTGTCTTTATCAATTGTTGCATTTAAAAAAATCAAGCAATTAGGGAACACAATGTTGCGACAATGTAACCCTATTTGCAAAATAGTACTAAATAAGTTTGTCGATGTAAGACATTTGCAAAGGCGCAAACAAAACACGCTGGAAAATGCAACTGAATCTGTTTTTGGAGGTTAGAATAGACGCAGGATCAAGTAGCTCAATGGGTAGGGTATTTGATTAGAATTCAACAGGTTATAGGTTTGAATCCTGGGTATGATAGTTTGAGGTGTTATTTAATAAAGTATGTTTATATATTAGTCACACATGGCTTACTTGTACAAATGGCATGTCACCAGTTAGTGCTGACTGCTGATATGCCATTTGCACAAACACGCCATGTGTGACTGTATATGCATTTAAGGAGGGCACCCCGGCAATACCACAAACCATTGAGTGTCAAGTATACTAGATATATCTTCATATCTCATGTGCTTTCTCTGAGACCAATCTTGTTATGCCCCTTCCCCACAAGGCATGCGCCTTTTGTCCATATTGCAAAAATGGGGAGGGGGGGGGCATATAATTATCTGTCACAGGGCACCAAAAAGTCTAGTTATGGCTCTGGTATGCATTATGTAATCTGGCAGACCATATCTCCAACACTGGCTGGTTGGAATAGAAATCCGGTTATCTATGTGAGCAAATGACCATCAACGATTTACTCTCAAACACTAGAAAATGGACAAAAATGGTCCCCTAAACAAATTGGTTAAATTTTGGGTTTAACTAATTTGTGTAATGACCATTTTTGACCACTTTTCTAGTGTTTGGGAGCAAATGGTTAATTGACATTTGCTCCTATACATTACCAGATTTTCATTCCATCCATCCAGACTGGATAGATAGCCTGACAGATAATTGTGTAGTGTACGCCCAGGATAACTGTCAGTTGTGCTTTCTTTTATGACGGCACATAAATGGGTGGGCAGATCCAGAGCAAGCACTGCCCACTCATGCATAGTTGTCAACTGATGTGAAGTTCCAGGGGGCAATCTCAGTTATAAAGAAAAGTATCTGGAAATTGTCCCTAGTTTAAAAAATAAATAAAAAAAATTGATCAACTCCATTTATTTAGTATGATATCCCAGGTGATAGGATGCCGGCAGTCAGAACAACATACTTTATTAAATAACACATCTCAAACTACCATACCCAGGATTCAAACCTATAACCTGTTGAATTCTAATCAAACACCCTACCTATTGAGCTATTTGATCCTGCATAAAAATTGTGAACATTATATGAAGCTATTGGTACTTTGAAAAAAAAAGTATCAGCATTACAACGCAGCAGATCCATGCAGTTTGCAGCCACACACTACATGTATCTGCTCAGCCACAATGCTGATTATTTCTTCACAAAGTACAAGGTGAGCTCCAAACAGAATTCTCTAGCTTAGAATTATGCCAAACCTAGAAGTCGGGCCCCCCACCCTGGGATCCCCCAGAGGGAGGCCTGCACCGTCATGCGGCAGGCTTGTCCGTTTTGGAAGCAGGCTGATGGGCAGCCCAGGCTTGCTTCAGTCTGGGCTTGGCAGGTCTGGAAGCATGAGCTTGCTTTGGGTATGCCTGACCTTGGGTACGCTTTACCTTGAGGATGAAAGGGCCAAGGGAAAGTACTTTTAGCCTTCTGCGTGGTAGGAGTCATACTAGGTAGGCAAGCTGTTTTAGCAGTAGCCAGATCAGCTACAATCTTATTGAGGTCTTCTCCAAAGAGAGTGTCTCCCTTGAAAGGAAGCACCTCCAGGGTTTTCTTGGAATCCATATCCACCGACCAGGATCTCAACCAGCTGTATAAAGTATTACCTTGGAACTGGCTCTCCACTCCCCATTATCTGGTTATCATGGCTTCCTCCGCCAGTGTCCAGACTCGCTTGCTGAAGCTCGGCCACTTCTTCCAAGCAGCAGGCTCCTGGATCACTGGGCAGCAGAGGTGCTTTGGAGCCGGAAGGGGGCGGAGCAATCAGGCAGGCAGTTGCAGTGCTGCCCAGCTATCTGTGGTGTGAGAAGAAGCAGGGGCACCCCACCGCTGGCAGTGCTGCAGCTAGCGGTGGTGGCAGCGGCGAGGCTGCTGGGCTGGGTCTTGAAAAAGGTGGAAAGAAGGGTGTTACGGCATGGAATGTACAAACTGCGAGACCCTGCTGGTAGCGCCTTTGTCTATTTAGTAGGAAGGGCACGTAACAGCCGGAGGGCAATGGAGGAAGCCCCTTTAGGGCTGGAGCCCGGCGGCAACTGACTCCGTTGTCTCTGGCAGTTCCGCCCCTGGACTAGAGGAATGGTCAAGAACATGGCAACATTTAATGCCAAAAAATGCAAAATCATACACGTCTCAAAAATACAAAGGCTAACTATAATATTAAGGGCATTATAATGGCAAGAGGAAAGCTATCTAAGTATTACTATTTCAGGTGAGCAATGTAACAAAGCAATAGGAAAGGCAAGTCAGATGCTTGTTTGCATAGGTAAAGAACCAGTAGCAGAAAAAAGTAATACAGGTTGAGTATCCCATATCCAAATATTCCGAAATACGGAATATTCCGAAATACAGACTTTTTTGAGTGAGACTGAGATAGTGAAACCTTTGTTTTTTGATGGCTCAGTGTACACAAACTTTGTTTAATACTCAAAGTTATTAAAAATATTGTATTAAATGAACTTCAGACTGTGTGTATAAGGTGTATATGACACATAAATGAATTCTGTGAATGTACACACACTTTGTTTAATGCACAAAGTTATAAAAAATATTGGCTAAAATGACCTTCAGGCTGTGTGTATATGGTATATATGAAACATAAATGCATTCTGTGCTTAGATTTAGGTCCCATCACCATAATATCTCGTTATGGTATGCAATTATTCCAAAATACAGAAAAATCCGATATCCAAAATTCCTCTGGTCCCAAGCATTTTGGATAAGGGATACTCAACCTGTAATGCCACTGTATAGGTCCTTGGTACAGCCACATTTAGAATCCTGTGTTCAGTTCCAGAAGCCATATCTCAAGCGCCTTGAGTCCTGTTGGAGAAAGAGCACTATATAAATAAATAGTATCAAAATTTGTTTCACGGCACCCCTAGGCCAAAGTTTTTTTTATTGAGAAATTCAGAAAAAAATATAAAATTAAGTAAATTGTGTTTATAGCATGTCATCCTCAGGTTCAGTTATGTTGTGAGGGAATGGTTTTGCCAATTTAATAAAGTATAAATAATTTTAATTGGTCCTGGACCACCAAACTATGCTACCAGTGCAAGAACCCCAGTTTGGAAACTACTGCCATAAAATAAACCTTTTTTGTTTTTTTTAAACTACATGTAATACACCTTAGATCTCAGTTCCTAAAAGGTTTTAAACCCTTGCATACAGTAAACTACACATATTTAAAAATCCTACACCGGGCACAAGTGCTCATGGGCCAATTTCATGGCAGTCTCGGATAGGAGGGCATTGTGGATTCACCAAGGGAATGCTGATGCTGACTCCAAGAAGCCTCTTCAAGATCGCAGGAGCAGAGTCCTCTGCTTCTGCCAAATCCACTGCATGACGCTGGGGCTCTCTTGCAGGAGCCCACACCAGTGGGGGGCACCAGGGGCGGAACTACTGGCAGGGCAGGCAGTGCATTGCACTGGGGCCCCGCCGCACTCAAGGGCCCACAGCCGCCGGCATTACAATGAGTCACAATGACTCATTGTATCATGCCGCAGCCGCACACCAGCGCTCCCGTCGGGTCTGCGTCCTGCGACTCCAGCCGCCCGCCCGTCGTAACGAACAGATCAGGCCAGGGCACTACGGGCAGCAGCCGCAGCACCAGACACGCTGCCGCCTCTGTAACACACGAAGAGGGTCGCTTGGAGATGAGAGGAGCAGCGGCACGGAGGGGGGGGGAGGAGGAGGAGGGAGGTGAAGGAAGGAGCCGCAGCAGCGCTTTGTTACTGGTGGAGGCGCTGCTGCTGCTGCCCCTCTGCTTCACTATAGGCTGTCTTCCGAGAACAGCCTATAGCGAAGCAGAGGGGCAGCAGCAGCAGCGCCTCCACCAATAACACAGCGCTGCTGCGGCTCCCTCCTCTACCTCCCTCCTCCTCCTTCTCTACTGCCCGGGAATCGTCAAGCTGCACGAGGAGCCTGAGCCAGCGGAGAGGGTAAGTATAATTCTTCTTTCTTTCTTTCTTTCTTTCTTTCTTTCTTTCTTTCTTTCTTTCTTTCTTTCTTTCTTTCTTCTCTTTCTTTCTTGGGACTGCCTGCCGCTATGTGTAAAAAGGGGGAATCTGCCTGCCGCTATGTGTAAAAAGGGGGAATCTGCCTGCCGCTATGTGTAAAAAGGGGGAATCTGCCTGCCGCTATGTGTAAAAAGGGGGAATCTGCCTGCAGCTATGTGTAAAAGGGGGGGATCTGCCTGCAGCTATGTGTTAAAAGGGGGAATCTGCCTGCAGCTATGTGTTAAAAGGGGGACTGCCTGCCGCAATGTGTAAAAAGGGGGAATCTGCCTGCCGCTATGTGTAAAAAGGGGGAATCTGCCTGCAGCTATGTGTAAAAAGGGGGACTGCCTGCCGCAATGTGTAAAAAGGGGGAATCTGCCTGCCGCAATGTGTAAAAAGGGGGAAGCTGCTTGCCGCAATGTGTAAAAAGGGGGAATCTGCTTGCCGCAATGTGTAACAAGGGGGAATCTGCCTGCCGTAATGTGTAACAAGGGGGATGCTGTCTGCCGTAATGTGTAACAAGGGCACGCTGTCTGCCAAAATGTGTAACAAGGGCAAGCTGTCTGCTGTAATGTGTAACAAGGGCAAGCTGTCTGCTGTAATGTGTAAAAAGTGTACGATGTCTGCCATTATGTGTAACAAGGGCAGGCTGACTGCTGTTATGTGAAAAAAGTGTACGCTGTCTGCCGCTATGTTTAACAAGGGCAGGCTGTCTGCCGTTATGTGTAAAAAGTGTACGCTGTCTGCCGCTATGTTTAACAAGGGCAGGCTGTCTGCCGTTATGTGAAAAAAATGTACGCTGTCTGCCGCTATGTGTAACAAGGGCACGCTGTCTGCCGTTGTGTAAAAAAGGGGGATGCTGTCTGCCGTAATGTGTAAAAAGGGGACGCTGTCTGCTGTAATGTGTAAAAAGAGGACGCTGTCTGCTGTAATGTGTAAAAAGAGGAATCTGTCCGCCGTAAGGTGTAAAAGGGTCTCTACCTGGTGTAGTGGTGCTACTGTGGGGCGTAATTTGAATAATGGAGACTACTGTGCACCGTTTTATGAATTGGTATTATTTTGTGGCCACACCCCTTAACCACGAAGCCACGCCACTATGTTTTTTTGCACGCGCCTACGGCGCGCACTGCCCCTGTTTTGCATGCAGGGGTGGGGCTCCAATGCCGTTTCTTGCACACACTGCTAAAATGTCTAGTTACGGCACTGTTGCTAGGTATCCACTTCCCTGAGCAGGCCCCCCTCACCAGATCCTCTCCAGGGGTGAGGGGGTGGACTTGGATGGGATGGGATGGGGGGGGGGCCCAAGCCATTTTGTCGCACATGGGCCCACTGCTCGCTAGTTCCGCCACTGGGGGGCATGTCTAAAACTCTTCAGTCAGTTCTGGATTCATTCGGACCTCGACTCGTGGGTTTTACAAATAGTGTCCCAAGGGTACAAACTGGGGTTTCAAGAAGTTCCCCCTCACCGATTGTTCAAATCAGCCTTAGTCAGCAGGGAGAAGGTTTTTATTCAAGCCTCTTCGTGGTCCCGAAGCCGGACGGCTCAGTCAGACCAATCTTAAATCTGAAATCCCTTAATTTCTACCTAAAGAAATTAAATTTCAAGATGGAATCTCTCAGGGTAGTGATCTCCAGTCCGGGGGATAAAGGAGATTTCATGGTTTTGGTAGACATAAAGGATGCCTACTTACATGTTCCCATTTAGCCACTGCATCAAGCTACCTGAGGTTTGCAATTCATGATTGTCATTACCAATTTCAGACGTTGCCGTTTGGTCTGTCCACGGCTCCGAGGATTTTCACCAGGGTGATGGCGGAAATGATGGTTCTCCTTCGCAAGCAAGGAGTCACAATTATCCCGTACTTGGATGATCTCCTGATAAAGGCGAGATCCAGGTACCAGTTGGTGCAAAACATCTACTCTCCCTGACAGTTCTTTAACAACATGGTTGGCTCCTAAACTTGCCAAAATCGCAGTTGGTCCTAATGACGCGGTTGTTGTTTTTGGGAGTGATACTGGACACAAAAGAGGTTTTCTTCTAGTGGAATGGCTCTGGAGATCCAGAGTCTGGTCAAACAAA
Source organism: Pseudophryne corroboree (assembly GCF_028390025.1). NCBI lineage: Eukaryota > Metazoa > Chordata > Amphibia > Anura > Myobatrachidae > Pseudophryne > Pseudophryne corroboree. Next base: position 266,892 of record NW_026967611.1, read on the forward strand.
TTCTGAAACCAGCAAGAGTGTTAATCCATCAATGCATTCGGTTGCTGGGGAAGATGGTTGCGGCTTACGAGGCCATTCAGTTTGGCAGGCTCCATGCCAGAGTGTTCCAGTGGGACCTGTTGGACAAGTGGTCCGGATCCCACCTACACATGCACCGGAGGATAATCCTGTCTTCCAAGACCAGAATCTCACTCCATTGGTGGCTGCACAGTTCTCACCACCTAGAGGGGCGATGGTTTGGGATCTAGGACGGGATCCTAGGGACCACGGATGCAACCCTCCGAGGCTGGGGAGCAGTCACACAGGGGGAAAACATCCAAGGAAGATGGTCAAGTCAGGAAAGTTGTCTCCACATAAATGTTCTGGAGTTAAGGGCCATTTAATAACTGCAGACACAGTACGCACTGGGACGGGTGCCCAGCATCCTCTACGGACTAAGAGAAAAGGATTTACCAGTAGGTATTAAAATCCTATTTTCTCTAAAGTCCTAGAGGATGCTGGGGATTCCGTAAGGACTATGGGGATAGACGGGCTCCGCAGGAGACATGGGCACTTTAAGAAAGACTTTAGTTCTGGGTGTGCACTGGCTCCTCCCTCTATGCCCCTCCTCCAGATCTCAGTTTGATACTGTGCCCAGTGGAGACTGGGTGCTTTTCAGGAGCTCTCCTGAGCTTTCTGACAGAAAGTATTTTGTTAGGTTTTTAATTTTCAGGGAGCACTGCTGGCAACAGACTCCCTCATCGAGGGACTGAGGGGAGAGAAGCAGCCCTACTCTCTGAGTTGCAAGGTCCTGCTTCTTAGGCTACTGGACACCATTAGCTCCAGAGGGATTGGTACGCAGGATCTCACCCTCGCCGTCCGTCCCAGAGCCGCGCCTCCGTCCCCCTCGCAGAGCCGGAAGATAGAAGCCGGGTGAGTATGAGAAGAAAAGAAGACTTCAGAGGCGGCAGAAAACTTCATGATCTTCACTGAGGTAAAACACAGCACTGCAGCTGTGTGCCTTTGCTCCCATACACCTCACATACTCCGGTCACTGTAAGGGTGCAGGGCGCAGGGGGGGCGCCCTGGGCAGCAATATAAACCTCTTTCGCAAAAATATAACATATATACAGCTGGGCACTGTATATATGTATGAGCCCCCACCAATTTTACAGTTTAAGCGGGACAGAAGCCCGCCTCCGAGGGGGCGGGGCTTCTCCCTCAGCACTCACCAGCGCCATTTTTTCTCCACAGCACCGCTGAGAGGAAGCTCCCCGGACTCTACCCTGCTTATACCACGTTAGACAAGACAAGAGGGTTGAAAAGAGGGGGGGGGGGCACATAATTCGCAAATTACATACAGCAGCACTACTGGGCAAACATTAAGTTACTGTTTTATTCCTGGGTTATATAGCGCTGGGGTGTGTGCTGGCATACTCCCTCTCTGTCTCTCCAAAGGGCCTTGTGGGAAAACTGTCTTCAGAAAAAGCATTCCCTGTGTGTGTGGTGTGTCGGTACACGTGTGTCGACATGTCTGAGGAAGAAGGCTATATTAGAGAGGAGTGGGAGCAAATGAATGTGGTGTCTCCGCCGACAGCTGATTGGATGGATATGTGGAATGTTTTAAATGCTAGTGTAAACTCATTGCACAAAAGATTAGACAAGGCAGAAGCTTTGGGACAGTCAGGGTCTCAACCCATGCCTGATCCTATGTTGCAGGGACTGTCAGGGTCTCATAAGCGCCCACTATACCAGTTTGTTGACACAGATACCGACACGGATTCTGACTCCAGTGTCGATTACGATGATGCAAAGTTACAGCCAAAATTGGCAAAATCCATTCGATTTATGATTATGGCAATAAAAGATGTTTTGCACATCACAGAGTAACCCCCTGTCGCTGACAAGAGGGTACATATGTACAAGGGAAAGAAGCCTGAGGTAACCTTTCCCCCCTCACACGAGCTGAACGAGTTATGTGAAAAAGCTTGGAAATCTCCAGATAAAAGACTGCAGATTTCCAAAAGGATTCTTATGGCGTATCCTTTCCCATCAACGGATAGGTTACGATGGGAATCCTCCCGTGGATAACACGCTTATCCAAGAAGGTAGCCCTCCCGTCCCAGGATACGGCTACCCTCAAAGAGTGTGCTGACCGCAAACAGGAGATTACCCTAATGTGAAAACAAGGTGATATCTAATTAGCACACAGGTAAGGAATTAAGAAAATCTTTATTTAAGGGTGAAGATGTTTCTCACAAAATCGTTGCCCCAATGCATCATTGAAATTCAAGCTGGAAAGATGATTTTAATATATCACTTGTACATTTTGTATTGCTCTTCTGGTGACAATGTAGTTTGTTTTTGTCAATTACCATTTTAATAATAGGGTAAAGAAAATTAAGTGGATTTTTTAAAGAAAACAATACTGTCAATATACTATTAAAACAAATTAAAATGGTAAAAGTTATTGTACTTTAAGTAAAAATAAAAGAGCTAAAATATCAATCCCAGTTTTGGATTACTTTAATTAACAAAAAAAAATGCATATAGCAGAGGATAGTTTCAATCTGCCTACCGCTGGGTTATGGGCCCAGCATGCTTCCATTCCTGTACTCTGCTGCACATGTAAGTGCAAGAGATCCTGAAGCACTCACTCATCATGGGAAAGTACCAATGTGTTTCTTCGTTGGTTGATGGAAGAAACATCTTACAAAAACTCTCCAGATTATTGACTTTTTAAAGTTTTTCTAGGAAACGTTTTAGATGAATGCTTATTAGCCTTTGTCAGTATGGACTTTTGCAAAGTGTCTCTGTGGCGCAATCAGTTAGTGTGCACGGCTATTAACCAAAAGGTTGGTGGTTCAATCCCACCCAGGGACGTAATTGACCTTGTTATCAGATTTTGGTGATCTTTAAGTAGACAAGTCAAAATTTCAAACCCCCTGTTCTGGTCTAGGGTACCTGGCCTTCTCTGATGTAATCAGAGTTAGATTTGATTCAGTGATTTTATAAAAACAGCTAGGAAGCACAATTTAGCAAGTGGGTTGCAGAGAAAAAGAAATATGCTGGCAAAAAAAATCCAATTGAGTGATTAAACAGCTCTTAATTTTCTGGCTTTATTTTTATGCTAACAAATTTGTTCTCTGAAAAGTGTCCACAAAGCCAAGTCTCTGATTAACACCTTTGTAAGGATGGTTTTTAACCTATTACTAAATTAAACTTGCTTCATTGGAAAGGCAGCAAGATGCATCCTCATTTCAATGTCTACTGAAATAATACAGGTTGACACCAGGAAACATTAACGCCACTGCATCCTTGCTGCTTTCTCATGTGGAAGTCTGTTTAATGTGAAAACAAGGTGATATCTAATTAGCACACAGGTAAGGAATTAAGAAAATCTTTATTTAAGGGTGAAAATGTTTCTCACAAAATCGTTGCCCCAATGCATCATTGAAATTCAAGCTGGAAAGATGATTTTAATATATCACTTGTACATTTTGTATTGCTCTTCTGGTGACAATGTAGTTTGTTTTTGTCAATTACCATTTTAATAATAGGGTAAAGAAAATTAAGTGGATTTTTAAAAGAAAACAATACTTTCAATATACTATTAAAACAAATTAAAATGGTAAAAGTTATTGTACTTTAATGAAAAATAAAAGAGTAAAAATATCAATCCCAGTTTTGGATTACTTTAATTAACAAAAAAAATGCATATAGCAGAGGATATTTTTAATCTGCCTACCTCTGGGTTATGGGCCCAGCATGCTTCCATTGCAGTACTCTGCTGCACATGTAAGTGCAAGAGATCCTGAAGCACTCACTCATCATGGGAAAGTACCAATGTGTTTCTTCGTTGGTGAATGGAAGAAACATCTTACAAAAACTCTCCAGATTATTGACTTTTTAAAGTTTTTCTAGGAAACGTTTTAGATGAATGCTTATTAGCCTTTGTCAGTATGTACTTTTGCAAAGTGTCTCTGTGGCGCAATCAGTTAGTGTGTACGGCTATAAACCAAAAGGTTGGTGGTTCAATCCCACCCAGGGACGTAATTGACATTGTTATCAGATTTTGGTGATCTTTAAGTAGACAAGTCAAAATTTCAAACCCCCTCTTATGGTGTAGGGTACCTGGCCTTCTCTGATGTAATCAGAGTTAGATTTGATTCAGTGATTTTATAAAAACAGCTAGGAAGCACAATTTAGCAGTGGGTTGCAGAGAAAAAGAAATATGCTGGCAAAAAAATCCAATTGAGTGATTAAACAGCTCTTAATTTTCTGGCTTTATTTTTATGCTAACAAATTTGTTCTCTGAAAAGTGTCCACAAAGCCAAGTCTCTGATTAACACCTTTGTAGGGATGGTTTTTCACCTATTACTAAATTAAATTTGCTTCATTGGAAAGGCAGCAAGATGCATCCTCATTTCAATGTCTACTGAAAAAATACGGGTTGACACCAGGAAACATTAACGCCACTGCATCCTTGCTGCTTTCTCATGTGGAAGTCTGTTTAATGTGAAAACAAGGTGATATCTAATTAGCACACAGGTAAGGAATTAAGAAAATCTTTATTTAAGGGTGAAGATGTTTCTCACAAAATCGTTGCCCCAATGCATCATTGAAATTCAAGCTGGAAAGATGATTTTAATATATCACTTGTACATTTTGTATTGCTCTTCTGGTGACAATGTAGTTTGTTTTTGTCAATTACCCTTTTAATAATAGGGTAAAGAAAATTAAGTGGATTTTTTAAAGAAAACTATACTGTCAATATACTATTAAAACAAATTAAAATGGTAAAAGTTATTGTACTTTAAGTAAAAATAAAAGAGCAAAAATATCAATCCCAGTTTTAATTACTTAAGTTAACAAAAAAAAAATGCATATAGCAAAGGATAGTTTCAATCTGCCTACCTCTGGGTTATGGGCCCAGCATGCTTCCATTGCAGTACTCTGCTGCACATGTAAGTGCAAGAGATCCTGAAGCACTCACTCATCATGGGAAAGTACCAATGTGTTTCTTCGTTGGTGAATGGAAGAAACATCTTACAAAAACTCTCCAGATTATTGACTTTTTAAAGTTTTTCTAGGAAACGTTCTAGATGTATGCTTATTAGCCTTTGTCAGTATGTACTTTTTACAAAGTGTCTCTGTGGCGCAATCGGTTAGTGTGTCTGGCTACTAACCAAAAGGTTGGTGGTTCAATCCCACCCAGTGACGTAATTGAACTTGTTATCAGATTTTGGTGATCTTTAAGTAGACAAGTCAAAATTTCAAACCCCCTCTTATGGTGTAGGGTACCTGGCCTTCTCTGATGTAATCAGAGTTAGATTTGATTCAGTGATTTTATAAAAACAGCTAGGAAGCACAATTTAGCAGTGGGTTGCAGAGAAAAAGAAATATGCTGGCAAAAAAATCCAATTGAGTGATTAAACAGCTCTTAATTTTCTGGCTTTATTTTTATGCTAACAAATTTGTTCTCTGAAAAGTGTCCACAAAGCCAAGTCTCTGATTAACACCTTTGTAGGGATGGTTTTTCACCTATTACTAAATTAAATTTGCTTCATTGGAAAGGCAGCAAGATGCATCCTCATTTCAATGTCTACTGAAAAAATACGGGTTGACACCAGGAAACAACGCCACTGCATCCTTGCTGCTTTCTCATGTGGAAGTCTGTTTAATGTGAAAACAAGGTGATATCTAATTAGCACACAGGTAAGGAATTAAGAAAATCTTTATTTAAGGGTGAAGATGTTTCTCACAAAATCGTTGCCCCAATGCATCATTGAAATTCAAGCTGGAAAGATGATTTTAATATATCACTTGTACATTTTGTATTGCTCTTCTGGTGACAATGTAGTTTGTTTTTGTCAATTACCCTTTTAATAATAGGGTAAAGAAAATTAAGTGGATTTTTTAAAGAAAACTATACTGTCAATATACTATTAAAACAAATTAAAATGGTAAAAGTTATTGTACTTTAAGTAAAAATAAAAGAGCAAAAATATCAATCCCAGTTTTGATTACTTAAATTAACAAAAAAAAATGCATATAGCAAAGGATAGTTTCAATCTGCCTACCTCTGGGTTATGGGCCCAGCATGCTTCCATTACAGTACTCTGCTGCACATGTAAGTGCAAGAGATCCTGAAGCACTCACTCATCATGGGAAAGTACCAATGTGTTTCTTCGTTGGTTGATGGAAGAAACATCTTACAAAAACTCTCCAGATTATTGACTTTTTAAAGTTTTTCTAGGAAACGTTCTAGATGTATGCTTATTAGCCTTTGTCAGTAAGTACTTTTTACAAAGTGTCTCTGTGGCGCAATCGGTTAGTGTGTCTGGCTACTAACCAAAAGGTTGGTGGTTCAATCCCACCCAGGGACGTAATTGACCTTGTTATCAGATTTTGGTGATCTTTAAGTAGACAAGTCAAAATTTCAAACCCCCTGTTATGGTGTAGGGTACCTGGCCTTCTCTGATGTAATCAGAGTTAGATTTGATTCAGTGATTTTATAAAAACAGATAGGAAGCACAATTTAGCAGTGGGTTGCAGAGAAAAAGAAATATGCTGGCAGAAAAATCCAATTGAGTGATTAAACAGCTCTTCATTTTCTTGCTTTATTTTTATGCTAACAAATTTGTTCTCTGAAAAGTGTCCACAAAGCCAAGTCTCTGATTAACACCTTTGTAGGGATGGTTTTTCACCTATTACTAATTTAAACTTGCTTCATTGGAAAGGCAGCAAGATGCATCCTCATTTCAATTTCTACTGAAATAATACAGGTTGACACCAGGAAACATTACCGCCACTGCTTCCTTGCTGCTTTCTCATGTGGAAGTCTGTTTAATGTGAAAACAAGGTGATATCTAATTAGCACACAGGTAAGGAATTAAGAAAATCTTTATTTAAGGGTGAAGATGTTTCTCACAAAATCGTTGCCCCAATGCATCATTGAAATTCAAGCTGGAAAGATGATTTTAATATATCACGTGTACATTTTGTATTGCTCTTCTGGTGACAATGTAGTTTGTTTTTGTCAATTACCCTTTTAATAATAGGGTAAAGAAAATTTAGTGGATTTAAACAAATTAAAATGGTAAAAGTTATTGTACTTCAAGTAAAAATAAAAGAGCAAAAATATCAATCCCAGTTTTGATTACTTAAATTAACAAAAAAAATGCATATAGCAAAGGATAGTTTCAATCTGCCTACCTCTGGGTTATGGGCCCAGCATGCTTCCATTGCAGTACTCTGCAGCACATGTAAGTGCAAGAGATCCTGAAGCACTTACTCATCATGGGAAAGTACCAATGTGTTTCTTCGTTGGTTGATGGAAGAAACATTTTACAAAAACTCTCCAGATTATTGACTTTTTAAAGTTTTTCTAGGAAACGTTCTAGATGTATGCTTATTAGCCTTTGTCAGTATGTACTTTTTGTGAAGTGTCTCTGTGGCGCAATCGGTTAGTGTGTCCGGCTACTAACCAAAAGGGACGTAATTGACCTTGTTATCAGATTTTGGTGATCTTTAAGTAGACAAGTCAAAATTTCAAACCCCCTGTTATGGTGTAGGGTACCTGGCCTTTTCTGATGTAATCAGAGTTAGATTTGATTCAGTGATTTAATAAAAACAGATAGGAAGCACAATTTAGCAGTGGGTTGCAGAGAAAAAGAAATATGCTGGCAAAAAAAATCCAATTGAGTGATTAAACAGCTCTTCATTTTCTGGCTTTATTTTTATGCTAACAAATTTGTTCTCTGAAAAGTGTCCACAAAGCCAAGTCTCTGATTAACACCTTTGTAGGGATGGTTTTTCACCTATTACTAATTTAAACTTGCTTCATTGGAAAGGCAGCAAGATGCATCCTCATTTCAATGTCTACTGAAATAATACAGGTTGACACCAGGAAACATTAACGCCACTGCATCCTTGCTGCTTTCTCATGTGGAAGTCTGTTTAATGTGAAAACAAGGTGATATCTAATTAGCACACAGGTAAGGAATTAAGAAAATCTTTATTTAAGGGTGAAGATGTTTCTCACAAAATCGTTGCCCCAATGCATCATTGAAATTCAAGCTGGAAAGATGATTTTAATATATCACGTGTACATTTTGTATTGCTCTTCTGGTGACAATGTAGTTTGTTTTTGTCAATTACCCTTTTAATAATAGGGTAAAGAAAATTAAGTGGATTTTTTAAAGAAAACTATACTGTCAATATACTATTAAAACAAATTAAAATGGTAAAAGTTATTGTACTTTAAGTAAAAATAAAAGAGCCAAAATATCAATCCCAGTTTTGGATTACTTTAATTAACAAAAAAAATGCATATAGCAGAGGATAGTTTCAATCTTCCTACCGCTGGGTTATGGGCACAGCATGCTTTCATTGCTGTACTCTGCTGCACATGTAAGTGCAAGAGATCCTGAAGCACTCACTCATCATGGGAAAGTACCAATGTGTTTCTTCGTTGGTTGATGGAAGAAACATCTTACAAAAACTCTCCAGATTATTGACTTTTTAAAGTTTTTCTAGGAAACGTTTTAGATGAATGCTTATTAGCCTTTGTCAGTATGGTCTTTTGCAAAGTGTCTCTGTGGCGCAATCAGTTAGTGTGCACGGCTATTAACCAAAAGGTTGGTGGTTCAATCCCACCCAGGGACATAATTGACCTTGTTATCAGATTTTGGTGATCTTTAAGTAGACAAGTCAAAATTTCAAATCCCCTCTTATGGTGTAGGGTACCTGGCCTTCTCTGATGTAATCAGAGTTAGATTTGATTCAGTGATTTTATAAAAACAGCTAGGAAACACAATTTAGCAGTGGGTTGCAGAGAAAAAGAAATATGCTGGCAAAAAAATCCAATTGAGTGATTAAACAGCTCTTCATTTTCTGGCTTTATTTTTATGCTAACAAATTTGTTCTCTGAAAAGTGTCCACAAAGCCAAGTCTCTGATGAACACCTTTGTAAGGATGGTTTTTCACCTATTACTAAATTAAACTTGCTTCATTGGAAAGGCAGCAAGATGCATCCTCATTTCAATGTCTACTGAAATAATACAGGTTGACACCAGGAAACATTAACGCCACTGCATCCTTGCTGCTTTCTCATGTGAAAGTCTGTTTGATGTGAAAACAAGGTGATATCTAATTAGCACACAGGTAAGGAATTAAGAAAATCTTTATTTAAGGGTGAAGATGTTTCTCACAAAATCGTTGCCCCAATGCATCATTGAAATTCAAGCTGGAAAGATGATTTTAATATATCACTTGTACATTTTGTATTGCTCTTCTGGTGACAATGTAGTTTGTTTTTGTCAATTACCATTTTAATAATAGGGTAAAGAAAATTAAGTGGATTTTTGAAAGAAAACAATACTGTCAATATACTATTAAAACAAATTAAAATGGTAAAAGTTATTGTACTTTAAGTAAACATAAAATAGCTAACATATCAATCCCAGTTTTGGATTACTTTAATTAACAAAAAAATGCATATAGCAGAGGATAGTTTCAATCTGCCTACCTCTGGGTAATGGGCCCAGCATGCTTCCATTGCAGTACTCTGCTGCACATGTAAGTGCAAGAGATCCTGAAGCACTTACTCATCATGTGAAAGTACCAATGTGTTTCTTCGTTGGTTGATTTAAGAAAATTCTTACAAAAACTCTCCAGATTATTGACTTTTTAAAGTTTTTCTAGGAAACGTTCTAGATGAATGCTTATTAGCCTTTGTCAGTATATACTTTTTGCAAAGTGTCTCTGTGGCGCAATCGGTTAGATTTGATTCAGTGATTTTATAAAAAACAGCTAGGAAGCACAATTTAGCAATGGGTTGCAGAGAAAAAAATATGCTGGCAGAAAAATCCAATTGAGTGATTAAACAGCTCTTCATTTTCTGGCTTTATTTTTAGAGCAAAAATATCAATCCCAGTTTTGATTACTTAAATTAACAAAAAAAATGCATATAGCAAAGGATAGTTTCAATCTGCCTACCTCTGGGTTATGGGCCCAGCATGCTTCCATTGCAGTACTCTGCTGCACATGTAAGTGCAAGAGATCCTGAAGCACTCACTCATCATGGGAAAGTACCAATGTGTTTCTTCGTTGGTTGATGGAATAAACATTTTACAAAAACTCTCCAGATTATTGACTTTTTAAAGTTTTTCTAGGAAACGTTCTAAATGTATGCTTATTAGCCTTTGTCAGTATGTACTTTTTGCGAAGTGTCTCTGTGGCGCAATCGGTTAGTGTGTCCGGCTACTAACCAAAAGGTTGGTGGTTCAATCCCACCCAGGGACGTAATTGACATTGTTATCAGATTTTGGTGATCTTTAAGTAGACAAGTCAAAATTTCAAACCCCCTGTTATGGTGTAGGGTACCTGGCCTTTTCTGATGTAATCAGAGTTAGATTTGATTCAGTGATTTAATAAAAACAGCTGGGAAGCACAATTTAGCAGTGGGTTGCAGAGAAAAAGAAATATGCTGGCAAAAAAAATCCAATTGAGTGATTAAACAGCTCTTCATTTTCTGGCTTTATTTTTATGCTAACAAATTTGTTCTCTGAAAAGTGTCCACAAAGCCAAGTCTCTGATTAACACCTTTGTAGGGATGGTTTTTCACCTATTACTAAATTAAACTTGCTTCATTGGAAAGGCAGCAAGATGCATCCTCATTTCAATGTCTACTGAAATAATACAGGTTGACACAAGGAAACATTAACGCCACTGCATCCTTGCTGCTTTCTCATGTAGAAGTCTGTTTAATGTGAAAACAAGGTGATATCTAATTAGCACACAGGTAAGGAATTAAGAAAATCTTTATTTAAGGGTGAAGATGTTTCTCACAAAATCGTTGCCCCAATGCATCATTGAAATTCAAGCTGGAAAGATGATTTTAATATATCACTTGTACATTTTGTATTGCTCTTCTGGTGACAATGTAGTTTGTTTTTGTCAATTACCCTTTTAATAATAGGGTATAGAAAATGAAGTGGATTTTTTAAAGAAAACTATACTGTCAATATACTATTAAAACAAATTAAAATGGTAAAAGTTATTGTACTTCAAGTAAAAATAAAAGAGCAAAAATATCAATCCCAGTTTTGATTACTTAAATTAACAAAAAAAATGCATATAGCAAAGGATAGTTTCAATCTGCCTACCTCTGGGTTATGGGCCCAGCATGCTTCCATTGCAGTACTCTGCTGCACATGTAAGTGCAAGAGATCCTGAAGCACTCACTCATCATGGGAAAGTACCAATGTGTTTCTTCGTTGGTTGATGGAAGAAACATTTTACAAAAACTCTCCAGATTATTGACTTTTTAAAGTTTTTCTAGGAAACGTTCTAAATGTATGCTTATTAGCCTTTGTCAGTATGTACTTTTTGCGAAGTGTCTCTGTGGCGCAATCGGTTAGTGTGTACGGCTACTAACCAAAAGGTTGGTGGTTCAATCCCACCCAGGGACGTAATTGACATTGTTATCTGATTTTGGTGATCTTTAAGTAGACAAGTCAAAATTTCAAACCCCCTGTTATGGTGTAGGGTACCTGGCCTTTTCTGATGTAATCAGAGTTAGATTTGATTCAGTGATTTAATAAAAACAGCTAGGAAGCACAATTTAGCAGTGGGTTGCAGAGAAAAAGAAATATGCTGGCAAAAAAAATCCAATTGAGTGATTAAACAGCTCTTCATTTTCTGGCTTTATTTTTATGCTAACAAATTTGTTCTCTGAAAAGTGTCCACAAAGCCAAGTCTCTGATTAACACCTTTGTAGGGATGGTTTTTCACCTATTACTAAATTAAACTTGCTTCATTGGAAAGGCAGCAAGATGCATCCTCATTTCAATGTCTACTGAAATAATACAGGTTGACACAAGGAAACATTAACGCCACTGCATCCTTGCTGCTTTCTCATGTAGAAGTCTGTTTAATGTGAAAACAAGGTGATATCTAATTAGCACACAGGTAAGGAATTAAGAAAATCTTTATTTAAGGGTGAAGATGTTTCTCACAAAATCGTTGCCCCAATGCATCATTGAAATTCAAGCTGGAAAGATGATTTTAATATATCACTTGTACATTTTGTATTGCTCTTCTGGTGACAATGTAGTTTGTTTTTGTCAATTACCCTTTTAATAATAGGGTAAAGAAAATTAAGTGGATTTTTTAAAGAAAACTATACTGTCAATATATTATTAAAACAAATTAAAATGGTAAAAGTTATTGTACTTTAAGTAAAAATAAAAGAGCAAAAATATCAATCCCAGTTTTGGATTACTTTAATTAACAAAAAAAAATGCATATTGCAGAGGATAGTTTCAATCTGCCTACCGCTGGGTTATGGGCCCAGCATGCTTCCATTGCTGTACTCTGCTGCACATGTAAGTGCAAGAGATCCTGAAGCACTCACTCATCATGGGAAAGTACCAATGTGTTTCTTCGTTGGTTGATGGAAGAAACATCTTACAAAAACTCTCCAGATTATTGACTTTTTAAAGTTTTTCTAGGAAACGTTTTAGATGAATGCTTATTAGCCTTTGTCAGTATGGACTTTTGCAAAGTGTCTCTGTGGCGCAATCAGTTAGTGTGCACGGCTATTAACCAAAAGGTTGGTGGTTCAATCCCACCCAGGGACGTAATTGACCTTGTTATCAGATTTTGGTGATCTTTAAGTAGACAAGTCAAAATTTCAAACCCCCTGTTCTGGTGTAGGGTACCTGGCCTTCTCTGATGTAATCAGAGTTAGATTTGATTCAGTGATTTTATAAAAACAGCTAGGAAGCACAATTTAGCAGTGGGTTGCAGAGAAAAAGAAATATGCTGGCAAAAAAATCCAATTGAGTGATTAAACAGCTCTTCATTTTCTGGCTTTATTTTTATGCTAACAAATTTGTTCTCTGAAAAGTGTCCACAAAGCCAAGTCTCTGATTAACACCTTTGTAAGGATGGTTTTTAACCTATTACTAAATTAAACTTGCTTCATTGGAAAGGCAGCAAGATGCATCCTCATTTCAATGTCTACTGAAATAATACAGGTTGACACCAGGAAACATTAACGCCACTGCATCCTTGCTGCTTTCTCATGTGGAAGTCTGTTTAATGTGAAAACAAGGTGATATCTAATTAGCACACAGGTAAGGAATTAAGAAAATCTTTATTTAAGGGTGAAAATGTTTCTCACAAAATCGTTGCCCCAATGCATCATTGAAATTCAAGCTGGAAAGATGATTTTAATATATCACTTGTACATTTTGTATTGCTCTTCTGGTGACAATGTAGTTTGTTTTTGTCAATAACCATTTTAATAATAGGGTAAAGAAAATTAAGTGGATTTTTGAAAGAAAACAATACTATCAATATACTATTAAAACAAATTAAAATGGTAGAAGTTATTGTACTGTAAGTAAAAATAAAAGAGCCAACATATCAATCCCAGTTTTGGATTACTTTAATTAACAAAAAAAAATGCATATAGCAGAGGATAGTTTCAATCTGCCTACCTCTGGGTTATGTGCCCAGCATGCTTCCATTGCTGTACTCTGCTGCACATGTAAGTGCAATAGATCCTGAAGCACTCACTCATCATGTGAAAGTACCAATGTGTTTCTTCGTTGGTTGATGGAAGAAACATCTTACAAAAACTCTCCAGATTATTGACTTTTTAAAGTTTTTCTAGGAAATGTTTTAGATGAATGCTTATTAGCCTTTGTCAGTATGTACTTTTGCAAAGTGTCTCTGTGGCGCAATCAGTTAGTGTGTATGGCTATTATCCAAAAGGTTGGTGGTTCAATCCCACCCAGGGACGTAATTGACCTTGTTATCAGATTTTGGTGATCTTTAAGTAGACAAGTCAAAATTTCAAACCCCCTCTTATGGTGTAGGGTACCTGGCCTTCTCTGATGTAATCAGAGTTAGATTTGATTCAGTGATTTTATAAAAACAGCTAGGAAGCACAATTTAGCAGTGGGTTGCAGAGAAAAAGAAATATGCTGGCAAAAAAATCCAATTGAGTGATTAAACAGCTCTTCATTTTCTGGCTTTATTTTTATGCTAACAAATTTGTTCTCTGAAAAGTGTCCACAAAGCCAAGTCTCTGATTAACACCTTTGTAAGGATGGTTTTTCACCTATTACTAAATTAAACTTGCTTCATTGGAAAGGCAGCAAGATGCATCCTCATTTCAATGTCTACTGAAATAATACAGGTTGACACCAGGAAACATTAACGCCACTGCATCCTTGCTGCTTTCTCATGTGGAAGTCTGTTTAATGTGAAAACAAGGTGATATCTAATTAGCACACAGGTAAGGAATTAAGAAAATCTTTATTTAAGGGTGAAAATGTTTCTCACAAAATCGTTGCCCCAATGCATCATTGAAATTCAAGCTGGAAAGATGATTTTAATATATCACTTGTACATTTTGTATTGCTCTTCTGGTGACAATGTAGTTTGTTTTTGTCAATTACCATTTTAATAATAGGGTAAAGAAAATTAAGTGGATTTTTAAAAGAAAACAATACTTTCAATATACTATTAAAACAAATTAAAATGGTAAAAGTTATTGTACTTTAATGAAAAATAAAAGAGCAAAAATATCAATCCCAGTTTTGGATTACTTTAACAAAAAAAATGCATATAGCAGAGGATAGTTTTAATCTGCCTACCTCTGCGTTATGGGCCCCGCATGCTTCCATTGCAGTACTTTGCTGCACATGTAAGTGCAAGAGATCCTGAAGCACTCACTCATCATGGGAAAGTACCAATGTGTTTCTTCGTTGGTGGATGGAAGAAACATCTTACAAAAACTCTCCAGATTATTGACTTTTTAAAGTTTTTCTAGGAAACGTTTTAGATGAATGCTTATTAGCCTTTGTCAGTATGTACTTTTGCAAAGTGTCTCTGTGGCGCAATCACTTAGTGTGTACGGCTATAAACCAAAAGGTTGGTGGTTCAATCCCACACAGGGACGTAATTGACCTTGTTATCAGATTTTGGTGATCTTTAAGTAGACAAGTCAAAATTTCAAACCCCCTCTTATGGTGTAGGGTACCTGGCCTTCTCTGATGTAATCAGAGTTAGATTTGATTCAGTGATTTTATAAAAACAGCTAGGAAGCACAATTTAGCAGTGGGTTGCAGAGAAAAAGAAATATGCTGGCAAAAAAATCCAATTGAGTGATTAAACAGCTCTTAATTTTCTGGCTTTATTTTTATGCTAGCAAATTTGTTCTCTGAAAAGTGTCCACAAAGCCAAGTCTCTGATTAACACCTTTGTAGGGATGGTTTTTCACCTATTACTAAACTAAATTTGCTTCATTGGAAAGGCAGCAAGATGCATCCTCTTTTCATTGTCTACTGAAATAATACGGGTTGACACCAGGAAACATTAACGCCACTGCATCCTTGCTGCGTTCTCATGTGGAAGTCTGTTTAATGTGAAAACAAGGTGATATCTAATTAGCACACAGGTAAGGAATTAAGAAAATCTTTATTTAAGGGTGAAGATGTTTCTCACAAAATCGTTGCCCCAATGCATCATTGAAATTCAAGCTGGAAAGATGATTTTAATATATCACTTGTACATTTTGTATTGCTCTTCTGGTGACAATGTAGTTTGTTTTTGTCAATTACCCTTTTAATAATAGGGTAAAGAAAATTAAGTGGATTTTTGAAAGAAAACAATACTGTCAATATACTATTAAAACAAATTAAAATGGTAAAAGTTATTGTACTGTAAGTAAAAATAAAAGAGCCAACATATCAATCCCAGTTTTGGATTACTTTAATTAACAAAAAAAATGCATATAGCAGAGGATAGTTTTAATCTGCCTACCTCTGGGTTAGGGGCCCAGCATGCTTCCATTGCAGTACTCTGCTGCACATGTAAGTGCAAGAGATCCTGAAGCACTCACTCATCATGGGAAAGTACCAATGTGTTTCTTCGTTGGTTGATGGAAGAAACATTTTACAAAAACTCTCCAGATTATTGACTTTTTAAAGTTTTTCTAGGAAACATTCTAGATGCATGCTTATTAGCCTTTGTCAGTATGTACTTTCTGTGAAGTGTCTCTGTGGCGCAATCGGTTAGTGTGTCTGGCTACTAACCAAAAGGTTGGTGGTTCAATCCCACCCAGGGACGTAATTGACCTTGTTATCAGATTTTGGTGATCTTTAAGTAGACAAGTCAAAATTTCAAACCCCCTGTTATGGTGTAGGGTACCTGGCCTTTTCTGATGTAATCAGAGTTAGATTTGATTCAGTGATTTAATAAAAACAGCTAGGAAGCACAATTTAGCAGTGGGTTGCAGAGAAAAAGAAATATGCTGGCAAAAAAAATCCAATTGAGTGATTAAACAGCTCTTCATTTTCTGGCTTTATTTTTATGCTAACAAATTTGTTCTCTGAAAAGTGTCCACAAAGCCAAGTCTCTGATTAACACCTTTGTAGGGATGGTTTTTCACCTGTTACTAAATTAAACTTGCTTTATTGGAAAGGCAGCAAGATGCATCCTCATTTCAATGTCTACTGAAATAATACAGGTTGACACCAGGAAACATTATCGCCACTGCATCCTTGCTGCTTTCTCATGTAGAAGTCTGTTTAATGTGAAAACAAGGTGATATCTAATTAGCACACAGGTAAGGAATTAAGAAAATCTTTATTTAAGGGTGAAGATGTTTCTCACAAAATCGTTGCCCCAATGCATCATTGAAATTCAAGCTGGAAAGATGATTTTAATATATCACTTGTACATTTTGTATTGCTCTTCTGGTGACAATGTAGTTTGTTTTTGTCAATTACCCTTTTAATAATAGGGTAAAGAAAATTAAGTGGATTTTTTAAAGAAAACTATACTGTCAATATACTATTAAAACAAATTAAAATGGTAAAAGTTATTGTACTTTAAGTAAAAATAAAAGAGCAAAAATATCAATCCCAGTTTTGATTACTTAAATTAACAAAAAAAAATGCATATAGCAAAGGATAGTTTCAATCTGCCAACCTCTGGGTTAGGGGCCCAGCATGCTTCCATTGCAGTACTCTGCTGCACATGTAAGTGCAAGAGATCCTGAAGCACTCACTCATCATGGGAAAGTACCAATGTGTTTCTTCATTGGTTGATGGAAGAAACATCTTACAAAAACTCTCCAGATTATTGACTTTTTAAAGTTTTTCTAGGAAACGTTCTAGATGTATGCTTATTAGACTTTGTAAGTATGCACTTTTTGCAAAGTGTCTCTGTGGCGCAATCGGTTAGTGTGTCCGGCTACTAACCAAAAGGTTTGTGGTTCAATCCCAACCAGGGACGTAACTGACCTTGTTATCAGATTTTGGTGATCTTTAAGTAGACAAGTCAAAATTTCAAACCCCCTGTTATGGTGTAGGGTACCTGGCCTTCTCTGATGTAATCAGAGTTAGATTTGATTCAGTGATTTTATAAAAACAGCTAGGAAGCACAATTTAGCAGTGGGTTGCAGAGAAAAAGAAATATGCTGGCAAAAAAATCCAATTGAGTGATTAAACAGCTCTTCATTTTCTGGCTTTATTTTTATGCTAACAAATTTGTTCTCTGAAAAGTGTCCACAAAGCCAAGTCTCTGATTAACACCTTTGTAAGGATGGTTTTTAACCTATTACTAAATTAAACTTGCTTCATTGGAAAGGCAGCAAGATGCATCCTCATTTCAATGTCTACTGAAATAATACAGGTTGACACCAGGAAACATTAACGCCACTGCATCCTTGCTGCTTTCTCATGTGGAAGTCTGTTTAATGTGAAAACAAGGTGATATCTAATTAGCACACAGGTAAGGAATTAAGAAAATCTTTATTTAAGGGTGAAAATGTTTCTCACAAAATCGTTGCCCCAATGCATCATTGAAATTCAAGCTGGAAAGATGATTTTAATATATCACTTGTACATTTTGTATTGCTCTTCTGGTGACAATGTAGTTTGTTTTTGTCAATAACCATTTTAATAATAGGGTAAAGAAAATTAAGTGGATTTTTGAAAGAAAACAATACTATCAATATACTATTAAAACAAATTAAAATGGTAGAAGTTATTGTACTGTAAGTAAAAATAAAAGAGCCAACATATCAATCCCAGTTTTGGATTACTTTAATTAACAAAAAAAAATGCATATAGCAGAGGATAGTTTCAATCTGCCTACCTCTGGGTTATGTGCCCAGCATGCTTCCATTGCTGTACTCTGCTGCACATGTAAGTGCAATAGATCCTGAAGCACTCACTCATCATGTGAAAGTACCAATGTGTTTCTTCGTTGGTTGATGGAAGAAACATCTTACAAAAACTCTCCAGATTATTGACTTTTTAAAGTTTTTCTAGGAAACGTTTTAGATGAATGCTTATTAGCCTTTGTCAGTATATACTTTTGCAAAGTGTCTCTGTGGCGCAATCAGTTAGTGTGTATGGCTATTATCCAAAAGGTTGGTGGTTCAATCCCACCCAGGGACGTAATTGACCTTGTTATCAGATTTTGGTGATCTTTAAGTAGACAAGTCAAAATTTCAAACCCCCTCTTATGGTGTAGGGTACCTGGCCTTCTCTGATGTAATCAGAGTTAGATTTGATTCAGTGATTTTATAAAAACAGCTAGGAAGCACAATTTAGCAGTGGGTTGCAGAGAAAAAGAAATATGCTGGCAAAAAAATCCAATTGAGTGATTAAACAGCTCTTCATTTTCTGGCTTTATTTTTATGCTAACAAATTTGTTCTCTGAAAAGTGTCCACAAAGCCAAGTCTCTGATTAACACCTTTGTAAGGATGGTTTTTCACCTATTACTAAATTAAACTTGCTTCATTGGAAAGGCAGCAAGATGCATCCTCATTTCAATGTCTACTGAAATAATACAGGTTGACACCAGGAAACATTAACGCCACTGCATCCTTGCTGCTTTCTCATGTGGAAGTCTGTTTAATGTGAAAACAAGGTGATATCTAATTAGCACACAGGTAAGGAATTAAGAAAATCTTTATTTAAGGGTGAAAATGTTTCTCACAAAATCGTTGCCCCAATGCATCATTGAAATTCAAGCTGGAAAGATGATTTTAATATATCACTTGTACATTTTGTATTGCTCTTCTGGTGACAATGTAGTTTGTTTTTGTCAATTACCATTTTAATAATAGGGTAAAGAAAATTAAGTGGATTTTTAAAAGAAAACAATACTTTCAATATACTATTAAAACAAATTAAAATGGTAAAAGTTATTGTACTTTAATGAAAAATAAAAGAGCAAAAATATCAATCCCAGTTTTGGATTACTTTAACAAAAAAAATGCATATAGCAGAGGATAGTTTTAATCTGCCTACCTCTGCGTTATGGGCCCCGCATGCTTCCATTGCAGTACTTTGCTGCACATGTAAGTGCAAGAGATCCTGAAGCACTCACTCATCATGGGAAAGTACCAATGTGTTTCTTCGTTGGTGGATGGAAGAAACATCTTACAAAAACTCTCCAGATTATTGACTTTTTAAAGTTTTTCTAGGAAACGTTTTAGATGAATGCTTATTAGCCTTTGTCAGTATGTACTTTTGCAAAGTGTCTCTGTGGCGCAATCACTTAGTGTGTACGGCTATAAACCAAAAGGTTGGTGGTTCAATCCCACCCAGGGACGTAATTGACCTTGTTATCAGATTTTGGTGATCTTTAAGTAGACAAGTCAAAATTTCAAACCCCCTCTTATGGTGTAGGGTACCTGGCCTTCTCTGATGTAATCAGAGTTAGATTTGATTCAGTGATTTTATAAAAACAGCTAGGAAGCACAATTTAGCAGTGGGTTGCAGAGAAAAAGAAATATGCTGGCAAAAAAATCCAATTGAGTGATTAAACAGCTCTTAATTTTCTGGCTTTATTTTTATGCTAACAAATTTGTTCTCTGAAAAGTGTCCACAAAGCCAAGTCTCTGATTAACACCTTTGTAGGGATGGTTTTTCACCTATTACTAAACTAAATTTGCTTCATTGGAAAGGCAGCAAGATGCATCCTCTTTTCATTGTCTACTGAAATAATACGGGTTGACACCAGGAAACA
The DNA here is from genome assembly GCF_028390025.1 of Pseudophryne corroboree. Lineage (NCBI taxonomy): Eukaryota > Metazoa > Chordata > Amphibia > Anura > Myobatrachidae > Pseudophryne > Pseudophryne corroboree. Next base: position 286,939 of record NW_026967611.1, read on the forward strand.
TTAACGCCACTGCATCCTTGCTGCGTTCTCATGTGGAAGTCTGTTTAATGTGAAAACAAGGTGATATCTAATTAGCACACAGGTAAGGAATTAAGAAAATCTTTATTTAAGGGTGAAGATGTTTCTCACAAAATCGTTGCCCCAATGCATCATTGAAATTCAAGCTGGAAAGATGATTTTAATATATCACTTGTACATTTTGTATTGCTCTTCTGGTGACAATGTAGTTTGTTTTTGTCAATTACCCTTTTAATAATAGGGTAAAGAAAATTAAGTGGATTTTTGAAAGAAAACAATACTGTCAATATACTATTAAAACAAATTAAAATGGTAAAAGTTATTGTACTGTAAGTAAAAATAAAAGAGCCAACATATCAATCCCAGTTTTGGATTACTTTAATTAACAAAAAAAAATGCATATAGCAGAGGATAGTTTCAATCTGCCTACCTCTGGGTTATGTGCCCAGCATGCTTCCATTGCTGTACTCTGCTGCACATGTAAGTGCAATAGATCCTGAAGCACTCACTCATCATGGGAAAGTACCAATGTGTTTCTTCGTTGGTTGATGGAAGAAACATCTTACAAAAACTCTCCAGATTATTGACTTTTTAAAGTTTTTCTAGGAAACGTTTTAGATGAATGCTTATTAGCCTTTGTCAGTATGTACTTTTACAAAGTGTCTCTGTGGCGCAATCAGTTAGTGTGTATGGCTATTAACCAAAAGGTTGGAGGTTCAATCCCACCCAGGGACGTAATTGACCTTGTTATCAGATTTTGGTGATCTTTAAGTAGACAAGTCAAAATTTCAAACCCCCTCTTATGGTGTAGGGTACCTGGCCTTCTCTGATGTAATCAGAGTTAGATTTGATTCAGTGATTTTATAAAAACAGCTAGGAAGCACAATTTAGCAGTGGGTTGCAGAGAAAAAGAAATATGCTGGCAAAAAAATCCAATTGAGTGATTAAACAGCTCTTCATTTTCTGGCTTTATTTTTATGCTAACAAATTTGTTCTCTGAAAAGTGTCCACAAAGCCAAGTCTCTGATTAACACCTTTGTAAGGATGGTTTTTCACCTATTACTAAATTAAACTTGCTTCATTGGAAAGGCAGCAAGATGCATCCTCATTTCAATGTCTACTGAAATAATACAGGTTGACACCAGGAAACATTAACGCCACTGCATCCTTGCTGCTTTCTCATGTGGAAGTCTGTTTAATGTGAAAACAAGGTGATATCTAATTAGCACACAGGTAAGGAATTAAGAAAATCTTTATTTAAGGGTGAAAATGTTTCTCACAAAATCGTTACCCCAATGCATCATTGAAATTCAAGCTGGAAAGATGATTTTAATATATCACTTGTACATTTTGTATTGCTCTTCTGGTGACAATGTAGTTTGTTTTTGTCAATTACCATTTTAATAATAGGGTAAAGAAAATTAAGTGGATTTTTAAAAGAAAACAATACTTTCAATATACTATTAAAACAAATTAAAATGGTAAAAGTTATTGTACTTTAATGAAAAATAAAAGAGCAAAAATATCAATCCCAGTTTTGGATTACTTTAACAAAAAAAATGCATATAGCAGAGGATAGTTTTAATCTGCCTACCTCTGGGTTAGGGGCCCAGCATGCTTCCATTGCAGTACTCTGCTGCACATGTAAGTGCAAGAGATCCTGAAGCACTCTCTCATCATGGGTAAGTACCAATGTGTTTCTTCGTTGGTTGATGGAAGAAACATTTTACAAAAACTCTCCAGATTATTGACTTTTTAAAGTTTTTCTAGGAAACATTCTAGATGCATGCTTATTAGCCTTTGTCAGTATGTACTTTCTGTGAAGTGTCTCTGTGGCGCAATCGGTTAGTGTGTCTGGCTACTAACCAAAAGGTTGGTGGTTCAATCCCACCCAGGGACGTAATTGACCTTGTTATCAGATTTTGGTGATCTTTAAGTAGACAAGTCAAAATTTCAAACCCCCTGTTATGGTGTAGGGTACCTGGCCTTTTCTGATGTAATCAGAGTTAGATTTGATTCAGTGATTTAATAAAAACAGCTAGGAAGCACAATTTAGCAGTGGGTTGCAGAGAAAAAGAAATATGCTGGCAAAAAAAATCCAATTGAGTGATTAAACAGCTCTTCATTTTCTGGCTTTATTTTTATGCTAACAAATTTGTTCTCTGAAAAGTGTCCACAAAGCCAAGTCTCTGATTAACACCTTTGTAGGGATGGTTTTTCACCTGTTACTAAATTAAACTTGCTTTATTGGAAAGGCAGCAAGATGCATCCTCATTTCAATGTCTACTGAAATAATACAGGTTGACACCAGGAAACATTAACGCCACTGCATCCTTGCTGCTTTCTCATGTAGAAGTCTGTTTAATGTGAAAACAAGGTGATATCTAATTAGCACACAGGTAAGGAATTAAGAAAATCTTTATTTAAGGGTGAAGATGTTTCTCACAAAATCGTTGCCCCAATGCATCATTGAAATTCAAGCTGGAAAGATGATTTTAATATATCACTTGTACATTTTGTATTGCTCTTCTGGTGACAATGTAGTTTGTTTTTGTCAATTACCCTTTTAATAATAGGGTAAAGAAAATTAAGTGGATTTTTTAAAGAAAACTATACTGTCAATATACTATTAAAACAAATTAAAATGGTAAAAGTTATTGTACTTTAAGTAAAAATAAAAGAGCAAAAATATCAATCCCAGTTTTGATTACTTAAATTAACAAAAAAAAAATGCATATAGCAAAGGATAGTTTCAATGTGCCAACCTCTGGGTTAGGGGCCCAGCATGCTTCCATTGCAGTACTCTGCTGCACATGTAAGTGCAAGAGATCCTGAAGCACTCACTCATCATGGGAAAGTACCAATGTGTTTCTTCATTGGTTGATGGAAGAAACATCTTACAAAAACTCTCCAGATTATTGACTTTTTAAAGTTTTTCTAGGAAACGTTCTAGATGTATGCTTATTAGACTTTGTAAGTATGCACTTTTTGCAAAGTGTCTCTGTGGCGCAATCGGTTAGTGTGTCCGGCTACTAACCAAAAGGTTTGTGGTTCAATCCCAACCAGGGACGTAACTGACCTTGTTATCAGATTTTGGTGATCTTTAAGTAGACAAGTCAAAATTTCAAACCCCCTGTTATGGTGTAGGGTACCTGGCCTTCTCTGATGTAATCAGAGTTAGATTTGATTCAGTGATTTTATAAAAACAGCTAGGAAGCACAATTTAGCAGTGGGTTGCAGAGAAAAAGAAATATGCTGGCAAAAAAATCCAATTGAGTGATTAAACAGCTCTTCATTTTCTGGCTTTATTTTTATGCTAACAAATTTGTTCTCTGAAAAGTGTCCACAAAGCCAAGTCTCTGATTAACACCTTTGTAAGGATGGTTTTTCACCTATTACTAAATTAAACTTGCTTCATTGGAAAGGCAGCAAGATGCATCCTCATTTCAATGTCTACTGAAATAATACAGGTTGACACCAGGAAACATTAACGCCACTGCATCCTTGCTGCTTTCTCATGTGGAAGTCTATTTAATGTGAAAACAAGGTGATATCTAATTAGCACACAGGTAAGGAATTAAGAAAATCTTTATTTAAGGGTGAAAATGTTTCTCACAAAATCGTTGCCCCAATGCATCATTGAAATTCAAGCTGGAAAGATGATTTTAATATATCACTTGTACATTTTGTATTGCTCTTCTGGTGACAATGTAGATTGTTTTTGTCAATTACCATTTTAATAATAGGGTAAAGAAAATTAAGTGGATTTTTGAAAGAAAACAATACTGTCAATATACTATTAAAACAAATTAAAATGGTAAAAGTCATTGTACTTTAAGTAAACATAAAATAGCTAACATATCAATCCCAGTTTTGGATTACTTTAACAAAAAAAATGCATATAGCAGAGGATAGTTTCAATCTGCCTACCTCTGGGTAATGGGCCCAGCATGCTTCCATTGCAGTACTCTGCTGCACATGTAAGTGCAAGAGATCCTGAAGCACTCACTCATCATGGGAAAGTACCAATGTGTTTCTTCGTTGGTTGATTTAAGAAAATTCTTACAAAAACTCTCCAGATTATTGACTTTTTAAAGTTTTTCTAGGAAACGTTCTAGATGAATGCTTATTAGCCTTTGTCAGTATGTACTTTTTACAAAGTGTCTCTGTGGCGCAATCGGTTAGTGTGTCTGGCTACTAACCAAAAGGTTGGTGGTTCAATCCCACCCAGGGACATAATTGACCTTGTGATCAGGTTTTGGTGATATTTAAGTAGACAAGTCAAAATTTCAAACCCCCTCTTATGGTGTAGGGTACCTGGCCTTCTCTGATGTAATCAGAGTTAGATTTGATTCAGTGATTTTATAAAAAACAGCTAGGAAGCACAATTTAGCAATGGGTTGCAGAGAAAAAAATATGCTGGTAGAAAAATCCAATTGAGTGATTAAACAGCTCTTCATTTTCTGCCTTTATTTTTATGCTAACAAATTTGTTCTCTAAAAAGTGTCCACAAAGCCAAGTCTCTGATTAACACCTTTGTAGGGATGGTTTTTTACCTATAACTAAATTAAACTTGCTTCATTGGAAAGGCAGCAAGATGCATCCTCATTTCAATGTCTACTGAAATAATACAGGTTGACACCAGGAAACATTAATGCCACTGCATCCTTGCTGCTTTCTCATGTAGAAGTCTGTTTAATGTGAAAACAAGGTGACATCTAATTAGCACACAGGTAAGGAATTAAGAAAATCTTTATTTAAGGGTGAAGATGTTTCTCACAAAATCGTTGCCCCAATGCATCATTGAAATTCAAGCTGGAAAGATGATTTTAATATATCACTTGTACATTTTGTATTGCTCTTCTGGTGACAATGTAGTTTGTTTTTGTCAATTACCCTTTTAATAATAGGGTAAAGAAAATTAAGTGGATTTTTTAAAGAAAACTATACTGTCAATATACTATTAAAACAAATTAAAATGGTAAAAGTCATTGTACTTTAAGTAAAAATAAAAGAGCAAAAATATCAATCCCAGTTTTGATTACTTAAATTAACAAAACAAAATGCATATAGCAAAGGATAGTTTCAATCTGCCTACCTCTGGGTTATGGGCCCAGCATGCTTCCATTGCAGTACTCTGCTGCACATGTAAGTGCAAGAGATCCTGAAGCACTCACTCATCATGGGAAAGTACCAATGTGTTTCTTCGTTGGTTGATGGAAGAAACATCTTACAAAAACTCTCCAGATTATTGACTTTTTAAAGTTTTTCTAGGAAACGTTTTAGATGAATGCTTATTAGCCTTTGTCAGTATGTACTTTTGCAAAGTGTCTCTGTGGCGCAATTAGTTAGTGTGTATGGCTATTAACCAAAAGGTTGGTGGTTCAATCCCACCGAGGGACGTAATTGACCTTGTTATCAGATTTTGGTAATCTTTAAGTAGACAAGTCAAAATGTCAAACACCCTCTTATGGTGTAGGGTACCTGGCCTTCTCTGATGTAATCAGAGTTAGATTTGATTCAGTGATTTTATTAAAACAGCTAGGAAGCACAATTTAGCAGTGGGTTGCAGAGAAAAAGAAATATGCTGGCAAAAAAATCCAATTGAGTGATTAAACAGCTCTTCATTTTCTGGCTTTATTTTTATGCTAACAAATTTGTTCTCTGAAAAGTGTCCACAAAGCCAAGTCTCTGATTAACACCTTTGTAAGGATGGTTTTTCACCTATTACTAAATTAAACTTGCTTCATTGGAAAGGCAGCAAGATGCATCCTCATTTCAATGTCTACTGAAATAATACAGGTTGACACCAGGAAACATTAACGCCACTGCATCCTTGCTGCTTTCTCATGTGGACGTCTGTTTAATGTGAAAACAAGGTGATATCTAATTAGCACACAGGTAAGGAATTAAGAAAATCTTTATTTAAGGGTGAAAATGTTTCTCACAAAATCGTTGCCCCAATGCATCATTGAAATTCAAGCTGGAAAGATGATTTTAATATATCACTTGTACATTTTGTATTGCTCTTCTGGTGACAATGTAGATTGTTTTTGTCAATTACCATTTTAATAATAGGGTAAAGAAAATTAAGTGGATTTTTGAAAGAAAACAATACTGTCAATATACTATTAAAACAAATTAAAATGGTAAAAGTCATTGTACTTTAAGTAAACATAAAATAGCTAACATATCAATCCCAGTTTTGGATTACTTTAACAAAAAAAATGCATATAGCAGAGGATAGTTTCAATCTGCCTACCTCTGGGTAATGGGCCCAGCATGCTTCCATTGCAGTACTCTGCTGCACATGTAAGTGCAAGAGATCCTGAAGCACTCACTCATCATGGGAAAGTACCAATGTGTTTCTTTGTTGGTTGATGGAAGAAACATCTTACAAAAACTCTCCAGATTATTGACTTTTTAAAGTTTTTCTAGGAAACGTTTTAGATGAATGCTTATTAGCCTTTGTCAGTATGTACTTTTGCAAAGTGTCTCTGTGGCGCAGTCAGTTAGTGTGTATGGCTAATAACCAAAAGTTTGGTGGTTCAATCCCACCGAGGGACGTAACTGACCTTGTTATCAGATTTTGGTAATCTTTAAGTAGACAAGTCAAAATGTCAAACACCCTCTTATGGTGTAGGGTACCTGGCCTTCTCTGATGTAATCAGAGTTAGATTTGATTCATTGATTTTATAAAAACAGCTAGGAAGCACAATTTAGCAGTGGGTTGCAGAGAAAAAGAAATATGCTGGCAAAAAAAATCCAATTGAGTGATTAAACAGCTCTTCATTTTCTGGCTTTATTTTTATGCTAACAAATTTGTTCTCTGAAAAGTGTCCACAAAGCCAAGTCTCTGATTAACACCTTTGTAGGGATGGTTTTTCACCTATTACTAAATTAAACTTGCTTCATTGGAAAGGCAGCAAGATGCATCCTCATTTCAATGTCTACTGAAATAATACAGGTTGACACCAGGAAACATTAACGCCACTGCATCCTTGCTGCTTTCTCATGTAGAAGTCTGTTTAATGTGAAAACAAGGTGATATCTAATTAGCACACAGGTAAGGAATTAAGAAAATCTTTATTTAAGGGTGAAGATGTTTCTCACAAAATCGTTGCCCCAATGCATCATTGAAATTCAAGCTGGAAAGATGATTTTAATATATCACTTGTACATTTTGTATTGCTCTTCTGGTGACAATGTAGTTTGTTTTTGTCAATTACCCTTTTAATAATAGGGTAAAGAAAATTAAGTGGATTTTTTAAAGAAAACTATACTGTCAATATACTATTAAAACAAATTAAAATGGTAAAAGTTATTGTACTTAAAGTAAAAATAAAAGAGCAAAAATATCAATCCCAGTTTTGATTACTTTAATTAACAAAAAAAATGCATATAGCAGAGGATAGTTTCAATCTGCCTACCTCTGGGTAATGGGCCCAGCATGCTTCCATTGCAGTACTCTGCTGCACATGTAAGTGCAAGAGATCCTGAAGCACTCACTCATCATGGGAAAGTACCAATGTGTTTCTTCATTGGTTGATGGAAGAAACATCTTACAAAAACTCTCCAGATTATTGACTTTTTAAAGTTTTTCTAGGAAACGTTCTAGATGTATGCTTATTAGCCTTTGTCAGTATGCACTTTTTGCAAAGTGTCTCTGTGGCGCAATCGGTTAGTGTGTCCGACTACTAACCAAAAGGTTGGTGGTTCAATCCCACCCAGGGACGTAATTGACCTTGTTTTCAGATTTTGGTGATCTGTAAGTAGACAAGTCAAAATTTCAAACCCCCTGTTATGGTGTAGGGTACCTGGCCTTCTCTGATGTAATCAGAGTTAGATTTGATTCATTGATTTTATAAAAACAGCTAGGAAGCACAATTTAGCAGTGGGTTGCAGAGAAAAAGAAATATGCTGGCAAAAAAAATCAAATTGAGTGATTAAACAGCTCTTCATTTTCTGGCTTTATTTTTATGCTAACAAATTTGTTCTCTGAAAAGTGTCCACAAAGCCAAGTCTCTGATTAACACCTTTGTAGGGATGGTTTTTCACCTATTACTAAATTAAACTTGCTTCATTGGAAAGGCAGCAAGATGCATCCTCATTTCAATGTCTACTGAAATAATACAGGTTGACACCAGGAAACATTAACGTCACTGCATCCTTGCTGCTTTCTCATGTAGAAGTCTGTTTAATGTGAAAACAAGGTGATATCTAATTAGCACACAGGTAAGGAATTAAGAAAATCTTTATTTAAGGGTGAAGATGTTTCTCACAAAATCGTTGCCCCAATGCATCATTGAAATTCAAGCTGGAAAGATGATTTTAATATATCACTTGTACATTTTGTATTGCTCTTCTGGTGACAATGTAGTTTGTTTTTGTCAATTACCATTTTAATAATAGGGTAAAGAAAATTAAGTGGATTTTTGAAAGAAAACAATACTGTCAATATACTATTAAAACAAATTAAAATGGTAAAAGTCATTGTACTTTAAGTAAACATAAAATAGCTAACATATCAATCCCAGTTTTGGATTACTTTAACAAAAAAAATGCATATAGCAGAGGATAGTTTCAATCTGCCTACCTCTGGGTAATGGGCCCAGCATGCTTCCATTGCAGTACTCTGCTGCACATGTAAGTGCAAGAGATCCTGAAGCACTCACTCATCATGGGAAAGTACCAATGTGTTTCTTCGTTGGTTGATTTAAGAAAATTCTTACAAAAACTCTCCAGATTATTGACTTTTTAAAGTTTTTCTAGGAAACGTTCTAGATGAATGCTTATTAGCCTTTGTCAGTATGTACTTTTTGCAAAGTGTCTCTGTGGCGCAATCGGTTAGTGTGTATGGCTACTAACCAAAAGGTTGGTGGTTCAATCCCACCCAGGGACATAATTGACCTTGTGATCAGGTTTTGGTGATCTTTAAGTAGACAAGTCAAAATTTCAAACCCCCTCTTATGGTGTAGGGTACCTGGCCTTCTCTGATGTAATCAGAGTTAGATTTGATGCAGTGATTTTATAAAAAACAGCTAGGAAGCACAATTTAGCAATGGGTTGCAGAGAAAAAAATATGCTGGTAGAAAAATCCAATTGAGTGATTAAACAGCTCTTCATTTTCTGCCTTTATTTTTATGCTAACAAATTTGTTCTCTAAAAAGTGTCCACAAAGCCAAGTCTCTGATTAACACCTTTGTAGGGATGGTTTTTCACCTATAACTAAATTAAACTTGCTCCATTGGAAAGGCAGCAAGATGCATCCTCATTTCAATGTCTACTGAAATAATACAGGTTGACACCAGGAAACATTAACGCCACTGCATCCTTGCTGCTTTCTCATGTAGAAGTCTGTTTAATGTGAAAACAAGGTGACATCTAATTAGCACACAGGTAAGGAATTAAGAAAATCTTTATTTAAGGGTGAAGATGTTTCTCACAAAATCGTTGCCCCAATGCATCATTGAAATTCAAGCTGGAAAGATGATTTTAATATATCACTTGTACATTTTGTATTGCTCTTCTGGTGACAATGTAGTTTGTTTTTGTCAATTACCCTTTTAATAATAGGGTAAAGAAAATTAAGTGGATTTTTTAAAGGAAACTATACTGTCAATATACTATTAAAACAAATTAAAATGGTAAAAGTTATTGTACTTTAAGTAAAAATAAAAGAGCAAAAATATCAATCCCAGTTTTGATTACTTTAATTAACAAAAAAAATGCATATAGCACTGCAGAGGATAGTTTCAATCTGCCTACCTCTGGGTAATGGGCCCAGCATGCTTCCATTACTCTGCTGCACATGTAAGTGCAAGAGATCCTGAAGCACTCACTCATCATGGGAAAGTACCAATGTGTTTCTTCATTGGTTGATGGAAGAAACATCTTACAAAAACTCTCCAGATTATTGACTTTTTAAAGTTTTTCTAGGAAACGTTCTAGATGTATGCTTATTAGCCTTTGTCAGTATGTACTTTTTGCAAAGTGTTTATGTGGCGCAATCGGTTAGTGTGTCCGGCTACTAACCAAAAGGTTGGTGGTTCAATCCCAACCAGGGACGTAATTGACCTTGTTATCAGATTTTGGTGATCTTTAAGTAGACAAGTCAAAATTTCAAACCCCCTGTTCTGGTGTAGGGTACCTGGCCTTCTCTGATGTAATTAGATTTGATTCAGTGATTTTATAAAAACAGCTAGGAAGCACAATTTAGCAGTGGGTTGATAGTGGGTGACTGAAGCATGTATGAGTGGGAGATAGTGGGTGACTGAGGCCGGGGTGACTGGGAGATAGTCAGTGACTAAGGCAGGGGTGATAGGGATATAGTGGATGACTGTGGCAGGGGTGACAGGGACAGTAGGAGACTGAGGCAGGGGTGACAGGGATAGTGGGTGACTGAGGCAGGGGTGATATGGAGATAGTGGTTGACTGAGGCAGGGGTGACAGAGATAGTGGGTGACTAAAGCAGGGGTGACTGGTATAGTGGGTGACTGAGGCAGGGGTCGCAGGTATAGTGGTTAACTGAGGCAGCGGTGACTGGGAGATAGTGGGTAACTGGGGCAGGGGTGACAGGGAAAGTGTGTGACTCAGGCAGGGGTGATAGGGAGATAGTGGGCAGCAGATCACTGCCTTGCTGACAGCAGCACATCCCTGCTTCACTGACAGCAGCACATCCCTGCCTCATTGACAGCAGCACATACCTGCCTCACTTATAGCAGCACATCCCTGCCTTACTGACAGCAGCAGATCACTGCCTCACTGACAGCAGCAGATCACTGCTTCACTGACAGCAGCAGATCCCTGCCTCACTGGCAGCAGCAGATCCCTGCCTCACTGGCAGCAGCAGATCCCTGCCTCACTGGCAGCAGCAGATCCCTGCCTCTCTGGCAGCAGCAGATCCCTGCCTCACTGGCAGCAGCAGATCCCTGCCTCACTGGCAGCAGCAGATCCCTGCCTCACTGGCAGCAGCAGATCCCTGCCTTACTGACAGCTGTATATAGGGCCTAATTCAGATCTGATCTCTGCTGTGCATATTCACACAACAGGAGATCAGGTCTGAAGTGTGTGTGTGTGCTGGTGCCGCAGTGCACCGGCACATGCCAGAGATGCGATCAGCATCTCTGCCCAGTGAGCGCCTCTGCCAACACATACTTATCTTGCATATGAGATCTCTTGATCATAAAGATAGTTCTCACAGGGTGAGGTTCATCCATTACATTTTAAAGTAGGAAGGTACAAATTACATATTCAAATTACATATATGTGCTGGATTCAAATGTTTTCCCCCCTTCCTTTCTCAATTGTGCCCATCAGCAGCTATTCTAATGTTGCTGCCAAAGGGTGTGACACATTCATTTCTTCTGTGGGGTACACTGGACTCCACAAGGATTCACATTGGGGTGTAGAGTAGGATCTTGATCTGAGGCACCAACAGGCTCAAAGCTTTTGACTGTTCCCAAGATGCTCAGCGCCCCCTGCTCTATAACCTCGCTTCCATGAACAGGGAGCTCAGTTTGTAGTTGGTGCCTTCAGTAGTAGGCCACTTAACAGGGGGCTGCCTCAGGCAGCCTATTCTTAGCTATTAATTTTGACAAGAAAAGAAGAACTTTTTTTATAAGAATCTACAAGGGCTGCAGCAGGCTAGGTCTAATAGACATCTTTACTGCAGCTCCATCACTCCCAGCGGCGCAGTATACTCCCGTGCCCTGGTTGCTGGGTCACTGCAGCGGAGGCTCCGGTTTCTTCCTAAGGTCAGTCACACACACACCGCCCTCCGGGATCACGAGGCCGCTGATGAAAGGGAGGTAAGGGGCTTCTGTGCCCACACTATACCGAGATCCAGCGTGGCTGTAGGGGGCGGGCCGTGTGCGCACTGGCATGGACACTGATTACTGGGCAGCTGCTCCACTAGCCACCAGGGACAGTTAAGGAGCACAGCTCTGGGGGTTTTTCTCCTATATTAACCCCATTTTGTACTACCTGCAGTGCATTGTGATAGGTAATAGAGCCTGATTCAGGTTGGATTGTAATCGCAATAAGCAATCCAACTGCAAAAATTGCTAAGAGCATACGCATGCGCCTGCATTTTCTGTGGCACCCCGCAGATAATGCGATCACCTCTGACTGTCAATCGGTGCAGGGGGGGGGGGGTCAGCAACAATCCATTTCAAAGTCGGAGATGGAGCGGTGCAGGGGCAGGGCTACAAAATGGGGTCGGCAACGGAGAAACAGGAGGCGTGGTCAGAGCGGCTGCATGACATCACATGCAGCCGCTGCGATCACAAAAATGGTGGCGGCTTCCTGCGCACACGTACAGTCTGCACCAACAGGAGGCTAACCCATTTTTTATGATCACGCTGAACTGCACTGAGACTGCAATTTCAGCGTGGTCAAGAAGGGAGGCGGCATGCTGGGTGGCCATGCCCTGTGATGGGTGGCCCCAGCATGCGAACCAAAGGATTGCAAATTCTGTTACTTAGCAGAATTTGCTATCCTTACTGAATTAGGCCCATTGATTACAAAATTGTAAACAATATTTGAAGTTTTTCTTCAGGGACTAACACAAAAGATGCTTGGGGCTACTAACACATGGGTAAGCCACGTAAAGCTTCCCATGGGTCAGTGGCATCACAACAGGGTTGCGGCACACACCCGAGTGTCACCCGCCAAGGGGGGTGACACTAAAGTGCCGGCTCTTCTTCAGTGACAGAATATGGGTGTTTCACTGTGACATTACGTGCAACACCCAGTTTCTGTCACTGTGCAGGAGCCAGCACCACTCACACACTAGTCCCCGGGTGCAGCCCCCAACCCCCGGGATACCCGGAGCAACAAAATGGTGATTCAGGCCACGCCCCTACCTATGAGACCATGCCTCCTTTTTACCATTGCGCTGCTTATCTGCGCGCACTGCATTACAATCTCCTTCGCCACCTCTCTGGGTGTCACCAGTGATAGTGACACCTCTGCCATGCTTGTAGCAGCTGGTCCTAAGATCTACGCCTCCAGCCCTGAGTGTTTGCCTATGTGACTTGTTGATCATCATAGCGAAGCAGATGCTTACAGAAAACTGCAGGGGCTTAGATTGAAAAGAAAAACATTGATGAACCCATCATTTCAGCGACAGGGTCTGCCACACGACTGACTGAAATGACTGGTTGGTTTGTGCCCCCACCAAAAAAGAATCAATCAATCAATCTCTCCTTGCACAAACTGGCTCTACAGAGGCAAGATGTCCACCTCATCATCCTCCGATTCCTCACCCCTTTCACTGTGTACATCCCCCTCCTCACAGATTATTAATTCGTCCCCACTGGAATCCACCATCTCAGATCCCTGTGTACTTTCTGGAGGCAATTGCTGGTGAATGTCTCCACGGAGGAATTGATTATAATTCATTTTGATGATCATCATCTTCTCCACATTTTCTGGAAGTAACCTCGTACGCCGATTGCTGACAAGGTGAGCGGCTGCACTAAACACTCTTTTGGAGTACACACTGGAGGGAGGGCAACTTAGGTAGAATAAAGCCAGTTTGTGCAAGGGCCTCCAAATTGCCTCTTTTTCCTGCCAGTATACATACTGACGTGCCTACCTGGATGCAGTCACTCATATAATTCTCCACCATTCTTTCAAAGGTGACAGAATCATATGCAGTGACAGTAGACGACATGTCAGTAATCGTTGCCAGGTCCTTCAGTCCGGACCAGATGCCAGCACTCACTCCAGACTGCCCTGCATCACCGCCAGCGGGTGGGCTCGGAATTCTTAGCCTTTTCCTCGCACCCCCACTTGCGGGAGAATGTGAAGGAGGAGCTGTTGACGGGTCACGTTCCGCTTGACTTGACAATTTTCTCACCAGCAGGTCTTTGAACCTCTGCAGACTTGTGTCTGCCGGAAAGAGAGATACAATGTAGGTTTTAAATCTAGGATCGAGCACGGTGGCCAAAATGTAGTGCTCTGATTTCATCAGATTGAATCCTGGTTAAGTGAATTAAGGGCTCCATCCACAAGTCCCACATGCCTAGTGGAATCGCTCTGTTTTAGCTCCTCCTTCAATGTCTCCAGCTTCTTCTGCAAAAGCCTGATGAGGGGAATGACCTGACTCAGGCTGGCAGTGTCTGAACTGACTTCACGTGTGGCAAGTTCAAAGGGTTGCAGAACCTTGCACAACGTTGAAATCATTCTCCACTGCGCTTGAGTCAGGTGCATTCCCCCTCCTTTGCCTATTTAGTGGGCAGATGTATAGGCTTGAATGGCCTTTTGCTGCTCCTCCATCCTCTGAAGCATATAGAGGGTTGAATTCCACCTCGTTACCACCTCTTGCTTCAGATGATGGCAGGACAGGTTCAGGAATGTTTGGTGGTGCTCCAGTCTTCGACATGCGGTGGCTGAAGGCAGAAAGTGGCCCGCAATTCTTCGGGCCACCGACAGCATCTCTTGCACGCCCCTGTCGTTTTTTAAATAATTCTGCACCACCAAATTAAATGTATGTGCAAAACATGGGACGTGCTGGAATTTACCCAGATGTAATGCACGCACAAGATTGGTGGCGTTGTCCGATGTCACAAATCCCCAGGAGAGTCCAATTGGGGTAAGCCATTCTGCGATGATGTTCCTCAGTTTCCGTAAGAGGTTGTCAGCTGTGTGCCTCTTATGGAAAGCGGTGATACAAAGCGTAGCCTGCCTAGGAACGAGTTGGCAATTGCGAGATGCTGCTACTGGTGCCGCCGCTGCTGTTCTTGCTGCGGGGGGCAATACATCTACCCAGTGGGCTGTCACAGTCATATAGTCCTGAGTCTGCTCTGCTCCACTTAACCACAGACAAGTGGACATTGGGTACAACTGCATTTTTTAGGACACTGGTGACTCTTTTTCTGAGGTCTGTGTACATTTTCGGTATCGCCTGCCTAGAGAAATGGAACCTAGAGGGTATTTGGTACCGGGGACACAGTACCTCAATCAAGTCTCTAGTTGCCTGTAAATTAACGATGGATACCGGAACCACGTTTCTCACCACCCAGGCTGACAAGACCTGAGTTATCCGCTTTGCAGCAGGATGACTGCTGTGATATTTCATCTTCCTCGCAAAGGACTGTTGGACAGTCAATTGCTTACTGGAAGTAGTACAAGTGGTCTTCCGACTTCCCCTCTGGGATGACGATCGACTCCCAGCAGCAACAACAGCAGCGCCAGCAGCAGTAGGCGTTACACTCAAGGATGCATCGGAGGAATCCCAGGCAGGAGAGGACTCGTCAGACTTGCCAGTGACATGGCCTGCAGGACTATTGGCTCTCCTGTCTAAGGAGGAAATTGACACTGAGGGAGTTGGTGGTGTGGTTTGCAGGAGCTTGGTTACAAGAGGAAGGGATTTAGTGGTCAGTGGACTGCTTCCGCTGTCATCCAAAGTTTTTGAACTTGTCACTGACTTATGATGAATGCGCTGCAGGTGTCGTATAAGGGAGGATGTTCCGAGGTGGTTAACGTCCTTATCCCTACTTATTACAGCTTGACAAAGGCAACACACGGCTTGACACCTGTTGTCCGCATTTGTGTACAGGATGCATACCTTCATGTCCCCATTTATCCACCTCATCAGGCGTACCTCAGATTTGCGGTACAGGACTGTCATTGCCAATTTCAGACGTTGCTGTTTGGTCTCTCCATGGCCCTGAGAATTTTCACCAAGGTAATGGCGGAAATGATGGTGCTCCTGTGCAAGCAAGGTGTCACAATTATCCCGTACTTGGGCGATCTCATAAAAGCGAGATCAAGAGAGCAGTTGCTGAACAGCGTATCACTTTCACTGAAAGTGTTACAGCAACACGGCTGGATTCTCAATATCCCGAAGTCGCAGTTGATTCCTACTACTCGTCTGTCTTTCTTGGGCATGATTCTGGACACGGACCAGAAGAGGGTTTATCTCCTGATAGATAAGGCCCAGGAACTCATGACTCTTGTCAGGAACCTATTGAAACCAAAACTTGTGTCAGTGCATCACTGCACTCGAGTCCTGGGAAAGATGGTGGCATCATACGAGGCCATTCCATTCGGCAGGTTCCATGCGAGGACTTTCCAATGGGACCTACTGGACAAGTGGTCCGGGTCACATTTACAGATGCATTGGTTGATCACCCTGTCCCCCAGGGTCAGGGTATCACTCCTGTGGTGGCTGCAGAGTGCTCACCTTCTCGAGGGACGCAGATTCAGCATTCAGGGCTGGATCCTGGTGACCACAGACGCAAGCCTCCAAGGTTGGGGAGCAGTCACACAGGGAAGAAATTTCCAAGGTCTTTGGTCAAGTCAAGAGACTTGTCTTCACATCAACATATACAATGCCCTACGTCAAGCGGAGACCTTACTTTGCGACCAACCGGTTCTGATCCAGTCAGACGTCACCGCAGTGGCTCATGTAAACCGCCAAGGCGGCACAAGGAGCAGAGTGGCGATGTCACAAGCCACCAGAATTCTTCGCTGGGTGGAGAATCACGCAAGCGCACTGTCAGCAGTGTTCATTCCGGGAGTGGACAACTAGGAAGCAGACTTCCTCAGCAGACACGACCTACATCCGGGAGAGTGGGGACTTCATCAGGAAGTCTTTGCACAGATTACAAGTCGGTGGGAACTGCCACAGATAGACATGATGCCGTCCCGGCTCAACAAAAAGCTACAGAGGTATTGCGCAAGGTCAAGAGACCCTCAGGCAGTAGCTGTAGACGCCCTAGTGACACCGTGGGTGTTCCGGTCGGTCTATGTATTTCCTCCTCTTCCTCTCATACCCAAGGTGTTGAGGATAATAAGACAAAGAAAAGTGAGAACAATCCTCATTGTTCCAGATTGGCCACGGAGGACCTGGTATCCGGATCTGCAGGAAATGCTCACAGAAGATCTGTGGCCTCTCCCTCTAAGACAGGACCTGTTGCATCAGGGGCCCTGTCTGTTCCAAGACTTACCGCGGCTGCGTTTGACGGCATGGCGGTTGAATGCCGGATCCTAGCATTCCGGTTGAGGTCATCCCTACGCTGATAAAGGCTAGGAAGGATGTAACGTTAAAACATTACACCGTATATGGCGAAATTATGTTTCTTGGTGTGAGGCCAGGAATGCTCCTACGGAAGAATTCCATCTGGGCCGTTTCCTTCACTTCCTACAAACTGGAGTGAATTTGGGCCTACAATTAGGCTCTATTAAGGTCCAGATTTCGGCCTTATCCATTTTCTTTCAAAAAGAATTGGCTTCTCCTCCAGAAGTTCAGACTTTTGTAAAAGGAGTGCTGCATATTCAGCCTCCTTTTGTGCCTCCGGTGGCACCTTGGGACCTTAACGTGGTGTTAAGTTTTCTAAAATCACACTGGTTTGAACCACTTAAAACAGTGGAGTTAAATTATCTCACGTGGAAGGTGGTCATGTTATTAACCTTGGCTTCGGCTAGGCGAGTGTCGGAATTAGCGGCTTTGTCACATAAAAGCCCATATTTGGTATTCCATGTGGATAGAGCGGAATTGCGGACCCGTCCTCAATTCCTACCAAAAGTGGTCTCATCTTTTCATATGAACCAACCTATTGTGGTGCCTGTGGCTACGCGTGACTTGGAGGATTCCGAGTTACTTGATGTGGTCAGGGCTTTGAAAATTTACGTGGCCAGGACGGCTAGAGTCAGGAAAACTGAAGCGCTGTTTGTCCTGTATGCAACCAACAAGATTGGTGCCCCTGCTTCAAAGCAGGCTATTGCTCGCCGGATTTGTAACACGATTCAGCAAGCGCATTCTATGGCTGGATTGCAGTTACTGAAATCGGTCAAGGCCCATTCCACGAGGAAAGTGGGCTCTTCTTGGGCGGCTGCCCGAGGGGTCTCAGCACTACAGCTGTGTCAAGCTGCTACTTGGTCGGGTTCAAACACCTTTGCAAAATACTATAAGTTTGATACCCTGGCTGAGGAGGAACTCATGTTTGCTCAATCGGTGCTGCAGAGTCATCCGCACTCTCCCGCCCGTTTTGGAGCATTGGTATAATCCCCATGGTCCTTACGGAGTCCCCAGCATCCTCTAGGACGTTAGAGAAAATAAGATTTTAAACCTACCGGTAAATCTTTTCTCGTAGTCCGTAGAGGATGCTGGGCGCCCGTCCCAAGTGCGGACTACTTCTGCAATACTTGTATATAGTTATTGCTTCAATAAGGGTTATGTTATAGTTGCATCGGTCCTGCACTGATGCTATGTTGTTTTTTCATACTGATAACTGGGTAGTTTATCACAAGTTATACGGTGTGATTGGTGTGGCTGGTATGAATCTTGCCCTGGATTAACAAAATCCTTTCCTCATACTGTCCGTCTCCTCTGGGCACAGTTTCTCTAACTGTGGCATAGAGGGAGGAGCCAGTGCACACCCAGAACTAAAGTCTTTCTTAAAGTGCCCATGTCTCCTGTGGAGCCCGTCTATCCCCATGGTCCTTACGGAGTCCCCAGCATCCTCTACGGACTACGAGAAAAAGATTTACCGGTAGGTTTAAAATCTTATTTTCTACTGTATTCTTTTCTATCCTAGTTTATTACGACCCACTCTCATCCAAGGAGTTTGATATTCTACTACCTGCATGCAATTTAAATTGCTTAAATTGTTTATATGGTTGATTTGTCCTTCACAATCCATAATCTGCAACTTGGATGGTTTTGTGTCATTGAAAAATAAGATTTTACTTACCGATAAATCTATTTCTCGTAGTCCGTAGTGGATGCTGGGACTCCGTCAGGACCATGGGGAATAGCGGCTCCGCAGGAGACAGGGCACAAAATTTAAAAGTTTGACCACTAGGTGGTGTGTACTGGCTCCTCCCTCTATGACCCTCCTCCAAGCCTCAGTTAGGATACTGTGCCCGGACGAGCGTACACAATAAGGAAGGATTTTGAATCCCGGGTAAGACTCATACCAGCCACACCAATCACACCGTACAACTTGTGATCTGAACCCAGTTAACAGTATGACAAACGTAGGAGCCTCTGAACAGACGGCTCACAACAATAACAACCCGATTTTTTTGTAACAATAACTATGTACAAGTATTGCAGACAATCCGCACTTGGGATGGGCGCCAGCATCCACTACGGACTACGAGAAATAGATTTATCGGTAAGTAAAATCTTATTTTCTCTGACGTCCTAGTGGATGCTGGGACTCCGTCAGGACCATGGGGATTATACCAAAGCTCCCAAACGGGCGGGAGAGTGCGGATGACTCTGCAGCACCGAATGAGAGAACTCCAGGTCCTCCTTAGCCAGGGTATCAAATTTGTAGAATTTTACAAACGTGTTCTCCCCTGACCACGTAGCTGCTCGGCAGAGTTGTAATGCCGAGACCCCTCGGGCAGCCGCCCAAGATGAGCCCACCTTCCTTGTGGAATGGGCCTTGACAGATTTAGGCTGTGGCAGGCCTGCCACAGAATGTGCAAGTTGAATTGTGCTACAAATCCAACGAGCAATCGTCTGCTTAGAAGCAGGAGCACCCAGCTTGTTGGGTGCATACAGTATAAACAGCGAGTCAGATTTTCTGACTCCAGCCGTCCTTGAAACATATATTTTCAATGCTCTGACAACGTCCAGCAACTTGGAATCCTCCAAATCGCTAGTAGCCGCAGGCACCACAATAGGCTGGTTCAGGTGAAACGCTGAAACCACCTTAGGCAGAAAGTGAGGACGCGTCCGCAGTTCTGCCCTGTCCGAATGGAAAATCAGATATGGGCTTTTATACGATAAAGCCGCCAATTCTGACACTCTCCTGGCTGAAGCCAGGGCCAGTAGCATGGTTACTTTCCATGTATGATATTTCAAATCCACCGATTTGAGTGGCTCAAACCAATGGGATCTGAGAAAATCCAAAACTACATTAAGATCCCACGGTGCCACTGGGGGCACAACCGGGGGCTGTATATGTAGTACTCCTTTTACAAAAGTCTGGACTTCAGGAACTGAAGCCAATTCTTTCTGGAAGAAAATCGACAGGGCCGAAATTTGAACCTTAATGGACCCTAATTTGAGGCCCATAGACAATCCTGTTTGCAGGAAATGTAGGAATCGACCCAGTTGAAATTCCTCCGTCGGGGCCTTCCTGGCCTCACACCACGCAACATATTTTCTCCAAATGCGGTGATAATGTTGTGCAGTCACCTCCTTTCTGGCTTTTACCAGGGTAGGGATGACCTCTTCCGGAATGCCTTTTTCCCTTAGGATTCGGCGTTCAACCGCCATGCCGTCAAACGCAGCCGCGGTAAGTCTTGGAATAGACACGGTCCCTGCTGAAGCAGGTCCCGTCTTAGAGGTAGAGGCCACGGATCTTCCGTGAGCATCTCCTGAAGTTCCGGGTACCAAGTTCTTCTTGGCCAATCCGGAGCCACGAGATTCGTTCTTACTCCCCTTTGCCGTATAATTCTCAGTACTTTTGGTATGAGAGGCAGAGGAGGAAACACATACACTGACTGGTACACCCATGGTGTTACCAGAGCGTCTACAGCTATTGCCTGAGGGTCTCTTGACCTGGCGCAATACCTGTCCAGTTTTTTGTTGAGGCGGGACGCCATCATGTCCACCATTGGTCTTTCCCAATGGACCACAATCATGTGGAAGACTTCTGGATGAAGTCCCCACTCTCCCGGGTGCAGATCGTGTCTGCTGAGGAAGTCTGCTTCCCAGTTGTCCACTCCCGGGATGAACACAGCGGACAGTGCTAATACATGATTTTCTGCCCAGCGGAGAATCCTTGCAGCTTCTGCCATTGCCCTCCTGCTTCTTGTGCCGCCCTGTCTGTTTACGTGGGCGACTGCCGTGATGTTGTCCGACTGAATCAACACCGGCTGACCCTGAAGCAGAGGTTTTGCCAGGCTTAGAGCATTGTAGATTGCTCTTAGCTCCAGTATATTTATGTGAAGAGACGTCTCCAGGCTTGACCACACGCCCTGGAAGTTTCTTCCCTGTGTGACCGCTCCCCAGCCTCTCAGGCTGGCATCCGTGGTCACTAGGACCCAGTTCTGTATGCCGAATCTGCGGCCCTCTAACAGATGAGCACTCTGCAACCACCATAGCAGAGACACTCTTGTCCTTGTGGACAATTTTATCCGCTGATGCATCTGCAGATGCGATCCGGACCATTTGTCCAGCAGATCCCACTTAAAAGTTCGTGCATGGAATCTGCCGAATGGAATCGCTTCGTAAGAAGCTACCATTTTTCCCAGGACTCTTGTGCATTGATGCACAGATACTTTTCCTGGTTTTAGGAGGTTCCTGACTAGATCGGATAACTCCCTGGCTTTCTCCTCCAGAAGAAATACCTTTTTCTGAACAGTGTCCAGAATCATCCCTAGGAACAACAGACGTGTCGTCGGGATCAGTTGGGATTTTGGAAAATTCAGAATCCACCCGTGTTGTTGGAGCACTACTTGGGTTAGTGCTACTCCGACCTCCAGCTGTTCTCTGGATCTTGCCCTTATCAGGAGATCGTCCAAGTAAGGGATAATTAAGACGCCTTCTCTTCGAAGAAGGATCATCATTTCGGCCATTACCTTGGTAAAGACCCGGGGTGCCGTGGACAATCCAAACGGCAGCGTCTGAAACTGATAATGACAGTTTTGGACCACGAACCTGAGGTACCCTTGGTGTGAAGGACAAATTGGAACATGAAGGTAAGCATCCTTGATGTCCAAGGACACCATAAAATCCCCTTCTTCCAGATTCGCTATCACTGCTCTGAGTGACTCCATCTTGAACTTGAATTTTTTGTATGTACAGGTTCAGAGATTTTAGATTTAGAATCGGTCTTACCGAGCCGTCCGGCTTCGGTACCACAAATAGCGTGGAGTAATACCCCTGTCCCTGTTGTAGGAGGGGTACCTTGACTATCACCTGCTGAGAATACAGCTTGTGAATGGCCTCCAATACCGTCGCCCTGTTGGAGGGAGACGTTGGCAAAGCAGACTTTAGGAAACGGCGAGGAGGGGACTTCTCGAATTCCAACCTGTAACCCTGAGATACTACCTGCAGGGTCCAGGGGTCCACCTGCGAGTGAGCCCACTGTGCGCTGAAAACCGACCCCAAATAATTCCTCCCCCTTATACGGCAATACTTCCATATGTTGTTTGGAATCCGCATCACCTGACCACTGGCGCGTCCATAAACTTCTTCTGGCAGATATGGACATCGCACTTACTCTTGATGCCAGAGTGCAAATATCTCTCTGTGCATCTCGCATATAAAGAAATGCATCCTTTAACTGCTCTATAGTCAGTAAAATACTGTCCCTATCCAGGGTATCAATATTTTCAGACAGTGACTCCGACCAAGCCACGCCAGCACTGCACATCCAGGCTGAGGCGATTGCTGGTCTCAGTATAACACCCGTATGTGT
Organism: Pseudophryne corroboree; assembly: GCF_028390025.1. NCBI lineage: Eukaryota > Metazoa > Chordata > Amphibia > Anura > Myobatrachidae > Pseudophryne > Pseudophryne corroboree. The sequence goes on from NW_026967611.1 coordinate 309,351, forward strand.
GTATATACTTTTTAATGTATTCTCCAGCCTCCTATCAGCTGGATCCTTGAGGGCGGCCGTATCAGGAGACGGTAACGCCACTTGCTTTGATAAGCGTGTGAGCGCCTTATCCACCCTAGGAGGTGTTTCCCAGCGCGCCCTAACCTCTGGCGGGAAAGGGTATAATGCCAATAACTTCTTTGAAATTAGCAGTTTTCTATCTGGGGTAACCCACGCTTCATCACACACTTCATTCAGTTCCTCTGATTCAGGAAAAACTATCGGTAGTTTTTTCACACCCCACATAATACCCCTTTTTGTGGTACTTGCAGTATCAGAGATATGCAAAGCCTCCTTCATTGCCGTGATCATATAACGTGTGGCCCTACTGGAAAATACGTTTGTTTCTTCACCGTCGACACTGGATTCAGTGTCAGTGTCTGGGTCTGTGTCGACCGACTGAGGTAAAGGGCGTTTTACAGCCCCTGACGGTGTCTGAGACGCCTGGACAGGTACTAACTGGTTTGCCGGCTGTCTCATGTCGTCAACCGACTTTTGTAGCGTGCTGACACTATCCCGTAATTCCATAAACAAAGCCATCCATTCTGGTGTCGACTCCCTAGGGGGTGACATCACCATTACAGGCAATTGCTCCGCCTCCACGCCAACATCGTCCTCATACATGTCGACACACACGTACCGACACACAGCAGACACACAGGGAATGCTCTGATAGAAGACAGGACCCCACTAGCCCTTTGGGGAGACAGAGGGAGAGTTTGCCAGCACACACCCAAGCGCTATAAATATATATAGGGACAACCTTAATAAGTGTGTTCCCTTTATAGCAGCTCAAATATTATAAATATCGCCAATAAGTGCCCCCCCTCTCTGTTTTTACCCTGTTTCTGTAGTGCAGTGCAGGGGAGAGTCCTGGGAGCCTTCCTCGCAGCGGAGCTGGGCAGGAAAATGGCGCTGTGTGCTGAGGAGAATAGGCCCCGCCCCCTTTTCGGCGGGCTTCTTCTCCCGGTTTTTTTGGAACCTGGCAGGGGTTAAATACATCCATATAGCCCCAGGGGCTATATGTGATATATTTTAGCCAGAATAGGTATATTACATTGCTGCCCAGGGCGCCCCCCCCAGCGCCCTGCACCCTCAGTGACCGCTGGTGTGAAGTGTGCGGAGAGCAATGGCGCACAGCTGCAGTGCTGTGCGCTACCTCATGAAGACTGAGACGTCTTCTGCCGCCGGTTTCTGGACCTCTTCTCTATTCGGCATCTGCAAGGGGGTCGGCGGCGCGGCTCCGGTGACCCATCCAGGCTGTACCTGTGATCGTCCCTCTGGAGCTAGTGTCCAGTAGCCTAAGAACTAGAAGCAAATCCATCCTGCACGCAGGTGAGTTCACTTCTTCTCCCCTAAGTCCCTCGTTGCAGTGAGCCTGTTGCCAGCAGGACTCACTGAAAATAAAAAACCTAACAAACTTTTTCTAAGCAGCTCTTTAGGAGAGCCACCTAGATTGCACCCTGCTCGGACGGGCACAAAAACCTAACTGAGGCTTGGAGGAGGGTCATAGGGGGAGGAGCCAGTACACACCACCTAGTGGTCAAACTTTTAAATTGTGTGCCCTGTCTCCTGCGGAGCCGGTATTCCCCATGGTCCTGACGGAGTCCCAGCATCCACTAGGACGTCAGAGAAATCTTATAATAAAAATGTATATATATATTAAAAAAAAAAAAAGTTATAAGACATATGCATTCAATATTTGAAGAAACAAAATAAAATAAAGCTATCTATTGGGTTTCACTAACAAGCACATTGGAAGACTTGACTACTGTTAAAAGACATGCATTACATGGTATAGAGCCACAAACCACAATGTAGTAAAATAAAAACAAACTTACATGTGTATCAAACCTATGTGAGGCTTACATTGATAGTGCAAGATCAACACTCTATCAACTGTGCAAACTAGACTGCACATAAATGCCATAAAATTTATCTGAGATTTTAGTAAATAAGGCCCGTTGCTGTCCGGGTCACGCAGCCGCCACGGCCCACCCCCATACGGTCCGGTCATGTCTGCGTTGTCCGGACTGTGCCCCCAAAATGGCGGCACAACGCCACTGGCCCGACTCCTCCTGCCCAGTGACCGCCTATGCCTGTCAATCAGGCAGAGGCGCTCACTGGGCAGAGATGCTGATCGCATCTCTGGCATGTGCCGGTGCACTGCGGCACCAGCACACACGCACTTCAGACCTGATCTCCTGTTGTGTGAATATGCACAGCAGGGATCAGGTCTGAATTAGGCCCTATATACAGCTGTCAGTAAGGCAGGGATGTGCTGCTGCCAGTGAGGCAGGGATGTGCTGCTGGTAGTGAAGCAGTGATGTGCTGCTGTCAGCGAAGCAGTGCTGTGCTGCTGTCAGCGAGGCAGAAATGTGCTGCTGTCAGCGAGGCAGGGATGTGCTGCTGTCAGCGAGGCAGGGATGTGCTGCTGTCAGCGAGGCAGGGATGTGCTGCTGTCAGCGAGGCAGGGATGTGCTGCTGTCAGCGAGGCAGGGATGTGCTGCTGTCAGCGAGGCAGGGATGTGCTGCTGTCATTGAAGCAGGAATGTGCTGCTGCAGTGAGGCAGAGATATGCTGCCCACTATCTCCCTGTCACCCCTGCCTGAGTCACACACTTTCCCTGTCACCCCTGCCTCAGTTACCCACTATCTCCCAGTCACCGCTGCCTCAGTCAACCACTATACCTGCGATCCCTGCCTCAGTCACCCACTATACCAGTCACCCCTGCTTTAGTCACCCACTGTCACCCTATCACCCCTGCTTCAGTCACCCACTATCCCTGTCAACCCTGCCTCAGTCACCCACTATCTCCCAGTCACCCCTGCCTCAGTCAGCCACTATCCCTGTCACCCCTGCCTCAGTCTCTTACTGTCCCTGTCACCCCTGCCACAATCATCCACTATCTCCCTATCACCCCTGCCTTAGTCATTTATTATCCCTGTCACCCACTTTCTTCCCATACTTACCCAACCCCTTCCTATCACCCCTCCCACAGTAACCCACTATCTCCCTGTCACCCACTATCTCCCAGTCACCCCGGCCTCAGTCACCCACTATCTCCCACTCATACATGCTTCAGTCACCCACTATCTCCCAGTCATCCCTGCCTCAGTCACCTACTGACACCAGTGCAGACATTTCTGCTGCGGCCTCTCCACTCTCCAGCGTGAACGTCCTGACGACTGAGGAAATCCGCTTCCCAGTTGAGGACTCCGGGAATGAACACTGCCGATATTGCTGTCAGATGACATTCTACCCAACGGAGGATTTTTGATACTTCCAGCTTTGCCATGCAGTTTCGAGTGCCGCCTAGTTTCGAGTGCCGCCTTGATGATTTGTGTACACTACCGTGGTGGCGTTGTCAGATTGTACTTGAACAGGCCTGTTCTGTACTAGAGGCAGGGCCAGTGTCAATTAATTGAACACTGCCTGCAATTCCAGAATGTATATCAGGAGGAGAGATTCCTCCCTGGTTCACCGCCCTGGAGAAAGTGTTGCTCCAACACCGTGGCCCAGCCCAAAAGACTGGCATCCATTGTCAGGAGGACACAGTTGGAGATCCAGAAGGGATGGCCCCTGCTCAACTGTTGGTCCTGTAGCCACCAGCTCAGTGTCAGACGAACCTCCGGAGTCAAGGAGATCATTTGAGACATTATCCGATGAGGCAGGCCGTCCCACTTGGAGAGGATTAACCTCTGCAGAGGGCGGTAATGAAATTGAGCGTACTCTACCATATCGAAAGCCGACACCATGAGGTCTAGTACTTGCATCGCCGTGTGTATCAACACTCTTGGGCGAGAGAGAAAGATACTGTCCTGAATTTTCAGGACTTTCTCTGGAGACAGAAACAATTGTTGGCTGTGTGTGTCCAGCAGTGCCCCTAGGTGCACCATGTTCCGAGCAGGGACCAGCGAGGACTTTTTTCAGTTGATGAGCCACCCGTGGACTTGTAGGAATTGGACCGCCAGTTCCAGATAACTGTGGAGAACCTCTTGGGAGTTCACCAGGATCAGCAAGTCGTCCAGATTTGGCAGGATCCTGATTCTCTGATGGTGAAGGGTCGTCATCACGGCCATGACCTTGGTGAATATCCGAGGTGCCGTGGCCAAACCAGAAGGCAGGACTTGAAATCCAAAAACAAACCAGGCACAACACTGCTTAGCTTCCATCATCAGATGAGATTGGACATATCCAGTGTGATGCGGCTGTAGATGATTTTTGCTGTTTCTAACTTCAACATCAATGAATAAGTTTCAAAATAGAATGCATCAAGAGAACGGTGTTGGTAGTATAAAACTACCTACAGCACCTGGTATTCCCAGGTGGTCTCACATCCAAGAACAAACCAGGCCTAAAATCAGGTGATATTGGGCATATACAGTGTGGTGTGGGTTTCTGTTAGAGTTCTTCTACTTCTAACTACTCGTACATAAATGAATAAGCGGACGATTTATTAAACCTGGTGAAATGATAATTTGCATGGTGATAAAGTACCAGCCAATCAGCTCCTAATTGCCATGTCACAGGCTGGGTTTGAAAAATGACAGTTAGGAGCAGACTGGCTTGTACTTTATCACCTTGCACTTTATCAGTTCACTGAACTAATCTCCTCTTGCGCTATAAATAGTATGATATGGCTCAAAGTTCAATAAAAACAAATAAATAATTTCATATATTCTATATTTTTTATTACATATAAATATATATATATATATATATATATATATATATACTTTACAATAAACTATTAGACCGGTCAAATAAAATCACTAACAATATATTTGCATAGCTATAGGAGGTGGATCTTAGATAAACTCTGTGCACAGAGAAATTTTCAAAAATAAAAATCAGTCCATATATTGGATTAAAAAATCAATTTACCAGCTGTAATTCGCACCCATGTAGTAGATAACATATTTATAAGTTGTTATATATTGGAATTCCTCAATATGCTGCCACTTGGCAAAGGAGATGATATTGTGCAAAATAACCGCTCCACACTGGAGCCTTACGTGTAGCTTGCACCAGTTGTTATAACACGGGAGAGTCATTGGACCCTTATACCAGCCTTATTTGCACCCCCAAAATATACCATCATCTAGCGGTAATATCCGTGGACTAAACGGAGATCGGGAGAACACAACCGTGACTGTGGTGTCTGCATACGGCACTTGGAGGCGTGGACTCAGAGCTTGGAAGTCGGGTAATTATTCAGCACAGCAGGCGCCGGTGATGCGCCGTTCCTGCAGCCCGAGACCGTCTCTTCTGTCATTGGACTCTCCCGTGTTATAACAACTGGTGCAAGCTACACGTAAGGCTCCAGTGTGGAGCGGTTATTTTGCACAATATCATCTCCTTTGCAAAGTGGCAGCATATTGAGGAATTCCAATATATAACAACTTATAAATATGTTATCTACTACATGGGTGAGAATTACAGCTGGTAAATTGATTTTTTAATCCAATATATGGACTGATTTTTATTTTTGAAAATTTCTCCGTGCACAGAGTTTATCTAAGATCCACCTCCTATAGCTATGCAAATATATTGTTAGTGATTTTATTTGACCAGTCTAATAGTTTATTGTAAAGTATATATATATATATATATATTTATATGTAATAAAAAATATAGAATATATGAAATTATTTATTTGTTTTTATTGAACTTTGAGCCATATCATACTATTTATAGCGCAAGAGGAGATTAGTTCAGTGTTCCAGTGTTACCGGAGACTTTAAAGTGCCGGTTCTTTTTTACTTGATTTACCCCAAGTCAAGCTCTCTCCTGCAGCTTAAGTATACATTAATTGCAGTATTATTTGTACATAATTTTTAATACCAGTAATTTGATCACCAGAATATGGTGATGATGTATTAGCGCCTGGTTATATTCTTTTGTATTGTTTTACTTAATCAGTTCACCAGGCTTAATAGATCTGCCCCAATGTTTCAAAATGGAATGCATCAAGAGAACGGTGTTGGTATTGTAAAAATACACACAGCTCCTGGTATTTCCTGGTGGTCTCCCATCCAAGTACTAAAACCTGGACCAACACTGCTCAGCTTCCATGATCAGGAGAGATTGGGCAAATCCAGTGTGCTGTGGCTGTAGATGAGCTGGTGGTTTCTGTTAGAGCTCTTCTACTTCTAACTTCTGGTACATAAAAGAATATGTGTAAAAATTAAATGTACAGTACCAAGAAAAGGGTGTTGGTAGTTTAAAAACACCTAAATAATCTGATAATACATGGATGGGAGACTGCTTGGTAGTAACAAAGTCCAATACTGCTTTGCTTCAAAGATCAAATGAGATTGGGCATATCCAGTGTGGTGTGGCTTTAGATAAGCTTTGTGGTTTCTGTTAGAGCTCTTCTACTTCTAACTACTGGTACATTAATGAATATGTATAAGGTTGTAGTTTATCCAATATCCCTTTACTACCTTACCTTCCCCCCCCCCCCCTCCCCTCCTTATAGCTTCCTTTGTTCTCTCCTCCTCGTGTGTGCGTTATTTGTTTTCTCATACATCCTAGAGGATGCTGGGATCACATTAAGAACCATGGGGTATAGACGGGATCCGCAGGAGACATGGGCACTTTAAGACTTTCAAAGGGTGTGAACTGTCTCCTCCCTCTATGCCCCACCTCAGGGCCGAAACTAGGACTAACGGCACCCGGGGCAAGACAGAAATTTTGCGCCCCCCCCCCCCCCCCCCAAAATAAATAAATAAAAATGAAAGAGGAGGTGACTTTTTCTGACATTAGCCCCAGAGTTGGCAGGGGCAATAGATGGCTGCAGCTACAAAACGGTGCCTTTAAGTGCCATGGCTGTGTGAACTGCAGCTTTATGATGACAGGAAAGACATGCAGTCATCCAACTAAAGGAACAACATACCCGCTACGATTTCGGATGTCATGTGACACTAAATTTGTGACATACCTGATACTCTGTCCCTGTGGGAAAATTTATATAGGGAAGACGATACGTATGCTGAAGGAGAGGATAGCGATGCACAGGTCCTCCATAAAAAAGGCGTATCAAAAAATGGATGGAAGCACGCCACCGGTGGCTAGGCATTTTGTGACTATGGGACACAAATTAGGTGAATTTAAATTTATGCCTATAGACCATGTACCACCTTTGAGAAGAGGAGGAGATAGACACAGACTGCTATTACAGCAAGAGTGCCGATGGATCTACATGCTTGATGCGATGGTCCCTAATGGACTTAATGAAGAATGCTCATTTGCTTCATTCTTGTAATGCTGGCACTGGTGATAGATTGAAGATCCCTATAATATGGTAGAATTAAGTATAGAGAGTTATTGCAAGTACTTTGGGTCTAATCAGCAGATTGTTTCATTATCATTCTCCATTTTTTATTTATTTTTATGTGTATATGTTAACTCTGTCGATACTGTCTTGCATCGGGGCAAATGATCATCGTTGTCCCTCTTTAATTATTGTAGTGGACGGTTCATAAATATATGGACCCGATACAGAACAGTATCGAGGAGCATTCACTGGGTTGGTTGCTGGTGAATATGATTAGGTTTTTATGATAAGTCTTTTGTATACTGTTGTGGATGCGACCAGCTGCAATGTGTCCCGGACACACTCACTTTTGATTTTGGCTTTGCTGCCCTTAACGGCTGGTGTCTGCGCCGCTGGTGGGACGCACGGTGCGGCTCACGGGTCCGGACTTCCGGTTGGGTGACGCGTGCGTGTCGCGTGTCCGGACTTCCGGCCGGGTGGTTCGCTGGCGTGCGTTCCGGCTGCGGTGCACCCCGGCCGGGCGGTGTGACGGGTCTGAACGGAAGGGAGTGATGACGGTCACAGGTGTAGCAGGTAAGCTCCATTAAGTGTGTTTAAATAGAGCACACAAGTGAACAGATTTTTTGGCACTTTATACAGGCTTATTTTGCACATGGCACTATGGCACTTTGTAAGGCTATTCCCCTGATGAAGGATTAAGTCCGAAAACGGCTGTTTGGGTGGTCTACTGTGTTTCCCTGTGCTGATCAAACGATGAGTATATGACGAGCCTTGTAACTTTATTCACGTTTATAATACAGCATTTCTTGACAAAACTACAGTGTGCTGGTCCTGTCTTTGTGATTGCGTGGACATGTGATGATATATTTACCTGCTTGACCGGACACCTGGACTATACCTCTGAGAGTGTCAGTGCGGCTTCCCGGATTCTCATTCTGTGATAATCTTATATATATATATAATATATGTATGTATGTGGCTGTGTACATATATACACGCTAGGGCTTTATATATATCTATCATGTGTGTATTACTGGTGTCTGCTGGTCTGAGGGATATCTGTGTTGAATTTGTTTCTTATTTTTTTATTTTTATTTTTCTATTTTATTATATATATATATATATATATATATCTGTATATATCTGTATATCTGTAGCTGTCACAGTGGTGAAAATGAGCAGTAGTTTGAATGAGCTGCAGGGGTTAACACCAGTCACAGTGAATATGTGTGTGTGTTTTACCTCCGTCTCTCGCTGTCCTGCTTCCATCCATCACTGTGCTGTCGGGCTGAATGCAATGCTGTGTGGGGCCAGAAAAAGGTCAGTAGCTGACCACATTCGTAGCTCGTGCGGGCGGGCAGTATACTTTTTTGGGCTTGCCGCCGCTGCTTAGGAAGGGAAACTAGACGTTACCCTGACTCCCTAGCTCCAGCAGCCGTGGCCAGCTTTCTGCAATGCCTCATGGGATTTGTAGTCTCTATGCTACTGCATAAAGTCTAAGCAGTAGCACACATGACTACAAATCCCATTTTTCTTCAATAGATTCTCTGCTGTGTCAGACCCAGCTGATCCCAGCGCCCTATCAAATCCCGCGCCCGGGTCACATGCCCCCCCTAGCCCCTCCCTAGTTTCGGCTCTGCCCTCCTCCAGACTCCAGTTTTAGAATTGTGCCCAGTGAGACTGGATGCACTACAGGGGAGTTCTACTGAGTTTCTCTGAAAAGACTTATGTTAGTTTTTCTTATTTTCAGGGAGGCTGCTGGCAACAGTCTCCCTGCTTCGTGGAACTTAGGGGAGAGAAGTATGACCAACTTCTAGTGAGTTCAATGGCTCTGCTTCTGGCTGACAGGACACCATTAGCTCCTGAGGGTGCTGATCGCTAGGTACGCCTAGATGCCCACTCCCGTAGCCTGCCATCACCCCCTTACAGAGCCAGAAGTCAGAAGAGTAGCAGAAGAACAGAAGACTTCTTCTCCAGTGACGGCATTCTGAGGTACCACGCAGCGAGCGGAATGCTGTGCGCCATGCTCCCACACAAAGACAGGCACTGCAGGGTGCAGGGCGTGTGGGTGGGGAAGGGGGGCACCCTGGGCAGCATAAATTCCTCACAAAAGGCTGGCAAAAGTGGACATTAGTGCCTGGGCACTGTACTTACCCCGCCAGCGTAATTAATTATTTGTTTCTGAGCGGGACAGAAGCGTGCCATTACAGCGGCGGGGCTTCTTCCTCACCTCACCAGCACATCTATAGAGCGTAACAAGTCTATCACTATAGAGTTTATTATTTCCCAGACTGTGTACTTTTGGCGCTGGATTGTGAGCTGAAAAATCCTCTCTGTCCCTCTGACAGATTTACTGTAGGTCTATCCCCCATAAGCCGATGTGTCTGTGGGTACTTGGTACATGTGTGTCAACATGTCGGTGGCTGAATGTTTTTCCCAAGAGGAAACTATATTAGGAATGCAGACATATGATGGTGGCCCTGTTGGCACCACCAATAACTGACTGGGTGAAAGTTTCAGTAATATCAGAGTGAGGTTGGATAAATCTGTGTCCCAGACACAGACGTAGAGAAAAGATGTGATGTTCATGGCTATGCTTCTTTTCACTCAGGCCCGCAAAAATGTTACTACACATCGATACTGACTCGGATACTGATTCCTATGTCGGCCATAATATTTCCTGATTAGATCCAATATTGGCAAGGAGCATTCAGTACATGATTGTGGATATTAAGGACATATTAACATCACTGAGGACCCTGCTGTTCCTGACAAAGGGGTATATATGTATGTATATATAGATATATAATGAAAGCTGATGTAACGTTCCTCCATCTCTGTTTGAGAAAGTCTGGGCCAGCTCGACAAGATGGTTTCAAATCCCCAAAAGGTTTCCGGTTATTTATTAATTTCCTGCTGCGGACAGAATAAAGTGGGAGTCACCCCCTCTTCTGCACGGGGCCCTGTCACAAATCCAGCGGATCGTATGCAGGAAGCTACATTATTTCTAGTTATGTAACCACGGGTACATTACTTAGACCTGCCATTACATGCGCATGGGTGAGTAGTAGTATTCAAGAATTGGTCGAATACCTCGTCATCCGATATAGATATCTTGGACAGATGGGATACTCCTTACGTTGGATCATATCAAGGACACTGCAGCATACTTACGACTGCAAGGGATATAGGACTCTTGAGTTCACGGGCCAATTTCATGGCAGTCTCGGATAGGAGGGCATTGTGGATTCACCAAGGGAATGCTGATGCTGACTCCAAGAAGAAAGGGAGTCTCTTCCCTATGAAGGTGAAGCCTTGTTTGGTGACGGCCTAGTTAATTTGATCTCGGCAGCTCCCGCAGGTAAGTCAACCTTCTTGCCCTATGTTCCCTCTCAACGGATGAAGACGCATCATTGTCTAACGCAGTCATTTTGGCCCAATAGATATGCAAGAAGTTAAGATTCCCCTTTCTTTGCAGGTAGAGGAAGGAAAAGAGGGAAGAGGTCTGTAGCCTCTTCAAGATCGCAGGAGCAGAGATCGTACGCTGCTTCTGCCAAATCCACTGCATGACGCTAGGGCTTTCTTGCAGGAGCCCGCACCAGTGGGGGCACGTCTAAAACACTTCAGTCAGTTCTGGATTAATTTAGACCTGGACTCGTGGGTTTTACAAATAGTGTCACAAGGGTACAAACTGGGGTTTCAAGACGTTCCCCCTCACCGATTGTTCAAATCGGCCTTAGTCAGTAGGGAGAAGGTTTTTATTCAAGCCTCTTCGTGGTCCCGATGCCGGACGGCTCAGACAGACCAATCTTAAATCTGAAATCCCTCAATTTCTACCTAAAGAAATTCAATTTCAAGATGGAATCTCTCAGGGTAGGGATCTCCAGTCCGGAGGAAGGAGATTTCATGGTTTTGGTAGACATAAGGATGCCTAATTACATGTTCCCGTTTAGCCACTGCATAAAGCTACCTGAGGTTTGCAATTCAGGATTGTCATTACCAATTTCAGACGTTGCCGTTTGGTCTGTCCACGGCTTCGAGGATTTTCACCAGGGTGATGGCGGAAATGATGGTTCTCCTTCGCAAGCAAGGAGTCACAATTATCCCGTACTTGGATGATCTCCTGATAAAGGCGAGATCCAGGGACCAGTTGGTGCAAAACATCTACTCTCCCTGACAGTTCTTCAACAAGATTATAAAACTCACACTAATTTTACTTAGAAAGAGGCAATCAGGCGCACTTATTACCAACTTTAAATAACCTGGATAAGGAAGATCTACAATGCTGCTCCCAATGAATAATCTGCAATTATTCAAACCAAACAAGAAATTACAATAATGTATACATACATGTGTACACAGGGAGCGCTAAATATTCATAATTATCTAATTTATTTAGACAATAAAAAATAGAATGACAATGCACAATTTAATAATAATAAGATATATCAATTTAAAAATTAAAAACCATATCAAATGGACATCTCTCGTGGAAATAAACAACTCAGTTGCTGGTGTTAAAGGGTCCAGAATAGGCTATTTAGCCAATAATTGCTGAGCAAGTCCAGAATCCTAGTGTATCATTAATGTCACCAGCAAGTAGCTTTTAACTGTTAAAAGATGTACTGTAGCAGTCCAATGCCACTTAAATTTAAGCTCACCGCTGTTGGAAGTGTTTCCAAACTCCCATCTATTGCTGTTCAGCGGTGTCCCCGTCTCCCCTGCAGGCTTACCAGTGTGCGCTGATGAACCGTGGCCGCACAGCCGGACGTCTCCGGCAGTGATGTGGAGCCTGATTTGCAGACTAGGGGAGAGAGCTGGATGCAGGCAGCATGGAGCAAAGTGGTGACGGATAGATATAAGTTGATTTCCACAGAGAAATTGTAGGTTCCTTGACGCGTTTCTCTGCTATAGGTAGAGTAGCAGTTTCATCAGAAGGTATACTCAGTGTCCACTTTGGAAGATATTTATACAGTGGCCATCCAATCAAAAGGCATTGTCCATTAAATAACAGGTGTAGAATAAACAGGTAATTACTTTGGTGCCTTATCCAGGATTTGATACACTAGGATTCTGGACTTGCTCAGCAATTATTGGCTAAATAGCCTATTCTGGACCCTTTAACACCAGCAACTGAGTTGTTTATTTCCACGAGAGATGTCCATTTGATATGGTTTTTAATTTTTAAATTGATATATCTTATTATTATTAAATTGTGCATTGTCATTCTATTTTTTATTGTCTAAATAAATTAGATAATTATGAATATTTAGCGCTCCCTGTGTACACATGTATGTATACATTATTGTAAGTTCTTCAACAACATGGTTGGCTCCTAAACTTGCCAAAATCGCAGTTGGTCCCAATGACGCGGTTGTTGTTTTTGGGAGTCATACTGGACACAGAAGAGGCTTTCTTCCAGTGGAAAGGCTATGGAGATCCAGAGTCTGGTCAAACAAATTCTAAAACCAGCAAGAGTGTTAATCCATCAATGCATTCTGTTGCTGGGGAAGATGGTTGCGGCCTACGAGGCCATTCAGTTTGGCAGGTTCCATGCCAGAGTGTTCCAGTGGGACCTGTTGGACAAGTGGTCCGGATCCCACCTACACATGCACCGGAGGATAATCCTGTCTTCCAAGACCAGAATCTCACTCCATTGGTGGCTGCACAGTTCTCACCTCCTAGAGGGGCGATGGTTCGGGATCCAGGACTGGATCCTAGGGACCACGGATGCAACCCTCCGAGGCTGGGGAGCAGTCACACAGGGGGAAAACATCCAAGGAAGATGGTCAAGTCAGGAAAGTTGTCTCCACATAAATATTCTGGAGTTAAGGGCCATTTAATAACTGCAGACCCAGTACGCACTGGGACGGGTGCCCAGCATCCTCTACGGACTAAGAGAAAAGGATTTACCGGTAGGTATTAAAATCCTATTTTCTCTAACGTCCTAGAGGATGCTGGGGACTCCGTAAGGACCATGGGGATTGACAGGCTCCGCAGGAGACATGGGTACTTTAAGAAAGACTTTAGTTCTGGGTGTACACTGGCTCCTCCCTCTATGCCCCTCCTCCAGACCTCAGTTTGATACTGTGCCCAGTGGAGACTGGGTTCTTTTCAGGAGCTCTCCTGAGCTTTCTGACAGAAAGTATTTTGTTAGGTTTTTAATTTTCAGGGAGCACTGCTGGCAACAGACTCCCTCATCGAGGGACTGAGGGGAGAGAAGCAGCCCTACTCTCCGAGTTGCAAGGTCCTGCTTCTTAGGCTACTGGACACCACTAGCTCCAGAGGGATTGGTACGCAGGATCTCACCATCGCCGTCCGTCCCAGAGCCGCGCCTCCGTCCCCCTTGCAGAGCCGGAAGATAGAAGCCGGGTGAGTATGAGAAGAAAAGAAGACTTCAGAGGTGGCAAAAGACTTCATGATCTTCACTGAAGTAACGCACAGCACTGCAGCTGTGCGCCATTGCTCCCATACACCTCACACACTCCAGTCACTGTAAGGGTGCAGGGCGCAGGGGGGGGGGGGCACCTGGGCAGCAATATAAACCTCTTTTTGGCAAAACTATAACACATATACAGCTGGGCACTGTATATATGTATGAGCCCCCACCAATTTTACAGTTTAAGCGGGACAGAAGCCCGCCGCCGAGGGTGCGGGGCTTCTCCCTCAGCACTCACCAGCGCCATTTTTTCTTCACAGCACCGCTGAGAGGAAGCTCCCCGGACTCTCCCCTGCTTATACCATAGTAGACAAGAGAGTTGAAAAGAGGGGGGGGGGCACATAATTCGGCGCAAATTACATACAGCAGTACTACTGGGCAAACATTAAGTTACTGTGTATTCCTGGGTTATATAGCGCTGGGGTGTGTGCTGGCATACTCTCTCTCTGTCTCTCCAAAGGGCCTTGTGGGGAAACTGTCTTCAGAAAAAGCATTCCCTGTGTTTGTGGTGTGTCGGTACACGTGTGTCGACATGTCTGAGGAAGAAGGCTATATTAGAGAGGAGCAGGAGCAAATGAATGTGGTGTCTCCACCGACAGCTGATTGGATGGATATGTGGAATGTTTTAAATGCTAGTGTAAACTCATTGCACAAAAGATTAGACAAGGCTGAAGCTTTGGGACAGTCAGGGTCTCAACCCATGCCTGATCCTATGTTGCAGGGACTGTCAGGGTCTCATAAGCGCCCACTATCCCAGATTGTTGACACAGATACCGACACGGATTCTGACTCCAGTGTCGATTACGATGATGCAAAGTTACAGCCAAAATTGGCAAAATCCATTCGATATATGATTATGGCAATAAAAGATGTTTTGCACATCAGAGAGGAACCCCCTGTCCCTGACAAGAGGGTACATATGTACAAGGGAAAAAAGCCTGAGGTAACCTTTGAGGGGGTCACACAAGCTGAACGAGTTATGTGAAAAAGCTTGGGAATCTCCAGATAAAAGACTGCAGATTTCCAAAAGGATTCTTATGGCGTATCCTTTCCCATCAATGGATAGGTTACGATGGGAATCCTCCCCTAGGGTGGACAAAGCATTAACACGCTTATCCAAGAAGGTAGCCCTCCCGTCCCAGTATAAGGCTACCCTCAAAGAGTCTGCTGACCGCAAACAGGAGATTACCCTGAAGTCCATTTATACACATTCAGGTACCTTACTCAGACCGGCAATTGCGTCGGCCTGGGTGTGTAGTGCTGTAGCGGCATGGACGGTTACCTTATCTGAGGGGATGGATACCATAGATAAGGATACTATTTTATTGACCCTGGGGCATATAAGAGATGCTGTCCTATATATGTGTGTATGCAAACTACAGGTGGTGCTGCAGGGCTCACACCCTTTTACTTGTCTTGTAGAGCAACTCTGGAGCTGTTACTGGGTCCAGCTGCTGCAAGAAATCAGCTTGAATGCTTCAGGGGCTGGGGCATGGCCAACATGAGCCCACACTGATGGGGGGTGGGGGTGTATAAAGCGATTTAGGTGTCATCCAAGCGCAACCCCACAAAGGCCGCCATGCCCTGCGTGACCCTTTTCTCTTTTCATATGCAGACGAGGGTTGCAGCCAACTATGCCCACTGCTTGGATGACATCACCATATGCAAATCCATCTGCTGCAGGCCTTCCCCCAGGAATGCTTGCACTAGTTGTTGCATTTGGTTTGTTGTTTGGGGGTGCTTCAGTATTAGGCAGCCTTCTGCCCTCCCACATTCGTCTGAAAATGTGTTCTCCCTGCAGTTGTTGTCCCCAGATGAGAGTTCCCTTGTGCTGCCTCAGTTGAATCTCCTTAACTTGACAGGGGTGTGCCCGAGCAGCCGCCCTCCACAGCCCTATCCCAACACATACTTATCTTGCATATGAGATCTCTTGATCATGAAGATAGTTCTCACAGGGTGAGGTTCATCCATTACATTTTAAAGTAGGAAGGTACAAATTACATATTCAAATTACATATATGTGCTGGATTCAAATGTTTTCCCCCCTTCTTTCTTAATTGTGCCCATCAGCAGCTATTCTAATGTTGCTGCCAATGGGTGTGACACATTAATTTCTTCTGTGGGGTACACTGGACTCCACAAGGATTCACATTGGGGTGTAGAGTAGGATCTTGATCTGAGGCACCAACAGGCTCAAAGCTTTTGACTGTTCCCAAGATGCTCAGCGCCCCCTCCTCTATAACCTCGCTTCCATGAACAGGGAGCTCAGTTTGTAGTTGGTGCCTTCAGTAGCAGGCCACTTAACAGGGAGCTGCCTCAGGCAGCCTATTCTTAGCTATTAATTTTGGCAAGAAAAGAAGAACTTTTTTCATAAGAATCTACAAGGGCTGCAGCAGGCTAGGTCTAATAGACTTCTTTACAGCAGCTCCATCACTCCCAGTGGCGCAGTATACTCCCGTGCCCCGGTTGCTGGGTCACTGCAGCGGAGGCTCCGGTTTCTTCCTAAGGTCAGTCACACACACACCACCCTCCGGGATCAGGAGGCCGCTGATGGGGGCGGGCCGTGTGCGCACTGGCGTGGACACTGATTACTGGGCAGCCGCTCCACTAGCCACCAGGGGGAGTTAAGGAGCACAGCTCTGGGGTTTTTTCTCCTATATTAACCCCATTTTGTACTACCCGCAGTGCATTGTGATAGGTAATGGGGCCTGATTCAGGTTGGATCGCAATCCAACTGCAAAAACTGCTAAGAGCATACGCATCCGCCTGCATTTTCTGCGGCACCCCGCAGATAATGCGATCGCCTCTGCCTGTGAATCGGTGAAGGGGGGGGGGGGGGGGGGAGGGGGGTCAACAACACTCCATTTCCAAGTCGGAGATGGAGCGGTGCGGGGGCACGGTTTCAAAATGGGGTCGGCAACGGAGAAACAGGAGGTGTGGTCAGAGCAGCTGCATGACATCACATGGGCCGGACTCTGCCAGTGGAGCCCCAGCGTCATGAGGTAGATTTTGTAGAGGCCGGGGAGGACTTCTGTTCCTGGGAACTAGCTGTGTTGTGCAGCTTTATTCCTCTGCCCCTACCTCTGGCAAGAAAGGACGCACCTCGCACTTTCTTGTTTCTTTGTGACCGAAAGGACTGCATTTGATAATGCGGAGCTTTCTTATGCTGTGAGGGAACATAAGGTAAAAATTTGATTTTCCAACTGTAGCTGTGCGTGTTAATGCTTTGTCCATCCTAGGGGAGGATTTCCATCGTAACCTATCCGTTGATGGAAAAGGATACGCCATAAGAATCCTTTTGGAAATCTGCAGTCTTTTATCTGGAGATTCCCAAGCTTTTTCACATAACTCGTTCAGCTCGTGTGACCCCCTCAAAGGTTACCTCAGGCTTCTTTCCCTTGTACATATGTACCCTCTTGTCAGGGACAGGGGGTTCCTCTGTGATGTGCAAAACATCTTTTATTGCCATAATCATATATCGAATGGATTTTGCCAATTTTGGCTGTAACTTTGCATCATCGTAATCGACACTTGAGTCAGAATCCATGTCGGTATCTGTGTCAACAATCTGGGATAGTGGGCGCTTATGAGACCCTGACAGTCCCTGCAACATAGGATCAGGCATGGGTTGAGACCCTGACTGTCCCAAAGCTTCAGCCTTGTCTAATCTTTTGTACAATGAGTTTACACTAGCATTTAAAGCATTCCACATATCCATCCAATCAGGTGTCAGCGAGGACACCACATTCATTTGCTCCCAATCCTCTCTAATATAGCCTTCTTCCTCAGACATGTCGACACACGTGTACCGACACACCACACACACAGGGAATGCTTTTTCTGGAGACAGTTTCCCCACAAGGCCCTTTGGAGAGACAGAGAGAGTATGCCAGCACACACCCCAGCGCTATATAACCCAGGAATAACACAGTATCTTAATGTTTGTCCAGTAGCGCTGCTGTATGTAATTTGCGCCGAATTTTGTGCGCCCCCCCCCCTCTTTTCAACCATCTTCTCTACCGTGGTATAAGCAGGGGAGAGTCCGGGGAGCTTCCTCTCAGCGGTGCTGTGGAGAAAAAATGGCGCTGGTGAGTGCTGAGGGAGAAGCCCTGCCCCCTCGGCGGCGGGCTTCTGTCCCGCTTAAACTGTAAAATTGGCGGGGGCTCATACATATATACAGTGCCTAGCTGTATATATGTTATATTTTTGCCAAAAAGAGGTTTATATTGCTGCCCAGGGTGCCCCCCCTGCGCCCTGCACCCTTACAGTGACCGGAGTATGTGAGGTGTATGGGAGCAATGGCGCACAGCTGCAGTGCTGTGCGTTACCTCAGTGAAGATCATGAACTCTGCGGAGCCCATCTATCCCCATGGTCCTTACGGAGTCCCCAGCATCCTCTAGGACGTTAGAGAAACTAGGATTTTAATACCTACCGGTAAATCCTTTTCTTTTAGTCTGTAGAGGATGCTGGGCACCGGTCCCAGTGTGTACTGTATCTGCAGTTATTAAATGGCCCTTAACTCCAGAACATTTATGTGGAGACAACTTTCCTGACTTGACCATCTTCCTTGGACGTTTTCCCCCTGTGTGACTGCTCCCCAGCCTCGGAGGGTTGCATCTGTGGTCCCTAGGATCCAGTGCTGGATCCCGAACCATCGCCCCTCTAGGAGGTGAGAACTGTGCAGCCACCAATGGAGTGAGATTCTGGTCTTGGAAGACGGGATTATCCTCCGGTGCATGTGTAGGTGGGATCCGGACCACTTGTCCAACAGGTCCCACTGGAACACTCTGGAACTGAATGGCCTCGTAGGCCACAACCATCTTCCCCAGCAACCGAATGCATTGATGGATTAACACTCTTGCTGGTTTCAGAATTTGTTTGACCAGACTCTGGATCTCCATAGCCTTTCCCCTGGAAGAAAACCTCTTCTGTGTCCAGTATGACTCCCAAAAACAACTACCGCGTCATTGGGACCAACTGCGATTTTGGCAAGTGTAGGAGCCAACCATGTTGTTGAAGAACTGTCAGGGAGAGTGCAATGTTTTGCACCAACTGGTCCCTGGATCTCGCCTTTATCAGGAGATCATCCAAGTACGGGATAATTGTGACTCCTTGCTTGCGAAGGAGAACCATCATTTCCGCCATCACCCTGGTGAAAATCCTCGGAGCCGTGGACAGACCAAACGGCAATGTCTGAAATTGGTAATAACAATCCTGAATTGCAAACCTTAGGTAGCTTGATGCAGTGGCTAAATGGGAACATGTAAGTAGGCATCCTTTATGTCTACCAAAACCATGAAATCTCTTTCCTCCGGACTGGAGATCACTACCCTGAGAGATTCCATCTTGAAATTGAATTTCTTTAGGAAGAAATTGAGGGATTTCAGATTTTAGATTGGTCTGACTGAGCCGTCCGGCTTCGGGACCACGAAGAGGCTTGAATAAAAACCTTCTCCCTGCTGACTAAGGCCAATTTGAACAATCGGTGAGGGGGAACGTCTTGAAACCCCAGTTTGTACCCTTGGGACACTATTTGTAAAACCCACGAGTCCAGGTCCGAATGAATCCAGAACTGACTGAAGAGTTTTAGACGTGCCCCCACTGGTGTGGGCTCCTGCAAGAAAGCCCCAGCGTCATGCAGTGGATTTGGCAGAAGCAGAGGACAATCTCTGCTCCTGCGATCTTGAAGAGGCTACAGACCTCTTCCTTCTCCTTCCTCTACCTGCAAAGAAAGTGGAATCTTAACTTCTTGCATATCTATTGGGCCAAAATGACTGCGGTAGATAATGATGCGTCTTCATCCGTTGAGAGGGAACATAGGGCAAGAAGGTTGACTTACCTGCGGGAGCTGCCGAGATCAAATCAACTAGGCCGTCGCCAAACAAGGCTTCACCTTCATAGGGAAGAGACTCCCTTTCTTCTTGGAGTCAGCATCAGCATTCCCTTGGTGAATCCACAATGCCCTCCTATCCGAGACTGCCATGAAATTGGCCCGTGAACTCAAGAGTCCTATATCCCTTGCAGTCGTAAGTATGCTGCAGTGTCAACAGGCCAACTAAACCCTCCCCCCTCCTTTTACCTCATCACTTTGTCCAGTCCCTGTGGTCCATACTGTATTGCCATTATTATGCATGTTGCTGTGCTGGCCCTTTTCTGAATGTCCCTGCCACCGCCACCGAAGAGCTGGATAGCCCAGTATGAAAACCACCTGCCGGCCTCACTGACGGTCCGAGTCAAAGGCTCCATTTTTTTTTTAAAGATTCCTCTGCCAAGTTAAGGGGGGCTTAAGGGGGCCCCAGAGATATCAGTGTACTGGGGCCCAAGATTTCTGTTGCTGGCCCTGACCCTCAGGGGCGTATCTACCCCTTTGGGCAGTACGGATGGTGTAATGGTTAGCATTACTGCCTCACAGCACTGAGGTCATGGGTTCGATTCCCACCATGGCCCTAACTGTGTGGAGTTTGTATATTCTCCCCGTACTTGCGTGGGTTTCCTCTGGGTACTCCGGTTTCCTCCCACAATCCAAAAATTTACTGGTAGGTTAATTGGCTCCCAACAAAAATTAACCCTAGTGTTAATGTGTCTGTGTGTACATGTGATAGGGAATATAGATTGTAAACTCCACTGAGGCAGGGACTGATGTGAATGGGCAAATATTCTCTGTACAGCGCTGCGGAATATGTGTGCGCTATATAAATAACTGGTAATAAATAAATAATAAATAAAATTGGCCAGGATGTCACTTGCCAGGAGCACCATCCAGGTTTCAGTTGGGGGATTAGAGTTCATACAGTAATTAAATGTTTTCATATTGAGAACTACATCTCCCAGCATATACAGTGTGCTGGGGATGCTAACAAGCTTTATTTAAAAGTTTAAAAAACATTGCTTTTATAATTGCAATGGTTAAAAAGGGAGAGCTATAAATCAATTTATCAGTGAATGATCGCAGTTTGAGCCGTTACATTTTACTGAACCACCTATCCCTCCACACTCACTACCTGTCCTCAGGATACATTTACCATCCTGGCAGACGGTATACCGGCGGTCATTTGACCGATGTTGGAATCCTGACACCACTTGGGAGACTGGTGCCGGCACACAGACAGCCAACATCCCGAAGGTGAGTATTGGAGGGAGGGTTAGGAGTCGGACCAGGGGAGGTGGTGTAAGGGAAGGCACTAGGAGGGGGGGGGGGGGTAGCCCTAGCTGCCACCCCCTGAGGGTTAGCCCTATCCGCCACCCCCCAGAGGGTTAGTATTAGGATTGGGGATCATGTGACCTCTGGAATCCCGAGCGCCGGATGCCATACCCAACCCCCTTTACTTTTTCAGGCATTTCTATCTCTCCTCTCTCTATGGTGTTCCAATTGCCCACTTTCCCTTGTGCTTTACTCTCTCTCTCTCTCTCTCTCTCTCTCCTTTGTTTAGAGCATCAGTTTCTGTAGTCCACTTATACCCTTATTTTTTCCAGTGTTTCACTAACTCTCTGATGTAATGAGGATGTATGGTCTAGAGGGATCAGTAATGCATTGTACTGTATAGAGGCGTCAGGGATGTAGCGTAGGGAATAGAGGCGTCAGGGATGTAGCGTAGGGAATAGAGGCGTCAGGGATGTGGCGTAGGGAATAGAGGCGTCAGGGATGTGGCGTAGGGAATAGAGGCGTCATGGATGTGGCGTAGGGAATAGAGGCGTCAGGGATGTGGCGTAGGAAATAGAGGCGTCAGGGATGTGGCGTAGGAAATAGAGGCGTCAGGGATGTGGCGTAGGGAATAGAGGCGTCAGGGATGTGGCGTAGGGAATAGAGGCATCAGGGATGTGGCGTAGGGAATAGAGGCATCAGGGATGTGGCGTAGGGAATAGAGGTGTCAGGGATGTAGCGTAGGGAATATAGGCATCAGGGATGTGGCGTAGGGAATAGAGGCATCAGGGATGTGGCGTAGGGAATAGAGGTGTCAGGGATGTAGCGTAGGGAATATAGGCATCAGGGATGTACTAGCAGGTATATAGAGGTCAGTGTACTGTAAAGAGGGGTCAGTAATGCAGTGATGGTTATAGAAAGGTCAGTGATGTAGTGTGGGGTAAAGAGGGGTCAGTAAAGATACTAAGCTGAAGTACTTAGAACACTTCTTGAATTAAGACACAACCTGCAAGAAAAAGTATGCAATATGGGTGAAAAGGCAAATGTCAGAGGTCTGATACAAGTGACCAGCTCCATACCTTGCACCACATAGAGTTATGTTAAACTGGGATATGTTCTTTTTTGGTGTGTGTGTGGGTGTGTGTGGGTGTGTGTGGGTGTGTGTGGGTGTGTGGGTGTGTGGGTGCCAAAGGCTGCCTGCCTTATTGCTCCGCCCCCATCCGGCTCCCAAGCACCTCTGCTGCCCAGTGATCCAGGAGCCTGCTGCTAGGAAGAAGTGGCCGAGCTTCAGCAAGCGAGTCTGGAAACTGGCGGAGGAAGTCATGATAACCAGATAATGGGGAGTGGAGAGCCAGTTCCAAGGTAATACTTTATACAGCTGGTTGAGATCCTGGTCGGTGGATATGGATTCCAAGAAAACCCTGGAGGTGCTTCCTTTCAAGGGAGACACTCTCTTTGGAGAAGACCTCAATAAGATTGTAGCTGATCTGGCTACTGCTAAAACAACTTGCCTACCTAGTATGACTCCTACCACGCAGAAGGCTAAAAGTACTTTTCCTTGGCCCTTTCATCCTCCAGGTAAAGCGTACTCATGGTCAGGCATACCCAAAGCAAGCTCATGCTTCCAGACCTGCCAAGCCCAGACTGAAGCAAGCCTGGGCTGCCCGTCAGCCTGCTTCCAAAACGGACAAGCCTGCCGCATGACGGGGCGGGCCTCCCTCTGGGGGATCCCAGGGTGGGGGGCCCGACTTCTAGGTTTGGCATAGAAAGGTATAATTCTAAGATAGAGAATTCTATTTGGAGCTCACCTTGTACTTTGTGAAGAAATAATCAGCATTGTGGCTGAGCAGATACATGTAGTGTGTGGCTGCAAACTGCATGGATCTGCTGCGTTGCAATGCTGATACTTTTTTTTTTCAAAGTACCAATAGCTTCATATAATGTTCACAATTTTTATGCAGGATCAAATAGCTCAATGGGTAGGGTGTTTGATTAGAATTCAACAGGTTATAGGTTTGAATCCTGGGTATTGTAGTTTGAGATGTGTTATTTAATAAAGCATGTTATTCTGACTGCCGGCATCCTATCACCTGGGATATCATACTAAATAAATGGAGTTGATCATTTTTTTTTTATTTTTTTATTAAACTAGGGACAATTTCCAGATACTTTTATTTATAACGGAGATTGCCCCTTGGAACTTCACATCAGTTGACAACTATGCATGAGTGGGCAGTGCTTGCCCTGGATCTGCCCACCCATTTGTGTGCCATCATAAAAGAAAGCATAACTGACAGTTATCCTGGGCGAACACTACACAATTATCTGTCAGGCTATCTATCCAGTCTGGATGGATGGAATAAAAATCTGGTAATGTATAGGAGCAAATGTCGATTAACCATTTGCTCCCAAACACTAGAAAAGTGGTCAAAAAATAAGATTTTACTTACCGATAAATCTATTTCTCGTAGTCCGTAGTGGATGCTGGGACTCCGTAAGGACCATGGGGAATAGCGGCTCCGCAGGAGACAGGGCACAAGAATAAAAGCTTTAGGATCAGGTGGTGTGCACTGGCTCCTCCCCCTATGACCCTCCTCCAAGCCTCAGTTAGGATACTGTGCCCGGACGAGCGTACATAATAAGGAAGGATATTGAATCCCGGGTAAGACTCATACCAGCCACACCAATCACACCGTACAACTCGTGATCTGAACCCAGTTAACAGTATGATAAAACGAAAGGGAGCCTCTGAAAAGATGGCTCACAACAATAATAACCCGAATTTTTGTAACAATAACTAACTATATACAAGTATTGCAGACAATCCGCACTTGGGATGGGCGCCCAGCATCCACTACGGACTACGAGAAATAGATTTATCGGTAAGTAAAATCTTATTTTCTCTGACGTCCTAGTGGATGCTGGGACTCCGTAAGGACCATGGGGATTATACCAAAGCTCCCAAACGGGCGGGAGAGTGCGGATGACTCTGCAGCACCGAATGAGAGAACTCCAGGTCCTCCTCAGCCAGGGTATCAAATTTGTAGAATTTAGCAAACGTGTTTGCCCCTGACCAAGTAGCTGCTCGGCAAAGTTGTAAAGCCGAGACCCCTCGGGCAGCCGCCCAAGATGAGCCCACTTTCCTTGTGGAATGGGCTTTTACCGATTTTGGCTGTGGCAGGCCTGCCACAGAATGTGCAAGCTGAATTGTACTACAAATCCAACGAGCAATCGTCTGCTTAGAAGCAGGAGCACCCAGTTTGTTGGGTGCATACAGGATAAACAGTGAGTCAGATTTTCTGACTCCAGCCGTCCTGGAAACATTTATTTTCAGGGCCCTGACAACGTCAAGCAACTTAGAGTCCTCCAAGTCCCTAGTAGCCGCAGGTACCACAATAGGTTGGTTCATGTGAAATGCAGAAACCACCTTAGGTAGAAATTGAGGACGAGTCCTCAATTCTGCCCTGTCAGAATGAAAAATTAAGTAAGGGCTTTTATATGATAATGCCGCCAATTCTGACACACGCCTGGCTGAAGCCAGGGCTAACAGCATCGTCACCTTCCATTTGAGATATTTTAAGTCCACAGTGGTGAGTGGTTCAAACCAATGTGACTTTAGGAAAATCATCACAACATTGAGATCCCAAGGTGCCACTGGAGGCACAAAAGGAGGCTGTATATGCAGTACCCCTTTTACAAATGTCTGAACTTCAGGCACTGAAGCCAGTTCTTTCTGGAAGAAAATCGACAGGGCCGAAATTTGAACCTTAATGGACCCTAATTTTAGGCCCATAGATAGTCCTGTTTGCAGGAAATGGAGGAAACGACCCAGTTGAAATTCCTCTGTAGGGGCCTTCTTGGCCTCACACCCCGCAACATATTTTCGCCAAATGCGGTGATAATGTTTTGCGGTTACGTCCTTCCTGGCCTTGACCAGGGTAGGGATGACTTCATCTGGAATGCCTTTTTCCTTCAGGATCCGGCGTTCAACCGCCATGCCGTCAAACGCAGCCGCGGTAAGTCTTGGAACAGACAAGGCCCCTGCTGGAGCAGGTCCTTTCTTAGAGGTAGAGGCCACGGTTCGTCCGTGAGCATCTCTGGAAGTTCCGGGTACCAAGTCCTTCTTGGCCAATCCGGAACCACGAGTATAGTTCTTACTCCTCTCCTTCTTATGATTCTCAGTACTTTTGGTATGAGAGGCAGAGGAGGGAACACATACACTGACTGGTACACCCACGGCGTTACCAGAGCGTCCACCGCTATTGCCTGAGGGTCCCTTGACCTGGCGCAATATCTGTCTAGTTTTTTGTTTAGACGGGACGCCATCATGTCCACCTTTGGTTTTTCCCAACGGTTTACTATCAGGTAGAAGACTTCTGGGTGAAGTCCCCACTCTCCCGGGTGGAGGTCGTGTCTGCTGAGAAAGTCTGCTTCCCAGTTGTCCACTCCCGGAATGAACACTGCTGACAGTGCTATCACATGATTTTCCGCCCAGCGAAGAATCCTTGCAGCTTCTGCCATTGCCCTCCTGCTTCTCATGCCGCCCTGTCTGTTTACGTGGGCGACTGACGTGTTGTTGTCCGATTGGATCAATACCGCCTGACCCTGAAGCAGGGGTTTCGCTTGACGTAGGGCATTGTAAATGGCCCTTAGTTCCAGAATGTTTATATGAAGAGATGTTTCCATGCTTGACCACAAGCCCTGGAAATTTCTTCCCTGATGCACTGACACCTGGCCTGGTTTTAGGAGGTTCCTGACTAGCTCGGATAACTCCCTGGCCTTCTCCTCCGGGAGAAACACCTTCTTCTGGACTGTGTCCAGAATCATTCCTAGGAACAGTAGACGTGTCGTTGGAATCAGCTGCGATTTTGGAATATTTAGGATCCACCCGTGCTGACGTAACACTACCTGAGATAGTGCTACTCCGACTTCTAACTGTTCCCTGGACCTTGCCCTTATCAGGAGATCGTCCAAGTAAGGGATAATTAAGATGCCTTTTCTTCGAAGAAGAATCATCATTTCGGCCATTACCTTGGTAAAGACCCGAGGTGCCGTGGACAACCCAAACGGCAGCGTCTGAAACTGATAATGACAGTTTTGTACTACAAACCTGAGGTACCCTTGGTGAGAAGGGTAGATTGGGACGTGGAGATAAGCATCTTTGATGTCCAGAGACACCATATAGTCCCCTTCTTCCAGGTTCGCTATCACCGCTCTGAGTGACTCCATCTTGAATTTGAACCTTTTTATGTAAGTGTTCAAGGATTTCAGATTTAAAATTGGTCTCACCGAGCCGTCCGGCTTCGGTACCACAAACAGCGTGGAATAATACCCCTTTCCCTGTTGTAGGAGGGGTACCTTGATTATCACCTGCTGGGAATACAGCTTGTGAATGGCTTCCAAAACTGCCTCCCTGTCGGAGGGAGACTTTGGTAGAGCAGACTTCAGGAACCGGCGAGGGGGAAACGCCTCGAATTCCAGTTTGTACCCCTGCGATACTACCTGTAGAATCCAGGGGTCCACTTGCGAGTGAGCCCACTGCGCGTTGAAATTCTTGAGACGGGCCCCCACCATGTCTGAGTCTGCTTGTAAAGCCCCAGCGTCATGCTGAAGACTTGGCAGAAGCAGGGGAGGGCTTCTGCTCCTGGGAAGCGGCTGCATGGTGCAGTCTTTTTCCTCTTCCTCTGCCCCGGGGCAGAAAAGAGTGGCCTTTTGCTCGCTTGTACTTATGGGAACGAAAGGACTGAGTTTGAAAAGACGGTGTCTTTTTCTGCTGATGTGAAGTGACCTGGGGTTAAAAGGTGGACTTTCCAGCCATTGCCGTGGCCACCAGGTCCGATAGACCAGCCCCAAATAACTCCTCCCCTTTATACGGCAATACTTCCATATGTCGTTTGGAATCCGCATCCCCTGACCACTGTCGCGTCCATAACGCTCTTCTGGCAGAAATGGACATAGCACTTACTCTTGATGCCAGGGTGCAAATATCCCTCTGTGCATCACGCATATATAGTAATGCATCCTTCAAATGCTCTATAGTTAACAATATATTGTCCCTATCCAGGGTATCAATATTTTCAGTCAGGGAATCCGACCACGCGACTCCAGCACTGCACATCCAGGCTGAAGCGATTGCTGGTCGCAGTATAACACCAGTATGTGTGTATATACTTTTTAGGATATTTTCCAGCCTTCTATCAGCTGGTTCTTTGAGGGTGGCCGTATCAGGAGACGGTAACGCTACTTGTTTAGATAAACGTGTGAGCGCCTTATCTACCCTAGGGGGTGTTTCCCAACGCGTCCTAACCTCTGACGGGAAAGGATATAGTGCCAATAATTTATTAGAAATTAGCAGTTTTTTGTCGGGGGAAACCCACGCTTTATCACACACCTCATTTAATTCATCTGACTCAGGAAAAACTATTGGTAGTTTTTTCACACCCCACATAATACCCTTCTTTGTGGTACTTGTAGTGTCAGAAATGTTCAATGCCTCCTTCATTGCCGTGATCATGTAACGTGTGGCCCTACTGGACATTACGTTTGTCTCCTCACCGTCGACACTAGACTCAGTATCTGTCTGAGACGCCTGGACAGGCACTAATTGATTTGCCGGCTGTCTCATGTCGTCAACAGTTTTTTGCAAAGTGCTGACATTATCACTTAATTCTTTAAATACGATCATCCAGTCAGGTGTCGACTCCCTAGGGGGTGACATCACTAACCCAGGCAATTGCTCCGCCTCCACATCATTTTCCTCCTCATACATGTCGACACACACGTACCGACACACAGCACACACACCGGGAATGCTCTGATAGAGGACAGGACCCCACTAGCCCTTTGGAGAGACAGAGGGAGAGTCTGCCAGCACACACCAAGCGCTATATATATATATATATATACAGGGATAACCTTATATAAGTTTTATTCCCTTATAGCTGCTGTTTATTATTATTATTAGCTGCCAATAGTGCCCCCCCTTCTCTTTTTTACCCTGATTCTGTAGCAGGTCTGCAGGGGAGAGTCAGGGAGCCGTCCTTCCAGCGGAGCTGTGAGGGAAAATGGCGCTTGTGTGCTGAGGAGATAGGCTCCGCCCCTTCACGACGTCCTTATCTCCCGCTCTTTTCTGTAAAAATGGCAGGGGTTAAAATACATCCATATAGCCCAGGAGCTATATGTGATGTATTCTTTTGCCAACCTAAGGTATTATCTGTTTATATTGCGTCTCAGGGCGCTCCCCCCCAGCGCCCAGCACCCTCAGTGACCGGAGTGTGAAGTGTGCTGAGAGCAATGGCGCACAGCTGCGGTGCTGTGCGCTACCTTAGTCTGAAGACAGGACCGTCTTCTGCCGCCGATTTCACCGGACCTCTTCGCTCTTCTGGCTCTGTAAGGGGGCCGGCGGCGCGGCTCCGGGACCCATCCAGGCTGAACCTGTGATCGTCCCTCTGGAGCTAATGTCCAGTAGCCTAAGAAGCCCAATCCACTCTGCACGCAGGTGAGTTCGCTTCTTCTCCCCTTAGTCCCACCAGGGTCGGATCTAGACTTTTCTTTTAGGGGGGGCGGTTTACTGTTTAATTTTGACCCCTCCCCTATCCAGTCCCAACTCCTCCCCTCTTCAGTCTTGACTCCTCCCCTATCCAGTCCCAATTCCTCCATCACACAAATAAATATATTTTAAGTTTATTTGCTTTATTTTAAGCAAAACACTAAATAGCTATAAATAACAACAATGAAAGCAACAAACAACCGACGCCAGAGTCCCAGTGACTACAGCAGCGTGTCCCCTTGCGGACTCGCTGCACTCACCACGTTCCAGGCCTGGTGGTGAGCTTTGCTCGCCACACTATTAAATTCCCCCTTGGGGGGTGGTGTGGACAACCCCCCGAGTAGGAATTAGGGGCCCCATTCGGGATTCCGTCTGCTGGCATTTCCTTGGCTGTCGGGATTCCGGCGTCTGTATCCTGATCGCCGGGATCCTATATGCCGGGAAAGTGACTGCTTCCCAATTAACCACCTACTGTACATGGTGGCCCCGCTGTTGTCTCACAAATAAGTAGTAGTTACCACTGTCTTCAAGTTTCTACATAATATTGGTCCTATAATGTGTATCAAACAGTCTATATATCAGTGGGAGAGATCCCTTGATTATAAATGACACCCTAATAGCTGGTAGGGATATATTGCCAGCCAAGCAGGTTTAGGATTTGTTAGTGGGTGTTTGGTATAATAATCACTTCTACAACACATCAAATCAAAGTTCCCCAATATTACATCTTCCAAAGATATGTTCATCATAATTTATGACACGTCATGTACAGTTGTGATACCTAAAGTATAAAAGGTTGTAATCCCCTAATATTAGGGTATAGCAAAAAATAAGAATTTACTTACCGATAATTCTATTTCTCGGAGTCCGTAGTGGATGCTGGGGTTCCTGAAAGGACCATGGGGAATAGCGGCTCCGCAGGAGACAGGGCACAAAAGTAAAGCTTTCCGATCAGGTGGTGTGCACTGGCTCCTCCCCCTATGACCCTCCTCCAGACTCCAGTTAGATACTGTGCCCGGACGAGCGTACACAATAAGGGAGGAATTTTGAATCCCGGGTAAGACTCATACCAGCCACACCAATCACACTGTACAACCTGTGATCTGAACCCAGTTAACAGTATGATAACAGGGGAGCCTCTGAAAAGATGGCTCACAATAACAATAACCCGATTTAGTTAGCAATAACTATGTACAAGTATTGCAGATAATCCGCACTTGGGATGGGCGCCCAGCATCCACTACGGACTCCGAGAAATAGAATTATCGGTAAGTAAATTCTTATTTTCTCTATCGTCCTAGTGGATGCTGGGGTTCCTGAAAGGACCATGGGGATTATACCAAAGCTCCCAAACGGGCGGGAGAGTGCGGATGACTCTGCAGCACCGAATGAGAGAACTCCAGGTCCTCTTTTGCCAGGGTATCAAATTTGTAGAATTTTACAAACGTGTTCTCCCCCGACCACGTAGCTGCTCGGCAGAGTTGTAATGCCGAGACCCCTCGGGCAGCCGCCCAAGATGAGCCCACCGTCCTTGTGGAATGGGCTTTAACAGATTTAGGCTGTGGCAGGCCTGCCACAGAATGTGCAAGTTGAATTGTGCTAAACAATCCAACGAGCAATCGACTGCTTAAAAGCAGGAGCACCCAGCTTGTTGGGTGCATACAGGATAAACAGCAAGTCAGATTTCCTGACTCCAGCCGACCTGGAAACTATATTTTCAGGGCCCTGACAACATCCAGCAACTTGGAGTCCTCCAAGTCCCTAGTAGCCGCAGGTACCACAATAAGCTGGTTCAGGTGAAACGCTGACACCACCTTAAGGAGAAACTGGGGACGAGTCCGCAGCTTTGCTCTGTCCGAATGGACAATCAGATATGGCTATGTGAGTCAAAGCCGTCAAATCTGACACTCGCCTGGCCGCGGCCAGGACCAACAGCATGGCCACTTTCCATGTGAGATATATCAAATCCACAGATTTGAGTTGTTTTAAACCAATGTGATTTTAGGAATCCCAAAACTACGTTGAGATCTCCCAGTGCCACTGGAGACATCAAAAGGGGGTTGTATATGCAGTACTCCCTTAACAAACTTCTGGACTTCAGGAACTGAAGCCAATTTCTGTTCTGGAAGAAAATCGACAAGTCGAAATTTGAGCCTTAATGGACCCCAATTTGAGACCCATAGACACTCCTGTTTGCAGGAAATGTAGGAATTAACCTAGTTGAAATTCTTCCGTGGAGCCTTCCTGGCCTCACACCATGGAACATATTTTCACCTAAGCGGTGATAATGTTGTGCGGTCACCTCCTTCCTGGCTCTGACCAGGGTAGGGATGACCTCTTCCGGAATGCCTTTTTCCCTTAGGATCCGGCGTTCACCCGCCCTGGCGTCAACGCAGCTGCGGTAAATCTTGGAACAGACATGATTCTTGCTGAATCAAGACCCTTCTTAGTATCTCTTGAAGTTCCGGGTACCAAGTCCTTCTTGGCCAAACCGGAGCCACGAGTATAGTTCTTACTCCTCTCCTTCCTATCATTCTCAATACACTGGGTATGAAAGGCAGAGGATGGAACACATACACCGACTGGTACACCCACGGTGTTACCAGAGCGTCCCAGCTATTGCCTGAGTGTCTCTTGACCTGGCGCTTCATGTGGGACGCCATCATGACCACCTTTGGTCTTTCCCAACGGTTTACAATCATGTGGAAACTTCCAGATTAAGTTCCCACTTTTCCGGGTGGAATTCATACATGCTGAGGAAATCTTCCCAGTTGTCCACTCCCGGAATGAACACTGCTGACAGTGTTATCACATGATTTTTCGCCCAGCGAAAAATCCTTGCTATCATTGCCCTCCTGCTTCTTGTGTCGCCCCGTCTGTTAACGTGGGCGACTGGTATGATGATGTCCTACTGGATCAGCACCGGTTGACTTTGAAGCAGAGGTCTTCCTAGGCTCAGAGCATTGTAAATTGCCCTTAGCTCCAGTATATTCATGTGGAGAGAAGTCTCCAGACTTTACCACACTTCCTTGGAAATTTCTTCCCTGTGTGACTGCTCCCCAGCCTCTCAGGCTGGCATCCGTGGTCACCAGAACACAGTCCTGAATGCTGAACGTGCTGCCCTCTAGAAGATGAGCACTCTGCAGCCCCCACAGAAGAGACACCCTTGTCCTTGGAGACAGGATTATCCGCTGATGCATCTGAAGATGCGATCCGGACCATTCTTCCCGCAAATCCCCCTAAAAAAAATTTTTTGCGTGAGATCTGCCGAATGGAATCGCTTCGTAAGAAGCCACCATTTTTCCCAGGACTCCTGTGCATTGATGCACTGATACCTGGTCTGGTTTTAAGAGGTTTCTGACTAGTTCGGATAACTCCCTGGCTTTTTCCTCCAGGAGAAAACCTTTTTCTGGACTATGCCCAGAATTATTCCTAGGAACAGCAGACGTATCGTCGGAAAACGGCTGCGATATTTGGAATATTTAAAATCCACTCGTGCTGTCGTAGAACTACTTTAGATAGTGCTCTTCCGACGTCCAACTGTTCTCTTGAACTTGCCCTTTTCAGGATATCGTCCAAGTAAGGGATAATTAAGATGCCTTTTTTTCTTTGAAGAATCATCTTTTCGGCCATTACCCTGGTAAAGGCCCGGGGTGCCGTGGATACTTCAACGGCAGCGCCTGAAACTGATATTGACAGTTCTGTACCACGAACCAGAGGTATCCTTGTTGAGAAGGACAAATTTGGACATGGAGGTAATCCTTGATGTCCAGGGACACCATATAGTCCCCTTTTTGGTTCGCTATCACTGCTCTGAGTGACTCCATCTTGATTTGAACCTTTTTATGTAAGTGTTCAAAGATTTCAGATTTAGACTACGTCTCACCAAGCCGTCTGGCTTCAGTACCACAATATAGTGTGGAAGACTAATACCCTTTTCCTTGTTGTAGGAGGGGTACTTTGATTATCACCTGCTGGAAATACAGCTTGTGAATCTTTTCCAATACTGCCTCCCTGTCAGAGGAAGCCGTTGGTAAAGCAGACTTCAGGAACCTGCGAGGAAAAGATGTCTCGACTCTCCAATCTGTACCCCTGGGATAATACTTGTACGATCTAGGGGTCAACTTGCGAGTGATCCCACTGCGCGCTGAGACTCTTGAGACTACCCCCCCCACCTCACCTGAGTCCGCTTGCACGGCCCCAGCGTCATGCTGAGGACTTGGCAAACGTGGTGGAGGGCTTCCTTTCCTGGGAAGGGGCTGCCCGCTGCAGTCTACTTCCCTTACCTCTATGTCTGGGCAGATATGACTGGCCTTTTGCCCGTTTGCCTCATGGAAACGGAAGGATTGAGGCTGAAAAGACGGTGTCTTTTTCTGCTGAGATGTAACTTGGGGTAAAAAGGTTGGATTTCCCAGCTGTTGCCGTGGTCCCCAGGTCCGATGGACCGACCCCAACTAACTCCTTCCCTTTATACGGCAATACTTCCATGTGCCGTATGGGATCTGTATCACCTGACCACTGTCGTGTCCATGACATCTTCTGGGAGATATGGACAACGCACTTATCTTGATGCCAGAGTGCAAATATCCCTCTGTGCATCTCGCGTACATATATATAGAATGCATCCTATTAAATGCTCTATATCAATAATATATTTTCAGTCAGGGAATCCGACCAAGCCAACCCAGCACTGCATCTCCAGGCTGATGGCGATCGCTGGTCGCAGTATAACCACCGTATGTGTGTATATACTTTTTAGGATATTTTTCCAGCTTCCTATCAGCTGGCTCCTTGAGGGCGGCCGTATCTGGAGACGGTAACGCCACTTGATAAGCGTGTGAGCGTCTTATCCACCCTAAGGGGTGTTTCCCAACGCGCCCTAACTTCTGGCGGGAACGGGTATAACGCCAATATTTGCTATCGGGGTAACCCCACGCTTCATCACACACTTCATTTTATTTTATCTGATTTAGGAAAAACTACAGGTAGTTTTTTCACTCCCACATAATACCCTTTTTTGTGGTACTTGTAGTATCAGAAATATGTAACACCTCCTTCATTGCCCTTAACGTGTGGCCCTAATGAGAAATACGTTTGTTTATTCACAGTCGACACTGGATTCAGTGTCCGTGTCTGTGTCTGTGTCGACCGACTGAGGTAAATGGGCGTTTTTAAAGCCCCTGACGGTGTTTCTGAGACGCCTGGACCGTACTAATTGTTTGTCGGCCGTCTCATGTCGTCAACCGACCTTGCAGCGTGTTGACCTTCTCACGTAATTCTCTCAATAAGCCACCCATTTCGGTGTCGACTCCCTAGAGAGTGACATCCCCATTACAGGCAATTGCTCCGCCTCCTCACCAACATCGTCCTCATACATGTCGACACACACGTACCGACACACAGCACACACACCGGGAATGCTCTGACAGAGGACAGGACCCACTAGCCCTTTGGAGAGACAGAGGGAGAGTTTGCCAGCACACACCAAAAACGCTATAATATATACAGGGACAACCTTATATAAGTGTTTCTCCCTTATAGCATCTTTATATATATACTAATATCGCCAATTTATGCCCCCCCTCTCTGTTTTAACCCTGTTTCTGTAGTGCAGTGCAGGGGAGAGCCTGGGAGCCTTCTCTCCAGCCTTTCTGTGAGAGAAAATGGCGCTGTGTGCTGAGGAGATAGGCCCCGCCCCTTTTCCGGCGGGCTCGTCTCCCGCTCTTCAACGGATTATGGCAGGGGTTAAATATCTCCATATAGCCTCTGGGGGCTATATGTGAGGTATTTTTAGCCAATATATAGGTTTTCATTTGCCTCCCAGGGCGCCCCCCCCCAGCGCCCTGCACCCTCAGTGACTGCGTGTGAAGTGTGCTGAGAGGAAAATGGCGCACAGCTGCAGTGCTGTGCGCTACCTTTAGAAGACTGCAAGAGTCTTCTGCCGCCGATTCTGGACCTCTTCTTACTTCAGCATCTGCAAGGGGGCCGGCGGCGCGGCTCCGGTGACCATCCAGGCTGTACCTGTGATCGTCCCTCTGGAGCTGATGTCCAGTAGCCAAGAAGCCAATCCATCCTGCACGCAGGTGAGTTCACTTCTTCTCCCCTCAGTCCCTCGTTGCAGTGATCCTGTTGCCAGCAGGACTCACTGTAAAATAAAAAACCTAAGCTAAACTTTTCTAAGCAGCTCTTTAGGAGAGCCACCTAGATTGCACCCTTCTCGGCCGGGCACAAAAATCTAACTGGAGTCTGGAGGAGGGTCATAGGGGGAGGAGCCAGTGCACACCACCTGATCGGAAAGCTTTACTTTTGTGCCCTGTCTCCTGCAGAGCCGCTATTCCCCATGGTCCTTTCAGGAACCCCAGCATCCACTAGGACGATAGAGAAAAATATATTAAATGAAAACAAATGTCTGGAGTAATTATTCTCATCTATTTCTCATCTTAATATGAGGTGCTGAAATAGAGTCAGTCAATCAAGTTTTATGATATGTTGACATTGTTATGAAATACAGTATTATAAACCTTGATGATTGACTGACTCTATATAAGCACCTTATATTAAGATGATAAATAGTATAAATGTGATAATAACTATAATTACTTAGAATAATTGTATCAATCAGAGATCTTTGGGATACTACCAACATTTATTGATACAAATGGTAACAAGTGGCATATTATTACCCCTTACGGGTGGTATTCAGTGTGCCGGCTGTTCAGTATACCGGCGCCGGAATCCCGACACCCGGCATACCGACAACTATTCTCCCTCTTGGGGGTTCGCAACTCCCCTGGACGCGCGCCACCGTGCCCGCAGCGTGGCAAGCGTAGCGAGCCAGCAAGGGGCTCATTTGCGCTCGCCCAGCTGTCGGCATGCTGGCGGTCGGGATCCCGGCGCCTGTTGCTGGGCGCCGGTAACCCGACCGCCGGCAAAACATACTACACCCACCCCCCCTTACACATCTCCAATGCCGGAACCCACACGGGAATTGGAAACGGGTCCTTCCCAGGTGGGATCCGGCTTTGGACCTTAGAGGCTGCCTTTCCCAACCCAGTAATTTGGCGGGTCGTCTTGCTATGGGGGGTGGGACTGGAAATACATGTGATCTGTGTGGAGTTTATGTTTTTGTCATGTGAAATTTTAAAATTATTAAACAGTACTACACTATGGGGGTCATTTTGACCTGATCGCATGCTGCCATTCATCGCAGCGTAGCGATCAGGTCAGAAGTGCGCATGCGCCGCAGTGCGCCGGCGCATGGCTGACAGGCGACGGCTGTCATTGCCTAGCGATCGACTCTTCCTGATTGACAGGCAGAGGTGTTCGCTGGCCGGGAGGAGGAGGCGGCAAGCGCGTCTGGTCACCGTTTTGTAGGCGCGGTCCGTCCAACGCAGGTGTGGCTGGTCCGCAGCGGCTGTGTGACATCACACACAGCCGCTGCGACCCGGGCAGCGACGAGTAGCTCCCGGCCAGCACACAAAAGCTGCGCTGGCCGGGAGCTACTCCTGAAGTACAAAAACATCGCCGATGCTTTTGTACTTCTACGACGGGGCTGGGACTGACATGCGGGGCGGGCTAGAACCTGTGCTGGGCGTCCCCCCGCATGTCAGTGTGGATGATCGTAGCTGTGCTAAATTTAGCACAGCTACGATCAGGTCGGAATGACCCCCCCCATATTTTCTTATCCCATCCATTTTGGGTACATTTGAATGAGCCTAATGAGACGTATGCTGTGAGATGTGACATCTGCTGTATCCGAAGTGGCCTATTTATGAACAACCTACATATGCAGTAGCGCTGGATCTCTCCTAGTGATATATAAACTATTTGATGCATATTATAGGACCAATAATATACAGGAACTTGAAGACAGTTGTAACTAATACTCATTTGTAAGACTACAGCGGGGCCACCTTGTAGGTGGTTAATTATACGGTGAAGACAATTCCAAGTTGATACTTCATAGAATGTGTACGGTGTTATTTATGAGAAACTAACCAAATAGAGGACAAATTAGCAGACACAGTTTTTTTTGTATAGTATTTTTATACACACTTTCTGTACTTTTACGCTCGTCTCTATAGTTTTAATATAGGACGTGATATGTCATTTTTAACATTATGAAATACAAGGTATGTTTTAAAACCTACTGTATAAGGGCACCTACAGTATTACAGACACCCTTTATCGTATTGTACATATGGGAGACTAAACCTGTAATACCCTGCCTAGGGAATTTAACAATAAGATCTCTTACCGGTTGTATGGCCCCTCTGCAACAGGCAGGTCCCTGTGACTGACTGGCAGGATGGTCCCTGTGGCAGACTGGCAGGATAGTCCCTCTGGCTGGTCTCTGGGTGCAGGAATGCAGTGTGCTCTCACTCTGTGCAGCAAAGTAAAGTGGAACACAGGACAGAAAGAAATGGAACGCACAGTTCCATTATGCTTCCTCTTCCTGTGTACAGTGTACACAGAACAGGTTCTACCCTCCCAACACTATACTGTTTCTATTAGCCCACAGGCCTGTCATGTAACTGTAGCCACGCCCCCAGCACACAGCCACTTCCTGACCTCATCTTATCAGCACTGTTTAGATGCCACAAGAAAGCAGTCTCAATCAACAAAATATGTTGATTTACTGCCGTCCAGGCCAAAGGGGTGAGTGGGGAGGAAGGGCACCTGCTGTGAGATGCTGCGTCTGGGAGCTCGGCTCGGCGCCACTGACAATAGCTGACAGCCAGCTGAGTGAGGAAGGGAGGAGGGAGCAGGACTTCACAGACAGTTTGTCTGCCTGTCGGACGGAGTTTGCTAGGGGGGGCGACCGCCCCCATCGCCCCCGTCTCTATCCGTGCCTGAGTCCCACGATGCAGTGAGCCTGTTGCCAGCAGGACTCACTGAAAATAAAAAACCTAAAATAAACTTTTATTCTAAGCAGCTCAGGAGAGCCACCTAGCCTGCACCCTTCTCGTTCGGGCACAAAAATCTAACTGAGGCTTGGAGGAGGGTCATAGGGGGAGGAGCCAGTGCACACCACCTGATCCTAAAGCTTTTATTCTTGTGCCCTGTCTCCTGCGGAGCCGCTATTCCCCATGGTCCTTACGGAGTCCCAGCATCCACTAGGACGTCAGAGAAATGGTCATTACACAAATTGGTTAAACCCAAAATTTAACCAATTTGTTTAGGGGACCATTTTTGTCCATTTTCTAGTGTTTGAGAGTAAATCGTTGATGGTCATTTGCTCACATAGATAACCGGATTTCTATTCCAATCAGCCAGTGTTGGAGAGATGGTCTGCCAGATTACATAATGCATACCAGAGCCATAACTAGACTTTTTAGTGCCCTGTGACAGAGAATTATATGCCCCCCCCCCCACTATTTTTGCAATATGGACAAAAGGCGCATGCCTCGTGGGGAAGGGGCATAACAAGATTGGTCTCAGAGAAAGCACATGAGATATGAAGATATATCTAGTATACTTGACACTCAATGGTTTGTGGTATTGCCGGGGGGCCCTCCTTAAATGCATATACAGTCACACATGGCTTGCTTGTGCAAATGGCATATCAGCAGTCAGCACTAACTGGTGACATGCCATTTGTACAAGTAAGCCATGTGTGACTAATATATAAACACACTTTATTAAATAACACCTCAAACTACCATACCCAGGATTCAAACCTATAACCTGTTGAATTCTAATCAAACACCCTACCCATTGAGCTACTTGATCCTGCATAAAAATTGTGAACATTATATGAAGCTATTGGTACTTTGCAAAAAAATATTATTAGCATTGCAACTCAGCAGATCAATGCAGTGTGCAGCCACACACTCCATATATCTGCTCAGCCACAATGCTGATTATTTCTTCACAAAGTACAAGGTGAGCTCCAAATAGAATTCTCTAGCTAGATTATACCTTTCTATGCAAGGGTAAATAGCTCAATTGTTTGACTGCAATGCCACAGGAAATGGTTTGGATCCAAGACAGTGTGACTGAATAATAAAGAAACCTTAAGATGAGTTCATGAATGTTGTATAAGTATTAGTGAGAGAAGGGGTCAGGAGCATGCTAGGCTGCAAAAAATAAGGTAGGCTGCAAGTGAAAGTAATGATCTCCTATATATTTTCCCAGATCTGTCACTCTGTGTGGCTAACTCTGGGGGAAGTCACATCAATGGGCGGAGATGGCATCTGCAGGACGATACACCAGTGCCAGCAGCAGACCGTAACAAAGTGACAGATTAGGGAGAATATATAGGAGGTAGGGAGGTGGCCATGGTACATGGCTGACCAAGGGACACTAGCTCATGTACCCCTTTACCACTGAGGCTAGCCACCAAGGATGGACCTGTCACCAGTGCACATGCAATAACCTCTTCTGCTGCCCTCTTTGCAACTCAGATTGCCCAGTGCTCCCCTTCGCTAACAGTCCACAAAGTTTCCCCATCTCACGATCTGCCTCCTCACCGCCACTTTCATCTCTACAGCACACGCGCATATCATACAAGATCCCATCATGCGTACGTAGGTCTGAAATGCCAGAGGGAGGTTGGGGGGAGATTGGCATGCGCCAGCAACACCACACAGCTCACTGTGACCACAGTGGAGAGGCGCTGCAACAGGACAATACACCAACCTCGGAGCAAGGAACTGCGTCGGTCAGGAGGAGAACTATTTCAATAGCATAAAAAGGTTAGTGCGTCCCACCCTATGGACACCAGACTCATCAAGTCACTGTTGCCAGAGTCTCATACAATGACTCTGAACCTCTAAGCACACTATTTGACTGTCCACACCCTGCTGTGCCTATTACCCATCTCCTCCACCACCCTCAACACTGACCCACACATCATTCACCCACAAAGATACAATAAAGGTAGTTTGGATAAATTAGCTAAATGAAATGGATTTAACCAATTTATCTAAATGACCATTTTTGGATGTTTTCCAGTGTTTGTGAGCAAATGGTCAATTGTCATTTGCTGCCACATATTAGCATAATTTTGTTTCAACTAGAAAAAAAAAAATTGGACAGATAATCTAAGTGTGGATCCAGTTTAAAGGTCCGTATTCACGGCCCGATTTTGGGGAGATGTGTGCTGAGCGAACTGCTCAGCACACATCTCTCCCCCCGCTCAGCACAGCGTGATGTGTACTGAGCGTACGGGGGGTGGGGGGGCGCTCATTTCACCCCCTGTGTAGGGCATTCTGTGTGCATCCAGCTTAACAGGTGTGAGCATCATACAACTACTGACTTGCGAGTAACTATACAGCAGCTCCATACCTTGTGACTTGAAGAAACACCAGTTAACCCCGGGAATGCTGCAGTCAAAGCAACAATTCCTCTTCTTACATTCCGCTGCACTTATTGTGGGGTAGCCGCAATCCCTTCTGCTGTACGGTTCCACATTACATTGTTTCTTGTCACTTCCTGTTGATGCAGTAAGGAAACATCCAGGAATTACAGCAGCTTAGTTTTTTTTTTTTTTTTAACTGGTGCAATTTAGCTAAAACAGCTAACAGGAAATTTCCACTTAAATGGTATTTTCTAATCTTATCTGACCATGACTAAGAATAAAGGATACACAAGATAAACTCTTATAGCTATGGACCTTATCCATGTTTAAGCTCCATCAAATCTGTAATCAATAGCACTACATGCTCCCACTCTACCACTGTACTGTATACTCTTCTACCTGTGTTTTTAAGGTAAAAACACCATTTAACCCCAGTGACACTTGAATTAAAGCAGCAGCCTCTATAATAGCATTCTTTAGCATTAATCCCAGGAAATCTGCAATCTTCACGCTCTTTGATAGCCACGCTACATTGCTGTTTACTTGGATGGAGCAGAGAGCACAACATCAGGACATAGGAAATATTACAATGCATGATAAGAAAGGTGTGAGCTCTACAGCAAGGCCTCTAACCCTTTGCCAGTGCCAAATACATAGGGCTTAACTCAGATCTGATCACAGCAGCAAATTTATTAGCTAAAACCATGTACACTGCAGGGGGGGGGGGGTGTATAATATGTGCAGAGAGAGTTAGATTTTGGTGCGGTGTGTTCAAACTGAAATCTAAATTGCAGTGTAAAAACAAAACAGCCAGTATTTACCCTGCACACAAACAATATAACCCACCTAAATCTCTCTGCAAATGTTATATCTGCCCCCACCCCATCCCTGCAGTGCACATGGTTTTGCCCACTAGCTAACAAATTTGCTGCATCTGGGAATTACAGCATCTTAATATTTCTTTTTACAGAAGGTTCAGCAAATTACATTATTTAGTGAAATACTGTAATCATAACAGTTACAGGGATATTGTAGGTAGATTTATTGTCAGTGGATAAATGTAAAAATTAAACCCTTAGGCATAGTTCCCAAATGCTGTCATTGCAATCCAGATTTTAAGGATATCATGCTTGAGCACAGGTGACTTAATTAGAACTTCGGTCAATGTGAATTAACCATTGGACTCAACCATGGTTATCCTTAAAACCCAGGGGTCTATTTAAGATCGATCTTAATCGATGTTGGGCTTCCAGGTTGAAAAAAAACACACATTTACTAACATTTTAAAATTTATATAAAAAATCATCTGTTCGTAAATGCAGTGCACATGGTTTTGCCCAACTGCTAACAAAAATCCTGCTGCGATCAACTCAGAATTACCCCCCATGGCCCTCATTCCGAGTTGTTCGCTCGCAAGCTGCTTTTAGCAGCATTGCACACGCTAAGCCGCCGCCTACTGGGAGTGAATCTTAGCATCTTAAAATTGCGAACGAAAGATTTGCAATATTGCGATAAGACATCTCTGTGCAGTTTCTGAGTAGCTCGAGACTTACTCTGCCAGTGCGATCAGTTCAGTGCTTGTCGTTCCTGGTTTGACGTCACAAACACACCCAGCGTTCGCCCAGACACTCCTCCGTTTCTCCAGCCATTACCGCGTTTTTCCCAGAAACGGTAGCATTTTTTCCCACACGCCCCTAAAACGGTCTGTTTCCGCCCAGAAACACCCACTTCCTGTCAATCACATTACGATCACCAGAACGATGAAAAAACCGTGAGTAATATTCCTAACTGCATAGCAAATTTACTTGGCGCAGTCGCAGTGCGAACATTGCACATGCGCATTAAGCGGAAAATCGCTGCGATGCGAAGAAAATTACCGAGCGAACAACTCGGAATGACCACCTATGTGCACTGCAGGGAAGGCAGATTTAACATGTGCAGAGAGAGTTAGATTTGGGTGTGGTGTGTTCAATCTGCAATCTAATTTGCAGTGTAAAAATAAAGCAGTCAGTATTTACCCTGCACAGAAACAAAATAACTCACCCAAATCTAACTCTTTCTGCACATGTTATATCTGCCTCCCCTGCAGTACACATGGTTTTGCCAAACTGCAAACAAAATTCCTGCTGCGATCAACTTGGAATTACCCCCATCGAATTACCCCCATTTTCACACTGCTCGTGTATATAAGACATAGTTTGGATCGTAATACGCGTTACAACCGCAAAAACTATGAAGAGGATGGGGGCATATACGCAGGGTCCATCCTGTGCGTGTGCCTACATTTTCTCCGGGTGCCCCGCAGAAAATGCGAATGCCTCTGCCTGTCAATCAGTAGAGGGCGTACCTTCGCAGGTATATCGCGATCATGAGCCATGTCTCCCATTTTTGTCATTATAGGTGCTCTGTGAGCTGCTGGCCATGCCCCAGCCCCTCTGTCTCCCGTGAATAGACATTGAGGCTTATTCAGACCAGATCGCTTCAATTTATTTTCACCCAGCGGGCAATCAGGTCTGCACTGCACATGCGTATGCGCCACAATGCGTAAGTGCGACGGTCCGGAGATCACAAGAAGATTGACAAGAAGAGGGTGTTTGTGTGGGTGGCAACTGAATGTTTCTAGGGAGTGTCCGGAAAAACACTGGAGGGACCCGGCGTTTTGTGGGAGGATTTGTGACGTCACCTCAATGGCTGAGTAAGTGCTGAGCTGTGCAGCTCTTGTGCACATGTGATCACACACCTGCACAGCAAATTTTCCCTTCCGCTGTAGGCGGCAACTACCTGATTACAGGGATGCAAAAAACACACCCTAGCGATCAGGTCTGAATTACCCACAATGTGCATATTTGCAGAGCAACTAGCTACAGGGAGCCTTCCACCCCCCCTTCCCCATGACTATGGGACACTGCGGCCCCCACAGGGGGGGGGGGGGGGTTTGGGTTAGCTGGACATTCCCAAAAAAAGTGACTGTCCTGCAAAAATTGGTATAGTTGGGAGGTATGTTCAAATACATTTATTATTTTGCATGCAGGGTAAATACTGTCTTCTTTGACATTTAGCCACAAATGCTGCACAGCTGAATTACAGTATTACACTGCAATTAACAGTTATGCTAGGACATTCCCCCTCCCAAATCTACCTCTCTCTGCATGTTACATCTGTCCCACAGTGGCGTGCGGTGAGGTCAGTGGCTAGTGAGGCACTACAGCCATAATTTCCGCCGAATCCTGCCGATGACCCTTAGCCAATGCCCGCTACTGCCTCTGAGCCGATACCCGCTGCCACCGCCAATGGCTTACAAACTCTCCCACAATCAACTGACCCAGCCCTCCACCACTAATTTCTATCTCAGTCCGATGCCGCCAATGCCCGCTGCCTGCCTGCTCATTGTTCTTGTTATATATTATACATTTTTAAAGAAAAAAAAAATGAGTGTTTGGGACTGGGAAGGGTGAGGGAGGAGGACATGAATGCAATTTTGTTGTCCAGGGCTTCCATTAACTTAAAGGAGAAGGGTCTGAATGGGTTAAAAAAAAATGCGTGAGGTCCCCCCTCCTTAGTATAACCAGCCTCGGGCTCTTTGAGCCGGTCCTGGTTATTTAAATACTGGGGGAAAAATTGGACAGGGGTTCCCCGTATTTAGACAACCAGCACCGGGCTCTTAGAACGGTCCAGGTTCCAAAAATACGTGGGACAAAAGATGTAGGGGTCCCCCATATTTTTAAAACCAGCACCGGGCTCCACTAGCCAGAGAGATAATGCCACAGCCGGGGGACACTTTTATGTAGGTCCCTGCGTCCCTGGCATTACCCCTCCAACTAGTCACCCCTGGCCGGGGTTCCCTGGAGGAATGGGGACCCCTTAAATCAAGAGGTTCCTCCCCTCGAGGCACCCAAGGGCCAGAGGTGAAGCCCGAGGCTGTCCCCAGCACCCCTGGGTGGTGGGTGCCGGGCTGATAGCCATGTGTGTAAAAAAAGAATATTTTTTTGTTGTTGTGGAACTACAAGGCCCAGCAAGCCTCCCCCGCTTGCTGGTACTTGGAGAACCTCAAGTACCAGCAGGCGGGGAAATAATGGGCTTGCTGGTACCTGTAGTTCTACAACAACAAAAAATACCCAAATAAAAACACAAACACACACAGCGTGACAGTAAAATTATTGAGACAGGCTGTAGCATGTGGGTGCATGTAACCCTATAAAAGTGATGGATTGGGTGACTATTACAATACCCACTGTTGCTGTCTGAAAAATTATGGATTTATAGATTGCTCTGCCGAGACATGTTTTTTTCTAAAATGCACCACAGGTATGGATGGATAGTATACTTGACGACACAGAGGTAGGTAGAGCAGTGGCCTACTGTACCGTACTGCTATATATTATATTATTTATTATTATTATTATCCTTTATTTATATGGCGCCACAAGGGTTCCGCAGTGCCCAATTACAGAGTACATAAACAAATAATCAAACAGGAAAACAGCAACTTACAGTTGATGACAATATAGGACAAGTACAGGGTAAATAAACATAGCTACATCAGCAGATGACACTGGAATAAGTATCAGGTGGTAGAAGACTGCTGGATTTGGTGCAGCTGAAGATTATTAAAGTTAGAAAAAAGTAAGCACATGAGGGAAGAGGGCCCTGCTCGTGAGAGCTTACATTCTAAAATGGAGGGGTAAACAGACAGGGGTGAGACAGATGGGGTACATAGAGAGCGTGGAACAGAGGTTT
The DNA here is from genome assembly GCF_028390025.1 of Pseudophryne corroboree. Classification (NCBI taxonomy): domain Eukaryota; kingdom Metazoa; phylum Chordata; class Amphibia; order Anura; family Myobatrachidae; genus Pseudophryne; species Pseudophryne corroboree. Next base: position 353,841 of record NW_026967611.1, read on the forward strand.
AGGATGAGATTTGGCTGGGTTTGGTGAAGAAGTGGGTCTTGAGAGCCCGTTTGAAGTTTTGTAGAGAGGTGGAGAGTCTGAGGGGGAGAGGTAGGGAATTCCAGAGAAGTGGTGCAGCACGTGAAAAATCTTGAAGGTAGGAGTGGGAGGAAGTAATCCGTAGGCAGGAGTCGGTGTGCATTAGCAGAGCGAAGAGGACGGGTGGGAGTGTAAAGCGAGATAAGATCAGAGATGTAGATGGGAGAGGAGTGGGTGAGGGCTTTGTAAGCAAGTGTGAGAAGCTTGAAATGGATTCTGAAAGGGAAGGGGAGCCAGTGAAGGACTAGTAAGAGAGGAGAGGTGGACGTAGTGCGTTTGGTGAGGAAAATGAGCCGGGAAGCAGCATTGAGGATAGATTGGAGTGGAGAGAGGTATTTGTCAGGAATGCCAGTCAGGAAGAGATTACAGCAGTCCAGTCTGGAGATGACCAGTGAGTGGATAAGAGTCTTAGAAGCATCCTGGGTCAGAAAGGGTCTGATCCTGGAAATATTTTTTAGATGAAAACGGCAGGTTTGTGAGAGGTGCTGAATGTGTGGTTTGAAGGAGAGGGAGGAGTCAAGGATTACTCCAAGACAGCGCACTTGGGGGGTAGAGGAGATAGTAGTGCCATCAATAGATAATGAGATTGTAGGAGGTGAGATTATGCGGGAGGGAGGGAAGATGATCAGCTCGGTCTTAGACATGTTAAGTTTAAGAAAGAGCTGGGACATCCAGGAAGTGATAGCAGAGAGACAGTTGGAGATACGAGTGAGGAGAGTAGGGGAGAGGTCTGGAGAGGAAAGATAGATTTGAGTGTCATCAGCATAGAGATGATATTGGAAACCAAAAGAACTAATGAGCTTACCTAGTGAGGACGTATAGAGAGAGAAGAGAAGAGGACCAAGGACAGAACCTTGGGGTACCCCTACAGTTAGTGTAAGTGAGGGGGAGGTGGAGTCATGAGAGGAGACAGAGAATGAACGGTCAGAAAGGTAGGACGACAACCAAGAGAGGGCTGTGTTACGCAGACCAATGGAGTGAAGGATTTGCAGTAGGAGAGGATGGTCCACAGTGTCAAAAGCAGCAGAGAGATCAAGTAGAATAAGTAGAGAGTAGTGTCCCTTAGATTTAGCAGCATGGAGGTCATTGCATACTTTTGTAAGGGCAGTTTCAGTGGAGTGGAGAGGACGGAAGCCAGACTGGAATGGGTCAAGCAGTGATTGTGAGGAAAGAAAGGAAGTAAGGCGGTTGTAGACAATACGCTCAAGGAGTTTGGAGGCAAAAGGGAGGAGAGAGATGGGTCGGTAGTTGGAGAGAGTGTTTGGATCAAGGGTAGGTTTTTTAAGAATAGGAGAGATGAGAGCGTGCTTGAAGGCAGAGGGGACAGTGCCTGATGAGAGGGAGAGATTAAGAAGGTGGGAAAGATGGGAAAAAGCAGAAGAAGAGAGGTGGCAAAGGAGGCGGGAGGGGATTGGGTCAAGTGGGGAGGTGGTGAGGGGACAGGAACGAATGAGGGCCATGACTTCCTCTCCAGATGCATGGGAGAAAGATGACAGAGTTGGTGCGAGGGATGGGGAGGGTTCGTAAGGGTTGGGAGAAGGCTGGTTACTGATAGTCTGGTGTGATGTGATGTCCTGACGTATGGAGTCAATTTTGGATGTGAAGTAAGTGGCAAAGTCAAGAGCAGAGAGTGAGGAAGGGAGACGAGGTGGAGGTGGGCAGAGGAGTGAGTTGAGAGTGGCAAAGAGGCGCCGGGGGTTGGAAGACTGGGAGGAGATGAGGTTCTTGAAGTATGACTGTTTAGCAAGAGAAAGGGCAGCACTGAAGGATGAGAGCATAAGTTTGAAATGGAGGAAGTCTGCCTTAGAGCGTGATTTCCTCCAGTGTCGCTGAGCCGTACGTGAGCATTTTTGCAGATATCTGGTGCATTTGGTGTGCCAGGGTTGAGGTGTTAATTTGTGAGGGTGAATAGTGGTTGGTGGAGCAACAGAGTCAAGAGCAGAAGTAAGGGAAGCATTGTATGTGGAAGTGGCTTGTTCAGGGCATGAGAGAGAGAGAATAGGAGAGAGAAGTGAGTCAAACAGGGAGGAAAGGAATGTGGTGTCAATAGCTTCAATGTTACGCTTAGTGATGGTAGCCTTAGGAGGTAGAGATGGGGAAGTCGAGAGAGATAGGTTGAAGGAGAGCAGGTGGTGGTCAGAGAGGGGAAATGGGGAGTTGGAAAAATCAGAAATATCACAGCGGTGAGTGAAGACCAGATCCAGTGAGCTCCCATTCACATGGGAGGGTGAGGAGGTCCACTGGGAGAGACCAAGTGAAGAGGTGAGGTTAAGGAGTTTAGAGGCAGGGGATTGTGTGGGGATGTCAATAGGGATGTTGAAATCGCCTAGGATAATGGTGGGAATGTCAGAAGAGAGGAAGTGAGGAAGCCAGGAAGCAAAGTTGTCGATTAATTTGGAAGCAGTGCCAGGGGGGCGGTAAATGACAGCTACTCTAAGATGGACTGGTTGGAAGAGGCATATGGCGTGGACCTCAAATGTAGAGAATATAAGGGATGGTTCTGGTGGTATGAGTTGGTAGGAGTAACTAGAAGGTAAAAGGACCCCAACACCACCCCCATGGCGACCCCCAGGTCGGGGTGTGTGTGTGAATGTAAGGCCCCCAGCAGAGAGAGCAGCAGCAGAAGTAGTGTCAGAGGGCGTAATCCAAGTTTCAGTAATGGCTAGTAGGTGTAGGGAGTTGGAAATGAAAAGGTCATGAGTAGGGACCAGTTTGTTATAAACAGATCTGGCATTCCAGAGGGCACAGGATAGGGGGTATGAGTTTGTGGGAGAGATGTGAATTAGATTTTCAGGGTTGCTGTAGCGATGAGGTGGGATTAAGTTTGAGGGCAGGGATGATGAGAGAGTAGTGATGGTACGGGTGCCTGAGCTAGGAGGGGAAACTGCAGGAGGTGGGCAGGGAGGGAGGTCAGTGTGATGTGGATGGGGGTGTGGGGAGGTGACAGGGAAGGGAGAGAGGGAGCAGGGCTGAGTTGTGGGGTAGCAGGACCATGGGGCAGAGGTGAATGAAAGTGGGGTAACAGGAAAGGTGGGGGAAGGAAACAGAGGGATGGAGGGGAGACAGAGGAGGGGAGAGAGGAGGAGGTGGAGGAGACTAGGGGGGAAGGCTAAAGATACATTATTAGGTAGACACTGAGTGATGTGGGGAGTATAAGAAAACCTTGACATAGTGTTAAGTAGGTAAATAGGTTGAGGGAAAGTGGAAGTAGGAGAGGAGACTGTAAGGCAATCCGAGCAGAAGAATTGCAGAAATGCAGGTGAGAAAAGCAGTGTAGGCTCAAGGGGTGTAGACTTAGTATGAAATGAGTCAAAAGCGTAGATAAAGTGGGTGCAGAAAAGTATTTGGAGTGTAAGAAATGAAAGGATTGTGAGAGGTTTAAGAAGCAATGGTAATTATGTTAGATGTTTTAAGTGTTTGCAGGTAAAATTGCCTTGGTGCAGCTGTGCTTAAAAAACAAAATTACAATAATACAGATACAGGCATTTGTAGGTGAAATGGATGGTTTATGAAATGTCCAAGTAAGGTAGTTCTGTGCTATGTAATCAGATGCAACAATCAGGAGGTGAGTGATCTGAGGAGTAAGTGACTCACATTTGTTATTAGTTCTTCAGTTTTCTTTGTTTTGTTAGATTGGTGTGCTTCTGTTTTCCTTCTTTTTCACTTCGATTGAACGCTGATTGAACACTGCTGTTATGTGTCAATTTTATCACGCTTTGATAAAAATGCACGCTTAGATCAATAAATGCACAGCCAAATGGCTTTGCACAGCCTACACCATTGGACTTAAGTAGAAGACTATTACAAGTGAAACCAATAATTGAAATCTGTAACCACACCCCACCCCCTCAAATGCCAGGCAATAAATTACCTTAAAAACAACAACCAGGCATTCCACAAAGATTAAACTGGGTCTATATCATTCAAAACTTTAAAAAAGTACTTCAAAATCACATACTATGCAATAATGTTTCAATTTGCATTACCCAGCAGAATTAGCTTTGCATATATAGATATAGTGCAGCAGAATATATTGGTGGTTGTAGTCAATTGTAATTACTCAGCAGAATTAGCTTTGCATATATAGATATAGTGCAGCAGAATATATTGGTGGTTGTAGTCAATTGTAATTACCCAGCAGAATTAGCTTTGCAAATATATAGTGCAGCAGAATATATTGGTGGTTGTAGTCAGTTGCAATTACCCAGCAGAATTAGCTTTGCATATATATAGTGCAGCAGAATATATTGGTGGTTGTAGTCAATTGTAATTACCCAGCAGCAGCTCTACTGCACTCAACATCACCAGTGCTCACAATATATATAATGCTATATACTATGCCATAGTGGTGCTTACTATATAACACCTCCTACTGCGTTCCCCCTGGCAATGAGCATGACACCCAGAGAGTGAAACCCCTGGCAATGAGCATGACACCCAGCACGTGAAACTCTTGGCATTGAGCAGTTTTTGTAAAAGTAATTAGAAGCTTTACTGTAGGGCATAGTGTATCACAGATATTGTGGTGAGTGACATAATATGTTCCAAAGGGCATTAATGTGTTGGGCTTAACATGGTGGAAATTACTGTACTTTTTTCCCTGTGGTGGCCGAGGTCTGTTGGTGCAGGGTCAAGAACTGGGGTGTAAGGTAGTCTTTGCCTGCAAGGCTACGCCCATTTTATGGAGACCATACCCATTTTTGCGAGGTCACGCCCCCCCCATCCCGTCCGGAGCGCTCACGCAAATATAGTTTTTTTTATATATATATATATATATATATATATATATGGGGGAGGGGCACAATTTTTAATGCCAATGGTGGCGGGGGGCACGCATTTGAAGCCAAATTGTTTAGAAACACCCCTGCAAGAAAATATCTGTAAATCCAATGTTACCATAAGTGTGGCATATACCTGCGCTTGCTCGCGGGGTGAGAACATCTCCCTAATTGAATTCAGCGATATGAATAGAGGTTGTGCAGCAGCCACGAAAGGGTTAATCTCTGCAGCTTGTCACTAAATTACATTGTTGCAATTTTAGCTGGGAGCTGCAATAATTACTCTAATATATAACACAGCCAACACTTCTATATTCACACAATATACTGCATGGTGAATATAGAAGTGGTGCTTACTAGAGATGAGCGCCGGAAATTTTTCGGGTTTTGTGTTTTGGTTTTGGGTTCGGTTCCGCGGCCGTGTTTTGGGTTCGACCGCGTTTTGGCAAAACCTCACCGAATTTTTTTTGTCGGATTCGGGTGTGTTTTGGATTCGGGTGTTTTTTTCAAAAAACCCTAAAAAACAGCTTAAATCATAGAATTTGGGGGTAATTTTGATCCCAAAGTATTATTAACCTCAAAAAACATAATTTACACTCATTTTCAGCCTATTCTGAACACATCACACCTCACAATATTATTTTTAGTCCTAAAATTTGCACCGAGGTCGCTGTGTGAGTAAGATAAGCGACCCTAGTGGCCGACACAAACACCGGGCCCATCTAGGAGTGGCACTGCAGTGTCACGCAGGATGGCCCTTCCAAAAAACCCTCCCCAAACAGCACATGACGCAAAGAAAAAAAGAGGCGCAATGAGGTAGCTGACTGTGTGAGTAAGATTAGCGACCCTAGTGGCCGACACAAACACCGGGCACATCTAGGAGTGGCACTGCAGTGTCACGCAGGATGTCCCTTCCAAAAAACCCTCCCCAAACAGCACATGACGCAAAGAAAAAAAGAGGCGCAATGAGGTAGCTGTGTGAGTAAGATTAGCGACCCTAGTGGCCGACACAAACACCGGGCCCATCTAGGAGTGGCACTGCAGTGTCACGCAGGATGTCCCTTCCAAAAAACCCTCCCCAAACAGCACATGACGCAAAGAAAAAAAGAGGCGCAATGAGGTAGCTGACTGTGTGAGTAAGATTAGCGACCCTAGTGGCCGACACAAACACCGGGCCCATCTAGGAGTGGCACTGCAGTGTCACGCAGGATGTCCCTTCCAAAAAACCCTCCCCAATCAGCACATGATGCAAAGAAAAAGAAAAGAAAAAAGAGGTGCAAGATGGAATTATCCTTGGGCCCTCCCACCCACCCTTATGTTGTATAAACAAAACAGGACATGCACACTTTAACCAACCCATCATTTCAGTGACAGGGTCTGCCACACGACTGTGACTGATATGACGGGTTGGTTTGGACCCCCCCCAAAAAAGAAGCAATTAATCTCTCCTTGCACAAACTGGCTCTACAGAGGCAAGATGTCCACCTCATCTTCACCCTCCGATATATCACCGTGTACATCCCCCTCCTCACAGATTATCAATTCGTCCCCACTGGAATCCACCATCTCAGCTCCCTGTGTACTTTGTGGAGGCAATTGCTGCTGGTCAATGTCTCCGCGGAGGAATTGATTATAATTCATTTTAATGAACATCATCTTCTCCACATTTTCTGGATGTAACCTCGTACGCCGATTGCTGACAAGGTGAGCGGCGGCACTAAACACTCTTTCGGAGTACACACTTGTGGGAGGGCAACTTAGGTAGAATAAAGCCAGTTTGTGCAAGGGCCTCCAAATTGCCTCTTTTTCCTGCCAGTATAAGTACGGACTGTGTGACGTGCCTACTTGGATGCGGTCACTCATATAATCCTCCACCATTCTATCAATGTTGAGAGAATCATATGCAGTGACAGTAGACGACATGTCCGTAATCGTTGTCAGGTCCTTCAGTCCGGACCAGATGTCAGCATCAGCAGTCGCTCCAGACTGCCCTGCATCACCGCCAGCGGGTGGGCTCGGAATTCTGAGCCTTTTCCTCGCACCCCCAGTTGCGGGAGAATGTGAAGGAGGAGATGTTGACAGGTCGCGTTCCGCTTGACTTGACAATTTTGTCACCAGCAGGTCTTTCAACCCCAGCAGACCTGTGTCTGCCGGAAAGAGAGATCCAAGGTAGGCTTTAAATCTAGGATCGAGCACGGTGGCCAAAATGTAGTGCTCTGATTTCAACAGATTGACCACCCGTGAATCCTTGTTAAGCGAATTAAGGGCTGCATCCACAAGTCCCACATGCCTAGCGGAATCGCTCCGTGTTAGCTCCTTCTTCAATGCCTCCAGCTTCTTCTGCAAAAGCCTGATGAGGGGAATGACCTGACTCAGGCTGGCAGTGTCTGAACTGACTTCACGTGTGGCAAGTTCAAAGGGCATCAGAACCTTGCACAACGTTGAAATCATTCTCCACTGCACTTGAGACAGGTGCATTCCATCTCCTATATCGTGCTCAATTGTATAGGCTTGAATGGCCTTTTGCTGCTCCTCCAACCTCTGAAGCATATAGAGGGTTGAATTCCACCTCGTTACCACTTCTTGCTTCAGATGATGGCAGGGCAGGTTCAGTAGTTTTTGGTGGTGCTCCAGTCTTCTGTACGTGGTGCCTGTACGCCGAAAGTGTCCCGCAATTTTTCTGGCCACCGACAGCATCTCTTGCACGCCCCTGTCGTTTTTTAAAAAATTCTGCACCACCAAATTCAAGGTATGTGCAAAACATGGGACGTGCTGGAATTTGCCCATATTTAATGCACACACAATATTGCTGGCGTTGTCCGATGCCACAAATCCACAGGAGAGTCCAATTGGGGTAAGCCATTCCGCGATGATCTTCCTCAGTTGCCGTAAGAGGTTTTCAGCTGTGTGCGTATTCTGGAAAGCGGTGATACAAAGCGTAGCCTGCCTAGGAAAGAGTTGGCGTTTGCGAGATGCTGCTACTGGTGCCGCCGCTGCTGTTCTTGCGGCGGGAGTCCATACATCTACCCAGTGGGCTGTCACAGTCATATAGTCCTGACCCTGCCCTGCTCCACTTGTCCACATGTCCGTGGTTAAGTGGACATTGGGTACAACTGCATTTTTTAGGAGACTGGTGAGTCTTTTTCTGACGTCCGTGTACATTCTCGGTATCGCCTGCCTAGAGAAGTGGAACCTAGATGGTATTTGGTAACGGGGGCACACTGCCTCAATAAATTGTCTAGTTCCCTGTGAACTAACGGCGGATACCGGACGCACGTCTAACACCAACATAGTTGTCAAGGACTCAGTTATCCGCTTTGCAGTAGGATGACTGCTGTGATATTTCATCTTCCTCGCAAAGGACTGTTGAACAGTCAATTGCTTACTGGAAGTAGTACAAGTGGGCTTACGACTTCCCCTCTGGGATGACCATCGACTCCCAGCGGCAACAACAGCAGCGCCAGCAGCAGTAGGCGTTACACGCAAGGATGCATCGGAGGAATCCCAGGCAGGAAAGGACTCGTCAGACTTGCCAGTGACATTGCCTGCAGGACTATTGGCATTCCTGGGGAAGGAGGAAATTGACACTGAGGGAGTTGGTGGGGTGGTTTGCGTGAGCTTGGTTACAAGAGGAAGGGATTTACTGGTCAGTGGACTGCTTCCGCTGTCACCCAAAGTTTTTGAACTTGTCACTGACTTATTATGAATGCGCTGCAGGTGACGTATAAGGGAGGATGTTCCGAGGTGGTTAACGTCCTTACCCCTACTTATTACAGCTTGACAAAGGGAACACACGGCTTGACACCTGTTGTCCGCATTTCTGGTGAAATACCTCCACACCGAAGAGCTGATTTTTTTGGTATTTTCACCTGGCATGTCAACGGCCATATTCCTCCCACGGACAACAGGTGTCTCCCCGGGTGCCTGACTTAAACAAACCACCTCACCATCAGAATCCTCCTGGTCAATTTCCTCCCCAGCGCCAGCAACACCCATATCCTCCTCATCCTGGTGTACTTCAACACTGACATCTTCAATCTGACTATCAGGAACTGGACTGCGGGTGCTCCTTCCAGCACTTGCAGGGGGCATGCAAATAGTGGAAGGCGCATGCTCTTCACGTCCAGTGTTGGGAAGGTCAGGCATCGCAAACGACACAATTGGACTCTCCTTGTGGATTTGGGATTTCAAAGAACGCACAGTTCTTTGCGGTGCTTTTGCCAGCTTGAGTCTTTTCAGTTTTCTAGCGAGAGGCTGAGTGCTTCCATCCTCATGTGAAGCTGAACCACTAGCCATGAACATAGGCCAGGGCCTCAGCCGTTCCTTGCCACTCCGTGTGGTAAATGGCATATTGGCAAGTTTACGCTTCTCCTCCGACAATTTTATTTTAGGTTTTGGAGTCCTTTTTTTTCTGATATTTGGTGTTTTGGATTTGACATGCTCTGTACTATGACATTGGGCATCGGCCTTGGCAGACGACGTTGCTGGCATTTCATCGTCTCGGCCATGACTAGTGGCAGCAGCTTCAGCACGAGGTGGAAGTGGATCTTGATCTTTCCCTAATTTTGGAACCTCAACTTTTTTGTTCTCCATATTTTATAGGCAGAACTAAAAGGCACCTCAGGTAAACAATGGAGATGGATGGATTGGATACTAGTATACAATTATGGACGGACTGCCACGGTTAGGTGGTATAAAAAAACCACGGTTAGGTGGTATATATTATAATAATAATACAATTATGGATGGACGGACTGCCTGCCGACTGCCGACACAGAGGTAGCCACAGCCGTGAACTACCGCACTGTACACTGGTTGATAAAGAGATAGTAGTATACTCGTAACAACTAGTATGACACTATGACGACGGTATAAAGAATGGAAAAAAAACCACGGTTAGGTGGTATATATTATAATAATAATACAATTATGGATGGACGGACTGCCTGCCGACTGCCGACACAGAGGTAGCCACAGCCGTGAACTACCGCACTGTACACTGGTTGATAAAGAGATAGTAGTATACTCGTAACAACTAGTATGACACTATGACGACGGTATAAAGAATGAAAAAAAAACCACGGTTAGGTGGTATATATTATAATAATAATACAATTATGGATGGACGGACTGCCTGCCGACTGCCGACACAGAGGTAGCCACAGCCGTGAACTACCGCACTGTACACTGGTTGATAAAGAGATAGTAGTATACTCGTAACAACTAGTATGACACTATGACGACGGTATAAAGAATGAAAAAAAAACCACGGTTAGGTGGTATATATTATAATAATAATACAATTATGGATGGACGGACTGCCTGCCGACTGCCGACACAGAGGTAGCCACAGCCGTGAACTACCGCACTGTACACTGGTTGATAAAGAGATAGTAGTATACTCGTAACAATTAGGATGACACTATGACGGTATAAAGAATGAAAAAAAAAACCACGGTTAGGTGGTAGGTATATAATAATAAATAATACAATTCTGGTCGGACGGACTGCCTGCCGTGTGCCGACACAGAGGTAGCCACAGCCGTGAACTACCGCACTGTACACTGGTTGATAAAGAGATAGTAGTATACTCGTAACAATTAGGATGACACTATGACGGTATAAAGAATGAAAAAAAAAACCACGGTTAGGTGGTAGGTATATAATAATAAATAATACAATTCTGGTCGGACGGACTGCCTGCCGTGTGCCGACACAGAGGTAGCCACAGCCGTGAACTACCGCACTGTACACTGGTTGATAAAGAGATAGTAGTATACTCGTAACAATTAGGATGACACTATGACGGTATAAAGAATGAAAAAAAAAACCACGGTTAGGTGGTAGGTATATAATAATAAATAATACAATTCTGGTCGGACGGACTGCCTGCCGTGTGCCGACACAGAGGTAGCCACAGCCGTGAACTACCGCACTGTACACTGGTTGATAAAGAGATAGTAGTATACTCGTAACAATTAGGATGACACTATGACGGTATAAAGAATGAAAAAAAAAACCACGGTTAGGTGGTAGGTATATAATAATAAATAATACAATTCTGGTCGGACGGACTGCCTGCCGTGTGCCGACACAGAGGTAGCCACAGCCGTGAACTACCGCACTGTACACTGGTTGATAAAGAGATAGTAGTATACTCGTAACAATTAGGATGACACTATGACGGTATAAAGAATGAAAAAAAAACCACGGTTAGGTGGTAGGTATATAATAATAAATAATACAATTCTGGTCGGACGGACTGCCTGCCGTGTGCCGACACAGAGGTAGCCACAGCCGTGAACTACCGCACTGTACACTGGTTGATAAAGAGATAGTAGTATACTCGTAACAATTAGGATGACACTATGACGGTATAAAGAATGAAAAAAAAACCACGGTTAGGTGGTAGGTATATAATAATAAATAATACAATTCTGGTCGGACGGACTGCCTGCCGTGTGCCGACACAGAGGTAGCCACAGCCGTGAACTACCGCACTGTACACTGGTTGATAAAGAGATAGTAGTATACTCGTAACAATTAGGATGACACTATGACGGTATAAAGAATGAAAAAAAAAACCACGGTTAGGTGGTAGGTATATAATAATAAATAATACAATTCTGGTCGAACGGACTGCCTGCCGTGTGCCGACACAGAGGTAGCCACAGCCGTGAACTACCGCACTGTACACTGGTTGATAAAGAGATAGTAGTATACTCGTAACAATTAGGATGACACTATGACGGTATAAAGAATGAAAAAAAAAACCACGGTTAGGTGGTAGGTATATAATAATAAATAATACAATTCTGGTCGGACGGACTGCCTGCCGTGTGCCGACACAGAGGTAGCCACAGCCGTGAACTACCGCACTGTACACTGGTTGATAAAGAGATAGTAGTATACTCGTAACAATTAGGATGACACTATGACGGTATAAAGAATGAAAAAAAAACCACGGTTAGGTGGTAGGTATATAATAATAAATAATACAATTCTGGTCGGACGGACTGCCTGCCGTGTGCCGACACAGAGGTAGCCACAGCCGTGAACTACCGCACTGTACTGTGTCTGCTGCTAATATAGACTGGTTGATATTTAAAGAGATATTAGTAGTATACAACAATACTATACTGGTGGTCAGGCACTGGTCACCACTCCTGCAGCAAAAGTGTGCACTGTTAATTAATATAATTGTACTCCTGGCTCCTGCTAACAACCTGCAGTGCTCCCCAGTCTCCCCCACAATTAATTATAAGCTTTTAATTTATACATTGATGACTGTGCAGCACACTGGGCTGAGCTGAGTGCACACAGACTGAGTCACACTGTGTGACTGACTGTGCTGTGTATCGTTTTTTTTTTCAGGCAGAGAACGGATATAGCAGAGAGAAGTGAACGGATATATTATATTAAATAAAAGTTAACTAGCAACTGCACTGGTCACTGACTGTGGTAAACTAACTCTGTCTGCGACTCTGCACAATCTCTCTCTCTCTATCTAATCTATCTCTATTCTAATGGAGAGGACGCCAGACACGTCCTCTCCCTATCAATCTCAATGCACGAGTGAAAATGGCGGCGACGCGCGGCTCCTTATATAGAATCCGAGTCTCGCGATAGAATCCGAGCCTCGCGAGAATCCGACAGCGTCATGATGACGTTCGGGCGCGCTCGGGTTAACCGAGCAAGGCGGGAAGATCCGAGTCGCTCGGACCCGTGAAAAAAAACATGAAGTTCGGGCGGGTTCGGATTCCGAGGAACCGAACCCGCTCATCTCTAGTGCTTACTAAACAGCACCTCCTACTGCATTCCACATCACCGCTGGTCACACTCATATCAGGCCCATAATGCTGTATACTATGCCATAGTGGTGCTTACTATATAACACCAGGTGCTGTGCAGTGGTCAAAACACACTAACTGGTCCCATGCTGTTGTTGAACTAAAGGCCTATACACACGATGAGATTCGGTCTATGCTAATAGGTTTAAAAAGGTTACATAAAAGCTACTTTATGTATTTATTCATTAAAGTTTTTAAGTTGTATTTTACAACCATACAATGATATGATATATAATGTATCGTATAATCATTACATAATGTTGATGGCATTGAATTGTCTCTGCCTTGACTAGTGGCAGCAGCTTCAGCACTAGGTGGAAGTGGATCTTGATCTTTCCCTATTTTACCCTCCACCTTTTTGTTCTCTATTTTTTAATGTGTGGAATTATATGCCAGTAATATATCTGGAATTAGACGGTGGTAATGTCTGGAATTAGATACCACTAGATAGATACCAGATATCACTGCATACCCTCCAACATTTTACACACAAAAATTGGTACAAATTAGAAAAAGGGGCGTGGTCATGGGTAAAGGGGGCGTGGTCACGCCCCTTTTCCTATACTTTCAATGGAAGTTTGGAGAGCCAAAAATAGGTACAGACCATGAAAAAAAGGTACTGTACCTATTAAAAAGGTACAGTTGGAGGGTATGTCACTGTGACTGGAATGATGACATATGCACAGTGACAGGACACTACCACAGCACCCTACAGCAGCCATATGCGACACAAGACACTGGAGTATTAGTAATGTACTGTAGTATACTGAGCACCACAAGACAATGAGCAGTGATACGGAGCACTGATGAGATTACTAGAACTGACACTGAGCAGCCAGATGCAGCACTGGACTATTAGTAATGGCCCTCATTCCGAGTTGATCGCTCGCAAGGCGAATTTAGCAGAGTTGCTCACGCTAAGCCTACGCCTACTGGGAGTGTATCTTAGCTTCTTAAAATTGCGACCGATGTATTCGCAATATTGCGATTACAAACTACTTAGCAGTTTCAGAGTAGCTTCAGACTTACTCGGCATCTGCGATCAGTTCAGTGCTTGTCGTTCCTGGTTTGACGTCATAAACACACCCAGCGTTCGCCCAGACACTCCCCCGTTTCTCCGGCCACTCCTGCGTTTTTTCCGGAAACGGTAGCGTTTTTATCCACACGCCCCGAAAACGCTGTGTTTCCGCCCAGTAACACCCATTTCCTGTCAATCACACTACGTTCGCCAGAGCGAAGAAAAAGCCGTGAGTAAAAATACTATCTTCATTGTAAAATTACTTGGCGCAGTCGCAGTGCGAATATTGCGCATGCGTACTAAGCGGAATTTCACTGCGATGCGAAGAAAATTACCGAGCGATCAACTCGGAATGAGGGCCAATGTTCTGTAGTATACTGAGCACCACAATGCAGCACAAAACAATGAGCAGTGATACTGAGCACTGGTGAGGATACTAGAACTGACACTGAGCAGCAAGATGCAGCACTGGACTATTAGTAATGTACTCTAGTATACTGAGCACCACAATGCAGCACAAGACAATGAGCAGTGATACTGAGCACTGATGAGGATACTACTGAGAACTGACACTGAGCAGGAGAGACACATTACAATTTCATCTTGCGCCTCTTTTTTTATTTATCTTTGCATCATGTGCTGTTTGGGGCTATTTTTTTAAGTGCCATCCTGTCTGACACTGCAGTGCCACTCCTAGATGGGCCAGGTGTTTGTGCTGCCCACTTGGGTCGCTTAGCTTAGTCATCCAGGGACCTTGGTGCAAATTTTAGGACTAAAAATAATATTGGGAGGTGTGTTCAGAATAGACTGGAAAGGAGTAGAAATTATGGTTATTGAGCTTAATACTATAGGATCAAAATTACCCCCAAATTCTATGATTTTAGCTGTTTGAGGTTTTAAAAAAAAATCACCCGAATCCAAAACCCAAAAGGGTGGTTTTGCAAAAACGCGTCCGTATCCAAAACACAACTGCGGATCCGAAACCAAAACCAAAACATGAAACACGAAAAATGCCCGCTGCACATCTCTAGTTAGGGGAGAAGCATGTAGCCTTGTAGACTATGCACAGCTATATCTAGAAAAATATACGATCTAATCTTTAACCAACCAATGCAAGAAAGTATTTAATGTGAAAATACGAAACACTAGACTAATTGGAGGTGCGCCCTAAAGCAAATTACAATGTTAGGATTAGGGGGTTCGGAAAGACCTCTAGTGTATACACTACTATAATAAGAATTTACTCACCGGTAATTCTATTTCTCGTAGTCCGTAGTGGATGCTGGGAACTCCGTAAGGACCATGGGGAATAGCGGGCTCCGAAGGAGGCTGGGCACTCTAGAAAGATCTTAGACTACCTGGTGTGCACTGGCTCCTCCCACTATGACCCTCCTCCAAGCCTCAGTTAGGTACTGTGCCTGGACGAGCGTACACAATAAGGAAGGATTTTGAATCCCGGGTAAGACTCATACCAGCCACACCAATCACACCGTACAACTCGTGATATGAAACACAGTTAACAGTATGAAACAATAGAGCCTCTCAACAGATGGCTCAACAATAACCCGATTTAGTTAACAATAACTATGTACAAGTATTGCAGATAAACCGCACTTGGGATGGGCGCCCAGCATCCACTACGGACTACGAGAAATAGAATTACCGGTGAGTAAATTCTTATTTTCTCTAACGTCCTAGTGGATGCTGGGAACTCCGTAAGGACCATGGGGATTATACCAAAGCTCCCAAACGGGCGGGAGAGTGCGGATGACTCTGCAGCACTGAATGAGAGAACTCCAGGTCCTCCTCAGCCAGGGTATCAAATTTGTAGAATTTTGCAAACGTGTTTGCCCCTGACCAAGTAGCTGCTCGGCAAAGTTGTAAAGCCGAGACCCCTCGGGCAGCCGCCCAAGATGAGCCCACCTTCCTTGTGGAATGGGCATTGACAGATTTTGGCTATGGCAGGCCTGCCACAGTATGTGCAAGCTGAATTGTACTACAAATCCAACGAGCAATAGTCTGCTCAGAAGCAGGAGCACCCAGCTTGTTGGGTGCATATAGGATAAACAGCGAGTCAGATTTTCTGACTCTAGCCATTCTGGAAACATATATTTTCAGTGCCCTGACAACGTCTAGCAACTTGGAGTCCTCCAAGTCCCTAGTAGCCTAGGCACCACAATAGGCTGGTTCAGGTGAAACGCTGACACCACCTTTGGGAGAAACTGGGGACGAGTCCTCAATTCTGCCCTATCCATATGGAAAATCAAATAAGGGCTTTTACAAGACAAAGCTGCCAACTTTGATACTCGCCTGGCAGAAGCCAAGGCCAATAACATAACCACCTTCCACGTGAGATATTTCAGATCCACGGTTTTTAGTGGTTCAAACCAATGTGATTTTAAGAAACTCAACACCACGTTGAGATCCCAAGGTGCCACAGGAGGCACAAACGGGGGCTGACTCTGCAGCACTCCTTTTATAAATGTCTGAACTTCAGGTACTGAAGCTAGTTCTTTTTGAAAGAAAATCGACAGAGCCGAGATCTGTACCTTAATGGAACCCAATTTAAGGCCCATAGTCACTCCTGCTTGCAGGAAATGCAGAAATCGACCTAGTTGAAATTCCTCTGTTGGGGCCCTTTCGGCCTCACACCATGCAACATATTTTCGCCATATGCGGTGATAATGAGTTGCTGTAACCTCTTTCCTGGCTTTAGTAAGCGTAGGAATGACTTCCTCCGGAATGCCCTTTTCCTTCAGGATCCGGCGTTCAACCGCCATGCCGACAAACGCAGCCGCGGTAAGTCTTGGAACAGACAGGGCCCCTGCTGCCGCAGGTCCTGTCTGAGTGGCAGAGGCCATGGGTCCTCCGATATAAATTCTTGAAGTTCTGGGTACCAAGCTCTTCTTGGCCATCCACGAGTATCGTTCTTACTCCTCGCCTTCTTATTATTCTCAGTACCTTTGGTATGAGAGGCAGAGGGGAGAACACATAAACCGACTGGTACACACACGGTGTTACCAGAGCGTCCATAGCTATCGCCTGAGGGTCCCTTGACCCGGTGCAATATCTTTTATAGCTTTTTGTTGAGGCGGGACGCCATCATGTCCACCTGTGGCCTTTCCCAATGGTGTACAATCCTATTGGAAGACTTCTGGAGGAAGTCCCCATTCTCCCGGGTGGAGGTCGTGTCTGTTGAGAAGATCTGCTTCCCAGTTGTCCACTCCGGGAATGAACACTGCTGACAGTGCTAACACATGATTTTCCGCCTATCGGAGAATCCTTGTGGCTTCTGCCATCGCCATCCTGCTTCTTGTGCCGCCCTGTTGGTTTACATGGGCGACTGCCGTGATGTTGTCTGATTGGATCAGTACCGGCTGGTTTTGAAGCAGAGGCCTTGCCGGCCTCAGGGCATTGTAAATGGCCCTCAGGTCCAGAATATTTATGTGTAGGGAAATAACCTGACTTGACCAAAGTCCCTGGAAATTTTTTCCCTGTGTGACTGCCTCCCAGCCTCAAAGGCTGGAATCCATGGTCACTAGGACCTAGTCCTGTATGCCGAACCTGCGGCCCTCTTGAAGATGGGCACTCTGCAGCCACCACAGTAGAGATACCCTGGTCCTTGGAGACAGGGTTATCAGCCTATGCATCGGAAGATGCGATCCGGACCACTTGTCCAACAGGTCCCTCTGAAAAGTTCTTGTATGGAACCTGCCTAATGGGATTGCTTCGTAGGAAGCTACCATTTTTCCCAGGACTCGCGTGCAATGATGCACCGCTACCTATTTTGGCTTCAGGAGGTCTCTGACTAGAGATGACAACTCCTTGGCTTTCTCCTCCGGGAGAAACACTATTTCTGGTTTATGTCCAGAACCATCCCCAGGAACAGTAGACGTGTCATAGGAACCAGCTGTGACTTTGGACTGTTTAGAATCCAACCATGCTGTTGTAGCACTTTCCAAAATAGTGCTACCCCGACTACCAACTGCCCCTTGGACCTCGCCCTTATAACGAGATTGTCCAAGTACGGGATAATTACAACTCCCTTTTTTTTGAAGGAGTATCAACATTTCGGCCATTACCTTAATAAAACACCCTCGGTGCCATGTACAGTCCAAACGGCAGTGTCTGGATTTGGTAATGGTAATCCTGTACCACAAATCTGAGGTACTCCTGGCGAGGATGGTAAATGGGGACATGCAGGTAAGCATCCTTGATGTCCCAGGATACCATGTAATCCCCCTCGTCCAGGCTTGGAATAACCGCCCTGAGCGATTCCATCTTGAACTTGAATTTTTTTGTTCAAGGATTTTAAATATAAAATGGGTCACACCGAACCATGCGGTTTCGGTACCCCAACCCGTGTGGAATAGTAACCCCGTCCTTATTGAAGTAGGGGCACCTTGAGTATTACCTGCTGGGAATACCGCTTATTAATTGCCTCTAGCACAGCCTCCCTGCCTGAGGGAGTTGTCAGCAAGGCATATTTTAGGAAACGGCTGGGGGGAGACATCTCGAATTCCAGCTTGTACCCCTGAAATACTACTTGAAAGAAACAGGGATCCACCTGTGAGCGAGCCCACTAATTGCTGACATTTTTTAGACGGCCCCCCACCGTACCTGGCTACACCTGTGGAGCACCCGCGTCATGGTGTGGCCTCACAGGAGGCGGGGGAAGAATCTTGATTCTGGGAACAGGCTGACTGGTGCAGCTTTTTTCCCTCTACCCTTGTCTCTGTACAGAAAGGAAGCGCCATTTGACCCGCTTGCTTTTCTGAAGCCGAAAGGACTGTACCTTTGTCTGTGAGGAAACCTGAGGTAAAATTATTTCTTCCCAGCAGTTGCTGTGGATACGAGGTCCCAGAGACCATCCCCAAATAATTCCTCACCCTTATAAGGCTCTCTATGCGCTTTTTAAGTCAGCATCACCTGTCCAGTGACAGGTCTCTAATACCCTCCTGACAGAATGGACATTACATTTATTTTGGATGCCAGCCGGCAAAATATCCCTCTGTGCATCCCCCATATATAAGACGACGTCTTTAATATGTTTTTATGTTTGCCAACTAGTATCCCTGTTTGACAGGGTCACCGACCACGCTGCAGCAGCACTATCTGCAGGTCTCAGTCTAGTACCTGAGTGTGTAAATACAGACTTCAGGATAGCCTCCTGTTTTTTATCAACAGGTACCTATTAAAGTGGCCGTATCCTAAGACGGCAGTGCCACCTTTTTTGACAAACGTGTGAGCGCCTTATCCACCCTAGGGGATATCTCCCAGCGTAACTTATCCACCTGGCGGGAAAGGGTACGCCATCAGTAACTTTTTATAAATTACCAGTTTCTTAACGGGGGAACCCACGCTTTCACACACTTCATTTATTCATCTGATGGGGGAACAAAACACTGCCTGTTTTTTCTCCCCAAACCTAAAACCCATTTTTAGAGGTGCTTGGGTTAAAGTCAGAAATGTATAACACATTTTTTATTGCCGGGATCACGTCACGGATGTTCCTAGTGGATTGTGTATGTGTCTCCACCTTGTCGACACTGGAGTCAGACTCCGTGTCGACATCTGTGTCTGCCATCTGAGAGAGCGGGCGTTTTTGAGCCCCTGATGGCCTTTGAGATGCCTGGGCAGGCGCGGGCTGCGAAGCCGGCTGTCCCACAGCTGTTACGTCATCCACCCTTTTATGTAAGGAGTTGACACTGTCGGTTAATACCTTTCACCTATCCATCCACTCTGGTGTCGGCCCCACAGGGGGCGACATCACATATATCGGCCTCTGTTCTGTCACCATATAAGCCTCCTCATTCAACATGTCGACACAGCCGTACCGACACACCGCAGACACACAGGGAATGCTCTAAACGAGGACAGGACCCACAAAAGCCCTTTGGGGGGACAGAGTAAGAGTATGCCAGCACACACCAGAGCGCTATATATATACAGGGACTAACTGAGTTATGTCCCTAATAGCTGCTTTTTATATAATATACTGTATACAGTGCCAAATTTAATGCCCCCCCTCTCTTTTCCCTCTTACTGGTACATGTAGATTGCAGGGAAGAGCCAGGGAGCTTCCTTCCAGCCGAGCTGTGAGGGAAAAATGGCGCCAGTGTGCTGAGGAGATAGGCTCCGCCCCTTTTTCGCGGCCTATTCTCCCGTTTTTTATGGAATTCTGGCAGGGGTATTTACCTCATATATAGCCCCTGGGGCCATATATTGAGGTATTTTAGCCAGCCAAGGTGTTTTTATTGCTGCCTCAGGGCGCCCCCCCCCAGCGCCCTGCACCCTCAGTGACCGGAGTGTGAAGTGTGTGAGAGGAGCAATGGCGCACAGCTGCAGTGCTGTGCGCTACCTTGGTGAAGACAGAGTCTTCATGCCGCCGATTTTCCGGACCATCTTCTTGCTTCTGGCTCTGTAAGGGGGACGGCGGCGCGGCTCCGGGACCGAACATCAAGGCTGGGCCTGCGGTCGATCCCTCTGGAGCTAATGGTGTCCAGTAGCCTAAGAAGCCCAATCCGGCTGCAAGCAGGCGAGTTCGCTTCTTCTCCCCTTAGTCCCTCGCTGCAGTGAGCCTGTTGCCAGCAGGTCTCACTGAAAATAACAAATTCTAAGACTATAACTTTCTAAGAGCTCAGGAGAGCCCCTAGTGTGCATCCAACCTCGGCCGGGCACGAAATCTAACTGAGGCTTGGAGGAGGGTCATAGTGGGAGGAGCCAGTGCACACCAGGTAGTCTAAGATCTTTCTAGAGTGCCCAGCCTCCTTCGGAGCCCGCTATTCCCCATGGTCCTTACGGAGTTCCCAGCATCCACTAGGACGTTAGAGAAATACATTTTAAGATAGGAAGGTACAAATTACATATTCACATTGCATCTATGGGCTGGATTCAAATGTCCCTTTCCTCCCTCAATCGTGCCCGTCAGCAGCTATTCTAATGTTGCTGCCAACGGGTGCGACATGTTTATTTCAGCTCGCTACCCCCAGGGGAAACAAGCTGAAATGTGTGCAAAGAAACCCATTTGGGCAACCAAACGGTGTCTTTTCACGATCGCGCCCATTACTTTATTCAGGTTTAGGTGCTTTGTGCACCTAAACCAGAGTGTAATGGGCGCAATAATTGAGGGCATTTGAATTTCCCTTATATGTGTGTGTGTGATATACACACAGACACACATACTGTATTTCTTTATATAATGGACACCTCAGTTTCTATTCATTCATGTCCAGCCCCCTACTCTGTCAGACCCCTTCCCCTCTACTTTTCTGACCCCAAACGCCACTCATTCTTGTTGAGTGCTGGTGGGCCCATTCAGAATTTTGCTATGGGGCCCACAAAGGTCTAGTTACGCCACTGGGCAGGGTTATAGAGGAGGCGGTGCAAGGCATCCTGGGAACAGTCAAAGCTTTAGCCTGTTGGTGCCTTGGATCAACATCCGACTCTACACCCCGATGTTAGTGTAGTGCCTTTTGGGGTTAAGGTTTTACAGAAAGTTACAGGTTTTTTTAATTTAGTAAAATATGCCCCATTTTAAAGATAGGGCATTTAAATTTGTTGCACCTGTGCAGTACATAGCAGCCTGCAGGGCATGTACAGTGGCTTCATTTGGGTGCACATACATTGCCGGCTCCTGGTCGTAAACTGAAATTATTGTGTGTAAGTGGAATTAGCGGTGTTTATGTCATACAGGGGGGTGGGGGAGGTTTGTGGTTGGCGGGGGGCACGCTGTGCGATTATTATCCTGCATCTATACATACATGCGCTAACACCTGGACATACACTGATGTACCCACACCTAATATCCATACATACACGCCCTGACACCTGGACATACACCAACATTCCCACACCTGCATCTATACATACACATGCTGACACCTGGACATACACCAACATACAAGCACCTGCATCTATATATACACGCGCTGACAAATGGACATACACCGACGTACCCACACTTGCATCTATACATACATGCACTGACATCTGGACATACAAGCACCTGCATCTATACATACACGCGCTGACACCTGAACCTACACTGACGTTCCCACACCTGCATCTATACATACACATTCTGACACCTGGACATACACAGACGTACCCACACCTGCATCTATACATACACGCGTTGACACCAGGACGTACACTGACGTACACACACCTACATCTATATATGCATGGATGCAAATGTGGGTACGTCTGTATACGTCCAGTTGTTAGCATGTGTATGTATAGATGTTAGGTGTGGGTACATCAGTGTATGTCCAGGTGTCAGCACATGTATGTATAGATTCACATGTGGGTACGTTGGTGTACGTTTAGGGGTCAGCGTGTTTATGTATAGATGTTGGTGTGTGTATGTCAGTGTACGTACAGATATAGGTGTATGTATGTATGTATGTATGTATGTATGTATATGTATGTATAGAGGAAGGTGTGATACATACATATAACACATACATGATAGATACATACATATATCACACACACAATAGATAGATAGATAGATAGAACACATACATACAAGATAGATACATACATACATACATACATACATACATGATAGATACATATATACACACACATACGATAGATAGATAGATAGATAGATAGATAGATAGATATATATATATATATATATATTCCATAGACAAAAAACCTTACGGTTTCACATGTCCCATTAAGGCTTCTTAGACATGATCGAAATTTCAGAAACCTGTTGTAACTCTTCCACTCAAACTCCAAAAAGCAATGAAATTCCGATCATTAAGGCTGACGCCTTAATGGACGTGTTCCTTGCACAATACAGATATGGTATGCCATCACAGCCTGTGGGTAAGTGCAGATTCAGCACTCTCACAGAGTGAGATTGCTGTCACTCACACAATGGTGGAGCTGCTAATTCACAGATTTGTGTGCTCATTGGAATACACACATGCAGTCTATGCAACTGAAGGTCTGAGCAGTTTTGTGGTGCTCCCATCCCACACAGTGCCCACAACCATCCCATTCAGTCACCACAACAATGCCACCTTGTTACAACATCCTTCTAACTCCATACATCCATCTCACTTAGTATACACATTTAGCCCCCTCAAACATCTTGGTTAATTGCTAAACTATAATACCCCATCTACGGTCTATGCATCTACACTTACTTCCCCTATACACCCCCATGCTGCCCGGTCTTCCCCAATCCCTACTGCTGTGTTCTCCCATCTGTGCTAGTCTGTACTAACTTATCTGTACCATCTGTACCACCGTTTCCTTCTCTCTGTGCTTGCTCAGTGTTTCCTTCTTCAACGTCACTCTGCCTCCTCCAGTACATGGCACACTGTCTTCTCTCCCATCTGCACCAGTTTTCTACCCATCCATGCCAGTGTTTTCAACCCATCTGCACCATTTCCCCCATCTGCACCGCTCTGTCTCCCTTCCCATACTTGCTGCTTAATCTACCCCCTATCCACACCACTCTTAGCTACATGAATGGGGTGACATCCTGAAGGTAAATTTAGTGGATCCTGCGCTCTTGGCAGGGGGATAACCGCCACAGCCCACCCCCCAGTGGTCCGGAAACGCCTCTGTTGTGCAGACCATGCCCTGCCAATGGCATTCTAACGCTGTTTGCACGCCCCCCTCCTTCCCCGCAACCACCTCTGCCTATCAATCAGGCAGGGTGATAGCATCTCACTGGGCTCCTGGGGTACGCATGTGCAGTGCGGCCATTGCACGTGGGCACCTCACAAACTAATTCAGACTGCAATCGCTGCTGCTGCTGTGGTCTGAATTACCCCCTGTGTTTCTCTGTCCCCCCCATTAGTGCTGCTTAGTGTTCCCTCTATCCACACACTTCTGTTCCCCCATCCACACCGCTCTCCTCCCTCCAATCAATAACACTCTTACCTCATCTGAGCAGCTTTGTCTTCCGCTCAGACCTTCAGTTGCATAGACTGCATGTGTGTATTCCAATGAGCACACAAATCTGTGAATTAGCAGCTCCACCATTGTGTGAGTGACAGCAATCTCACTCTGTGAGAGTGCTGAATCTGCACTTACCCACAGGCTGTGATGGCATACCATATCTGTATTGTGCAAGGAACACGTCCATTAAGGCGTCAGCCTTAATGATCGGAATTTCATTGCTTTTTGGAGTTTGAGTGGAAGAGTTACAACAGGTTTCTGAAATTTCGATCATGTCTAAGAAGCCTTAATGGGACATGTGAAACCGTAAGGTTTTTTGTCTATGGAATTTCATCGCTTTTTTTTAATTTATTTTTTTTATTCAGAAATGTAAAATTTCCCTGTAAGAATAAACATTTGATTTTTTAAATGTTTAATGAAAATGCTCACAGAGCGACATCGTTTAATGTGTATGGGCCTTTAGACTTTGGTCAAAATATTTTGCTGCCTTTGCAGCTGATGCAGGGAGGGGGGTAGGCGGCAGCAGCCTGTAACTGAGGCTGGAGGTAGGCGTGAAATGCATTGCTTGTACGTGTGAGTGCGTGGTGTCAGGTGCTGCGCGTGTATATGTGTGTGTGTGTCAGGTGCTGCCTGTGTATGTGTGTGTCAGCTCCTGTGTGTATGTGTGTGTCAGGTGCTGCGTGTGTATATATGAGTGTGTCTGATGGTGCGTGTGTATGCGTCAGCTGCCGCACGTGTGTGTGTGTGTCAGGTGTTGCGGGTGTATATGTGTGTGAGTATCAGGTGCTCCGCGTGTGTACAAGTGTATGTCTGGTGCTGTGCATGAATACGTATGTCTGTGTCAGGTGATGCGCGTGTACATGAGTGTGCGTCAGGTGCTGCGCGTGTACATGAGTGTGCATTAGGTGCTGCGCGTGTACATGAGTGTGCATTAGGTGCTGCGTGTGTACATGAGTGTGCGTCAGGTGCTGCGCGTGTACATGTGTGTGCCTCAGGTGCTGCACGTGTACATGTGTGTGCCTCAGGTGCTGCACGTGTCTATGTGTGTGCCTCAGGTGCTGCACGTGTCTATGTGTGTGTGAGTAAGGCACTGCGTGTGTATGTGTGTGTCTGATGGTGTGCGTGTATATGCATGTGTCAGGTGCTGCGTGTATATGCATGTGTCAGGTGCTGCGTGTATATGCATGTGTCAGGTGCTGCGTGTATATGCATGTGTCAGGTGCTGCGTGTATATGCATGTGTCAGGTGCTGCATGTTTATTTTATTGTGTCTGATGGTACGTGTGTGTGTCAGGTGCCGCACGTGTATATGTGTGTGTGTCAGGTGTTGCGCGTGTATGTGTGGGTCAGGTGCTGCATGTTTATTTTATTGTGTCTGATGCTACGTGTGTGTGTGTGTCAGGTGCCGCACGTGTATGTGTGTGTGTCAGGTGTTGCGCGTGTATGTGTGTGTCAGGTGCCGTTCCCCTTCTTCCCATCCCAGCTCTCTCTGTAGAATACAGCTCTGCACCCAGAGAGAGGGAAAGACTAGGGGGCTGATCACTGCACTGCTCACTTTTTGGTCATGAGTTCGGCCTCCTGTTTCTTCCAGTGCTGTGTTCCTGCAGCCTAGCCCTCCCTGTTGTGCCAGAGAATCAGCCCTTCCTTCCCCTGACAGAGAGAGAGAGCCCGAGGCAGAGACACTCTTCCCGTAGCTGGCCTACCCCCAGTACTTCAGCACTGGCCATGCGGCAGTCAACAAAGGAGACCAGCAGGGGGTTCTGGCAGCATCAGCTGTGGCCGCAGCTGGATCGGGGAGGCCTGCAGTGTCTGAGGTGGGCAGCACTTCCTCCGCCGCTGTCACCTTCCCCTGCCGGAGAGAAAGCCAGAGACATACCCTTCCCGCAGCTGGGCTCCCCCTAGTACCTCAGCGCTGGACAGGCAGAAGTCTATGGAGGGGACCGGCAGGGGTTTCGGGCCGCAGCAGCAGCAGCGGCCGCAGTCAGATCAGGGAGGCCTGCAGGGTCAGAACTGGGCAGCACTTCCACCAACACTGTCACCTCTGTGCTGGGCATGTACACCAGTCCGTACGGACGGAGGTGTCCACAACAGGCAGCAGTATAATGAGTCAGACAAACTCATTACACGCTGCCCACTGCTGCGCCGCATGCCCTCGATGGAGGAAGCCTAGATGCGGTCCCCAGCGGCAGCGAGGGAGAAGGGTGATCACATCACCCTTCAACCCGGCACCTAACAATCAGCTGGGGATCTGCAGTAGCTTCATCTCTCTCTTCCTCTCCCTCTCTGACAGCACAGCAGCCCCTCTGGGTCCCATGTAGCTCTGCCCCCCTGCTCACAGTTCACTCGGCCTCTCCTGATTAAAAAGAAAATAAGAGCCTGACCTGCTGCTCAGATGCGAGGAGGGGACGGGCGGTAGGTCCTCTGTGAGTACACTACACAGTCAAAATTAACTCTGACTCCTCACAACAGTGTGGACTGCGGGCGACGTCAGATGCCAATTTGGGTGTGCTTGCCGCACTACCTGCCCATCAAGCCCAACGTGGCATTTTGTATTAGGAACCCTATAACAGCATTCAGACATCTCAACATAACCCTCTGTTCCACGCTCTCTATGTACCCCATCTGTGTCATCCCTGTCTGTCTACCCCTCCCCTTAGAATGTAAGCTCTCACGAGTAGGGCCCTCTTCCCTCATGTGCTTATACTTTTCTTACTTTAATAATCCTCAACCGCCCAGATCCCACAGTTTTTTGACCACCTGGAACTTATCTCTATGTTTACTGGTGTAGTTATGCTTAGCTGCCCTGTACTTGTCCTATATTGTATTCAACTGTAAGTCACTGTTTTCCTATTTTTTATGTGCATTTGTACTCTGTAATCGGGCGCTGCGGAACCCTTGTGGCGCCATATAAATAAAGGATAATAATAATAATAATATGACGCTGCCATCCATACACTTCCACTCTCATACATCCGTACACCGCCACTCTCATACATCCGCACACTGCCGCTCTCACACAACTGTACACTGTTGCTCTCATACATCCATACACTGCCGCTCTCATACATACGTACAACCCCGCTCTCATACATACGTACAACCCCGCTCTCATACATCCGTACAACCCCGCACTCTTACAGCCGCACTCTTACAGCCGTACTCTTACAGCCGTACTCTTACAGCCGTACTCTTACAGCCGCACACTGCCGCACTCTTACAGCCGCACACTGCCGCACGCATACAGCCGCACACCATCGCACTCATACAGCCGCACACCGACGCAGTTATACAGCCGTACATTGCCGCTCTCATACATCCGCACACTGCCGCTCTCATACATCCGCACACTGCCGCTCACATCTATACATACATAGCCTCCATGCATCTACACATCCAATCCCAGCACAAGGGAACACTGAAATCACTATCACTTTTCCCCGGGGTGTGACCACAGCCAGCCACTACTCCGGCCACCTTCTTGTGACACCAAAATGCATCTTACCTATCATCAGGGTCGTGCTGCTGCTGGGGGCAGGTTGCTGCCTCAGTCTCCTAGTTGGTGCTGCGATTGGAGGGGGTACTGCTTCCCTGTGCTGCCACTGTCTCCCGGATCATCGTGCCGCTGGCTGAATTGCAGCTTGACGCTACTGCTACCGGGAGTAACAGCTTCCTGACTGTTGTTGCTGGTGGCTGCCTACTGCTCATTGCCGCCGGAACACTGACCGGCTCGGCAGTGATGCTGGCGGAGGAGTAGTGGCGGTGGGGTGGTGCCTTCTCCCTTCCCTCGAGCATGCCGCAGTGTAAAAAATAAGATTTTACTTACCGATAAATCTATTTCTCGTAGTCCGTAGTGGATGCTGGGACTCCGTCAGGACCATGGGGATTAGCGGCTCCGCAGGAGACAGGGCACAAAAATAAAAGCTTTAGGACTAGGTGGTGTGCACTGGCTCCTCCCCCTATGACCCTCCTCCAAGCCTCAGTTAGGATACTGTGCCCGGACGAGCGTACACAATAAGGAAGGATTTTGAATCCCGGGTAAGACTCATACCAGCCACACCAATCACACCGTACAACCTGTGATCTGAACCCAGTTAACAGTATGACAAACGTAGGAGCCTCTGAACAGACGGCTCACAACAATAACAACCCGATTTTTTTGTAACAATAACTATGTACAAGTATTGCAGACAATCCGCACTTGGGATGGGCGCCCAGCATCCACTACGGACTACGAGAAATAGATTTATCGGTAAGTAAAATCTTATTTTCTCTGACGTCCTAGTGGATGCTGGGACTCCGTCAGGACCATGGGGATTATACCAAAGCTCCCAAACGGGCGGGAGAGTGCGGATGACTCTGCAGCACCGAATGAGAGAACTCCAGGTCCTCTTTAGCCAGGGTATCAAATTTGTAGAATTTTACAAACGTGTTCTCCCCCGACCACGTAGCTGCTCGGCAGAGTTGTAATGCCGAGACCCCTCGGGCAGCCGCCCAAGATGAGCCCACCTTCCTTGTGGAATGGGCCTTGATAGATTTAGGCTGTGGCAGGCCTGCCACAGAATGTGCAAGTTGAATTGTGCTACAAATCCAACGAGCAATCGTCTGCTTAGAAGCAGGAGCACCCAGCTTGTTGGGTGCATACAGTATAAACAGCGAGTCAGATTTTCTGACTCCAGCCGTCCTTGAAATATATATTTTCAATGCCCTGACAACGTCCAGCAACTTGGAATCCTCCAAATCGCTAGTAGCCGCAGGCACCACAATAGGCTGGTTCAGGTGAAACGCTGAAACCACCTTAGACAGAATCTGAGGACGCGTCCGCAGTTCTGCCCTGTCCGAATGGAAAATCAGATATGGGCTTTTATACGATAAAGTCGCCAATTCTGACACTCTGCTGGCTGAAGCCAGGGCCAGTAGCATGGTTACTTTCCATGTAAGATATTTCAAATCCACCGATTTGAGTGGCTCAAACCAATGGGATTTGAGAAAATCCAAAACTACATTAAGATCCCACGGAGCCACTGGGGGCACAACCGGGGGCTGTATATGTAGTACTCCTTTTACAAAAGTCTGGACTTCAGGAACTGAAGCCAATTCTTTCTGGAAGAAAATCGACAGGGCCGAAATTTGAACCTTAATGGACCCTAATTTGAGGCCCATAGACAATCCTGTTTGCAGGAAATGTAGGAATCGACCCAGTTGAAATTCCTCCGTCGGGGCCTTTCTGGCCTCACACCACGCAACATATTTTCTCCAAATGCGGTGATAATGTTGTGCAGTCACCTCCTTCCTGGCTTTTACCAGGGTAGGGATGACCTCTTCCGGAATGCCTTTTTCCCTTAGAATTCGGCGTTCAACCGCCATGCCATCAAACGCAGCCGCGGTAAGTCTTGGAATAGACATGGTCCCTGCTGAAGCAGGTCCCGTCTTAGAGGTAGAGGCCACGGATCTTCCGTGAGCATCTCCTGAAGTTCCGGGTACCAAGTTCTTCTTGGCCAATCCGGAGCCACGAGTATCATTCTTACTCCCCTTTGCCGTATAATTCTCAGTACTTTTGGTATGAGAGGCAGAGGAGGAAACACATACACTGACTGGAACACCCACGGTGTTACCAGAGCGTCCACAGCTATTGCCTGAGGGTCTCTTCACCTGGCGCAATACCTGTCCAGTTTTTTGTTGAGGCGGGACGCCATCATATCCACCTTTGGTTTTTCCCAACGGTTCACAATCATGTGGAAGACTTCTGGATGAAGTCCCCACTCTCCCGGGTGTAGATCGTGTCTGCTGAGGAAGTCCGCTTCCCAGTTGTCCACTCCCGGAATGAACACTGCTGACAGTGCTATCACATGATCTTCCGCCCAGCGAAGAATCCTTGCAGCTTCTGCCATTGCCCTCCTGCTTCTTGTGCCGCCCTGTCTGTTTACGTGGGCGACTGCCGTGATGTTGTCCGACTGGATCAACACCGGCTGACCCTGAAGCAGGGGTTTTGCCAGGCTTAGAGCATTGTAAATCGCTCTTAGCTCCAGTATATTTATGTGAAGAGACATCTCCAGGCTTGACCACACTCCCTGGAAGTTTCTTCCCTGTGTGACCGCTCCCCAGCCTCTCAGACTGGCATCCGTGGTCACCAGGACCCAGTCCTGTATGCCGAATCTGCGGCCCTCTAACAGATGAGCACTCTGCAACCACCACAGAAGAGACACCCTTGTCCGTGGAGACAAAGTTATCCGCTGATGCATCTGCAGATGCGATCCGGACCATTTGTCCAGCAGATCCCACTGAAAAGTTCGTGCGTGGAATCTGCCGAATGGAATCGCTTCGTAAGAAGCCACCATTTTTCCCAGGACTCTTGTGCATTGATGCACAGACACTTTTCCTGGTTTTAGGAGGTTCCTGACAAGTTCGGATAACTCCCTGGCTTTCTCCTCCGGAAGAAACACCTTTTTCTGAACCGTGTCCAGAATCATTCCCAGGAACAGCAGACGTGTCGTCGGGGTCAATTGAGATTTTGGAAAATTCAGAATCCACCCGTGCTGTTGCAGCACTACTTGGGTTAGTGCTACTACGTCCTCCAGCTGTTCTCTGGACCTTGCCCTTATCAGGAGATCGTCCAAGTAAGGGATAATTAATACGCCTTTTCTTCGCAGAAGAAACATCATTTCGGCCATTACCTTGGTAAAGACCCGAGGTGCCGTGGACAATCCAAATGGCAGCGTCTGAAACTGATAATGACAGTTTTGCACCACGAACCTGAGGTACCCTTGATGTGAAGGGCAAATTGGGACATGCAGGTAAGCATCCTTGATGTCCAGGGACACCATAAAGTCCCCTTCTTCCAGATTCGCTATCACTGCTCTGAGTGACTCCATCTTGAACTTGAATTTTTGTATGTACAGGTTCAAAGATTTCAGATTTAGAATAGGTCTTACCGAGCCGTCCGGCTTCGGTACCACAAATAGTGTGGAATAATACCCCTTTCCCTGTTGTAGGAGGGGTACCTTGACTATCACCTGCTGAGAATACAGCTTGTGAATGGCTTCCAATACCGTCGCCCTGTCTGAGGGAGACGTTGGCAGAGCAGACTTTAGGAACCGGCGAGGGGGAGACTTCTCGAATTCCAACCTGTAACCCTGAGATACTACCTGCAGGATCCAGGGGTCCACCTGTGAGTGAGCCCACTGTGCGCTGAAATTCTTGAGTCGACCCCCCACCGCCCCTGAGTCCGCTTGTAAAGCCCCAACGTCATGCTGAGGGCTTTGCAGAAGCCGGGGAGGGCTTCTGCTCCTGGGAGGGAGCTGCTTGGTGCACTCTCTTACCCTTTCCTTTGCCTCGGGGCAGATATGACTGTCCTTTTGCCCGCTTGTTCTTATAGGAACGAAAGGACTGCGGCTGAAAAGACGGTGTCTTTTTCTGTTGGGAGGGGACCTGAGGTAAAAAGGTGGATTTCCCGGCTGTTGCCGTGGCCACCAAATCCGATAGACCGACCCCAAATAATTCCTCCCCTTTATACGGCAATACTTCCATATGCCGTTTGGAATCCGCATCACCTGACCACTGTCGCGTCCATAACTTCTTCTGGCAGATATGGACATCGCACTTACTCTCGATGCCAGAGTGCAAATATCCCTCTGAGCATCTCGCATATAAAGAAAAGCATCCTTTAATTGCTCTATAGTCAATAAAATACTGTCCCTATCCAGGGTATCAATATTTTCAGTCAGGGAATCCGACCAAACCACCCCAGCACTGCACATCCATGCTGAGGCGATGGCTGGTCGCAGTATAACATCAGTATGAGTGTATATACTTTTCAGGGTAGTTTCCAGCCTCCTATCAGCTGGATCCTTGAGGGCGGCCGTTTCAGGAGACGGTAACGCCACTTGTTTTGATAAGCGTGTGAGTGCCTTATCCACCCTAGGGGGTGTTTCCCAGCGCGCCCTAACCTCTGGCGGGAAAGGATATAATGCCAATAACTTCTTTGAAATTAGCAGTTTTCTATCGGGGTTAACCCACGCTTCATCACACACTTCATTCAATTCCTCTGATTCAGGAAAAACTACAGGTAGTTTTTTCAGACCCCACATAATACCCCTTTTTGTGGTACTTGCAGTATCAGAGATATGCAAAGCCTCCTTCATTGCCGTGATCATATAACGTGTGGCCCTACAGGAAAATACGTTTGTTTCTTCACCGTCGACACTAGATTCGGTGTCCGTGTCTGGGTCTGTGTCGACCGACTGAGGTAAAGGGCGTTTCACAGCCCCTGACGGTGTCTGAGACGCCTGGACAGGTACTAACTGGTTTGCCGGCCGTCTCATGTCGTCAACTGATTTTTGTAACGTGCTGACATTATCACGTAATTCCATAAACAAAGCCATCCATTCCGGTGTCGACTCCCTAGGGGGTGACATCACCATTACCGGCAATTGCTCCGCCTCCACACCAACATCGTCCTCATACATGTCGACACACACGTACCGACACACAGCAGACACACAGGGAATGCTTTTATCGAAGACAGGACCCCACTAGCCCTTTGGGGAGACAGAGGGAGAGTTTGCCAGCACACACCCAAGCGCTATAAATATATAGGAACAACCCTACAGAAGTGTTGTTTCCTTTATAGCAGCTTAATATATCAATATCGCCAAAAAAGTGCCCCCCCCTCTCTGTTTTTTTACCCTGTTTCTGTAGTGCAGTGCAGGGGAGAGTCCTGGGAGCCTTCCTCGCAGCGGAGCTGTGCAGGAAAATGGCGCTGTGTGTTGAGGAGATAGGCCCCGCCCCCTATTTCGGCGGGCTCTTCTCCCGGTGTTTGTGAGACCTGGCAGGGGTTAAATACATCCATATAGCCCCAGGGGCTATATGTGATGTATTTTTAGCCAGAACAAGGTATTATCATTGCTGCCCAGGGCGCCCCCCCCCAGCGCCCTGCACCCTCAGTGACCGCTGGTGTGAAGTGTGCTGACAACAATGGCGCACAGCTGCAGTGCTGTGCGCTACCTCATGAAGACTGAAAAGTCTTCTGCCGCCGGTTTCTGGACCTCTTCACTTTTCGGCATCTGCAAGGGGGTCGGCGGCGCGGCTCCGGGACCGGACTCCATGGCTGGGCCTGTGTTCGATCCCTCTGGAGCT
Source organism: Pseudophryne corroboree (assembly GCF_028390025.1). NCBI lineage: Eukaryota > Metazoa > Chordata > Amphibia > Anura > Myobatrachidae > Pseudophryne > Pseudophryne corroboree. The sequence goes on from NW_026967611.1 coordinate 386,626, forward strand.
AATGGTGTCCAGTAGCCTAAGAAGCCAATCCATCCTGCACGCAGGTGAGTTCACTTCTTCTCCCCTAAGTCCCTCGTTGCAGTGAGCCTGTTGCCAGCAGGACTCACTGAAAATAAAAAACCTAATAACTTTTTCTAAGCAGCTCTTTAGGAGAGCCACCTAGATTGCACCCTGCTCGGACGGGCACAAAAACCTAACTGAGGCTTGGAGGAGGGTCATAGGGGGAGGAGCCAGTGCACACCACCTAGTCCTAAAGCTTTTATTTTTGTGCCCTGTCTCCTGCGGAGCCGCTAATCCCCATGGTCCTGACGGAGTCCCAGCATCCACTAGGACGTCAGAGAAAAATAAATAATAAATAGAGAGCATACCAGGGTGAGAGTCTGTATGGATCACAGTGATTACACGGGGCACAGCATAAGGACACCTTGCTGTGAGGGGCTCTGCCCACACAGATTGCTGCACTCTCTCTGATGTCAGCCGCTGCCCTCTCGTTCTCTGGGCGGCCAGTTCCAGTGTGAGGTAGGAGAGAAAGAGAACACACAGGTGTTAGGCGCCGTGGTCCGCGATGTCCTCGCGGCCCGGCGCCTAGCAACTAGGGACGCCGAGCGTGCTAGCCGCTGGCTCCCTAGCAACGCTAGGACGCCGGGCGCGCTGAGCCGCCTGGACCCTAGCAACGGGGACGCCACGGACGGACTGCGCTCCCCTTGCAGGGTCAATCAAGTGAACTACACACACACACTTGTCTTCTGGTCGTGCAGCAAGGCAGCTGCACGGCATTGTGCTAATCAGGCTCTAAACTTCTGATTGGAGGACTCCCTGCTAAATACCTTCTCAGTGCTTCACACAGACGCCGGTAATAGCTTCCTGCATGCTGCTTTGGTATGCTGACGTCTGTTCCAGTTCTGCTGTGTCCGGTCATTCCTGTCCTCAGAGTTCCTGAATCTTAGTGTTGTCATCTCTTCCCAAGGAGTCTTCCAGTCCTCATTTACCCGCAACAGTCGCTAGAGGATCTCGTGTGGTTTTCGTGAGTGGCGGCTCTGCCGCGTGCTGCGGCCTAGGCCGCTTTATTTTGTATTCTGTGTTGGTGCATTTGCGGAGGTTTCCGCTCCCACAGTCCTCTCCGGAACTCGCCGGTGCCGGGTAGAAGAGTGGACAAGTGGGTATTTTGGTTGTCCTTTTCCCTGGCGGTTTTCCGCACATACTCTAGTTTAAAGTTAGTTTTGAGCCCCTGGCTTTGTTGTTTAGTAGAGGGCCCCTTGTTATCACCCTGTCTCGGATTTCTCTTTGTCTCCCATTAAGACCTGAGGGGGCATCGGAGTTGGGCAGACGTAATCCGCCCTTCAAACGCGGCTGCCATGGGCCCAAGCAACCATAGTCTCGCAAGAGATTTCTGACAGCACGGGCGAGACAACGGAGATAGGGCGCCAGGGGCTATTCCCGTTCCCACTCCCTTTCCAAGCATTACGTTCCAGTACTCAGGTCCTTGCTATAAGATATCCCCAGACCAGAGTATTGGAATCATAACAACAGGAGAGCAGCCCTGATATATAACAGAGGTGGAAGTTCTATAGGCAGCAGAGACAGAGACCAGCCAGCCAGTCTCCCAGTGCCCTGATCACTGCACGCCGCCAGCACAGCATTACAGGAGGGTCCTATAGTGCTGCCCTGAGCTAACAGGTGTGTGTACCAGTGTGCTGCGCCCTGGTGTCTCTGAGAGGGGTGAGGTCACCGTGCCGCTTTAGTATATGGCTTTTCCTTAGTACTGTAAGTTACAGCCCTGCACTAGTAGTGGCAACTCTGCCCTATGTGAACCTGTGAGGTTATTTTCCTATTTACAGAATAACCGGGGAGAAGGCGGCCATATTGCGGCTCTCAAGAGAAGGCACTCTAGTACACCCCCTGCTGGCGGCCACTGCGCAGGCGCAACAAATTGAAATGCCCGATCTCTATAATGGGGCATATTTCTCTTAATTAAAAAAAACCTGTAACTTTCTGAAAAACCACAACCCCAAAAGGCACTTCACAGGGACATGCTCTATCTAATAAAACAAACCCCAAGTCATATATATATATATATAAAATAAGATTTTACTCACCGGTAAATCTATTTCTCGTAGTCCGTAGTGGATGCTGGGACTCCGTAATGACCATGGGGAATAGCAGCTCCGCAGGAGACTTGGCACAACTAAAGAGAGCTTTATGACTACCTGGTGTGCACTGGCTCCTCCCCCTATGACCCTCCTCCAGACCTCAGTTAGGATACTGTGCCCGGAAGAGCTGACACTAAGGAAGGATTTTGAATCCCGGGTAAGACTCATACCAGCCACACCAATCACACCGTACAACTCGTGATATTATACCCAGTTAACTGTATGACAACAATGGAGCCTCTGCACAGATGGCTCTCAACAATAACCCTTTTGTTAACAATAACTATGTACAAGTACTTGGGATGGGCGCCCAGCATCCACTACGGACTACGAGAAATAGATTTACCGGTGAGTAAAATCTTATTATCTCGGACGTCCTAAGTGGATGCTGGGACTCCGTAAGGACCATGGGGATTATATCAAAGCTCCCAAACGGGAGGGAGAGTGCGGATGACTCTGCAGCACCGAATGAGCGAACTCCAGGTCCTCCTCAGCCAGGGTGTCAAACTTGTAAAATCTTGCAAATGTGTTTGACCCCGACCAAGTAGCAGCTCGGCAAAGTTGTAAAGCAGAGACCCCTCGGGCAGCCGCCCAAGAAGAGCCCACCTTCCTCGTGGAATGGGCTTTTACTGATCTAGAATGCGGCAGTCCCGCCGCAGAATGTGCAAGCTGAATTGTGTTACATATCCAGCGAGCAATAGTCTGCTTTGAAGCAGGAGCACCCATCTTGTTTGGTGCGTAGAGGATAAACAGCGAGTAAGTTTTCCTGACTCCAGCCATTCTGGAAACATTAATTTTCAGGGCCCTGACTACATCCAGCAACTTGGAATCCTCCAAGTTCCGAGTAGCCGCAGGCACCACAATAGGTTGGTTCAAATGAAACGCTGAAACCACCTTAGGCAGAAATTGGGGATGAGTCCTCAATTCCGCCCTATCCATATGGAAAATCACATAAGGGCTTTTACATGACAAAGCCGCCAACTCTGACACACGCCTGGCCGAAGCCAGGGCCAATAGCATGACCACTTTCGACGTGAGATATTTTAACTCCACGGTTTTAAGTGGCTCAAACCAATGTGATTTAAGGAAATCCAACACCACGTTGAGATCCCAAGGTGCCACTGGAGGCACAAAAGGAGGCTGAATATGCAGCACTCCTTTAACAAGAGTCTGAACTTCCGGCAGGGAAGCCAGTTCTTTTTGTAAGAAAATCGACAGAGCCGAAATCTGGACCTTAATGGACCCCAATTTGAGGCCCATATTCACCCCTGACTGTAGGAAGTGCAGGAATCGACCCAGTTGAAATTCCTCCGTTGGGGCCTTCCTGTCCTCACACCAAGCAACATATTTTCGCCATATGTGGTGATAATGTTTTGCGGTCACGTCCTTCCTGGCTTTGATCAGCGTAGGAATGACTTCCTCCGGAATGCCCTTTTCCTTCAGGATCCGGTGTTCAACAGCCATGCCGTCAAATGCAGCCGCGGTAAGTCTTGGAACAGACAAGGCCCCTGCTGCAGCAGGTCTTGTCTGAGCGGTAGAGGCCATGGGTCCTCCGAGATCATTTCTTGAAGTTCTGGGTACCAAGCTCTTCTTGGCCAATCCGGAATAATGAGTATAGTTCTTACTCTTCTCCTTCTTATTATCCTCAGCACCCTTGGTATGAGAGGAAGAGGAGGAAACACATAAACCGACCGGTACACCCACGGTGTCACTAGAGCGTCCACCGCTATCGCCTGAGGGTCCCTTGACCTGGCGCAATAGTTTTCTAGCTTTTTGTTGAGGCGGGACGCCATCATGTCCACCTGTGGCCATTCCCATCGGTTTGTAATCAGCCGGAAGACTTCTGGATGAAGTCCCCACTCTCCCGGGTGGAGGTCGTATCTGCTGAGGAAGTCTGCTTCCCAGTTGTCCACTCCAGGAATAAACACTGCCGACAGTGCTAACACGTGATTTTCCGCCCATCGGAGAATCTTCGTGGCTTCTGCCATCGCCATCCTGCTTCTCGTGCCGCCCTGTCGGTTTACATGGGCGACCGCCGTGATGTTGTCTGACTGAATCAGTACTGGCTGACTTTGAAGCAGGGGTCTTGCCTGACTTAGGGCATTGTAAATAGCTCTTAGTTCCAGAATATTTATGTGTAGGGACATTTCCTGGCTTGACCATAGTCCCTGGAAATTTCTTCCCTGTGTGACTGCTCCCCAGCATCGAAGGCTGGCGTCCGTGGTTACCAGGACCCAGTCCTGTATGCCGAATCTGCGGCCCTCCAGAAGATGAGCACTCTGCAGCCACCACAGTAGAGACACCCTGGTCCTTGCAGACAGGGTTATCCTCTGATGCATCTGAAGATGCGATCCGGACCACTTGTCCAACAGATCCCACTGAAAGATCCGTGCATGGAACCTTCCGAACGGAATTGCTTCGTAAGAAGCTACCATCTTTCCCAGGACTCGCGTGCAGTGGTGCACCGACACCTGTTTTGGTCTTAGGAGGTCTCTGACTAGCGATGACAACTCCTTGTCCTTCTCCTCCGGGAGAAACACCCTTTTCTGTTCTGTGTCCAGAACCATCCCCAGGAACAATAGACGTGTTGCAGGAACCAGCTGCGACTTTGGAATATTCAGGATCCAGCCGTGCTGTTGTAGCACCTGCCGAGCAAGTGCTACTCCGATCAACAACTGTTCCTTGGACCTCGCCTTTATCAGGAGATCGTCCAAGTACGGGATAATTATAACTCCCTTTTTTCGCAGGAGTATCATCATCTCGGCCATTACCTTGGTAAACACCCTCGGTGCCATGGACAGACCAAACGGCAGCGTCTGGAATTGGTAATGACAGTCCTGTACCACAAATCTGAGGTACTCCTGGTGAGGAGAGTAAATGGGGACATGCAGGTAAGCATCCTTGATGTCCAGTGATACCATGTAATCCCCTTCCTCCAGGCTTGAGATAACCGCCCTGAGCGATTCCATCTTGAACTTGAACCGTTTTATATATGTGTTCAAAGATTTAAAATTTAAAATGGGTCTCACCGAACCGTCCGGTTTCGGTACCACAAACATTGTGGAATAGTAACCCCTTCCTTGTTGAAGGAGGGGTACCTTGACTATCACCTGCTGCGAATACAGCTTGTGAATTTGCCTCTATCACAGCCTCCCTGTCCAAGGGAGATGTTGGCAAGGCAGATTTTAGGAAACGGCGAGGGGGAGACGTCTCGAATTCCAGCTTGTATCCCTGAGACACTACTTGTAGAATCCAGGGATCCACCTGTGAGCAAGCCCACTGATCGCTGAAGCACTTGAGACGGGCCCCCACCGCACCTGGCTCCACCAGTGGAGCCCCAGCGTCATGCTGTGGACTTAGCGGAAGCGGGGGAGGACTTTTGTTCCTGGGAACTGGCTGTATATATATATATATATATATATATATATATGCACACACACTCATGTATATACATGTATACACAAATACACGTATGTACATGTTTATGTATGTATAATACACTGATAGAGTACATTATATTTATGAATTAATTGCTTCCCGATTCTGCAGCAGCATCATCAGCACCATCAGTGTTACTCACAGTCACTTCACACTGACTGCTGCACAACATATCACTTAATTTCCGGGCCGCCCGCCACCTGGTGAAGAGACATGGGAGATGAAGGACCAGCAGTGCCACGTTGAGCGGAAGTATTGTGAATTAGTTACCCACACACTTCTTGTGACACCTGCTCCCAGTCTGCCCTCCCACCCGCCGCCTGCCATCCGGAACCCGCACTGACAAGTAAGTCTCAGCAGAATGTGTCTGCCGGCGGCTCCCAGTCCCCCCTAGAGGAACACTGCCAGTGGTGTGGCAGCCGCGGCACACTAGGACTGAGAGACCGCCGCGGGAGGAAAGCACGGGTGGGCGGGAGGAGAGCATAGGCGGACATCACCACGTCACATTGCAAGGTGACACCTGTCCCCCCAGTGAGGCCGCCGACGAATGCACTCAGCATAGTATTAGCAGCAGGCAGAGGGGGGGCGGGCGCAGCGGTGGTGGGAGGTACGGAAATGAGCTACAGGCTAGGCTCCACCGATCACACACTCAGCGATCACTGTGCTACAGCAAGCGTGGCGTGCAGCGGTGCTGGACATTAGGGAGTGCCTGTGCGCACCAGGCACCCCCTGTACGCACGCCTATGCCCTACCACCCCCCATATGCCACACTACATCACTATGCTATAGCCCTCCCATATGCTGCACTTCATAGTTACACTATACCCCCCATACAACATACTACATCACCACACTACACTACTCACAATAAAATTAAAACATCCCAGTTCCTCATTCTTAATGAGCTCACGTGAGTTCTCTCCCCAACGGAGCTCCAGACCAAGCAAGAATGAAGACACCAGCAGCGTGTAGGGGGCAGGCCTGGTCCACTTGTCAGGAGAGAGCAGTCACTGGAGGGTAAGAAGGGGGCGGGGCCTAGTCCTACAGACGGGAGAGAGCACAGACAGGAGAGAGCAAGGTACAGGGGTAGAAGGGGACGGCTGATGTGAAGGGGGCGGGGCCTATTCTTGCATCCTTTCAAAATTCGACTTTTTAAAATTCGACATTTGACAAATTCGACTTTTCTGCAATGGTACAAATGCGGCAATTCAACAAAAGTATATTCAATTGAAGTTTGTCAATTCGACAACAGTGCTTTTAAACAGTAAATTCGTCATTTTCAATCCGCCACACTTTGCAGGCGGAATCTAATAAAAAAAAATTAAAACATGTTTTTTTTGGGGTAATAGCATATCTATTTATATTAGAAGGGATTAGGTACTTGGTTTGTCTTTTTTGGAGGCACAAGTATTATTTATATATTTTTTAAAAGATTATTATTATTTTTATTTTTTTTAAATGGAATGTGAAAAACCCGGAAAAGAAAAATTGCGTGGGGTCCCCCCTCCAAAGCATAACCAGCCTCGGGCTCTTCGAGCCGGTCCTGGTTCTAAAAAACCGGGGGAAAAACGGACAGGGGATCCCCCGTATTTTTAAAAAACCAGCTCCGGGCTCTGCGCCTGGTGCTGGTGCAAAAAATACGAGGGACAAAAAGAGTAGGGTCCCCATTATTTTTACACCAGCATCGGGCTCCACTAGCTGGACAGATAATGCCACAGCCGGGGGTCACTTTTATACAGTGCCCTGCGGCCGTGGCATTAAATATCCAACTAGTCACCCCTGGCCGGGGTACCCTGGGGGAGTGGGGACCCCTTCAATCAAGGGGTCCCCCCCCCAGCCACCCAAGGGCCAGGGGTGAAGCCCGAGGCTGTCCCCCCCATCCAAGGGCTGCGGATGGGAGGCTGATAGCCTTGAGAAAATTGAAAGAATATTGTTTTTTCCAGTAGTACTACAAGTCCCAGCAAGCCTCCCCTGCAAGCTGGTACTTTGAGAACCACAAGTACCTGCATGCGGGAGAAAAACGGGCCCGCTGGTACCTGTAGTTCTACTGGGGAAAAAATACCCAAATAAAAACAGGACACAAACACCGTGAAAGTATAACTTTATTTCACACCTGCCGACACACACATACTTACCTATGTTGACACGAAGCAGTCGGTCCTCTTCTCCAAGTAGAATCCACGGGTACCTGAAAATAAAAGATAATTATACTCACCTGATCCAGGTTCCAGATTAAATCCACGTACTTGGCAAAACAACAAACCGAACACCCGGACCAGACGGACTGAAAGGGGTCCCATGTTTACACATGGGACCCCTTTCCACGAATGCAGACATCCGAATCTCGCGGGAATCCGACAGCGGGATGATGACGTTCGGGCGCGCTCGGGTTAGCCGAGCAAGGCGGGAAGGTTCGAACCTGCCTCGGACCCATGTAAAATGGGTGAAGTTCGGGGGGTCCGGATTCCGACGAACCGAACCCACTCATCACTAGTATGTACGTGTGTGTCAGGTGCCGTGCGCGTGTGTGTCAGGTGTCGTGCGTGTACGTGTGTGTGTGTGTCAGGTGGCGCGTACCTACATGTGTGTATGTCAGGTGCTGTGCATGTGTGTACGTACACGCGTGTATGTGTCAGGTGCCGCACGTGTACGTGTGTGTGTGTGTGTGTGCCAGGAGCCACGTGTGTACATGCGTGAGGGTGTCAGGAGCCGCGCGTATACGTACATACGTGTAGGTGTCAGGTGCCGCGCGTATACATACGTGTGTGTGTCAGGAGCCGAGCGTGCACGTACATGTGTGTGTGTCAGGAGCAACGCGCGTGTGTGTCAGGAGCCACACGTGTGCATACGTGTGTGTGTCAGGTGCCACACGTGTACGTACGTACGTACGTACGTACGTACGTACGTACGTACGTGTATGTTTGTGTGTGTGTGTGTGTGTGTGTCAGGTGCCGCGCGTGTACGTGTGTGTGTCAAGTGCCGCGTGTGTACGTACGTATGTGTGTGCCTGGAGCCGCGCGTGTACATGCATGTGTGTGTGTGTCTCAGGTGCTGTACGTGTATGTGTGTGTCTCAGGTGCTGCACGTGTATGTGTGTGTATTTCAGGTGCTGCATTTGTATGCGTCAGCTGCCACGTGGGTGTCAGGTGTTGAGCGTGTTTGTGTCAGCTGTCGCATCTGTATGTGTGTGACTGTCAGGTGCTGCGCGTGTATGTGTGTGTCAGGTGCTGTTCATGTATGTGGGAGTGGCAGGTGCTGCATGTGTATATATGTGTGAGTGGCAGGTGCTGCGTGTGTATACGAGTGTGTGTGAGGTGCTGCGAGTGTATGTGTGTGTTAGGTGCTCTGAGTGTATATGATTGTGTGTCAGGTGCTGTGCGTGTGTGCGTTAAATGCCACATGTATATATGTGTGTCAGGTGCTGCGTGTGTGTGTGTGTGTGTGTGTCAGGTGCTGTATGTTTGTATGTGTGTGTGTGTGTGTGTGTGTGTCAGGTGCTGCATGTCTGTATGTGTGTGTGGGTGTGTCAGGTGATGCATGTGTGTGTGTGTGTGTGGGTGTGTCAGGTGATGCATGTGTGTGTGTGTGTGTGTCAGGTGCTGCATGTCTGTGTGTGTGGGTGTGTCAGGTGATGCATGTGTGTGTGTGGGTGTGTCAGGTGATGCATGTGTGTGTGTGTGTGTGTGTGTCAGGTGCTGCATGTCTGTGTGTGTGTGTGGGTGTGTGTGTCTGTCAGGTGCTGCATGTGTGTGTCAGGTGCTGCATGTCTGCGTGTGTGTCAGGCGCTGTATGTCTGTGTGTGTGTGTCAGGCGCTGCATATCTGTGTCAGGTGCTGTGTGTGTGTGTGTGCGTGTGCGTGTCTGTCAGGTGCTGCGTGTCTGCGTGTCTGTCAGGTGCTGCGTGTCTGTCAGGCGCTGCGTGTCTGCGTGTCTGTCAGGCGCTGCGTGTCTGCGTGTCTGTCAGGCGCTGCGTGTCTGTCAGGCGCTGCGTGTCTGTCAGGCGCTGCGTGTCTGTCAGGCGCTGCGTGTCTGTCAGGCGCTGCGTGTCTGTCAGGCGCTGCGTGTCTGACAGGCGCTGCGTGTCTGTCAGGCGCTGCGTGTCTGTCAGGCGCTGCGTGTCTGTCAGGCGCTGCGTGTCTGCGTGTGTGTCAGGCGCTGCGTGTCTGCGTGTGTGTCAGGCGCTGCGTGTCTGCGTGTGTGTCAGGCGCTGCGTGTCTGCGTGTGTGTCAGGCGCTGCGTGTCTGCGTGTGTGTCAGGCGCTGCGTGTCTGTGTGTCAGGTGCTGCGTGTGTGTGTGTCAGATGCTGCGTGTGTGTGTGTCAGATGCTGCGTGTGAGTATGTCAGGTGCTGCGTGTGAGTGCGTGTGTCAGGTGCATGTGAGTGTCAGGTGCGTGTGTGTGTCAGGTGCGTGTGTGTGTCAGGCGCTGCGTGTGCGTGTGTCAGGTGCTGCGTGTGCATGTGTCAGGCGCTGCGTGTGCGTGTTTGTCAGGCGCTGCATGTGCGTGTTTGTCAGGCGCTGCCTGTGCGTCAGGCGCTGCGTGTCTGTGTGTGTCAGGCGCTGCGTGTCTGTGTGTGTCAGGCGCTGCGTGTCTGTGTGTGTCAGGCGCTGCGTGTGCGTGTGTCAGGCGCTGCCTGTGCGTGTGTGTCAAGCGCTGCCTGTGCGTGTGTGTCAGGCGCCGCGTGTCTGTCAGGTGCCGCGTGTGCGTCAGGCGCCGCGTGTGCGTCAGGCGCCGCGTGTGCGTGTGTGCGTGTGTGTCAGGTCCGTGTGAGTGTCAGGTGCTGCGTCTGTGTGTGCGTGTGTCAGGTGCTGCGTGTGTGTCAGGTGCTGCGTGTGAGTGTGTGCGCGTGTGTCAGGTCCGTGTGAGTGTCAGGTGCTGTGTGTGTCAGGTGCTGTGTGTGTCAGGTGCTGTGTGTGTGCGTGTGTGTCAGGTGCTGTGTGTGTGTGTGTGTGTGTGTGTGCGTGTGTGTCAGGCGCTGCATATGCGTATGCGTGTGTCAGGCGTTGCATGTCTGTGTGTGTCAGGCGCTGCGTGTCTGGGGGGGGTGGCCGGACACACAGCAGAGAGGGGGGGGGGTGGCTGGACACACAGCAGAGAGGGGAGGGTGACCGGAAACACGGCAGGGAGGGGAGGGGGTAGGGGGTGGCCGAACACAGCGAGGGGGGAGTTGCCGAACACACAGCAGGGGAGGGGAGGGGATGGTGGCCAGACAAACAGCAGGGAGGGGGGGTAGGCCGGACACACAGCAGGTGAGGGGGGGGGTGGCTGGACACACAGCAGGGAGGGGGGGTAGGCAGGACACACAGCAGGGGAGGGGAGGGTGGCCGGACAAACAGCAGGGAAGGGGGGGGGGCTGGACACACAGCAGGTGAGGGGGGGGCTGGACACACAGCAGGTGAGGGGGGGGGCGCTGGACACACAGCAGGTGGGGGGGGCTGGACACACAGCAGGTGAGGGGGGGGGGCTGGACACACAGCAGGTGAGGGGGGGGGGGGCTGGACACACAGCAGGTGAGGGGGGGGCTGGACACACAGCAGGTGAGGGGGGGGCTGGACACACAGCAGGTGAGGGGGGGGGGCTGGACACACAGCAGGTGAGGGGGGGGGCTGGACACACAGCAGGTGAGGGGGGTGCCTGGACACACAGCAGGTGAGGGGGGGGGCTGGACACACAGCAGGTGAGGGGGGGGGCTGGACACACAGCAGGTGAGGGGGGGGGGCTGGACACACAGCAGGTGAGGGGGGGGGCTGGACACACAGCAGGTGAGGGGGGGGGGGGCTGGACACAGCAGGTGAGGGGGGGGCTGGACACACAGCAGGTGAGGGGGGGGCTGGACACACAGCAGGTGAGGGGGGGGGGCTGGACACACAGCAGGTGAGGGGGGGGGGGGCTGGACACACAGCAGGTGAGGGGGGGGGGGGCTGGACACACAGCAGGTGAGGGGGGGGGCTGGACACGCAGCAGGTGAGGGGGGGGGGGCTGGACAAGCAGCAGGTGAGGGGGGGGGCTGGACACGCAGCAGGTGAGGGGGGGGGGCTGGACACGCAGCAGGGGAGAGGGGGGGTAGGCCGGACACACAGCAGGGGAGGGGAGGGTGGCCGGACACACAGCTGGGGAGGGGAGGGTGGCCGGACACACAGCAGGGGAGGGGAGGGTGGCCGGACACACAGCAGGGGAGGGTGGCCGGACACACAGCAGGGGAGGGGAGGGTGGCCGGACACACAGCAGGGGAGGGGAGGGTGGCCGGACACACAGCAGGGGAGGGGAGGGTGGCCGGACACACAGCAGTGAGGGGGGTGGGGGTAGGCCGGACACACAGCAGGGGAGGAGGGGGGGGCTGGACACACAGCAGGTGAGGGGGGGGGGCTGGACACACAGCAGGTGAGGGGGGGTAGGCCGGACACACAGCAGGGGAGGGGAGGGTGGCCGGACACACAGCAGGGAGGGGGGGGGTAGGCCGGACACACAGCAGGTGAGGGGGGGGGGGTGGCTGGACACACAGCAGGTGAGGGGGGGGTCTGGACACACAGCAGGGAGGGGGGGGTAGGCCGGACAAACAGCAGGGAGGGGGGGGGGTAGGCCGGACACACAGCAGGGAGGGGGGGCTGGACACACAGCAGGGGGGGGGCAGGCTGGACACACAGCAGGGGGGGGTAGGCTGGACACACAGCAGGGGGGGGTAGGCTGGACACACAGCAGGTGGGGGGGGTAGGCTGGACACACAGCAGGTGGGGGGGTAGGCTGGACACACAGCAGGGGGGGGTAGGCCGGACACACAGCAGGTGAGGGGGGGCTGGGTGGCCGGACACACAGCAGGGAGGGGGGGGGGGGGTAGGCCGGACACACAGCAGGTGAGGGGGGCGGGTGGCTGGACACACAGCAGGCGAGGGGGGGGGCTGGACACACAGCAGGTGAGGAGGGGGGGGGGGGTAGGCCGGACACACAGCAGGTGAGGGGGGGGGTAGGCCGGACACACAGCAGGTGAGGGGGGGGGGGTGGCTGGACACACAGCAGGGAGGTGAGGGGGGGGGGGTGGCTGGACACACAGCAGGGAGGGAAGGGGGTAGGGGGGTGGCCATATTATAATAACCATGTGGGGGAGGAGTCTGCGGCGGTGGGTGAATGAGATGTGGGGGCAGGCTGCTAAAGTTGCAGGGAAGGAGGGGGAGGGAGCCGGAGGGATCTGAACATGAGCCGCACGTCCCGCTGCCGGTAACTACCGCAGAGTATGTATCTATGCTCCGATGCCACTGCTACTGTTGCCAGTCTCCCCCCCCCTCCCCAGGATGGAATACATGGTGGGGGCAGGCTGCTAAGGGTGCAGGGGAGGAGGGGAAGGGAGCCGGATGGATCTGAATGTGAGCCGCACGTAAGGGACCATACTGATCCTCCCCACCTCAGCCCGCTGGTGCTGCCGCTGCTGCCTGACTTCTTCCGTGCAGCACAGCTGTCTTCTCCGGCTGCCGCTCCCGCACCCGCTTCAGGTGTGGGGGTACCACACCGCTCAGTAGGCAAGCGCTGTCAGTCAGGAGTCAGCGCTGCACCGGATGTCTCTTCTGGATGTCCTCTGACTTTCTCCTGCGGCGCAGCTCCAGCTATTCCTCCCGCTGCGGCTCCCACTTCGGGTAAGGGGACCATATTGCTCAGTAGTGAGCACTTTCGGTAAGCCTGCGGCTGCTATGCCGCTACCCCTCTCCTCCACAGTCCTAATGGGTCGCTGCAGTCTGTAAGGGACCGCAGGTGCACACACCCAGGAACCGCTGGCTCTCCTCCCGCCGCCAGCAGCTACTTTTATAACCTCAGCCTGCACGAGACCCCTTCCCTCACTCACTCACTCACTCTCGCTCTCCTGGCGGCCACTGCGCAGCCGCAACAAATTGAAAAGCCCTATCTCTATAATGGGGCATATTTCTCTTAATTAAAAAAACCCTATAACTTTCTGAAAAACCACAACCCCAAAAGGCACTACACTGGGGCATACTCTATCTAGTAAAACAAACCCCAAGTCTTAATTCGTCCTCTATCCGGAGTTATGCCTTCCCAAAAAATATCTAATTCACTCTATAGGAAAACGGTGTCAAAAAGCCACAAAGGAAGTCACAGAAAAAAACTGACAGTTGGAACTTTAGGTTACTCCCAATTCCTCATTTTTTTATTATTTTGCCCTGAAATTTGGCATGCAGCACCGGGTGACGATTCTACACGCCCATGCCAAATTTCAGCTCAGTACGTCCAATCAGTTTTGAGGTGTAGCCCCTCAAACACCATGCCCCCATCTCAGAAGTTCCCTGTGGGAGAATTCCGTTTGTTCGATTCAGCCTTAATATAAGGGCACGACCGTGCCCTTATAATATATCACAAACATATATGATTCATACATATATCACACACACATACATGATACATACATGAGAAAGACCTGGGATGGTGATGAGGCCCGGGCCCCCTGCTGATGTTGCGTTGAGGAAGGCAGTGTTCCAGGGCGGATGCCAGTTGGGGAGAGCGCCACGCAGCCCGGGAAAAATACTGCTGAGGAGCTACATCTGGAAGAGCCCCAGGGAGGGAGAGTGTCACATGCCCCTTCCTGCGCGGCACACTCTGCAGGCCTGCACATGGGAAGGGAGGTCTCTGGCCACACATACTCACCCTGCTGCTGAAGCCCCGCTGCTGTCCTCATCAGCGCTCTCCAGCGGGGAGCGGGGCCAGGATGAACCTCAACCTGTGAGAACTATCTTCATGATCAAGAGATCTCATATGCAAGATAAGTATGTGTTGGGAAAGGGCTGGGGAGGGCGGCTGCTCGGGCACACCCTCGTCAAGTTAAGGAGATTTAACTGAGGAAGCACAAGGGAACTCTCGTCTGGGGACAACAACTGCAGGGAGACCACATCTTTTCAGATGAACATGGGAGGGCGGAAGGCTGCCTAATACTGAAGCACCCTCAGACATTAAACCATATGCAACAACTATTGCAAGCATTCCTGGGGGAAGGTCTGCAGCAGACGGATTTGCATTCGGTGATGTCATCCAAGCAGTGGGCCAAAGTTGGCTGGAACCCTCATCTGTATATGAAAAGAGAAAAGGGGCATGCGGGGCATGGCGGTCTTTTGCGGCGCTTGGATAACCCCAAGTTTGCATTAAACACCGCCACCCTCCTTCGGTGTGGGGCTCATGTTGGCCATGCCCAAGCCCCTGAAGCATTCAAGCTGATTTCTTGCAGCAGCTGGGCACTGTAACAGCTTCAGAGCTGCTCTACAAGACAAATAAAAGGGTGTGGGCCCTGCAGCACCACCGGTAGTTTGCATACACACATATATAGGACAGCATCTCTTATATGCCCCAGGGTCAATAAAATAGTATCCTTGTCTAGGCTATCCATCCCCTCAGATAAGGCATTTGTCCATGCCGCTACAGCACTACACACCCAGGTCGACGCAATTGCCGGTCTGAGTAAGGTACCTGAATGTGTATAAATGGACTTCAGGGTAATCTCCTGTTTGCGGTCAGCACACTCTTTGAGGGTAGCCGTATCCTGGGACGGGAGGGCTACCTTCTTGGATAAGCGTGTTAATGCTTTGTCCACCCTAGGGGAGGATTCCCATCGTAACCTATCCGTTGATGGGAAAGGATACGCCATAAGAATCCTTTTGGAAATCTGCAGTCTTTTATCTGGAGATTTCCAAGCTTTTTCACATAACTCGTTCAGCTCGCGTGAGGGGGGAAAGGTTACCTCAGGCTTCTTTCCCTTGTACATATGTACCCTCTTGTCAGCGACAGGGGGTTACTCTGTGATGTGCAAAACATCTTTTATTGCCATAATCATAAATCGAATGGATTTTGCCAATTTTGGCTGTAACTTTGCATCATCGTAATCGACACTGGAGTCAGAATCCGTATCGGTATCTGTGTCAACAAACTGGGATAGTGGGCGCTTATGAGACCCTGACAGTCCCTGCAACATAGGATCAGGCATGGGTTGAGACCCTGACTGTCCCGAAGCTTCTGCCTTGTCTAATCTTTTGTGCAATGAGTTTACACTAGCATTTAAAACATTCCACATATCCATCCAATCAGCTGTCGGCGGAGACACCACATTCATTTGCTCCCGCTCCTCTCTAATATAGCCTTCTTCCTCAGACATGTCGACACACGTGTACCGACACACCACACACACAGGGAATGCTTTTTCTGAAGACAGTTTCCCCACAAGGCCCTTTGGAGAGACAGAGAGGGAGTATGCCAGCACACACCCCAGCGCTATATAACCCAGGAATAAAACAGTAACTTAATGTTTGCCCAGTAGTGCTGCTGTATGTAATTTGCGAATTATGTGCCCCCCCCCCTCTTTTCAACCCTCTTGTCTAACGTGGTATAAGCAGGGTAGAGTCCAGGGAGCTTCCTCTCAGCGGTGCTGTGGAGAAAAAATGGCGCTGGTGAGTGCTGAGGGAGAAGCCCCGCCCCCTCGGAGGCGGGCTTCTGTCCCGCTTAAACTGTAAAATTGGTGGGGGCTCATACATATATACAGTGCCCTGCTGTATATATGTTATATTTTTGCGAAAAAGGTTTATATTGCTGCCCAGGGCGCCCCCCCTGCGCCCTGCACCCTTACAGTGACCGGAGTATGTGAGGTGTATGGGAGCAAAGGCACACAGCTGCAGTGCTGTGCGTTACCTCAGTGAAGATCATGAAGTCTTCTGCCGCCTCTGAAGTCTTCTTTTCTTCTCATACTCACCCGGCTTCTATCTTCCGGCTCTGCGAGGGGGACGGAGGCGCGGCTCTGGGACGGACGGCGAGGGTGAGATCCTGCGTACCAATCCCTCTGGAGCTAATGGTGTCCAGTAGCCTAAGAAGCAGGACCTTGCAACTCAGAGAGTAGGGCTGCTTCTCTCCCCTCAGTCCCTCGATGAAGGAGTCTGTTGCCAGCAGTGCTCCCTGAAAATTAAAAACCTAGCAAAATACTTTCTGTCAGAAAGCTCAGGAGAGCTCCTGAAAAGCACCCAGTCTCCACTGGGCACAGTATCAAACTGAGGTCTGGAGGAGGGGCATAGAGGGAAGAGCCAGTGCACACCCAGAACTAAAGTCTTTCTTAAAGTGCCCATGTCTCCTGCGGAGCCCGTCTATCCCCATGGTCCTTACGGAGTCCCCAGCATCCTCTAGGACTTTAGAGAAAATAGGATTTTAATACCTACTGGTAAATCCTTTTCTCTTAGTCCGTAGAGGATGCTGGGCACCCATCCCAGTGCGTACTGTGTCTGCAGTTATTAAATGGCCCTTAACTCCAGAACATTTATGTAGAGACAACTTTCCTGACTTGACCATCTTCCTTGGATGTTTTCCCCCTGTGTGACTGCTCCCCAGCCTCGGAGGGTTGCATCCGTGGTCCCTAGGATCCCGTCCTGGATCCCAAACCATCGCCCCTCTAGGTGGTGAGAACTGTGCAGCCACCAATGGAGTGAGATTCTGGTCTTGGAAGACAGGATTATCCTCCGGTGCATGTGTAGGTGGGATCCGGACCACTTGTCCAACAGGTCCCACTGGAACACTCTGGCATGGAGCCTGCCAAACTGAATGGCCTCGTAGGCCGCAACCATCTTCCCCAGCAACCGAATGCATTGATGGATTAACACTCTTGCTGGTTTCAGAATTTGTTTGACCAGATTCTGGATCTCCAGAGCCATTCCACTAGAAGAAAACCTCTTCTGTGTCCAGTATCACTCCCAAAAACAACAACCGCGTCATTAGGACCAACTGCGATTTTGGCAAGTTTAGGAGCCAACCATGTTGTTAAAGAACTGTCAGGGAGAGTAGATGTTTTGCACCAACTGGTACCTGGATCTCGCCTTTATCAGGAGATCATTCAAGTACGGGATAATTGTGACTCCTTGCTTGCGAAGGAGAACCATCATTTCCGCCATCACCCTGGTGAAAATCCTCGGAGCCGTGGACAGACCAAACGGCAACGTCTGAAATTGGTAATGACAATCCTGAATTGCAAACCTCAGGTAGCTTGATGCAGTAGCTAAATGGGAACATGTAAGTAGGCATCCTTTATGTCTACCAAAACCATGAAATCTCCTTTATCCCCCGGACTGGAGATCACTACCCTGAGAGATTCCATCTTGAAATTGAATTTCTTTAGGTAGAAATTAAGGGATTTCAGATTTAAGATTGGTCTGACTGAGCCGTCCGGCTTCGGGACCACGAAGAGGCTTGAATAAAAACCTTCTCCCTGCTGACTAAGGCTGATTTGAACAATCGGTGAGGGGGAACTTCTTGAAACCCCAGTTTGTACCCTTGGGACACTATTTGTAAAACCCACGAGTCCAGGTCCGAATGAATCCAGAACTGACTGAAGAGTTTTAGACGTGCCCCCCAGTGGCGGAACTAGCGAGCAGTGGGCCCATGTGCGACAAAATGGCTTGGGCCCCCCCCCATCCCATCCAAGTCCACCCCCTCACCCCTGGAGAGGATCTGGTGAGGGGGGCCTGCTCAGGGAAGTGGATACCTAGCAACAGTGCCGTAACTAGACATTTTAGCAGTGTGTGCAAGAAACGGCATTGGAGCCCCACCCCTGCATGCAAAACAGGGGCAGTGCGCGCCGTAGGCGCGCGCCAAAAAACATAGTGGCGTGGCTTCGTGGTTAAGGGGTGTGGCCACAAAATAATACCAATTCATAAAACGGTGCACAGTAGTCTCCATTATTCAAATTACGCCGCACAGTAGCACCACTACACCAGGTAGAGACCCTTTTACACCTTACGGCGGACAGATTCCTCTTTTTACACATTACAGCAGACAGCGTCCTCTTTTTACACATTACAGCAGACAGCGTCCCCTTTTTACACATTACGGCAGACAGTATCCCCCTTTTTTACACAACGGCAGACAACGTGCCCTTGTTACACATAGCGGCAGACAGCGTACATTTTTTTCACATAACGGCAGACAGCCTGCCCTTGTTAAACATAGCGGCAGACAGCGTACACTTTTTACACATAACGGCAGACAGCCTGCCCTTGTTAAACATAGCGGCAGACAGCGTACACTTTTTTCACATAACAGCAGTCAGCCTGCCCTTGTTACACATAATGGCAGACATCGTACACTTTTTACACATTACAGCAGACAGCTTGCCCTTGTTACACATTACAGCAGACAGCTTGCCCTTGTTACACATTATGGCAGACAGCGTGCCCTTGTTACACATTACGGCAGACAGCATCCCCCTTGTTACACATTACGGCAGGCAGATTCCCCCTTGTTACACATTGCGGCAAAAAGCAGATTCCCCCTTTTTACACATTGCGGCAAGCAGCTTCCCCCTTTTTACACATTGCGGCAGGCAGATTCCCCCTTTTTACACATTGCGGCAGGCAGTCCCCCTTTTTACACATAGCTGCAGGCAGATTCCCCCTTTTTACACATAGCGGAAGGCAGATTCCCCCTTTTTACACATTGCGGCAGGCAGTCCCCCTTTTTACACATAGCTGCAGGCAGATTCCCCCTTTTAACACATAGCTGCAGGCAGATTCCCCCCTTTTACACATAGCTGCAGGCAGATTCCCCCTTTTTACACATAGCGGCAGGCAGATTCCCCCTTTTTACACATAGCGGCAGGCACATTCCCCCTTTTTACACATAGTGGCAGGCAGATTCCCCTTTTTTACACATAGCGGCAGGCAGTCCCAACAAAGAAAGAAAGAAAGAAAGAAAGAAAGAAAGAAAGAAAGAAAGAAAGAAAGAAAGAAAGAAAGAAAGAAAGAAAGAAAGAAGAATTATACTTACCCTCTCCGCTGGCTCAGGCTCCTCGTGCAGCTTGACGATTCCCGGGCAGTAGAGAAGGAGGAGGAGGGAGGTGGAGGAGGGAGCCGCAGCAGCGCTGTGTTATTGGTGGAGGCGCTGCTGCTGCTGCCCCTCTGCTTCACTATAGGCTGTTCTCGGAAGACAGCCTATAGTGAAGCAGAGGGGCAGCAGCAGCGCCTCCACCAGTAACAAAGCGCTGCTGCGGCTCCTTCCTTCACCTCCCTCCTCCTCCTCCTCCTCCCCCCCGTGCCGCTGCTCCTCTCATCTCCAAGCGACCCTCTTCGTGTGTTACAGAGGCGGCAGCGTGTCTGGTGCTGCGGCTGCTGCCCGTAGTGCCCTGGCCTGATCTGTTCGTTACGACGGGCGGGCGGCGGGAGTCGCAGGACGCAGACCCGACGGGAGCGCTGGTGTGCGGCTGCGGCATGATACAATGAGTCATTGTGACTCATTGTAATGCCGGCGGCTGTGGGCCCTTGAGTGCGGCGGGGCCCCAGTGCAATGCACTGCCTGCCATGCCAGAAGTTCCGCCCCTGGTGCCCCCCACTGGTGTGGGCTCCTGCAAGAGAGCCCCAGCGTCATGCAGTGGATTTGGCAGAAGCAGAGGACTCTGCTCCTGCGATCTTGAAGAGGCTTCTTGGAGTCAGCATCAGCATTCCCTTGGTGAATCCACAATGCCCTCCTATCCGAGACTGCCATGAAATTGGCCCGTGAGCACTTGTGCCCGGTGTAGGATTTTTAAATATGTGTAGTTTACTGTATGCAAGGGTTTAAAACCTTTTAGGAACTGAGATCTAAGGTGTATTACATGTAGTTTAAAAAAAAACAAAAAAGGTTTATTTTATGGCAGTAGTTTCCAAACTGGGGTTCTTGCACTGGTAGCATAGTTTGGTGGTCCAGGACCAATTAAAATTATTTATACTTTATTAAATTGGCAAAACCATTCCCTCACAACATAACTGAACCTGAGGATGACATGCTATAAACACAATTTACTTAATTTTATATTTTTTTCTGAATTTCTCAATAAAAAAAACTTTGGCCTAGGGGTGCCGTGAAACAAATTTTGATACTATTTATTTATATAGTGCTCTTTCTCCAACAGGACTCAAGGCGCTTGAGATATGGCTTCTGGAACTGAACACAGGATTCTAAATGTGGCTGTACCAAGGACCTATACAGTGGCATTACAGGTTGAGTATCCCTTATCCAAAATGCTTGGGACCAGAGGAATTTTGGATATCGGATTTTTCTGTATTTTGGAATAATTGCATACCATAACGAGATATTATGGTGATGGGACCTAAATCTAAGCACAGAATGCATTTATGTTTCATATATACCATATACACACAGCCTGAAGGTCATTTTAGCCAATATTTTTTATAACTTTGTGCATTAAACAAAGTGTGTGTTCATTCACAGAATTCATTTATGTGTCATATACACCTTATACACACAGTCTGAAGTTCATTTAATACAATATTTTTAATAACTTTGAGTATTAAACAAAGTTTGTGTACACTGAGCCATCAAAAAACAAAGGTATCACTATCTCAGTCTCACTCAAAAAAGTCCGTATTTCGGAATATTCCGTATTTCGGAATATTTGGATATGGGATACTCAACCTGTATTACTTTTTTCTGCTACTGGTTCTTTACCTATGCAAACAAGCATCTGACTTGCCTTTCCTATTGCTTTGTTACATTGCTCACCTGAAATAGTAATACTTAGATAGCTTTCCTCTTGCCATTATAATGCCCTTAATATTATAGTTAGCCTTTGTATTTTTGAGAAGTGTATGATTTTGCATTTTTTGGCATTAAATGTTGCCATGTTCTTGACCATTCCTCTAGTCCAGGGGCGGAACTGCCAGAGACAACGGAGTCAGTTGCCGCCGGGCTCCAGCCCTAAAGGGGCTTCCTCCATTGCCCTCCGGCTGTTACGTGCCCTTCCTACTAAATAGACCAAGGCGCTACCAGCAGGGTCTCGCAGTTTGTACATTCCATGCCGTAACACCCTTCTTTCCACCTTTTTCAAGACCCAGCCCAGCAGCCTCGCCGCTGCCACCACCGCTAGCTGCAGCACTGCCAGCGGTGGGGTGCCCCTGCTTCTTCTCACACCACAGATAGCTGGGCAGCACTGCAACTGCCTGCCTGATTGCTCCGCCCCCTTCCGGCTCCCAAGCACCTCTGCTGCCCAGTGATCCAGGAGCCTGCTGCTAGGAAGAAGTGGCCGAGCTTCAGCAAGCGAGTCTGGACACTAGCGGAGGAAGTCATGATAACCAGATAATGGGGAGTGGAGAGCCAGTTCCAAGGTAATACTTTATACAGCTGGTTGAGATCCTGGTCGGTGGATATGGATTCCAAGAAAACCCTGGAGGTGCTTCCTTTCAAGGGAGACACTCTCTTTGGAGAAGACCTCAATAAGATTGTAGCTGATCTGGCTACTGCTAAAACAGCTTGCCTACATAGTATGACTCCTACCACGCAGAAGGCTAAAAGTACTTTCCCTTGGCCCTTTCATCCTCAAGGTAAAGCGTACCCAAGGTCAGGCATACCCAAAGCAAGCTCATGCTTCCAGACCTGCCAAGCCCAGACTGAAGCAAGCCTGGGCTGCCCATCAGCCTGCTTCCAAAACAGACAAGCCTGCCGCATGACGGTGCAGGCCTCCCTCTGGGGGATCCCAGGGTGGGGGGCCCGACTTCTAGGTTTGGCATAATTCTAAGCTAGAGAATTCTGTTTGGAGCTCACCTTGTACTTTGTGAAGAAATAATCAGCATTGTGGCTGAGCAGATACATGTAGTGTGTGGCTGCAAACTGCATAGATCTGCTGCGTTGTAATGCTGATACTTTTTTTTTCAAAGTGCCAATAGCTTTATATAATGTTCACAATTTTTATGCAGGATCAAATAGCTCAATAGGTAGGGTGTTTGATTAGAATTCAACAGGTTATAGGTTTGAATCCTGGGTATGGTAGTTTGAGATGTGTTATTTAATAAAGTATGTTGTTCTGACTGCCGGCATCCTATCACCAGGGATATCATACTAAATAAATGGAGTTGATCAATTTTTTTTTTTTTTTTTTTTTAAACTAGGGACAATTTCCAGATACTTTTCTTTATAACTGAGATTGCCCCCTGGAACTTCACATCAGTTGACAACTATGCATGAGTGGGCAGTGCTTGCTCTGGATCTGCCCACCCATTTATGTGCCGTCATAAAAGAAAGCAAAACTGACAGTTATCCTGGGCGTACACTACACAATTATCTGTCAGGCTATCTATCCAGTCTGGATGGATGGAATGAAAATCTGGTAATGTATAGGAGCAAATGTCAATTAACCATTTGCTCCCAAACACTAGAAAAGTGGTCAAAAATGGTCATTACACAAATTGGTTAAACCCAAAATTTAACCAATTTGTTTAGGGGACCATTTTTGTCCATTTTCTAGTGTTTGAGAGTAAATCGTTGATGGTCATTTGCTCACATAGATAACCGGATTTCTATTCCAACCAGCCAGTGTTGGAGATATGGTCTGCCAGATTACATAATGCATACCAGAGCCATAACTAGACTTTTTGGTGCCCTGTGACAGATAATTATATGCCCCCCCCCCCCCTCCCCATTTTTGCAATATGGACAAAAGGCGCATGCCTTGTGGGGAAGGGGCATAACAAGATTGGTCTCAGAGAAAGCACATGAGATTTGAAGATATATCTAGTATACTTGACACTCAATGGTTTGTGGTATTGCCGGGGTGCCCTCCTTAAATGCATATACAGTCACACATGGCGTGTTTGTGCAAATGGCATATCAGCAGTCAGCACTAACTGGTGACATGCCATTTGTACAAGTAAGCCATGTGTGACTAATATATAAACATACTTTATTAAATAACACCTCAAACTATCATACCCAGGATTCAAACCTATAACCTGTTGAATTCTAATCAAATACCCTACCCATTGAGCTACTTGATCCTGCATCTATTCTAACCTCCAAAAACAGATTCAGTTGCATTTTCCAGCGTGTTTTGTTTGCGCCTTTGCAAATGTCTTACATCGACAAACTTATTTAGTACTATTTTGCAAATAGGGTTACATTGTCGCAACATTGTGTTCCCTAATTGCTTGATTTTTTTTAAATGCAACAATTGATAAAGACACCTGATAATTGCTCTGTGGAGTCTTATTTTGTGTCTACTTCTTATCTACATTTAATTCCCTACCTCTAATCAAGGCATTTTTAAATGCTGGGGGCTGCCAGGACGTGAGGCCTACCTAGACTTTAGATCTGAATTTGAATGTACTTGTGAACTAACTTAATTTCCTACTTCTAAATTCATTCCTAAATTCACTACTTACATTAATCCTGTAGTTGGGCATTTTGAACCTTCAATTGTGGGCATTGTTTTGTATCCAGACCAGCAGCTGGTGGTGTGCATTTGCTGGAAAGGCATCGAAGACCTCCGATATGCTGCATCTCCTGATGTGTGTCTCCCTCAAGTGGCTGTCAGCAAATGCATGCTAGACACCCCATTCCAAGCTGATTGTGACATCACGGAACATGCATCATAGAACAGGCATGCTAGAATATGGGTCTTCAACCTGCGACCCTCCAGCTGCTGTGGAACTACATATACCAGCATGCCCTGCCTCAGTTTTAGCATACCTTAATAGCAAAACTGTGGCAGGGCATGCTGGGATGTGTAGTTTCACAGCAGCTGGAGGGCCACAGGATGAAGACCCATGTGCTAGAGCCAAGCCGCAGGTACATTGAATGCTAGCAAGCTGAATGTTTAAATCATTTTTGTTCCGCAGCATTCCAATGCGGAAGATTCCATGGATCCAGAGATTATTCCATTGAGAAGGACATGCTGCCTGGATGACTGCACTGTGCAAATTAAATCACGGAGCCAGTTGGCTTGTGGGTGGCTCTGGTGACTGGGTGGTTGGGTGGGCGGTGTGTCGGAGGTGAAGCACATGCAAATGAATGTGTATCATCCAGCTAGTGAGAGTGAAAACTCATGCAGGAGTGTGCCTGCTTGTCAGTGGGTTATGCACCTTGCCAGGCGTCAAATCTACATGGAGCAGCTGGAGGGGACAAGAGCAGGTTTGCAAAATATAGATAGAAGAGCATATATGCTGGCGCATTCTCCATGATTGAGTCAGCTTATGTTTTGGTGCACTGCACTTTCCTTCACTAAGTTTTAGCCATTTTGGTTAAACGCAAGTGTAGTGGCTTCTCGCCCTTTTGGCTGTGATCTTGTATCGTGGTTGAAGAGTCTGCTGGAGGGATTGTTTTCTTCATTGGCGAGAGACTGAAGATATTCCAGGATGGAAGGCTTGGGAACACTATCCGTTTTTCAGTTGTGGAAGAGTTGAAAGACCGGATTGGACTACATTCTATAGTAAAGGATATCTTTGTATTTATTAATCCTCCCTTTATATGTGTCTGTCTTTCAATAAAGCTTCGGGCTTGTGATTCCCTCACCCTCTTACACTCCACACCCATAGCCTTATTAACTGTTGTATTATTGTATTGTTTAAATGTATAGTGCAGTTCATGATTTATAGTGTAGGCTGGCCTGTGCTGTAGTTCTTGAACTGTACTATACCGACAGCATTTGTATTGTGTTTTGGCTGTGCTGCAACACGGTACTTATGTGTGTAATGTTTATGTATGTTTTTTGCTTCTTTATGTCAATAAAGACTGCTTTTTCAATCCAATATCTGAAAACAATCAATGTTTATCTTTGATGGCAATAGAAGTGGTATGATATTTGCTGCTTTTGAAAGGCAATATCTGATATGTCCCCTATCTGGGAACCATATATTAAATGGCTTTTCAGAAAAGGGAGATGGGAGAAGAGCTTTCAGTACTTGTAGGACCGATGCTCATTTCCTATTCTAGCCTCCAAAAACAGATTCAGTTGCATTTTCCAGCGTGTTTTGGATGCGCCTTTGCAAATGTCTTACATCGACTAACTTATTTAGTACTATTTTGCAAATAGGGTTACATTGTTGCAACATTGTGTTCCCTAATTGCTTGATTTTTTAAATGCAACAATTGATAAAGACACCTGATAACTGCTCTGTGTAGTCTTATTTTGTGTCTACTTCTTATCTACATTTAATTCTCTACCTCTAATCAAGGCATTTTTAAATGCTGGGGGCTGCCAGGACGTGAGGCCTACCTAGACTTTAGATCTGAATTTGAATGTACTTGTGAACTAACTTAATTTCCTACTTCTAAATTCATTCCTAAATTCACTACTTACATGAATCCTGTAGTTGGGCATTTTGGGACTCCGATTGTGGGCATTGTTTTGTGTCCAGACCAGCAGCAGGTGGTGTGCATTTGCTGGAAAGGCATCGAAGACCTCCGATATGCTGCATCTCCTGATGTGTGTCTCCCTCAAGTGTCTGTCAGCAAATGCCTGCTAGACACCCCATTCCAAGCTGATTGTGACATCACGGTACATGCATCATAGAACAGACATGCTAGAACATGGGTCTTCAACCTGCGACCCTCCAGCTGCTGTGGAACTACACATCCCAGCATGCCCTGCCTCAGTTTTAGCATACCTTAATAGCAAAACTGTGGCAGGGCATGCTGGGATGTGTAGTTTCACAGCAGCTGGAGGGCCACAGGATGAAGACCCATGTGCTAGAGCCAAGCCGCAGGTACATTGAATGCTAGCAAGCTGAATATTTAAATCCTTTTTGTTCCGCAGCATTCCAATGTGGAAGATTCCATGGAACCAGAGATCCTTCCATTGAGAAGGACATGCTGCCTGGATGACTACACTGTGCAAATTAAATCACGGAGCCAGTTGGTTTGTGGGTGGCTCTGGTGACTGGGTGGTTGGGTGGGCGGTGTGTCGGAGGTGGAGCACATGCAAATGATTGTGTATCATCCAGCTAGTGAGAGAGAAAACTCATGCAGGAGTGTGCCTGCTTGTCAGTGGGTTATGCACCTTGCCAGACGTCAAATCTACATAGAGCAGCTGGAGGGGACAAGAGCAGGTTTGCAAAATATAGATAGAAGAGCATATATGCTGGCACATTCTCCATGATTGTGTCAGCTTATGTTTTGGTGCACTGCACTTTCCTCCACTAAGTTTTAGCCATTTTTGTTAAGCTCAAGTGTAGTTGCTTCTCGGCCTTTTGGCTGTGATCTTGTATCGTGGTTGAAGGGTCTGCTGGAGGGAGGGATTGTTTTCTTCATTGGCGAAAGACCAAAGATATTCCAGGATGGAAGGCTTGGGAACACTATCCGTTTTTCAGATGTGGAAGAGCACAGAGGTCGGATTGGACTACATTCTATAGTAAAGGATACCATTCTATTTATTGCCCCTCCCCTTATATGTGTCTGTGTTACAATAAAGCTTTGTTCTTGTGATTCCCTCACCCTCTTACACTCCACACACATAGCCTTATTAACTGTTGTATTATTGTATAGTTTAAATGTATAGTGCAGTTCATGATTTATAGTGTAGGCTGGCCTGTGCTGTAGTTCTTGAACTGTACTATACCGACAGCATTTGTATTGTGTTTTGGCTGTGCTGCAACACAGTACTTATGTGTGTAATGTTTATGTATGTTTTTTTGCTTCTTTATGTCAATAAAGACTGCTTTTTCAATCCAATATCTGAAAACAATCAATGTTTATCTTTGATGGCAATAGAAGTGGTATGATATTTGCTGCTTTTGAAAGGCAATATCTGATATGTCCCCTATCTGGGAACCATATATTAAATGGCTTTTCAGAAAAGGAAGATGGTAGAAGAGCTTTCAGTACTTGTTGGACCGATGCACATTTCCTATTCTAGCCTCCAAAAACAGATTCAGTTGCATTTTCCAGTGTGTTTTAAATGCGCCTTTGCAAATGTCTTACATCGACAAACTTATTTAGTACTATTTTGCAAATAGGGTTACATTGTTGCAACATTGTGTTCCCTAATTGCTTGATTTTTTAAATGCAACAATTGATAAAGACACCTGATAACTGCTCTGTGGAGTCTTATTTTGCGTCTACTTCTTATCTACATTTAATTCCCTACCTCTAATCAAGGCATTTTTAAATGCTGGGGGCTGCCAGGACGTGAGGCCTACCTAGACTTTAGATCTGAATTTGAATGTACTTGTGAACTAACTTAATTTCCTACTTCTAAATTCATTCCTAAATTCACTACTTACATGAATCCTGTAGTTGGGCATTTTGGGACTTCGATTGTGGGCATTGTTTTGTGTCCAGACCAGCAGCAGGTGGTGTGCATTTGCTGGAAAGGCATCGAAGACCTCCGATATGCTGCATCTCCTGATGTGTGTCTACCTCAAGTGGCTGTCAGCAAATGCCTGCTAGATACCCCATTCCAAGCTGATTGTGACTTCACGGAACATGCATCATAGAACAGGCATGCTAGAACATGGGTCTTCAACCT
Organism: Pseudophryne corroboree; assembly: GCF_028390025.1. Lineage (NCBI taxonomy): Eukaryota > Metazoa > Chordata > Amphibia > Anura > Myobatrachidae > Pseudophryne > Pseudophryne corroboree. Next base: position 414,462 of record NW_026967611.1, read on the forward strand.
GCGACCCTCCAGCTGCTGTGGAACTACACATCCCAGCATGCCCTGCCTCAGTTTTAGCATACCTTAATAGCAAAACTGTGGCAGGGCATGCTGGGATGTGTAGTTTCACAGCAGCTGGAGGGCCGCAGGATGAAGACCCATGTGCTAGAGCCAAGCCGCAGGTACATTGAATGCTAGCAAGCTGAATGTTTAAATCCTTTTTGTTCCGCAGCATTCCAATGCGGAAGATTCCATGGAACCAGAGATTATTCCATTGAGAAGGACATGCTGCCAGGATGACTGCACTGTGCAAATTAAGTCACGGAGCCAGTTGGCTTGTGGGTGGCTCTGGTGACTGGGTGGTTGGGTGGGCGGTGTGTCGGAGGTGGAGCACATGCAAATGAATGTGTATCATCCAGCTAGTGAGAGTGAAAACTCATGCAGGAGTGTGCCTGCTTGTCAGTGGGTTATGCACCTTGCCAGACGTCAAATCTACATGGAGCAGCTGGAGGGGACAAGAGCAGGTTTGCAAAATATAGATAGAAGAGCATATATGCTGGCGCATTCTCCATGATTGTGTCAGCTTATGTTTTGGTGCACTGCACTTTCCTCCACTAAGTTTTAGCCATTTTGGTTAAATGCAAGCGTAGTTGCTTCTCGCCCTTTTGGCTGTGATCTTGTATCGTGGTTGAAGAGTCTGCTGGAGGGATTGTTTTCTTCATTGGCGAGAGACTGAAGATATTCCAGGATGGAAGGCTTGGGAACACTATCCGTTTTTAAGTTGTGGAAGAGTTGAAAGACCGGATTGGACTACATTCTATAGTAAAGGATATCATTGTATTTATTAATCCTCCCTTTATATGTGTCTGTCTTTCAATAAAGCTTCGGGCTTGTGATTCCCTCACCCTCTTACACTCCACACCCATAGCCTTATTAACTGTTGTATTATTGTATTGTTTAAATGTATAGTGCAGTTCATGATTTATAGTGTAGGCTGGCCTGTGCTGTAGTTCTTGAACTGTACTATACCGACAGCATTTGTATTGTGTTTTATCTGTGCTGCAACACAGTACTTATGTGTGTAATGTTTGTCAAAGTCAGGAAAATATCACTATGCACACTGCCATATTGGCACCTCATGCGAGTGCCTGTTGCACGTTCATGAGCCCTGCCGTGCGTGCGCATACTCGCCGTTGCGGGCACCCGCGGGCGCATGGTGTGCGCATTTACGGTAAAGTTTATGTGCGTCTAGCGGGCGACTCGTTCATAACATATTTTAACTGTATAATGTATTTTGTAGATCATGGTCCCTTTGATAGATTCTGAAAGTTTAGTTAATGTAGCATGTTCATGGACAGAGAGATCCCTCTTTTTCTGATACAAGGGGTCAGACAAGGATTATACAGTGGTGTTTAGTATCCATCGGAAGAGTATTTAATTAGCAATATTCCGGTGTTGGTTTGGAGCAGATTAATCGCTCGTGCGAATAGTTATGGACATAAGAAGTTTATGTCCATTTACTATTATTTGCACTTACTTATCCATGCGGCGGGAAACCTAGTTTCCCACCCACCTGAGCAGTTGGAAGTAGTCACAGCCCACCTGTATGAACCAACCTATGACCTTTTGTTTTAGTGCGAAAACGAATTCCTGTGTCCAATGAACAATGAGATTGTAGGGACCATTGAATTGTATTGTGTGTGGGGCATAAATAGACAAGCCGATTACATCCAGCTCTCACTCTTCAATTGTTCTCATTGCTGATAATCGGGAGCTGGAAGTCCAGAGGCGCATGCGATCGTTCCCCTTTGTGCGTAAGTTTTTCTCCGCAATCATATTGTCTTTCTTGTTATTCTGAGCCATATCTCTCTCTCTTCTCTTTCTCTCTCGTTTCTCTTATATAGTTATTGTACTGATATTGTATTTCATGTGTAGTTATCTGGTTAGGTAGTCTATGTTATATTGGTAGTGTATGACTTGTATTGTAATATTCTTTTTGAACGTTCATTCATTTCCTTAAAAGGCGATAGACCCTTAGACCGGTATTGTGTGTTCATTGTATTGCAGTGGGTAATAGGAGCGTCTCTATCGCTCAAATAGTTTTAGCGTAATCCCGCTTACAAAGTGTTGCATTCTCATCTTATCACTACACCAAGGGTTACTGCATAATACACTGTTTTATGGTATTGTTATAAGGGTTTAACATTGTGAGCGTCTGCGCCGCTGGTGATCTCCTCGTGGTCCCGAGCGTCCGCTACGCTATAGTGAATCATTACGTTAGTCGGCAGACAATAGCGGGCCTGCCTGCGATCCCTTGGCCGTGAGCGAACGTGGCGCTTGAGCGTCTCGACTACGGCTAAGCGATTGTTACGCAACGTGCGTACCCTTACGGTACTCCATACGTTAATAGCGTACAGTGTTCTTAGGCCTCTTAAAGGGTTTTAAGTAAGATAAATATTTAGCTTTATCAATTGGTGGCTCGTCCGTCCTTCACATATCTGCACTAGGTAATTTCAGCAGACATTATCCATCAGCAAAGGGCGGGAGATCATATTCCTCGTAGTGCTGTCTGGATAAGCGTCTGCTTCGCTTAGTAAAGGGTGCTGAGGGAATCCGGAACCGGAGGTAAGAACAACACGCTAGTGTCTTTTAAAACTGTTTATTTCTGTCTTGCGTACGCACGCACGCACATATCTGCATTTCTTTTCATTCGTGTATTTTCATATATCACTCTTCTGTTTGCCATTCTATAATTGATAAAACGTGCTAAGAGAGATCTGCCGCTATTTCATAGTTAAAGTATAAAAGTAATACATTAAGAGATAAATTGCAAAACACACACGCAGCTCTGCCTAAAGATACAAGGAGAGATTGGTGTGGTGTTCGGTAGATGATCGAGGATCATCTACATTGATAAACGTGTACATTGTGTTACGGTGGATATTTGCTTTGTGTACACGTGTCTCTAACAAAGGGTGAGACTCGCGTACGCAACTCAAAGGCCGACGCACGCAGCGTATATTACGCAACGGAGCGTCCGGGTACGCCCACGTAACTCAAATCACACGCTAGTGTTATTGTAACAGGCGAAAAGGTGGCAACGCGATAAATAGCGCAAATCTATTTTAGTGTCCGAAACTTAGATTAACAGATCCTTCTCCAAATTTACAACACATCTGGTCTAAAGGAAAGAAAATTTCTGCACAGAAATAGAAATAGAAACAAAAGTGTACATGTGGTGAGTGAGTGTTTGCATATATAAGTTTATACAATTTTTGAGGTTTGAACCACAGGAAGTCGAGTTCTCGCAGGGTACATACATGTAAGTGACGTGCATGGTGGCAAGGGAGGCATCCTTTGTTAAACATAAAATCTGAGCATTAGAGTACAGCAGACCAGGAGGTCTATTGTAGCACAGACCAGGAGGTCCGGAATTGACCAGGAGGTCCAGGTACAGCAGACTAGGAAGTCCGCTATAAATAGAGAAAAGAGCACAACCCAGGGGGTTGGTGCAGAACCCATATAGGCCAATAAAGCTCATGCTGAAGGAATTGGCAGCCGCAATTTTCGATTCCACTGGTTGCTCCGCACATAAGATTAGTTGCTTATGTGCTGAACGATTGTACCGCACGTAATTGTGTGCATTAGTAAATCTGACCAGTACCATTTGTGTACGAAACGGGTCACAAACACTATTTGTACATTCTGACGTGATTTGTGTAATTTTTTATTTTCTGAAGGGAAGTTCGCTGGTCACTCAGGAATTATCCAACAGCCAACAGTTACTGGAAAGGGTCAATGCTCTGCGGAACACACTCACATGTTCCAGTAAACGAAGGTTCATAGGGGCCCTGGGTCGAGTACGCCAGCACTAGGGCAGTGTGTAGGTCGTATTGGTCGGCGTGGGCGAGTGAGTGGGGTACTCGGTAAACCGCCACCGTCAGCCTATCGTGAACATTTTGGTTTTTGTAAGGGTTCGCTGAAGACCCTGATTGAAGGTCAGAGGTGGTGAAAGCAACACCTGCAAATCATGGGGGCCAATTGTTCAGGAAGGGGGCGATCAACCTCGGTTCGGGTTGATTCAGTAAACCGACCAATCGGGTCGGCAAGGTACGTAATGTGTGAAAAATACGGTTCACACACAGAGGTTTTATGTGATGAATGGGAGAGAATGACTGTGCATGACGGGGAGAAGTTCCCAAGAGTAGGCAGCTTTAGCCCAGAAGTGTTACAAAATCTAAGGAGGAGGATATGTCTCATTAAATCAACAAAGAGACGAATCAAACATTATGATTATTTGCAGTTATGGCAACAGGAGGGTGAAATACAGAGAGGATTGGCTCAGGCGGCGGGATCTAATCCTACCAGGAAACTGATAGCCACGGCCCCGCCGCCACCATACATATCAGGAGAGAAATTGGTTGCGGAGAATGACGCATTAGGGTGTAACAAACAAACACTTAGCAACTGTGTAAATGTTAATAAGTTAACCAATGCAAGTATTAACCCGTGCAAGTTGTACCCTGTTTTGAACTTTCCCCAGGAGTGTGATCAAGAGGACGAATCGGCAACCATATCGGCGCTCTCTCTAGCAGCCACCATATCAGAAACAACAGTAGGCACTGCCCAACCCATAAGATTAGTAACAAAGCCCCCTAGCGGAGGGACAGGTGAGGTCGTATCAACGGGTAAGTACGGCACCATACACTATGCTGAAACCATTTCACCACAGGCTGTAGAATCTACACAGAATGATGTTATTAAACTTGCTCCCGTTAGGGTAATAGCAGTTCCAAATGGGAAAACAGACACTACAGGAGTAACTCCTATCAGGAACATTGCCATGTACAGCCCGTTTTCCCGAATGGAATTAAGAACCATAGTGACTGAATTCCCTGATCCTAGAAAAGATCTTGTTGCTAGCCAGAAATACATCAGAGACCTAGGGAACACATTAGAGCCCAATAACAAAGACTGGCAGGTATTGCTGAGGGCTTGTTTACCCTCCAATGTCGACTCGGCTCAATTTTTAGCTGACTGTGGATTGGATCAGGATGTACCTCTTACAGATGTGTACAACAAAGACAATGTAAAAAGGATAAGTTTACAGTTAAAGGAGTATTTTCCAGCTGTAGTTAAATAAAACAAGATTTTCTCCATTAAACAAAAAGAGTCAGAAACTGCTGCAGACTATTTTCACAGGGCATTGCTAGATATGGCAAAGTACACAGGCATAGAGGACATTAAAACAAACATAAACCATCGAGAAGTAGCAGTATCTGTACTAATGGATGGTTTAAAAGAGGCATTAAAGACAAGGGTACAGACCACGCAACCATGTTGGCGAGGTTTGTCGGTGGCTACTTTGAGAGAGGCAGCTGTGGATCACGATCGGAATATCACCAGACACAGGGAATTACAAGGTGATAAGTTAATGGCTGTAAGTATACAGGCCCTGACCACAAGGCAGCCTTTGTATAGATCACCAAACCCTGTGGGTAAGTCAAATGTGGTAACCTGTTATTTTTGTCATAGAGAGGGACACTTTGCACGAGACTGTAAATCAAGAAACATACAAAATCCTTATCAACCCCCTAGACAACGACACGACACACGACATTGGGAGCAGGGTCCGCAGAAACGGAGTTATGAGCCACATGCAGGGGAAACAAAAAGATACCCCACGAACAGAGACTGGCAAGCCTCTGGTAGTTCCCATTTAAACCCTTCACAAGTAGTTGCTGCCAGCGGGATTCAGGGAGGTCACCATACCCAATAGGGGTGGGGCCATACCTGTAATCTGCAGCCAGTAAAATTGATTGCAAGTCTTGGTAGTGAACCCGAAATTGCAATTAATGTAGCTGGTAAATCATTAAACTTTCTTGTAGATACGGGAGCGGCCAAATCAGTGATAAATTCGACAGTGGGCATGAGAACCACTGGTAAGACAATTCCAGCCATAGGAGTAACGGGAGTAGTCCAGCATTACCCTGTTAGCAAACCAGCCGAGATTACAATAGGGCCTTTACATACCAAGCATTCCTTTTTGCTGGCTGCATCGGCCCCAACGAATCTCCTGGGAAGAGACTTATTATGTAAAATGGGGTGCGTCATTTATTGTACTCCTGAAGGTGTATTCTTGGACATACCTGAGAATCACGCTCAGGAAGTGCGAGACATGTTAGACTCCCCATCAAAATTAATGTCACATACCATTATGACAAATAGGACTCCATCCCAAGTAGAAGAAATGACATCCCAGATACCAGAGTCACTGTGGACTAAAGACGGACAAGACACTGGATTGATGGCAAACGTAGCTCCAGTAGTTGTGCAAGTAAAAGATGGTAGGATAGCTCCAAAAATCCTACAATACCCTCTGAAGCCAGAGGTGGAGTTAGGAGTATACCCAGTAATAGAGCGCTTGCTACAACAGGGCATTCTGGTAAGAACGTCCAGCACTGCCAATAGTCCCATCTTCCCTGTGAAAAAGAGTGGGGGGAGGGGTTACCGGCTAGTGCAGGATCTAAGGGGGATTAACAAAATAGTTGAGAGTCAGTTCCCCGTAGTGCCAAATCCAGCTGTCATCCTTATGCAAATCCCTCCCACTGCGAAATTTTTCACTGTTATTGACCTCTGCTCCGCTTTCTTTTCGGTACCTCTGCATCCTGATAGCCAATATTTGTTTGCATTTACATACAGAGGAGTCCAATACACATGGACTCGATTACCACAAGGTTTCATAGACAGTCCAAGTATATTTTCCCAGGCTTTGCATGATTGTTTACAGTCTTTCCAACCAGAGAGTGGATCAGTATTAATACAGTACGTGGATGATCTACTACTGTGTTCTGATTCAGTGGAAGCATCCCTGAAGGATACGAAACAGCTCCTGTTTCATCTTTCAGACACAGGACACAAGGTTTCCAAAGACAAGTTGCAATTATGCCAAACTAAAGTAAAATATTTGGGACACTGTCTAACACAAGGACTGAGACACCTGACCGCTGATAGAATTCAAGCAATTAGAGACATGACTCTGCCACAAACCCAGCAACAGATCAGAACATTTTTAGGAATGTGTGGGTATTGCCGTAACTGGATCCCAGGATTTTCCATTCTAGCATTACCTTTGCAGGAGATGGTTTCCTCAAACAAGCCTGATCGGATTTCGCACACAGACGAGTCCGAGATGGCATTTGAGAGACTTAAACAGTGCCTAACGCAGGCACCAGCATTAGGTATGCCAGACTATGGGAAACCCTTTGAGCTGTACGGAACAGAAAGTGCTGGTTGCGCGGCAGGCGTCCTAACCCAAAAGCACGGTGATGCCAGCAGGCCAGTAGCATACTACAGCGCTCAGCTAGATACGGTAGCGCGATCCCTCCCCACATGCTTGCGAAGCGTTGCTGCGATAGCATTGCTAGTAACGAAAAGCGAAGATGTAGTGCTAGGTCACAACCTCACAATTCATACACCACATGCAGTGTCAGCCTTGCTAAATTCTGCCCAAACCAGGCACGTCTCATCAGCGAGGTTTACAAGATGGGAATTGGCACTAATGGCCCCCGTAAACATCACCATAAGGAGATGCAGTGCATTAAATCCTGCAACATATCTCCCAGGTGTGCCTGGACAGGCACAAAGGGTGGAGGATGAGAGTGGTGGGGAAGGAGAATTTAATACAAAGGAGGACACACATGATTGTATGGAATATTTGACCCAAAATTTTACCGCAATGCCTGACATCAGTGACAACCCACTGGAAGATGTAGATCTGACCTTCTACACGGATGGTAGTTGTCACAGACAGTCGGACTCGGGAGACTTGTGTACTGGATACGCAGTCGTAGATGACCAAGGCACCATAGAAGCAGAACCGCTAGGCCCACCTCACTCAGCCCAGGTTGCTGAACTGGTCGCCCTAACCAGAGCATGTGAATTGGCTAAAGGCAAATCAGCCAATATCTACACCGACTCTAGATACGCATTCGGGGTAGTCCATGATTTCGGAGCCCTATGGCGCCTCAGAAATTTCATGACGGCAGCTGGTACACCGGTAGCGCATGCAGCTCACATCAAAAGGCTTCTAACAGCGATACAGGAACCCGACAGAGTGGCTGTTATCAAGTGTAAAGCACACACATATAGCCAGGACCCAGTATCACTTGGTAACAGCCGAGCAGACGAAGCTGCTAAGTTAGCAGCTGGTACCCCCAGACAGACAGACACCACACAATTGATGGTATTCTATACCATCAACACACAGAAGTTGTGTGAGATGCAAAATTTGTGTTCCACACAGGAAAAGGCAGTCTGAAGGCAAAAGGATATGGCCAGGAGTCCTCAGGACTCTGGACGGATGGACAAGGTAAACCAGTGGCCCCCAGAGCATATCTTCCATGTTTAACTGAGGCAGCACATGGGCTGACTCATCTGGGCAAGGAGGGAATGTGTAAGTTGGTAAGAGCATATTGGTGCGCCCCAGGATTTTCATCACATGCAGGTAAGAGAGCAATGTCATGCCTTACCTGTTTGAGAAAGAATATCGGAAAGGCAATACCAACAGAACCATCTCATATCCCACCTACAGGCGGACCTTTTCAGGTAATACAGATTGACTTTATCCAATTACCCCCTTGTCGAAATTTGAAATATGTACTTGTTTGTATAGATGTATTCTCAAATTAGGTCGAAGCATTTCCTGCGGCCACAAATACCGCTATGTTTACTGCTAAGAAAATTGTGCAGGAATTTGTATGTAGATATGGTATCCCTAGAATAATTGAAAGTGATAGGGGTACCCATTTTACAGGTGATGTCTTTCAAGGAATGTGTAAGTTGATGGGAATTGATAGCAAGCTGCACACTCCATACCGTCCACAGGCGAGTGCGAAGGTGGAAAGAGTGAACAGCACTATTAAAAATAAACTGAGCAAAGTTATGGCAGAAACAGGATTGACATGGCCAGAAGCTTTACCCATTGTACTATACAGCATCAGAACCACTCCCAGGTCCCCTCTTAATCTGTCTCACTTTGAAATCTTGTTTGGTCGACAACCGCATGTTATGATTAACCCTCAGGATGATTTGAAGTGTAACAATGAAGTGACTATAAAGTACCTGATTAACATGAGTAAACAGCTAAGGAATCAAAATGATAATTTGAAGTTGGTGATTCCTGATTTACCAGATAGTAATTGTCATGACATTGAACCTGGGGATTATGTAATGATACGGAATTTTCTACGCTCAGGTTGCCTTATTGACAGATGGGAAGGACCATACCAAGTCTTATTGACTAGCACTACAGCACTGAAGGTTGCCGAGAGAGAGACTTGGGTTCATTCGTCCCATTGTAAGAAGGTTGCTGATCCAGAGAGGTCCTGTGATAAGGAACAGACGGTAGAGGAAGTTGTATCACTGGAGTGTCTGTTCCAGGAGGACTGAGGCGGCACCTGAGCATTGAGAATCACAAGATCAAAAGCAGTTGTCGATCCCCCGTTTCCCTTTTATTGTTTTTCTCCACTTCCCATCCCCTCTCCCTCAAATTATTTTTCCCCCTTCTCATTCTTCTTCGTTTCCTCCTAAGATGGACTTGCCTCAAGAGACTGTGATCCGGATTTTCCTGTTGACCACGATGTTGACCAGAGCAGTCTGTTCCGGCGAGAGTACCATGGAGGTCGAGAGAGGTTCTGGAATGGGTTCTGATGACAGAGATGGAGGCGTAGTTTTCCGAGAACAACATAATCAACAAGCAAAGGCGAGTATCAGAAAACGATCCGATAGCATTGACCATAGAAGGAATTGTGAAGGATTGTTAGCAGAAGAAAACTGTATCTGTAGGCTCTGTGACAATGTAGTTGAGGATGGGTGCATCAAGAAATGCCAATCCAGTTTTAATATCCACATGGACCGGCATCCCTTGAGTGACTATCACTCCTTAGTGGGTAGCGTGTTAAATCAAACAGATTGTTGGGTATGCTCTCAAGTACCTCAAGGCCATAGTAAATCAGGCTTAGTACCATTTCCTTTAACGATAGGGGAGGTACTTGAGCTAAGTGGTGGGAGGCCGGTGGACAGGAGGTTTATTATCTCCAGTCCTCCTAGTTTGAAGCTCCACCAATATCATGTGGATAGATCCCTAATATGTTTTAACATTTCCAATCCCCGAAAGCCGGGAAATTGGGAAGTGTCATGGAGTAACCAAACCATGACCTTTTCATATAGAGCAGATAGAATGCCGACAGATACAGAGCTTATACGCCACATAGCCAGTAGAGGAAAATCTTTCCGATATAGGTATACCCTAGGAAGTAGGATTACGAGAGTTGGAGAGGTATCACCAGGATACTGTGCACATATCGTACAAGCTGATACGTGTACTAGACAGATGGGAGAATTAGGGTTAGGAGATTTCACATGGAAGATGTGTAATATGGTTATGTCCTACTCCGTCCCATATGTTCTCCCCGATAATGCATATTTCATATGCGGGAGGAAGGCGTATAAGTGGCTTGCCCCAAACTCTGAAGGATTGTGTTATATTGGAAAAGTACTGCCTGAAGTAATGACTGTATCACATGCCAAAATGAAAGATATACACCGTGTTGCCCAAGCTCCTTATACTCACACCCACTACGAGCACGTAGTTAAACGGCACCTGATAGAAAGAACAGAGCATCCGGCCTATGACATGATCCATGAATCCACCGGGATTCAGTTTCTACTTGCGTTAGACATCACTCGCACCGCCAGAGGAGTGTTGAATTATAAATACATATCTGCGCTCGCAAATTTGTTAGACAATATCACAGAAATGTATGATGACACGTTTAGGTATACTGGAAGAGAACTTCAAGCTTATAAAACAGAACTGGTTCAGCATAGAATGATTCTCAATTATCTCACGGCAGTGACAGGCGGATATTGTGTCACACTGGCAACGCAGTACGGCGTGAAATGCTGCACATATATAACGAATAGTACCGAGGACCCGGTCGAGGTCATAGACCAAAAGATGGACGATATTCTCCAATTAAAGTGGGAATTTCGCAGGAGACACAATCTCACCCTTGCTGCTGTGGGTAATGAGCTGACTGGTTGGGTGTCATGGTTGAACCCGCGAAATTGGTTCTCTGGTTTAGGAGAATGGGCTCAAGGAGTCATAATGGATGTAGGGAAGTTTCTCCTATGTATCTTAGGTGTTATCATAACGATTGGCTTGATATTTAGATGCGGTCAGGCTTTAATGAAGTGCAAACGTAGTACCAGGGTAATGAGTTTAAGGAGTGAGGAAATTGTAATTCCAATGGATTTGATTTATGACCCAACGGTAAAGGCAATGATGTGATGAAAATGCGATTATACGGTCCGTTTCTTTCACCTGTTTTTCCGTTTTCTCCAAGGTAAAAAGACCCACTTGGACGAGGAATTTGACGAGCCTGTATACAGACAACTGATGGATTAAAGAAGAAGTTTTGACAACCTTATACACAGATATTTGATGAACTATGCCATAGACCCCCAGTTTCCCTAGAAATTTTAAATTTACGCTAGCCCAACACTTTTTGTAAGTCTATGGACATTGACAAAGCTTTTGCACACACCTATTGGCAAAAGCCCAAAGAAGACTGCATTCAACAGACACCGAACAAGACTTCAACCGACAAATGTTCATTAACCTGACATAGAATACCACTGCATTTACCATAATTGTGTCTTATCTTCATCTCTACAACCTTCAGGTAATGACACACATAGTCGATAGGGAATACAGGCACAGATATCAGCAATCACATATTCCCCCATTCATGTATCATCAACTAAAATGTGCTTCCCCATTTTGTTACAACCACAGCCGAAAAGAGCTCGGTAAAGTTTGACAGCCCATCCACAGACCCGTACCACGGGATAAGAAGGAATTCAAATGTATACTTCGCAATACCTCGAAGCTTGATTTAAAACACGTACGGCACGATGATACATGACCCCCCAAACATGGATTCATACACACATGCTTCTGCTATCTCACTAGGTCATACCCTTTTCCTACCTTCTCCTCTCCTCCCCTACACAACCATAGAAATATTTACACTTCACATATATTTTTCTCGTTTTGAAATGTTTTAGGAAGTGGCAGTTATTGTTGACTGCCAAAGGGTGGACTGTCAAAGTCAGAAAAATATCACTATGCACACTGCCATATTGGCACCTCATGCGAGTGCCTGTTGCACGTTCATGAGCCCTGCCGTGCGTGCGCATACTCGCCGTTGCGGGCACCCGCGGGCGCATGGTGTGCGCATTTACGGTAAAGTTTATGTGCGTCTAGCGGGCGACTCGTTCATAACATATTTTAACTGTATAATGTATTTTGTAGATCATGGTCCCTTTGATAGATTCTGAAAGTTTAGTTAATGTAGCATGTTCATGGACAGAGAGATCCCTCTTTTTCTGATACAAGGGGTCAGACAAGGATTATACAGTGGTGTTTAGTATCCATCGGAAGAGTATTTAATTAGCAATATTCCGGTGTTGGTTTGGAGCAGATTAATCGCTCGTGCGAATAGTTATGGACATAAGAAGTTTATGTCCATTTACTATTATTTGCACTTACTTATCCATGCGGCGGGAAACCTAGTTTCCCACCCACCTGAGCAGTTGGAAGTAGTCACAGCCCACCTGTATGAACCAACCTATGACCTTTTGTTTTAGTGCGAAGACGAATTCCTGTGTCCAATGAACAATGAGATTGTAGGGACCATTGAATTGTATTGTGTGTGGGGCATAAATAGACAAGCCGATCACATCCAGCTCTTACTCTTCAACTGTTCTCATTGCTGATAATCGGGAGCTGGATGTCCAGAGGCGCATGCGATCGTTCCCCTTTGTGCGTAAGTTTTTCTCCGCAATCATATTGTCTTTCTTGTTATTCTGAGCCATATCTCTCTCACTTCTCTTTCTCTCTCGTTTCTCTTATATAGTTATTGTACTGATATTGTATTTCATGTGTAGTTATCTGGTTAGGTAGTCTATGTTATATTGGTAGTGTATGACTTGTATTGTAATATTCTTTTTGAACGTTCATTCATTTCCTTAAAAGGCGTTAGACCCTTAGACCGGTATTGTGTGTTCATTGTATTGCAGTGGGTAATAGGAGCGTCTCTATCGCTCAAATAGCTTTAGCGTAATCCCGCTTACAAAGTGTTGCATTCTCATCTTATCACTACACCAAGGGTTACTGCATAATACACTGTTTTATGGTATTGTTATAAAGGTTTAACATTGTGAGCGTCTGCGCCGCTGGTGATCTCCTCGTGGTCCCGAGCGTCCGCTACGCTATAGCGAATCATTACGTTAGTCGGCAGACAATAGCGGGCCTGCCTGCGATCCCTTGGCCGTGAGCGAACGTGGCGCTTGAGCGTCTCGACTACGGCTAAGCGATTGTTACGCAACGTGCGTACCCTTACGGTACTCCATACGTTAATAGCGTACAGTGTTCTTAGGCCTCTTAAAGGGTTTTAAGTAAGATAAATATTTAGCTTTATCATGTTTATGTATGTTTTTTTGCTTCTTTATGTCAATAAAGACTGCTTTTTCAATCCAATATCTGAAAACAATCAATGTTTATCTTTGATGGCAATAGAAGTGGTATGATATTTGCTGCTTTTGAAAGGCAATATCTGATATGTCCCCTATCTGGGAACCATATATTAAATGGCTTTTCAGAAAAGGGAGATGGTAGAAGAGCTTTCAGTACTTGTAGGACCGATGCACATTTCCTATTCTAGCCTCCAAAAACAGATTCAGTTGCATTTTCCAGCGTGTTTTGGATGCGCCTTTGCAAATGTCTTACATCGACAAACTTATTTAGTACTATTTTGCAAATAGGGTTACATTGTTGCAACATTGTGTTCCCTAATTGCTTGATTTTTTAAATGCAACAATTGATAAAGACACCTGATAACTGCTCTGTGGAGTCTTATTTTGTGTCTACTTTTTATCTACATTTAATTCTCTACCTCTAATCAAGGCATTTTTAAGTGCTGGGGGCTGCCAGGACGTGAGGCCTACCTAGACTTTAGATCTGAATTTGAATGTACTTGTGAACTAACTTAATTTCCTACTTCTAAATTCATTCCTAAATTCACTACTTACATGAATCCTGTAGTTGGGCATTTTGGGACTTCGATTGTGGGCATTGTTTTGTGTCCAGACCAGCAGCAGGTGGTGTGCATTTGCTGGAAAGGCATCGAAGACCTCCGATATGCTGCATCTCCTGATGTGTGTCTCCCTCAAGTGGCTGTCAGCAAATGCCTGCTAAACACCCCATTCCAAGCTGATTGTGACATCACGGTACATGCATCATAGAACAGGCATGCTAGAACATGGGTCTTCAACCTGCGACCCTCCAGCTGCTGTGGAACTACACATCCCAGCATGCCCTGCCTCAGTTTTAGCATACCTTAATAGCAAAACTGTGGCAGGGCATGCTGGGATGTGTAGTTTCACAGCAGCTGGAGGGCCACAGGATGAAGACCCATGTGCTAAAGCCAAGCCGCAGGTACATTGAATGCTAGCAAGCTGAATATTTAAATCCTTTTTATTCCGCAGCATTCCAATGTGGAAGATTCCATGGAACCAGAGATCCTTCCATTGAGAAGGACATGCTGCCTGGATGACTACACTGTGCAAATTAAATCACGGAGCCAGTTGGCTTGTGGGTGGCTCTGGTCACTGGGTGGTTGGGTGGGTGGTGTGTCGGAGGTGGAGCACATGCAAATGATTGTGTATCATCCAGCTAGTGAGAGAGAAAACTCATGCAGGAGTGTGCCTGCTTGTCAGTGGGTTATGCACCTTTCCAGACGTCAAATCTACATGGAGCAGCTGGAGAGGACAAGAGCAGGTTCGCAAAATATAGACAGAAGAGCTCTCCAGCCTAGTTTGCTGTCTGTTTCCACTTCTCTTTTCTTGAGCCGCTCCCTTCTATGCCCGTGCGCACTATCCTGACTTCTCCCATCTGCTTACTTTGTGCCTTCCAAAGCACAATGCGAACTACAGGTAGTGCTGCAGGGCCCACACCCTTTT
This sequence comes from Pseudophryne corroboree, assembly GCF_028390025.1. Classification (NCBI taxonomy): domain Eukaryota; kingdom Metazoa; phylum Chordata; class Amphibia; order Anura; family Myobatrachidae; genus Pseudophryne; species Pseudophryne corroboree. The sequence continues at coordinate 429,528 of NW_026967611.1, forward strand.
ACTTGCCATACAGAGCAGCTCTGGAGCTGTTACAGTGCCCAGCTTCTGCAAGAAATCAGCTTGAATGCTTCAGGGGCTGGGGCATAGCCAACATGAGCCCCACACCGAAGGAGGGTGGAGGTGTTTAATGCGAACTAGGGGTCATCCAAGCGCCGCAAAAGGCCGCCATGCCCTGCACGCCCCTTTTCTCTTTTCATATGCAGACGAGGGTTGAAGCCAACTTTGACCCACTGCTTGGATGACATCACCATATGCAAATCCATCTGCTGCAGGCCTTCCCCCAGGAATGCTTGCACTAGTTGTTGCATTTGGTTTGTTGTTTGGGGGTGCTTCAGTATTAGGCAGCCTTCTGCCCTCCCATGTTCATCTGAAAATATGTGTTCTCCCTGCAGTTGTTGTCCCCAGATGAGAGTTCCCTTGTGCTGCCTCAGTTGAATCTCCTTTACTTGACAGAGATGTGCCTGAGCAGCGGCCCTCCCCAGCCCTATCCCAAGTCATACTTGCTTTTTGTAGTTTGAGTGGAAGAGTTACAACAGGTTTCTGAAATTTCGATCATGTCTAAGAAGCCTTAATGGGACATGTGAAACCGTAAGGTTTTTTGTCTATGGAATATATATATATATATGTATCTATCTATCGATCGATCGATCGATCGATCTATCTATCTATCTATCTATCTATCTATCTATCTATCTATCTATCTATCGTATGTGTGTGTATATATGTATCTATCATGTATGTATGTATGTATGTATCTATCTATCTTGTATGTATGTGTTCTATCTATCTATCTATCTATCTATCTATCTATCTATCTATCTATCGTGTGTGTGATATATGTATGTATCTATCATGTATGTGTTATATGTATGTATCACACCTTCCTCTATACATACATATACATACATACATACATACATACATACATACACCTATATCTGTACGTACACTGACATACACACACCAACATCTATACATAAACACGCTGACCCCTAAACGTACACCAACGTACCCACATGTGAATCTACACATACATGTGCTGACACCTGGACATACACTGATGTACCCACACCTAACATCTATACATACACATGCTAACAACTGGACGTATACAGACGTACCCACATTTGCATCCATGCATATATAGATGTAGGTGTGTGTACGTCAGTGTACGTCCTGGTGTCAACGCGTGTATGTATAGATGCAGGTGTGGGTACGTCTGTGTATGTCCAGGTGTCAGAATGTGTATGTATAGATGCAGGTGTGGGAACGTCAGTGTAGGTTCAGGTGTCAGCGCGTGTATGTATAGATGCAGGTGCTTGTATGTCCAGATGTCAGTGCATGTATGTATAGATGCAAGTGTGGGTACGTCGGTGTATGTCCATTTGTCAGCGCGTGTATATATAGATGCAGGTGCTTGTATGTTGGTGTATGTCCAGGTGTCAGCATGTGTATGTATAGATGCAGGTGTGGGAATGTTGGTGTATGTCCAGGTGTCAGGGCGTGTATGTATGGATATTAGGTGTGGGTACATCAGTGTATGTCCAGGTGTTAGCGCATGTATGTATAGATGCAGGATAATAATCGCACAGCGTGCCCCCCGCCAACCACAAACCTCCCCCACCCCCCTGTATGACATAAACACCGCTAATTCCACTTACACACAATAATTTCAGTTTGCGACCAGGAGCCGGCAATGTATGTGCACCCAAATGAAGCCACTGTACATGCCCTGCAGGCTGCTATGTACTGCACAGGTGCAACAAATTTAAATGCCCTATCTTTAAAATGGGGCATATTTTACTAAATTAAAAAAACCTGTAACTTTCTGTAAAACCTTAACCCCAAAAGGCACTACACTAACATCGGGGTGTAGAGTTGGATGTTGATCCAAGGCACCAACAGGCTAAAGCTTTGACTGTTCCCAGGATGCCTTGCACCGCCTCCTCTATAACCCTGCCCAGTGGCGTAACTAGACCTTTGTGGGCCCCATAGCAAAATTATGAATGGGCCCACCAGCACTCAACAAGAATGAGTGGCGTTTGGGGTCAGAAAAGTAGAGGGGAAGGGGTCTGACAGAGTAGGGGGCAGGACATGAATGAATAGAAACTGAGGTGTCCATTATATAAAGAAATACAGTATGTGTGTCTGTGTGTATATCACACACACACATATAAGGGAAATTCAAATGCCCTCAATTATTGCGCCCATTACACTCTGGTTTAGGTGCACAAAGCACCTAAACCTGAATAAAGTAATGGGCGCGATCGTGAAAAGACACCGTTTGGTTGCCCAAATGGGTCTCTTTGCACACATTTCAGCTTGTTTCCCCTGGGGGTAGCGGGCTGAAATAAACATGTCGCACCCGTTGGCAGCAACATTAGAATAGCTGCTGACGGGCACGATTGAGGGAGGAAAGGGACATTTGAATCCAGCCCATAGATGCAATGTGAATATGTAATTTGTACCTTCCTATCTTAAAATGTATTTCTCTAACGTCCTAGTGGATGCTGGGAACTCCGTAAGGACCATGGGGAATAGCGGGCTCCGAAGGAGGCTGGGCACTCTAGAAAGATCTTAGACTACCTGGTGTGCACTGGCTCCTCCCACTATGACCCTCCTCCAAGCCTCAGTTAGATTTCGTGCCCGGCCGAGGTTGGATGCACACTAGGGGCTCTCCTGAGCTCTTAGAAAGTTATAGTCTTAGAATTTGTTATTTTCAGTGAGACCTGCTGGCAACAGGCTCACTGCAGCGAGGGACTAAGGGGAGAAGAAGCGAACTCGCCTGCTTGCAGCCGGATTGGGCTTCTTAGGCTACTGGACACCATTAGCTCCAGAGGGATCGACCGCAGGCCCAGCCTTGATGTTCGGTCCCGGAGCCGCGCCGCCGTCCCCCTTACAGAGCCAGAAGCAAGAAGATGGTCCGGAAAATCGGCGGCATGAAGACTCTGTCTTCACCAAGGTAGCGCACAGCACTGCAGCTGTGCGCCATTGCTCCTCTCACACACTTCACACTCCGGTCACTGAGGGTGCAGGGCGCTGGGGGGGGGCGCCCTGAGGCAGCAATAAAAACACCTTGGCTGGCTAAAATACCTCAATATATGGCCCCAGGGGCTATATATGAGGTAAATACCCCTGCCAGAATTCCATAAAAAACGGGAGAATAGGCCGCGAAAAAGGGGCGGAGCCTATCTCCTCAGCACACTGGCGCCATTTTTCCCTCACAGCTCGGCTGGAAGGAAGCTCCCTGGCTCTTCCCTGCAATCTACATGTACCAGTAAGAGGGAAAAGAGAGGGGGGGCATTAAATTTGGCACTGTATACAGTATATTATATAAAAAGCAGCTATTAGGGACATAACTCAGTTAGTCCCTGTATATATATAGCGCTCTGGTGTGTGCTGGCATACTCTTACTCTGTCCCCCCAAAGGGCTTTTGTGGGTCCTGTCCTCGTTTAGAGCATTCCCTGTGTGTCTGCGGTGTGTCGGTACGGCTGTGTCTTCATGTTGAATGAGGAGGCTTATATGGTGACAGAACAGAGGCCGATATATGTGATGTCGCCCCCTGTGGGGCCGACACCAGAGTGGATGGATAGGTGAAAGGTATTAACCGACAGTGTCAACTCCTTACATAAAAGGGTGGATGACGTAACAGCTGTGGGACAGCCGGCTTCGCAGCTCGCGCCTGCCCAGGCGTCTCAAAGGCCATAAGGGGCTCAAAAACGCCCGCTCTCTCAGATGGCAGACACAGGTTCGAATCCAACCCGCTCAGCTTAACATCAATATTATTTATTTACTTTTAATGGGATCATTCTATCAATTCATTTTTACCTTTAATTTTTGTTAATATTATTTCTATATTTCATTATTTTAACCCCTGGAATAATTACATTGCTGTTTAAACAACAAAAAGAATTGAAGAAAAAATAAATATTAAACAGACAATTTAAGGATTCGAAGATTTAAATATTTAAAGTTTTTAAATTTAAAACAGGGAGGGGGGGGAGGGAGGGGGGCCTTTAGGGAGAAGGATGGGAAAATAATAAAAATAGAAAAAAAAAATATATATATAGAACCAAGAGAAAGTGTAAAAAGAGGATGGAGGAAGAAATCTGATGTTCATCATTACTAGTGGATTTTACTAAGGAACTTTAAAGAAATACACACAACAGGGTTATACAGTTTCATCCTAAGAGGAAAGCTGTTTCCAAAATAGCTACTTCTAATAATTTTGTTTATTTATTAAACATACAATAAATGGATATTCAATAAATAATATATTAGGTAAATCAATAGATAAAATCTTCAGAGACTGCCAATGTTGTTCAGTTCGATGCTCTCATTCAGACCATCAGGTGTAAGGGTACCCAAAGAAAAAATCCAAAATGCCTCCCTTGTCAAGTAAAGGAGATTCAACTGAGGCAGCACAAGGGAACTCTCATCTGGGGACAACAACTGCAGGGAGAACACATATTTTCAGATGAACATGGGAGGGCAGAAGGCTGCCTAATACTGAAGCACCCCCAAACAACAAACCAAATGCAACAACTAGTACAAGCATTCCTGGGGGAAGGCCTGCAGCAGATGGATTTGCATATGGTGATGTCATCCAAGCAGTGGGTCAAAGTTGGCTTCAACCCTCGTCTGCATATGAAAAGAGAAAAGGGGCGTGCAGGGCATGGGGCCTTTTGGATGACCCCTAGTTCGCATTAAACACCTCCACCCTACTTCGGTGTGGGGCTCATGTTGGCTATGCCCCAGCCCCTGAAGCATTCAAGCTGATTACTTGCATCAGCTGGGCACTGTAATAGCTCCAGAGCTGCTCTGTAAGGCAACTAAAAGGGTGTGGGCCCTGCAGCACTACCTGTAGTTCGCATTGTGCGTTGGAAGGCACAAAGTAAGCAGACGGGAGAAGTCAAGATAGTGCGCAAGGGCATAGAAGGGAGTGGCTCAAGAAAAGAGAAGTGTAAACAGACAGCAAACTAGGCTGGAGAGAGACATGAGACAAAGAGATCTGAATTATACGAGAGCCAACCAGGGGAAACACAAATTATGCAGTCAAGTTTCCCACATTTGGGGAAATCGCAGGAGCAGCACACCCAGAGTGCAATTGGTGAGCCTTGCCCTGGGAGAAGCACCTTCATGATCATAGTATCTTACCTAGCAGGTAAGAAGGAGTTGGGCTAGAGCTGGGGAGGGTCGCTGCTCGGGCACCCCCCTGTCAAGTGAAGGAGATCCAACTGAGGCAGCACAAGGGAACTCTCGAAAGAAGAACAAGGCTAGAGGAAGATCTGAGACAAAGAAATCTGACTTTTACCAGAGCTGACCAGAGGAAAGCACAAACACAGTCCCCCACTACCACAAATAATGCTGTCAAGTTTACCACATTTGGGGAAATAACAGGGGTCAGCATACCCAGAATGCAATGAATGAACCTCACCCTGGGAGAACAATCTTCATGACCATGGTATCTCCTATGCAAAATAAGTATGATTTGGGATAGGGCTGGGGAGGGCCGCTGCTCAGGCACATCTCTGTCAAGTAAAGGAGATTCAACTGAGGCAGCACAAGGGAACTCTCATCTGGGGACAACAACTGCAGGAGGTACACATATTTTCAGATGAACATGGGAGGGCAGAAGGCTGCCTAATACTGAAGCAACCCCAAACAACAAACCAAATGCAACAACTAGTGCAAGCATTCCTGGGGGAAGGCCTGCAGCAGATGGATTTGCATATGGTGATGTCATCCAAGCAGTGGGTCAAAGTTGGCTTCAACCCTCGTCTGCATATGAAAAGAGAAAATTGGCATGCAGGGCATGGCGGCCTTTTGCGGTGCTTGGATGACCCCTAGTTCGCATTAAACACCTCCACCCTCCTTCGGTGTGGGGCTCATGATGGATATGCCCCAGCCCCTGAAGCATTCAAGCTGATTTCTTGCAGCAGCTGGGCACTGTAACAGCTCCAGAGCTGCTCTGTAAGGCAAGTAAAAGGGTGTGGGCCCTGCAGCACTACCTGTAGTTTGCATTGTGCGTTGGAAGGCACAAAGTAAGCAGACGGGAGAAGTCAGGATAGTGCGCAAGGGCATAGAAGGGAGCACCTCAAGAAAAGAGAAGTGGAAACAGACTGCAAATTAGGCTGGAGAGAGACCTGAGACAAAGAGATCTGAATTATACGAGAGCCAACCAGGGGAAACACAAATTATGCAGTCAAGTTTCCCACATTTGGGGAAATCACAGGGGCAGCACACCCAGAGTGCAATGGGTGAGCCTTGCCCTGGGAGAAGCTCCTACATGATCATAGTATCTCACCTGGCAGGTAAGTAGGAGTTGGGCTAGAGCTGGGGAGGGTCGCTGCTCGGGCACCCCCCTGTCAAGTGAAGGAGATCCAACTGAGGCAGCACAAGGGAACTCTCGAAAGAAGAACAAGGCTAGAGGAAGATCTGAGACAAAGAAATCTGACTTTTACCAGAGCTGACCAGAGGAAAGCACAAACACAGTCCCCCACTACCACAAATAATGCAGTCGAGTTTCCCACATTTGGGGAAATCACAGGGGTCAGCATACCCAGAATGCAATGAATGAACCTCACCCTGGGAGAACAATCTTCATGACCATGGTATCTCCTATGCAAAATAAGTATGATTTGGGATAGAGCTGGGGAGGGCCGCTGTTCAGGCACATCTCTGTCAAGTAAAGGAGATTCAACTGAGGCAGCACAAGGGAACTCTCATCTGGGGACAACAACTGCAGGGAGAACACATATTTTCAGATGAACATGGGAGGGCAGAAGGCTGCCTAATACTGAAGCACCCCCAAACAACAAACCAAATGCAACAACTAGTGCAAGCATTCCTGGGGGAAGGCCTGCAGCAGATGGATTTGCATATGGTGATGTCATCCAAGCAGTGGGTCAAAGTTGGCTTCAACCCTCATCTGCATATGAAAAGAAAAAAGGGGTGTGCAGGGCATGGCGGCCTTTTGCGGCGCTTGGATGACCCCTAGTTCGCATTAAACACCTCCACCCTCCTTCGGTGTGGGGCTCATGTTGGCTATGCCCCAGCCCCTGAAGCATTCAAGCTGATTTCTTGCAGCAGCTGGGCACTGTAACAGCTCCAGAGCTGCTCTGTAAAGCAAGTAAAAGGGTGTGGGCCCTGCAGCACTACCTATAGTTTGCATTGTGCGTTGGAAGGCACAAAGTAAGCAGACGGGAGAAGTCAGGATAGTGCACAAGGGCATAGAAGGGAGCGGCTCAATAAAAGAGAAGTGGAAACAGACAGCAAACTAGGCTGGAGAGAGACCTGAGACAAAGCGATCTGAATTATATGAGAGCCGACCAGGTGAAACACAAATTATGCAGTCAAGTTTCCCACATTTGGGGAAATCGCAGGGGCAGCACACCCAGTGTGCAATGGGTGAGCCTTGCCCTGGGAGAAGCACCTTCATGATCAAAGTATCTCACCTGGCAGGTAAGTAGGAGTTGGGCTAGAGCTGGGGAGGGTCGCTGCTTGGGCACCCCCCTGTCAAGTGAAGGAGATCCAACTGAGGCAGCACAAGGGAACTCTCGAAAGAAGAACAAGGCTAGAGGAAGATCTGAGACAAAGAAATCTGACTTTTACCAGAGCTGACCAGAGGAAAACACAAACACAGTCCCCCACTACCACAAATAATGCAGTCGAGTTTCCCACATTTGGGGAAATCACAAGGGTCAGCATACCCAGAATGCAATGAATGAACCTCACCCTGGGAGAACAATCTTCATGACCATGGTATCTCCTATGCAAAATAAAAGAGAAAAGGGTTATGCAGGGCATGGCGGCCTTTTGCGGCGCTTGGATGACCCTTAGTTCGCATTAAACACCCCCACCCTCCTTCGGTGTGGGGCTCATGTTGGCCATGCCCCAGCCCCTGAAGCATTCAGGCTGATTTCTTGCAGCAGCTGGGCACTGTAACAGCTCCAGAGCTGCTCTGTAAGGCAAGTAAAAGGGTGTGGGCCCTGCAACACTACCTGTAGTTTGCATTGTGCGTTGGAAGGCACAAAGTAAGCAGACGGGAGGAGAAGTCAGGATAGTGCACAAGGGTATAGAAGGGAGGGGCTCAAGAAAAAAGAAGTGGAAACAGACAGCAAACTAGGCTGGAGAGAGACCTGAGACAAAGAGATCTGAATTATACGAGAGCCGACCAGGGGAAACACAAATTATGCAGTCAAGTTTCCCACATTTGGGGAAATCGCAGGGGCAGCACACCCAGAGTGCAATGGGTGAGCCTTGCCCTGGGAGAAGCACCTGTTAGGGTCTCCTGCCCTGTGCTGCCACGTCGTCATGGCAACCGGGAGACAAGTGCTAGCGGAGTAACCTGAGCGCAGCTGATACTCCGGTACGGGTCTTTTTTCTGTGCAGTGGTTACAGGCTCTGTGCACGGCAGGGGATCCGGTGCTGGTTTTTGTGCTCACAGTCTGTGAGGTCTGAGTGGGGCGTGGACAGCACCTGCTTTATAAGGCCTCTTCTCAGGTTAAGCAGATGCTGCTGAATCTTTGTTGGTTAGTCAGTTCCTGAAAGTTAGCCAGTACTGTGTAGCTTTGTATTTGTTGTTGCTTACTGCAAATAGGCCTGGAGATTTGGTACTACACTCTGCCAATCCAGACCTAGCAGTAAGACTGGAGTCAGTCGTTTAGCTTGCTGGGGTTCTTTTACTACTCTGTGAACTTAGCAAGTTTGCGGCTGTATTCTAAGACTTGCCTGCCTAAATCCTGTCTCACTGTGCAAGGTGTCAGGTGTCAGTTTAGTGGCAGTAAGCTGAACCTGTGCACTGCAAGTGAGAATTAGGATTGTGGAGACTCTCCTTGTGTCTATCATTCCATCTCTGACCAAGGAGTTTACTGCCACACCCGTTGGTGGGTCTGGGACGCGGTATCGATGTAGTTTTGGCAGACAGCACTTTGATCGGCAGCGCTAGTTAGACAGACTGTTTAGGTCGACATGTACAAGATAGACTTGGGTTTAAAGTCGATGTCATTTTAGTCGACAAACACATTAGTACGACGTGTAACTAATCGATTCATAAAGTTAGACATACCATTGTGTTCGGCATACGCATCCTAGACGGAACATATATCGACATTGAGAAGTCCGACAATATAAATAGTATGACAACTAAAAGATCGAACGGTTATAGCATCGACTTAAATTAAGCTAGACAGTTAATAGGTCTACAGGTAAATGTTAGAAATTTAACATATCGAAATTAACAAAGCTAGACAGATATTAGATCGACAAATAAAAGGTCGACTCTTAGAACATCGACTTAAATTAAGCTAGACAGTTAATAGGTCGACAGGTAAATGTTAGAAATTTAACATATCGAAATTAACAAAGCTAGACAGATATTAGATCGACAAATAAAAGGTCGACTCTTAGAACATCGACTTAAATTAAGCTAGACAGTTAATAGGTCGACAGGTAAATGTTAGAAATTTAACATATCGAAATTAACAAAGCTAGACAGATATTAGATCGACAAATAAAAGGTCGACTCTTAGAACATCGACTTAAATTAAGCTAGACAGTTAATAGGTCGACAGGTAAATGTTAGAAATTTAACATATCGAAATTAACAAAGCTAGACAGATATTAGATCGACAAATAAAAGGTCGACTCTTAGAACATCGACTTAAATTAAGCTAGACAGTTAATAGGTCGACAGGTAAATGTTAGACATTTATCATATCGAAATTAACAAAGCTAGACGAAATTAACAAAGCTAGTGAGTGAGTGAGTGAGTGAGTGAGTGAGTGTGTGTGTGTGTGTGTGTGTGTGTGTGTGTCCTGCACCCCGCGATGACAGGGCGCCCTCATCAAGGCACAGCGGCAAGCCTTCACTGATGAGACGCCCATGGCTAGCCGCTAAACGGGACGCTCCTAGTCCTCCCCCACAAGGCATGGCACTACATGTCCCAGGCTGCCCTCTCACATCCCTGACAGCCCCAAGGTCTTCAAGCTATCCCTGCCTGGCTGCATGGGTTGGACAAGTAGTGAGTGTGTGGTAGTGAGTGAGTGAGTGAGTGTGTGTGTGTGTGTGTGTGTGTGTCCTGCACCCCGCGATGACAGGGCGCCCTCATCAAGGCACAGCGGCAAGCCTTCACTGATGAGACGCCCATGGCTAGCCGCTAAACGGGACGCTCCTAGTCCTCCCCCACAAGGCATGGCACTACATGTCCCAGGCTGCCCTCTCACATCCCTGACAGCCCCAAGGTCTTCAAGCTATCCCTGCCTGGCTGCATGGGTTGGACAAGTAGTGAGTGTGTGGTAGTGAGTGAGTGAGTGTGTGTGTGTGTGTGTGTGTGTGTGTGTGTGTGTGTCCTGCACCCCGCGATGACAGGGCGCCCTCATCAAGGCACAGCGGCAAGCCTTCACTGATGAGACGCCCATGGCTAGCCGCTAAACGGGACGCTCCTAGTCCTCCCCCACAAGGCATGGCACTACATGTCCCAGGCTGCCCTCTCACATCCCTGACAGCCCCAAGGTCTTCAAGCTATCCCTGCCTGGCTGCATGGGTTGGACAAGTAGTGAGTGTGTGGTAGTGAGTGAGTGAGTGAGTGAGTGTGTGTGTGTGTGTGTGTGTGTGTGTGTGTGTGTCCTGCACCCCGCGATGACAGGGCGCCCTCATCAAGGCACAGCGGCAAGCCTTCACTGATGAGACGCCCATGGCTAGCCGCTAAACGGGACGCTCCTAGTCCTCCCACACAAGGTATGGCACTACATGTCCCAGGCTGCCCTCTCACATCCCTGACAGCCCCAAGGTCTTCAAGCTATCCCTGCCTGGCTGCATGGGTTGGACAAGTAGTGAGTGTGTGGTAGTGAGTGAGTGAGTGAGTGTGTGTGTGTGTGTGTGTGTGTGTGTGTGTGTGTCCTGCACCCCGCGATGACAGGGCGCCCTCATCAAGGCACAGCGGCAAGCCTTCACTGATGAGACGCCCATGGCTAGCCGCTAAACGGGACGCTCCTAGTCCTCCCACACAAGGCATGGCACTACATGTCCCAGGCTGCCCTCTCACATCCCTGACAGCCCCAAGGTCTTCAAGCTATCCCTGCCTGGCTGCATGGGTTGGACAAGTAGTGAGTGTGTGGTAGTGAGTGAGTGAGTGTGTGTGTGTGTGTGTGTGTGTGTGTGTGTGTGTGTGTGTCCTGCACCCCGCGATGACAGGGCGCCCTCATCAAGGCACAGCGGCAAGCCTTCACTGATGAGACGCCCATGGCTAGCCGCTAAACGGGACGCTCCTAGTCCTCCCCCACAAGGCATGGCACTACATGTCCCAGGCTGCCCTCTCACATCCCTGACAGCCCCAAGGTCTTCAAGCTATCCCTGCCTGGCTGCATGGGTTGGACAAGTAGTGAGTGTGTGGTAGTGAGTGAGTGAGTGAGTGTGTGTGTGTGTGTGTGTGTGTGTGTGTGTGTCCTGCACCCCGCGATGACAGGGCGCCCTCATCAAGGCACAGCGGCAAGCCTTCACTGATGAGACGCCCATGGCTAGCCGCTAAACGGGACGCTCCTAGTCCTCCCACACAAGGTATGGCACTACATGTCCCAGGCTGCCCTCTCACATCCCTGACAGCCCCAAGGTCTTCAAGCTATCCCTGCCTGGCTGCATGGGTTGGACAAGTAGTGAGTGTGTGGTAGTGAGTGAGTGAGTGAGTGAGTGTGTGTGTGTGTGTGTGTGTGTGTGTGTGTGTCCTGCACCCCGCGATGACAGGGCGCCCTCATCAAGGCACAGCGGCAAGCCTTCACTGATGAGACGCCCATGGCTAGCCGCTAAACGGGACGCTCCTAGTCCTCCCACACAAGGCATGGCACTACATGTCCCAGGCTGCCCTCTCACATCCCTGACAGCCCCAAGGTCTTCAAGCTATCCCTGCCTGGCTGCATGGGTTGGACAAGTAGTGAGTGTGTGGTAGTGAGTGAGTGAGTGTGTGTGTGTGTGTGTGTGTGTGTCCTGCACCCCGCGATGACAGGGCGCCCTCATCAAGGCACAGCGGCAAGCCTTCACTGATGAGACGCCCATGGCTAGCCGCTAAACGGGACGCTCCTAGTCCTCCCACACAAGGCATGGCACTACATGTCCCAGGCTGCCCTCTCACATCCCTGACAGCCCCAAGGTCTTCAAGCTATCCCTGCCTGGCTGCATGGGTTGGACAAGTAGTGAGTGTGTGGTAGTGAGTGAGTGAGTGAGTGTGTGTGTGTGTGTGTGTGTGTGTGTGTGTGTGTCCTGCACCCCGCGATGACAAGGCGCCCTCATCAAGGCACAGCGGCAAGCCTTCACTGATGAGACGCCCATGGCTAGCCGCTAAACGGGACGCTCCTAGTCCTCCCACACAAGGCATGGCACTACATGTCCCAGGCTGCCCTCTCACATCCCTGACAGCCCCAAGGTCTTCAAGCTATCCCTGCCTGGCTGCATGGGTTGGACAAGTAGTGAGTGTGTGGTAGTGAGTGAGTGAGTGAGTGTGTGTGTGTGTGTGTGTGTGTGTGTGTGTGTCCTGCACCCCGCGATGACAGGGCGCCCTCATCAAGGCACAGCGGCAAGCCTTCACTGATGAGACGCCCATGGCTAGCCGCTAAACGGGACGCTCCTAGTCCTCCCCCACAAGGCATGGCACTACATGTCCCAGGCTGCCCTCTCACATCCCTGACAGCCCCAAGGTCTTCAAGCTATCCCTGCCTGGCTGCATGGGTTGGACAAGTAGTGAGTGTGTGGTAGTGAGTGAGTGAGTGAGTGTGTGTGTGTGTGTGTGTGTGTGTGTGTGTGTCCTGCACCCCGCGATGACAGGGCGCCCTCATCAAGGCACAGCGGCAAGCCTTCACTGATGAGACGCCCATGGCTAGCCGCTAAACGGGACGCTCCTAGTCCTCCCACACAAGGTATGGCACTACATGTCCCAGGCTGCCCTCTCACATCCCTGACAGCCCCAAGGTCTTCAAGCTATCCCTGCCTGGCTGCATGGGTTGGACAAGTAGTGAGTGTGTGGTAGTGAGTGAGTGAGTGAGTGTGTGTGTGTGTGTGTGTGTGTGTGTGTCCTGCACCCCGCGATGACAGGGCGCCCTCATCAAGGCACAGCGGCAAGCCTTCACTGATGAGACGCCCATGGCTAGCCGCTAAACGGGACGCTCCTAGTCCTCCCACACAAGGCATGGCACTACATGTCCCAGGCTGCCCTCTCACATCCCTGACAGCCCCAAGGTCTTCAAGCTATCCCTGCCTGGCTGCATGGGTTGGACAAGTAGTGAGTGTGTGGTAGTGAGTGAGTGAGTGAGTGTGTGTGTGTGTGTGTGTGTCCTGCACCCTGCGATGACAGGGCGCCCTCATCAAGGCACAGCGGCAAGCCTTCACTGATGAGACGCCCATGGCTAGCCGCTAAACGGGACGCTCCTAGTCCTCCCCCACAAGGCATGGCACTACATGTCCCAGGCTGCCCTCTCACATCCCTGACAGCCCCAAGGTCTTCAAGCTATCGCTGCCTGGCTGCATGGGTTGGACAAGTAGTGAGTGTGTGGTAGTGAGTGAGTGAGTGTGTGTGTGTGTGTGTGTGTGTGTGTGTCCTGCACCCCGCGATGACAGGGCGCCCTCATCAAGGCACAGCGGCAAGCCTTCACTGATGAGACGCCCATGGCTAGCCGCTAAACGGGACGCTCCTAGTCCTCCCACACAAGGTATGGCACTACATGTCCCAGGCTGCCCTCTCACATCCCTGACAGCCCCAAGGTCTTCAAGCTATCCCTGCCTGGCTGCATGGGTTGGACAAGTAGTGAGTGTGTGGTAGTGAGTGAGTGAGTGAGTGAGTGAGTGTGTGTGTGTGTGTGTGTGTGTGTGTGTGTGTGTGTGTGTGTCCTGCACCCCGCGATGACAGGGCGCCCTCATCAAGGCACAGCGGCAAGCCTTCACTGATGAGACGCCCATGGCTAGCCGCTAAACGGGACGCTCCTAGTCCTCCCACACAAGGCATGGCACTACATGTCCCAGGCTGCCCTCTCACATCCCTGACAGCCCCAAGGTCTTCAAGCTATCGCTGCCTGGCTGCATGGGTTGGACAAGTAGTGAGTGTGTGGTAGTGAGTGAGTGAGTGAGTGTGTGTGTGTGTGTGTGTGTGTGTGTCCTGCACCCCGCGATGACAGGGCGCCCTCATCAAGGCACAGCGGCAAGCCTTCACTGATGAGACGCCCATGGCTAGCCGCTAAACGGGACGCTCCTAGTCCTCCCACACAAGGTATGGCACTACATGTCCCAGGCTGCCCTCTCACATCCCTGACAGCCCCAAGGTCTTCAAGCTATCCCTGCCTGGCTGCATGGGTTGGACAAGTAGTGAGTGTGTGGTAGTGAGTGAGTGAGTGAGTGTGTGTGTGTGTGTGTGTGTCCTGCACCCCGCGATGACAGGGTGCCCTCATCAAGGCACAGCGGCAAGCCTTCACTGATGAGACGCCCATGGCTAGCCGCTAAACGGGACGCTCCTAGTCCTCCCACACAAGGCATGGCACTACATGTCCCAGGCTGCCCTCTCACATCCCTGACAGCCCCAAGGTCTTCAAGCTATCCCTGCCTGGCTGCATGGGTTGGACAAGTAGTGAGTGTGTGGTAGTGAGTGAGTGAGTGTGTGTGTGTGTGTGTGTGTGTGTCCTGCACCCCGCGATGACAGGGCGCCCTCATCAAGGCACAGCGGCAAGCCTTCACTGATGAGACGCCCATGGCTAGCCGCTAAACGGGACGCTCCTAGTCCTCCCACACAAGGCATGGCACTACATGTCCCAGGCTGCCCTCTCACATCCCTGACAGCCCCAAGGTCTTCAAGCTATCCCTGCCTGGCTGCATGGGTTGGACAAGTAGTGAGTGTGTGGTAGTGAGTGAGTGAGTGAGTGAGTGAGTGTGTGTGTGTGTGTGTGTGTGTGTGTGTGTGTGTGTCCTGCACCCCGCGATGACAGGGCGCCCTCATCAAGGCACAGCGGCAAGCCTTCACTGATGAGACGCCCATGGCTAGCCGCTAAACGGGACGCTCCTAGTCCTCCCACACAAGGCATGGCACTACATGTCCCAGGCTGCCCTCTCACATCCCTGACAGCCCCAAGGTCTTCAAGCTATCCCTGCCTGGCTGCATGGGTTGGACAAGTAGTGAGTGTGTGGTAGTGAGTGAGTGAGTGAGTGAGTGTGTGTGTGTGTGTGTGTGTGTGTGTGTGTGTGTGTGTGTGTGTGTGTCTCTCTTGACAGCCATTCATGACAGCCCTTGTCACCCTGGCATTCATGAGACCTTGCTGGATGCTTTATGTTAAGCTAACACTAGTCCTTAAACTTTTAAAAAGGTTTATATTTCAAAAAAAATAAAATAATAACTCATGCCAATAATTAAAAAGTCCAACGCCCTACCCCCTCAAACCAAACCCATTATTCAGCTTCCGATATCCAATTGGTTGGATATGATATATGTCAGATGATGCATTATCTTACCACACAGCTGAACCAATGAGAAACTTAGAATATTAGGCAGTAGGATGGTTTGTTTCACATTGATTATAAAAGCCAAGATCGACCCTTGCTTAGGCGCCATTTTGAGAACAGCGCTCATGAGTGTCTTCGTAAGTAATCTGTATTTACCCACTGCGTCAGAGACCACTAAACCGGGTATGCTGTATTCTATTGATTTTTTACAATAAGATATTTGTATTACCACACCTCTGCCCTGCATCCATTACAAACAATCGTACTACAGTTACTGTAACAGTTTTATCTGGCTTTGTAAACTTATCTGGTTTTGTGATAACATAGCTGTGTTTTATTGCCGTTTTGCAGTCAGAGTGACTGACAGTACGTTCCCAATTACAAAATGGCGCCGACTAAACTCCATGCTTGGCTGCCTGTTCATCATGCTAAAGACATCTAGCATCACTGCACAGATACACAGCTATGTCACCCAACCCTTATCACATTGCAGAGCCCAGCAGGGTGTGGCAACTGTGTCTTGGATGTGAGGAAGGATTATTGTCACAACATACATTTGTGCTATCCCACACAGATAAATACACTAGGGATGACTATCGTTCATCTATGAATCAAATTAATTCAAGGTTTATGACCGATGTAGAATACTTTTCCCAGCGATGGTGGAGAACCAATGTTTTCTGTACATCACTGTCTCAGCCTAAACCAATATTTATGTATGTTATAAAAATATATATATATATATATATTTTTTTATAACGATCGTAGTTTAGACCACAGCACCCGTGACTCACCACCCCTGATCTTTGATTGGTCAGCGGGTCTTTCATGGAAAGCTGGGATGGCCATCTATGACTGAAACCATATATGGTCTCCCATAGCACAGTTAGGGGTCTATTCATGTAGCATTGAAAAGCCCTTTTTTTTGCGGTAAACAGGGCTTTTCTCTGCCTAATGCAATTCACAGAGCGGGTTACCGTGTAGAAGTCTCTGACTTCTCCAGCTGTACCCCCGCTCTCTGCCTGAATCGCATCACCATACCTTTGTATGGTGAGTGCGATTCATGAAGGTGTGGAAAGCTCTGCTTTCCGCTTCTCCATGGAGTCCAGGTTCGCCATCTCAGGACGCCGTAAACTGAACTGTAGTGCGGAGACATCATGGAAGCTCAATGCTTCCCTGATCACTGCTCTGCACCTCGCGCTGGCTCTGCCCCCCGACCTCACAGCAACTACTGCGGGCTGACGGGAGGTCAACACCCTGCGCATGCGCAAAGTGACCCTCCGCTGTACCCCGCGCATCGCTGGGAAGGACCGCTGGAGCAGACCTCACCGCAATAGCCCTAGACACCGCAGCGCATCGTCTTAAGGGTAAGTATACATTAATTGCTACTTATCACAGCTATACATCGCATCAAAGCAATGCGATGTGTAGTGATAAGTAGCAATTATGTTTTCGTTTTCTGTATGAATAGACCCTTTAGTGACCATATTTGTCCACTCACTTTTCACATCGCAGCTGAACACACCCATGGCCATCCCACTTAAAACACTGTTACTGCGAAATAGTTATGCTGCTGATATTGATTTGGTATTGTCATGAGCGGTTATTGGTGCATTCAAGCAGTGCATACGCCCAGTGCGCTGCGTCCTGTGTCCGCAGTCACCGCCGCCTGCCCGCTCCCCGTCTGCAGCAGACGCCGTGGACTGTGTGGGCGTCCGCTGTAGCCGTCTCCAGTGACAGATACTAGAGGTCATTACTGACCTCTAGTGTCTGTACGGCGCTGCTATGGCAGAGATCTCATGACGTCTCTCCCATAGTGATCTATTCATGAAGCATTGAAAAGTGTGTAGAAGTGAGCCAGTGGAGAAGTTGGCCATGGCAACCAATCCGCTGCTATGTATAATGTATAATGTAAAATATTTCATAAAAGAAAAATAAAATGAAAAAAAAAAAAATATCTAAAACACGTTGTGATTCACAATGAAGGCAGGAAAGTGATCGTACCATTATATTTGGTGTGAGCCGCAGGTGTTGAGAAAGCAGATTACCCAGGGAAAAGCCCTGCTGTAGGCTCCAGAGTTTAGATTCAAAAATGTTACCCAAAGCATGCAGAGATTGTCCGTCTTGATTATGGAATAAGGCACAGCATGGTAAACCAACGCGTTTCTGGACTATGCTGTCCCTTTTTCAAGGTCTATATCAGGTTTGAATAATTTTAACATTGATGGGGAGAAACAGATGGTTTACTACCATCGATGGATGTTTCAAGGCTAGTGAATTATTTGGCATCTAAGTATCAGTGCATGGCTCCAGATAAATTGAAAACATAATTCTTAATTAATAAATGATTAATTGAAAAAAATTATAGAACATATATATAGAATTATTTAGTAAATCTTTGTCTTTATTTATATTGTATTAGTTTTAAAAAATGGCAGAGGGTGGTAGCAGAAAACGAACCTCACTTACTCAAGATGAAGCTGAAACATCTCACAGTCAGAAGAGTCACAGTGATGCTTCTCATGATGAATATGAATCTCCTGATGAAGGAAGCATCCACAGGGCCCCAAAGTTCACAGATGATGAAACAGACACCCTCATTGACCAAGTTATTCATCATACATGTCAGCTATTTGGTCCCGAAGCTTTTAATGTACACCAGAAATTTAAAAATAATACTTGGGAAGAAATAGCAAAATCAGTGTCTACAGCTCGAGATATACATCGAACTCCTGAAAGCTGCAAAAAGAGACTACGTGACTGTAAGAGGAAGACAAATCATAAAGTAAAGTGTAGAAGAAAACTCCAAAAGGTTTGGGAGAAAAAACTAGAAGAGCACTTTAGAATGGTACAAGATGACGAGAGGCCAACCACTGGTTCCCAGGGTAACTATTTGACAACCTATAAATATGTATATAACTATATCTAGATAGATCGATAGATAGATAGATAGATAGATATATTAGCGTATTGTCCATGAAAAATATCAATCCACCAGATGTGTGTGTGTCTATATCTATATACACACAAACATAGGTGGAGTATGCCATATCCCAATATCAATAAATAAAAGAAAAAATGTTAACCCATATATTTTAATGGGAGAGTAAGATAGTGAAAAAATTGTTTTATGATGGCAAATGTGAAAATATTTATTTTAATACACAACATTATAAAGAAAATTACATAAATTGACCTTCAGGCTGTTTGTATAATGTGTATATGAAACAAATTAATTGTGTAAATATACACACACTTTGTTTAATGCACAAAGTATGTAAAAAAATTGTATAAAATGACCTTCCGGGTTTGTGTATAATGTGTATATTAAACATAAATGCACTCTGTGCTTCAATTTGGACACCATCGCCATGCGATCTCATTATGATATGCAGTTAGTACAAATACTTTCAAATTGTATATCCAAAATAGTACCTGAACCCATCATTTAGGATAAGGTATACTCAATGTCTGTGTGTGTGTGTGTGTGTGTGTGTGTGTGTGTGTGTGTGTGTGTGTGTGTGTGTGTGTGTGTGTGATATTAAAATGTTTAATAACTGTAATATTTTTATTTTCTTTTTTATATTTGATAAAGAACTTAAGGTTGCTCAAGAAAAAAATCAAAAGAAAACACATAAGAAAAAGCAGAAGAATTTGGAAGAGCAACAGTCTGGTAAAAAATTTAAAACAAAAGTAAAAACGTTACAACTAAACAGTAAATGATGTTTGCAATATTGTATGATGTTATATCGTGAGTTAGATAATAAATAGTTTATGTAAGATATTTCAAAATATAGTGCATATGAAAACATATATTGTTAATTTATTTGTTCTATTGAGGCAAAATAAATACTTTGGTCATAATTAAAAACCAATGTAAATTTTTTTTTTTAAATACATATATAATTATTAGCAGAAAAAATAGTTCATTGCTAAGTAAATGCTAGTATAATCAAAATAAATTAATTAAATTAAAATCTCTTACTTATGTCTCTCGTTTTATCAACGAGATATACCAAAAGTTAACTGATTACTTTGTAATTGATTATCAATAATTACACTTATAAAGGACATTCTACGAACGCTGCTGCCGCCAATGGTTAAAATTGCAGGAGCAAAGGAGAATTATGCCATTCTTTATCAGCCCAATCCTGCTGCTGATGCTACTCTTCTAAATGCTGTACATGTGTGGACTACAGGCAACCCTCACTATGTTATATATGTAAGATCTCCGAACTTAATTTTTTAATGTAGGAGGTCATTAGGTAGATAAACATTGATTGGGCTACTAAAAGTCAACATTTATTATGTAGACATGGTCATTAGATTGACATGAGAAATAAGTAGACCTGAGTCCAACCTTTTTTAATTTAATTAGTTATTTTTCTTCCTATTTAACGATCAACTTGGACAACAATTGGGAATGGGAACCTGCAAATAATACAGCGGTAGCTGAGCTAGGCACCTTACACAACACATCACTTAACGAGGAATGCGAGAACAAAAACAGTATTTAAAACCCATGTTGAAATTTTTAACTATATAACTAATTACCGACAACCCTTCTCCATACACTTATGTCTTGTCACTATTCATCCACGCAAGGCCGACAAGTAATGATTTTTACCTGTCACCCCCTTACCGGCCACACAGATAAGTGTTAGAGCTTTGTATTAGACTCACATTATTTATTTACAGATTTTTAGTCAAATGTTTCCACAGTGTGTTGTAAATTGCTACCTACTTTCCTGAGTTAGCGTTGAACCTAAAAACATACACACATGCGATCTAGCATCTTATTCTAATTTTATAAACATGCCCTCCTACTGTAAAATAATATTGTGCTAGCTATAATGTTTTACCCTATGTTGTAGAAATAATTCCAAAATTGGATTATAAGCAATATTATTGAGCCAAAAAGGCTTTTTTCAGTTCTAATAAAATAATAATAATAAATATAATAAAATATTATATGTATTAAAAAATATTACTATAAAAATATAAGTAAATACATTTTGGAGGTATGCTTTACACAGTTTTATAATGCTAGAAATATTGTAATGTCTATAAAATATTATGTATTTATATGTATGAAATGTTAAATATACCTATTATTTATTTTAGGTTCCTTTACAACAATTTCAAGGAAAGTTTCTTTTTCTGAAACAAAAACAGTTATGACAGACAATTTTCCTTCAACTGCGGATGAACCATCAGTGATGCCACATATTTTAACATTGGACAATCCTTCCATGGTGGACGAACCATCAATGCTGCATCATGATGCAACAGTGGACCATGCTACCATGTTGGACCAACCATCAATGCTGCAACATACTTCGACAGTGGATGATACTTCCTTTGTGGCCGAACCATCAATGCTGAAACATTCGGCAAGAGTGGATGATCATTCCACGGTGGACCAAACATCAATGATGCAAGAATATTCTTCTGTGGTTCACAGTTCCACTACGGTAGAGACTTCCACGGTAAATGAAACATCCATGAGGCAAGAACAATCAACAATGGATGATCCTTTCACGGAGGATGGAAATTCAACCATGCTAAACCCTTTAATGTTAGATAAAGGTATTTATTTTAATCAATATAAATAAAATTTACTATCATTGATATTCAATATGGTTAAAAACTAAGTTTAAGATGAATGGTATTTATCTATTATGTTTTAAGCCATAGAAAGCAACATGGTGACTGCCACACAGACACAGGATAACATTAATGAGGAGCCTGTATTGCACAGCCAGAAAAGTAATATTGATACAGAAGATACCAACCAGGTGGAATTGAATGCAGAGACTGCACATTCTAGTGTAATTGCCCATGGTCTTCAAGACCAATTCCTGGACTCTACAAATCAAGGTAAATTTTTTTAATGTATAAAACATAAATTTTAATGAGATCCACTATCATTAATAGATACTGGTTTTTTTTATAACTTGATTTTTTTGTTCTTCTAACTATACTTAATAAATTGTCTGTAAATTGATGTATTAACTGTACCTAGAACTTTTTATACACACAGAATGTGAAGTTAGCAGATCACAAACCATTAGCCAACAGGATTCTTTAAAGGAAGCCATGCAGCTAATTGAGAGGAATAGAAATGAAGAAATGAAAAGAATTGAACATCAAATAAATCAGCTGAATAATAATATACAGATTCTCAACACAACACAAAGACAACAGAATCAAGCACTTGTCACTCTTGCAAATTTTTACGATCATCTTGTTTCATCACAGAATGTGGCAGCAATCAACTACCAACAGATGCAGCACAGTATAAATCAAATGCTAGCATGGCAGTATGAGACTATTACCATCACACGCATGATTTCCACTTTCATGCAACTGTTGACAGAAGAAAGACAAAGAATGTCCAGATCAGATAATCCTTCTTGTATATCCAATGCTACAGCAGGAACCTTTGTATCCAGCTGTACACGTGGAGACTATGTAACAAGCTCTACACACAGAGAGTATGCAACGAGCGCTGCACCTGGAACCTATCTATCCACCACTTTACCAGGAGAATCTGTATCCACCCCTGCAGCAGGAACAGATGTATCCACCACTTTACCAGGACCCTATGTATCCACCACTGCAACAGTAACCTATGTATCCACCACTGCAACAGTAACCTATGTATCCACCACTGCAACAGTAACCTATGTATCCACCACTTTACCAGTATACTCTGTATCCACTGCTGCAGCAAGTACCAATGTTTCCACCACTTTAACAGGACCATATGTATCCTACACTTTAC
Organism: Pseudophryne corroboree; assembly: GCF_028390025.1. Lineage (NCBI taxonomy): Eukaryota > Metazoa > Chordata > Amphibia > Anura > Myobatrachidae > Pseudophryne > Pseudophryne corroboree. The sequence goes on from NW_026967611.1 coordinate 451,787, forward strand.
CAGGACCCTATGTATCCACCACTGCAGCAGGACCCTATCTATCCACTACTTTAACAGGACCCTATGTATCCTCGACATTATCAGGACCCTATGTATCCATACCTGCAACAGGACCCTGTGTATCCTCCACTTTTGCAGGACCCTATGTATCCATCCCTGCACCAAGACCCTATGTATCCACTACTTTAACAGGACCCTATGTATCCTCGACATTATCAGGACCCTATGTATCCATACCTGCAACAGGACCCTGTGTATCCTCCACTTTTGCAGGACCCTATGCATCCATCCCTGCACCAAGACCCTATGTATCCACCACTGCAACAGAACCCTATGTATCCACGACTGTAACAGGACACTATGTATCCTCAACTTTAGCAGAACCCTATGTATCCATCCCTGCATCAAGACCCTATGTATCCACTACTTTTACAGGACCCTATGTATCCTCCACTTTACCAGGACCCTATGTATACAACACCTTACATGGAGACTATGTATCCACTGCTGATAGAGGCCTCTATGTATCCACCACTGCACCAGGGCCCTATTTATTGAAGCCAAAACCAGGACACTCAGAATCCACTACTGGACAAATTGCCTCAGAATCCCCCGATGACTCAGGACCCTCAGAATCCACCGCTGCACCAGGAAAGTATAAATCCACCGCTGCACCTGTACCCTCTGAATACAGCACTGAAAACACAAATTTGAGAAGCATAGCTGTAGCATCAGAAGTGCATTCAAGATTGCAATTGGCTTATCGACCTAGCTCAAGCTATGATGAGAATATGGATCTTCGAGTAAGATTAGAGCGTGCAAATATTCAAATTCAACATTGGAAGAGACAGGAAGCTAACGATGAGGATGAAGCTTAAATATTAAAGGTAATGAATAAATGTATATAGATTGCATTATCAGATAACTAAATATGGTGAGACATATGTGCTATGCTTTTTTTGAAAAACGTAACATAAAAAATGTGTTTCTTCAAGATAACAAATGTGCCCTACTCAACGATCATCATCCTGCACTTAAAAAATCCTACATATAACACTAACATTTATTATTTTTAATTAGTTTTAGCCATAGGCTTCTTATTCAAATTGCGAGTTTGAATCACCAAACTGAATAGGAAACTAAGTTAATCCTACATTGAGTTTCTATTGTAATTTTGTGTATGGTTTGTAAATTTTTTTTTAAAAAAACATCATTTGATTTACTTTGGATACAGTCTTAGCAGAGTGTTATAGGCTACAAGTTTAGACATCACAAGAGTGGAGTATAAGCAAAATGCTGGCATGTAGCATACAAATATATTTGTTTTATGTAGAGGACCAGAGCTCTGGAAACACACATGTAGACAAAGTTTCCTGAAATATAAAAGGAAAACAAATAAAAAAAGAGTAAAGACATAAGGAAGAAGAGTGTTAAACAGGATATAATAAACTTTTAAATATATGTAGATATTTTTAAGTTATTTGGACAGAAATCTGTCCCTGAAGAAGGGGATTTTTAACAAAACATGTAGGCAATAAAGGGACACTTTTTGCATAATTGAATACGGCAGTGTGAGTGCAGCCGATTACCTTTCATCTACATAGTCACCTTATGCCAAGCTGACGAGGAGGTCACCGCAGCATATTGTATTTATTGTTTGGAGCACAGTACAAACTGACACTATATATATATATATATATATATATATATATATATATATATATATACATACATCAAACATCGGCACCGCAGACTAATAAATTAAACTCAGAAATACGGCATTGCTTTGTCAAAGAAATGCATTCTTTCAGAATGTATTTTATTAGTCAGTAGTGCTTCCATTGAATGGGTATTTTTGGAATATTTTGGGGTTGTTTGTTTGGACATGATAATTTTGTCTGTGCCGTGAAACATAATTTATGATGGAACCCATTACTATAGTGCTTGTATATCTTTAACTTAACCATTGTTAATACCAATGATGGAAAAATCTTCGGTGCACTACTGATCTAGAGTCACAATGAGAAATATATATTGTAATATTTTATTATAATTAGGGTTGTTACCTTTAAACCTTGCATTTCTTTTAAAATGAAGACTACAGTTAAAGATAAGGTGGACAAAAGTATGGAAATTAACTTTCAATAACTTACCTGTTTTACTTCATTTTTAGATATGTCACAAACGGTCTTGCGAGCCAGGGTGAAGGAACTGAAGACAGAGGGATACAGAGTCATCCATGTGTCCTGTTTGAAAAGACAAATCGATAATAGGAATATACTTTCTGAGATACTTCAAGTCGTGCATTCCTGAAAATGTTCTAAATTTATTTTGTTTTGTTTTGGTTTGTTCATGTTGGGGGGGTTCACATACTAATATGTTCAAGATAAAAATAGAGAAAATATATGTACAGACACATATTCCATATTACAGTGATTGTTCATGCATATATATATATATATTATATTCTAATAATATCCCAAAAAAATTAATGCAAGTTTTGTATTGTTAATAATTTGCATTTGCTTAACAATGCATTTATATATTCTAAAAATATATACAAAAGATTGGCGCTCTACAATACACACACTATATGTGGTTGGATTCAGACGGCTGCTCACCAGTTGTGGGCGGGCTGCCCCAACAATGGATCAAAGTAAGTGTGAAAAAAGAAAGAGTGGGAGCGCAGAATGAATACAATATATTGTTTTATTTAAAATATTAATATGTCATCCACATAAAAATGCAGTACATGAACTAGCCTAAGAATAAACAATTGATATTATATAAATGTAAACGAGACTGCCATATCTCCTGAACAAATATGAATAAAAAACCTTTAATAAACCCTAGTTAGGGCTGCATTAATGCTTCATGAAAATCAGCCGTGCGTCCACGAGCTGAAATGATTGTAAAAAGGAGACTGATAAAAAGTGCCTCTGTTATAAGTCACTGTCCTCCTTATACACAATAGAATCTCATTGGTAGAGAGTGTCCCAGTACTGGACTTGCGGGCAACCGTGCTGTAGTATTATGTGGCAAATGGATAGTGATGGTCAAATTCAATTTGTGGTATATCACCTGATGTAGAAGCCTCTCCGTCAAAGGCGCTGTACTGAGCCGGGTTTGCAGCGGCTCTGTGCAGTGAACGTACAGCTGGTCTCGTCACCGGTGTACCATCCAGATGAACACGGTTGTTTAATTCTGCTGAAGGATGCTGTACCAGTCTGGATATGCAACAGTGTAAAAAGACTGGAGCAGCAGATTCTCCGGCCGCTGGTGGAAAAATCCGTATTAATTGCGGCTACGGTCCACTCGATGCATGCGGCTCACAGGGTGTCAGGAGAATATAGCAGTCCAAATGAGGTCCTTCAAAGGAGTACCTTTGAAATGAAATGAAATGAAATTCATTTCCTTCTGATGAAACGGCCAGCGCTGTGGGCCGAGAAACGCGTTAAGGTACTCCTTTGAAGGACCTCATTTGGACTGCTATATTCTCCTGACACCCTGTGAGCCGCATGCATCGAGTGGACCGTAGCCGCAATTAATACGGATTTTTCCACCAGCGGCCGGAGAATCTGCTGCTCCAGTCTTTTTACACTGTTGCATATCCAGACTGGTACAGCATCCTTCAGCAGAATTAAACAACCGTGTTCATCTGGATGGTACACCGGTGACGAGACCAGCTGTACGTTCACTGCACAGAGCCGCAGCAAACCCGGCTCAGTACAGCGCCTTTGACGGAGAGGCTTCTACATCAGGTGATATACCACAAATTGAATTTGACCATCACTATCCATTTGCCACATAATACTACAGCACGGTTGTCCGCAAGTCCAGTACTGGGACACTCTCTACCAATGAGATTCTATTGTGTATAAGGAGGACAGTGACTTATAACAGAGGCACTTTTTATCAGTCTCCTTTTTACAATCATTTCAGCTCGTGGACGCACGGCTGATTTTCATGAAGCATTAATGCAGCCCTAACTAGGGTTTATTAAAGGTTTTTTATTCATATTTGTTCAGGAGATATGGCAGTCTCGTTTACATTTATATAATATTAATTGTTTATTCTTAGGCTAGTTTATGTACTGCATTTTTATGTGGATGACATATTAATATTTTAAATAAAACAATATATTGGATTCATTCTGCGCTCCCACTATTTATATATTCTAATTGTATTTGCAATAATATTTGAATAGATTAACAATCGGAACATATTTGTGTGTTTAATGTACACATTACACAATTTTGCTTCCAAACTCGCAAAATAGTAAATTTTTTATATTGATATATAAAAAAATTGTATTTCTAAATTAAAATTATGAAGGTAAGGCTGGGATCAGATTAGCAAATATATATGGTTCTTTGATGGCGTAAACCATCTAGCCAATTGACGCTTTCATCATTTCCCATGTTTCCCTCAAATACATACACGCGTATGTATTTTCCACATATTGCGTAATTTAAGTTTTAGGGTGCTGTAAGTATGAGGAATAATAAAAAAAAAAAATAAGTTAACATAGTATTTTCAATGAATAAAACTTTTATTTTCTAAAGTGTGAACTTTGAACAGGTTAACATATTATAACTGGTAATAGATTTATAAATAAATCTTGAAAAAAATATATTGTATATGTTTCTATAATAAAGATTAATAAGAATAATATCACCGCATCAGATTATGTTATGTAGGATCAAGATGGTTTTCATATTCTTTGTTGTGGATTCATTGTGGATCAAGTTTCTTTTCCTGTATTGAAAAAATAGTCATACACTGTGTGCACAAACAATGATGATTCAATAAAAAAATTAAAAAAATTAACTTTTTTTACGTGTTTTCTATATAATAATGTAAAAATAAACAAACCTTTTTTTTGTCATATTTGTTAATCTAAGAGTAATCGTTTTTTATTTTACATTAAGGGAAAAAATCTGTCAACTTTAATACCCAAACATTGAGAGATATTACACTGTTTCATTCGTATTGTATAATTTTCTTATTGTACTATATTTTGGTAAATATACACAGTTTCTGAAGAAGATGTGGAAATACTATTGCCATCCGAATCTGACAGTGTTTATATTAATGATGGATCAAAATTAAGAACATTTTATTTTTGTTATTGTTTCAAATAATTCAATAGGAAAATATTAAATATATTGCTGTCATAACAATATAGTTAAATATGATATTTATTCAAATAAATATATTCAGTTGAATAATATTTTATTGTTATGTAATATTAACAATAGAGAGTGGATCCTTACTAGGCATTTCCAAAGTTAGAGATATGGTCCTGTGTAGTAATATATATATTAGTGTATAGGGAAAGCAAATATGTTCATTTTAGATATGTTAATATTTTTAAAGGTACATGATTCCAGGATTCATGTTAGAAGTACAATTTAGTTTAGAATTATAATTAAATGAAAAAAAAAAGTTATGAATCTAAAAATGAAGATATGGATATCAGACATTTCAAAGGTCATAACAGTTAACAAGATTATGTAAGAAATAAATTAAAAATATTATTTAATGTATGTAATATGTTTTGTTAAGAGCTGATTAAAGTACGTAAACAGGCTAAATATAAAAATGCTAAAAACTGTTTCAATAGGTATAGTTACCGCAAAACCAAATAATGAGGAGTCCTAATCTGCGGATTGCAGTTGATTGGAAGGGCAAACAAGATAACTAGTTTAGGTAAAAAAAAATTATAATTAACAATGTAAATATTAAACTATTACATTAGAACAGATGATTAAGGTACATAAATAGAAGACAAATTATCTACATCAAATTGTTTGAAAATGCATATTACCTGGAAAGTAATAAGGAGAAAAAATCTTCTTTGGCTTGCAGATGATGATTGGGAGGTCAGAACAGTAAACTAATTTAAAAAAATTGTTTAAATATATTAGCACTGCAGAAAAGTTAGCAAATGTTTAGAATAGTTGATATGCACTTTGAAATTGTATACAATTTAGAGAGCAATATTAAGGGGGGTACTCATGGAGAGATCCATGGCTAAAATCTAATCAATCTGACTAGATTGATTAGATTTTCTGCACATATCACTCGTGTGTAGCCCCCTCTGCGATAGCGATGCGCGGTCACGAACATCGCTATCGCCGCTGCTAGATTGAGCCTGCATGCAGACCATTACAGTTACATCAATTTAGAGTTAGTGTCTACTATACTATATTGACATTTGTGTGCTAATAAATTCTTTATAATTTAAAAAAATAATCAAATTTAAGGGAAGGGGGTATTGCTTGTTTGAGAAATGAGGTGTAACAATGTAAGATTGTTATTAACCAATCATAATATTTAGTATGTAACATGCACAAGAAACCATTAAAAATTTAATTAATACCTATCAGTGTTTTGCATTTTTACAGTTTATACATAAATTAGAATTTATCTTATTGTGTTAAAAACAGTTATTTCATAAGGATAAGGCCAGGATAACACAGCATGTGTCTAAATGAGTTATGGAACCACAGCATCCAGCATGCCTTTAAACTTTTTTTTTATTATAGTGATGCCAACACTGTGGCAGTGCATGCTGGGTAGTTTAGTTACACAGAAGTTGGTGAGACAAAGGTATCCTAACCATTACCTAGTCCATGGTTTCCTTCGGCATTTTAAATACACCTCCCAGCACGCATGGACAACATGTTTAAATATAATAAAAGCAAACCTGTGAGAGTGCATGCTGGGATGTTTATTTCAAAAGCAAATGGAGAACCACAGCATGTCCACCATGAATTAGGCAAATAAAAGAATCTAACCGTTGCACTAAAAATAGGATTGCCAAAATGGTGCAACCAAATATATATATATATTTGTTTTCATATAGAAAATATTGTAAATCTGTTTGATAAACAATATAATTGTTTTAATTGAAGAATATTAATAAAATTTATGTTAAAATTAATGAAGGGAAACTTTATCAAAAACATTACATGGGTACAACTGTGCTAAACTGAAATGGGAAACCATTATATTTTAAATTTTTAAAATATAGCTAGAGATTTTTGATTGATGTATATTTTAGAATGGAAAACATAATGTAGAAAATACTTGAATAATAGTTAATTTCTATAATTATAAAAATTCTACTTACCAGTAATGATAGCATCCCAAAATTCAATATGTGAAAAGTGGTTTTTTTTTTATGGTATTTAAAATGATTGAAAGTCAACTAATGAAAAATAAACCATAGGAAATCTGAAACTTAACTTTAAAATGAAAAAATAACAATGTTTATAATTAGTTTTAAAGTTACTCCAACTTGAGATGGAAGGCAATGGCATTTAGAAATTCCATCAAATCTATGAAACCAAGTTGGGCAAAACATTTCTGTAGTGCATCTTCTCGAGCAGTATTTTCACGTTTGGTTGGTGTTCGGGCAACATTAAAGGTTACTTTTTCAATGAGCTTTGTGGTCATTTGTTGCTCCTTGTGAAGATAGGAGATAAGTTTGTAGACTCCAAACTTTTTCTCTCCCAGGAGAATATTCCATCTCCTGTGCCATCCTTCCAACTTATTTTGGGTCCTTGGAATCCCACCAACCATATTGTCATGCACTGACCACATGCATGGTGGAAACAGTGGGGGAGATCTGTTTTGACTTCTGGTTCGTTCTCTAAGCCGGCCCAATATATATGTCTCCTCAAAATAAGTTACTAATGTAGCAGCATTAGGAGGCATTTCTGATTTTAATTGTTCAAATGCAGCAGGGATTTCGTCTGCTGGGAGGAAGGAAAGTGCCTGAAGGTTCCTAAGTTTCATAGCAAATGCATGATCACGTCCATATTGTACAGATAAGCCACATGATTGAATTTTTCGCCAAATATTTTGACCTAAATGAAACAAGCAACACTTATGTGTGCTACTCGGAAAAACTTGTTTAGCTGCTTGTATTGCAGCATTCTCAAAATCAGTCAAAATGTAAAGAGGAGAAAATAGAATATCATATTCCTGTGCATAATCCTGTAGGTCTTCTAAAAAACGGATATAACAAACCTCACTTTTGCTACTAAGCAATCCATAGACCAGTGGGACGAAGCGTTGCGTACTGTCATCTGTGCCAACCATAGCATGAATTGAGTATATTTGTCTAAATAGGGTTGGACACGTTTTGAAAGTGCCATCCATTACCCAATACGGTGCCTCATGAAGCTTCCGCAAGTTAGCTTCTGTACTGAATAATAGTGTCCTTTCGTTGTGGAAAGTACTGTCCTTTCCAAGAAATTTTATCCCATCAATGTATTCCAAATTATGTGGGATATCAATATCATCGAGTGTGGTTGGCTCAGGTGGGCAATCCGCTCTCCTTACCCTTTTCACAAGTTTACGGAGGGATTCACTGTTAGGAAGACAGGCACCACTGGTAGACGGCATTTGGGCAGTAACCGCTTGAATTATTACAGATGGTGGATCATTGGTATCCCTTGCACGTTGCTTTATTGATGCCTTGGCAATGGCAACATCTGTTTTTTCAGCCTTCGGAGTATGAGTATGTTCTCCATGAGTATTAAGTTGGTGCTGTCCTGCAACAATGGTCGTCTTTGCAAAACATGAACAAGGGCCGGTCTTCCTCTCTGTGCAGTGCCAATAGACGACATCACCACGCTGCTTGTTTTTTGCCAAAAGATATCCGTCTATGTTTAAGAGCATTCCTCTTGTAGAAGGAACCAAACGACATGAAGGTTCATCAGCCATAGTTGAAATACGAATGAGTACTTGATCAGAAGGCTGGATGAATGTCGATTATGTAGACCTGAGCAAAGAGTAACTCTTTATAGCATTTTGAAGAGGGAGGAGAGTTAAAATATATTCAAATGTAACCAATGACCAAAACTTTAAATTTAAATAAGTGGGAGGGTTAAAATTAACAAATATTTTTTTATGGTAAAACGTTGGGATATTGATTGGATTTAAATAAAAAACTTTTATTAGGATACATACCTATACTAGTATAAAATAAAAAAAAATTATACTTAGAGAGGTTTGTCAATAATATATGGAGAGTGCCGTCATACGATTGTTCATGGTCTGGAATGAGACTTGTAGCGACACGCAATAGAAATAACTTTGTGGGTGCCAGAGTCTCATTAGAGGCACATCAAGGGGTACAGGGGGAGGTATGAGAAGAATGGGAGTGTACGTCCAGAAATAGAGGGGTGCGCAGGGAGGGGGGGCTAGTGTACCATGCAGGGAATGATTGACGGTAGTGGGTAAAGGCTTGTGGGAGATTGGCGGTCAGCCTTGGACTTGTAGTTCCACGCATAAGAGGAAAGTCGGGCGGCTGAATCTATTAGCGGGGGTAGCGTCTAATGCAAGACGCCTGATGGGGTGCGCAGGGATGGGGGGGGCTAGTGTACCATGCAGGGAATGATTGACGGCAGTGGGTAAAGGCTTGTGGGAGATTGGCGGGCAGCCTTGGACTTGTAGTTCAATGCTTTAGAGGAGGGTCTTTGATTTGGAAATTAGCGGAGGAAGCTTTTCATTTTGGATGGATTGGGGGGGGTGTAAATTTGGGAAGGGTGATGACTTCAATGAGGGTGCATAGAATAGTCTGGGGGGGGGGTTTATTATTTGGAGTTTGAAAACAACACGCACCCAACATGTTCTTGGGTGCGTGATCATTCAAAGGTTTTGACAGGAGAGACATGGGGTCTGGAGGAGACAATAAGATAAGTGGTGAACTTTATGTGACTCGGATTAGTATGGTGTTTGTATGTAAGAGACTTGGAGTCTACAGATAGGGGTGTACGGGAGACAAAAACATGATTTAATTTGTTTAGTATGGGTGCGCAGGGAGGGGGGTGGGGGCTAGTGTACCATGCAGGGAATGATTGACGGCAGTGGGTAAAGGCTTGTGGGAGATTGGCGGGCAGCCTTGTACTTGTAGTTCCACGCATAAGAGGAAAGTCGGGCGGCTGAATCTATTAGTGGGGGTAGCGTCTAATGCAAGACGCCTGATGGGGTGCGCAGGGATTGGGGGGGCTAGTGTACCATGCAGGGAATGATTGACGGCAGTGGGTAAAGGCTTGTGGGAGATTGGCGGTCAGCCTTGGACTTGTAGTTCCACGCATAAGAGGAAAGTCGGGCGGCTGAATCTATTAGCGGGGGTAGCGTCTAATGCAAGACGCCTGATGGGGTGCGCAGGGATGGGGGGGGCTAGTGTACCATGCAGGGAATAATTGACGGCAGTGGGTAAAGGCTTGATGGAGATTGGCGGTCAGCCTTGGACTTGTAGTTCCAGGCATAAGAGGAGAGTCGGGCGGCTGAAGCTATCAACGGGGGTAGCATCTAATGCAAGACGCCTGATGGGGTGCAGGGGGGTGGGGTGTGAAGAGAACACATAGGAGTGTACGTCCAGAAATAGAGGGGTGCGCAGGGATGGGGGGGGGCTAGTGTACCATGCAGGGAATGATTGACGGCAGTGGGTAAAGGCTTGTGGGAGATTGGCGGTCAGCCTTGGACTTGTAGTTCCACGCATAAGAGGAAAGTCGGGCGGCTGAATCTATTAGCGGGGGTAGCGTCTAATGCAAGACGCCTGATGGGGTGCGCAGGGATGGGGGGGGGCTAGTGTACCATGCAGGGAATAATTGACGGCAGTGGGTAAAGGCTTGATGGAGATTGGCGGTCAGCCTTGGACTTGTAGTTCCAGGCATAAGAGGAGAGTCGGGCGGCTGAAGCTATCAACGGGGGTAGCGTCTAATGCAAGACGCCTGATGGGGTGCAGGGGGGTGGGGTGTGAAGAGAACACATAGGAGTGTACGTCCAGAAATAGAGGGGTGCGCAGGGATGGGGGGGGCTAGTGTACCATGCAGGGAATGATTGACGGCAGTGGGTAAAGGCTTGTGGGAGATTGGCGGGCAGCCTTGGACTTGTAGTTCAATGCTTTAGAGGAGGGTCTTTGATTTGGAAATTAGCGGAGGAAGCTTTTCATTTTGGATGGATTGGGGGGGGTGTAAATTTGGGAAGGGTGATGACTTCAATGAGGGTGCATAGAATAGTCTGGGGGGGGGGGGGGTTTATTATTTGGAGTTTGAAAACAACACGCACCCAACATGTTCTTGGGTGCGTGATCATTCAAAGGTTTTGACAGGAGAGACATGGGGTCTGGAGGAGACAATAAGATAAGTGGTGAACTTTATGTGACTCGGATTAGTATGGTGTTTGTATGTAAGAGACTTGGAGTCTACAGATAGGGGTGTACGGGAGACATAAACATGATTTCATTTGTTTAGTATGGGTGCGCAGGGAGGGGGGGGGGGATAGTGTACCATGCAGGGAATGATTGACGACAGTGGGTAAAGGCTTGATGGAGATTGGCGGTCAGCCTTGGACTTGTAGTTCCAGGCATAAGAGGAGAGTCGGGCGGCTGAAGCTATCAACGGGGGTAGCGTCTAATGCAAGACGCCTGATGGGGTGCAGGGGGGTGGGGTGTGAAGAGAACACATAGGAGTGTACGTCCAGAAATAGAGGGATGCGCAGGGATGGGGGGGGGGCTAGTGTACCATGCAGGGAATGATTGACGGCAGTGGGTAAAGGCTTGTGGGAGATTGGCGGTCAGCCTTGGACTTGTAGTTCCACGCATAAGAGGAAAGTCGGGCGGCTGAATCTATTAGCGGGAGTAGCGTCTAATGCAAGACGCCTGATGGGGTGCGCGGGGATGGGGGGGGGCTAGTGTACCATGCAGGGAATGATTGACGGCAGTGGGTAAAGGCTTGTGGGAGATTGGCTGGCAGCCTTGTACTTGTAGTTCCACGCATAAGAGGAAAGTCGGCCGGCTGAATCTATTAGCGGGGGTAGCGTCTAATGCAAGACGCCTGATGGGGTGCGCAGGGATGTGGGGGGCTAGTGTACCATGCAGGGAATAATTGACGGCAGTGGGTAAAGGCTTGATGGAGATTGGCGGTCAGCCTTGGACTTGTAGTTCCAGGCATAAGAGGAGAGTCGGGCGGCTGAAGCTATCAACGGGGGTAGCGTCTAATGCAAGACGCCTGATGGGGTGCAGGGGGGTGGGGTGTGAAGAGAACACATAGGAGTGTACGTCCAGAAATAGAGGGGTGCGCAGGGATGGGGGGGGGCTAGTGTACCATGCAGGGAATGATTGACGGCAGTGGGTAAAGGCTTGTGGGAGATTGGCGGTCAGCCTTGGACTTGTAGTTCCACGCATAAGAGGAAAGTCGGGCGGCTGAATCTATTAGCGGGGGTAGCGTCTAATGCAAGACGCCTGATGGGGTGCGCGGGGATTGGGGGGGGCTAGTGTACCATGCAGGGAATAATTGACGGCAGTGGGTAAAGGCTTGATGGAGATTGGCGGTCAGCCTTGGACTTGTAGTTCCAGGCATAAGAGGAGAGTCGGGCGGCTGAAGCTATCAACGGGGGTAGCGTCTAATGCAAGACGCCTGATGGGGTGCAGGGGGGTGGGGTGTGAAGAGAACACATAGGAGTGTACGTCCAGAAATAGAGGGGTGCGCAGGGATGGGGGGGGCTAGTGTACCATGCAGGGAATGATTGACGGCAGTGGGTAAAGGCTTGTGGGAGATTGGCGGTCAGCCTTGGACTTGTAGTTCCACGCATAAGAGGAAAGTCGGGCGGCTGAATCTATTAGCGGGAGTAGCGTCTAATGCAAGACGCCTGATGGGGTGCGCGGGGATGGGGGGGGCTAGTGTACCATGCAGGGAATGATTGACGGCAGTGGGTAAAGGCTTGTGGGAGATTGGCTGGCAGCCTTGTACTTGTAGTTCCACGCATAAGAGGAAAGTCGGCCGGCTGAATCTATTAGCGGGGGTAGCGTCTAATGCAAGACGCCTGATGGGGTGCGCAGGGATGTGGGGGGCTAGTGTACCATGCAGGGAATAATTGACGGCAGTGGGTAAAGGCTTGATGGAGATTGGCGGTCAGCCTTGGACTTGTAGTTCCAGGCATAAGAGGAGAGTCGGGCGGCTGAAGCTATCAACGGGGGTAGCGTCTAATGCAAGACGCCTGATGGGGTGCAGGGGGGTGGGGTGTGAAGAGAACACATAGGAGTGTACGTCCAGAAATAGAGGGGTGCGCAGGGATGGGGGGGGCTAGTGTACCATGCAGGGAATGATTGACGGCAGTGGGTAAAGGCTTGTGGGAGATTGGCGGGCAGCCTTGTACTTGTAGTTCCACGCATAAGAGGAAAGTCGGGCGGCTGAATCTATTAGCGGGGGTAACGTCTGATTCAGGAGGAATTTGGAAGGGTTGCAGGGGGGGTCATCACAGTATTGTAGAAATATTGGTAGGTCTATTATTGTTATGTCGATGTATATTTTGTCGATCTGTTTGTTGTCTGTTTTAATGTTGTCGACCTTTATGTTTGTCTATCTTACGGTGTGTCTGATCCATGTGATGTCTATTAATGTTGTGTCGATCTGTTTGTTGTCTGTTTTAATGTTGTCGACCTTTATGTTTGTCTATCTTACGGTGTGTGTGATCCATGTGATGTCTATTAATGTTGTGTCGATCTGTTTGTTGTCTGTTTTAATGTTGTCGACCTTTATGTTTGTCTATCTTACGGTGTGTCTGATCCATGTGATGTCTATTAATGTTGTGTCGATCTGTTTGTTGTCTGTTTTAATGTTGTCGACCTTTATGTTTGTCTATCTTACGGTGTGTCTGATCCATGTGATGTCTATTGTTGTTGTGTCGATGTATTTTTTGTCGATATATTTGTTGTCTATGTTTCTTGTTGTCTAGGTTTGTGTTTGTCGATGACTGTTTTATCGAACTATTGGTTTGTATATATGTTTAGTGTCGATCAGTTTGAATGTCTATATGTTTGTTGTCGATGATTGTAATGTCTGTGATATTTCCGTTCTATGTTTTCTTTTGTCTGTGAACATGTTGTCGATGTTGTCATGTGTCTATGTTGTGTTTGTCGGTGTTGTTTTGTTGTCGGACATGCTGTTGTCGACCTGTTGTTGTTGTCGATGTAATGTTTGTCGACCTTTTAGTGTTGTCGATCAAGTTAAGTTCGATTTTAGGTTGTCGATCTCTTGGTTGTCGGTCTTTGCTGGTTCGATAAGCCGTCCGGATACCCCCGTTGGTAACCCTTTAGGGTTTTGCTGTTGCCCTTAGCAACAGCATTTCGGGTTCTCTACGTATTAAAACACAACATCTTGCTTTTCCCATCTGAGCATTACTAATACTAGGGAGACACCCAGTTCCTTAGCCTCTGGGCTTCTCTGTTCACTTTGTGTGTATTTTGTTACCCTATCACCTTCTGTGTACGTAATGTCATATTCCCCAGTCTGTCTGTGAGTTCATTTGTTTTGCATACCTATCCGTTCAGACACCAGTACATTCCTGCAGGCACTGGTGTGCATAACAGTTCAAACACCAGTACATTCCTGCAGGCACTGGAGTGCATAACAGTTCTGACACCAGTACATTCCTGCAGGCACTGGTGTGCATAACATATTCAGCAGCCTAATACTCCTGTTGAAATTTTGTGGGAATATGGAGCATACCCCTCAAAATACGTTGCAACAGGTGGTCGATCAGGTGCAGGTCCTGACTCGACAATTTAATGATTTGTCCATTAAAATGTACACCTCCCAGGCCGCTGGCGGAGCTCCCGCAGCAGCAGCACCTTCAGGGGTTAAGGAGCAGAAAGTAAATCTCCCGGATCGTTTTTCTGGAGATCGCTCGCAGTTCTTTTGTTTCAAGGAGAGCTGCAAGCTATACTTCCGGCTTAGGCCTCAGTCTTTTGGGTCGGAGATTCAGCGGGTGGGCATAGTGATTTCCTTGCTACAAGGAGACCCACAGGTCTGGGCATATGGGTTGCAGCCTGACTGTCCGTCGCTTAAAAGTGTTGATGCTTTTTTTACGGCACTGGGCATGTTGTATGATGACCCTGACAAGACGGCCCCAGCCGAGGCTCAGATTTCGATCCTTAAGCAAGGGCGAAGGCCAGTTGAGGTTTACTGTACGGAGTTTCGGAGGTTGGCCCATGATACCCAGTGGAATGACCCAGCCCTGAGACACCAGTACCGAAGAGGTCTTTCTAACCAGATAAAGGACCAACTGGTACAATATCCCTTGCCTGATAGCTTGGATCAGCTCATGCAGTTATCCATCCGGGTGGATAGACGGCTGAGAGAGCGTAGGCTTGAAAGGGAGACTGAGGTTTCCTTCTTTCCCAAGGGAACCTCAGACTCTGAGGAATTTTCCGAGGAGCCTATGCAGATTGGGGCTACCCGCCTCTCTTCGCGTGAGAAGACGTGGAGGAGACAGCAGGGGTTGTGTTTGTACTGTGGGAATAAAGGTCATGTGGTAGTATCATGCCCAGAAAAGCCGGAAAACTTCAGGGCCTGAGGGTGATGGGAAATATCCTGTCAGGCCAGAAGTCAGAATTTCCCAAGAAGACTTTTATCATTCCGGTGACCTTGAAGATCCTCGGTCAAACTGTCAAGACTGAGGCCTTTGTGGACAGTGGGGCCGACGGGGTTTTTATGGACCGCCAATTCGCCCTGAAACACTCTGTTCCCTTAGTACCCTTGGCATCGGAAATTGAGATTTGTAGGTTAAACGGGGAACCATTATCCCAAGGTAAAATTACCTCTTGCACTAGCCAGATTTCTTTGTTTATTGGAGCCACACACTCTGAAAAATTGTCCTTTTATGTAACTGTCTGTACTTTTGCCCCATTGGTGTTGGGGTTACCCTGGTTAAGGGCCCACAATCCTCAATTTGACTGGGTCTCTGGGGAGATTCTTAGTTGGGGTACTGATTGTTTCAGGAGTTGCTTGAGCCTTCCAGTCAGGCTCTCGCAGCTAAGTTTGCCAGGATTGCCAGGGTGTTATGCAGATTTTGCGGACGTGTTCTCCAAAAAAGTTGCAGAGGTACTACCTCCCCATCGCCCCTATGACTGTGCCATTGATTTGTTGCCAAATGCTAAGCTTCCCAAGAGCAGGTTGTACTCCCTGTCACGTCCTGAGACTCAGGCTATGGCAGAGTACATTCAGGAGAACTTGGCTAAGGGATTTATCAGACCTTCACAGTCTCCAGTTGGGTCGGGGTTCTTCTTCGTGGGTAAAAAGGACGGTTCGTTGCGACCCTGCATCGACTTCAGGGAATTGAACCGTATCACGATTAAAAACTCATACCCACTGCCCCTCATTTCGGTCTTGTTTGACCAGCTTCGTACTGCCACCATTTTTTCTAAGATTGACCTACGCGGTGCATACAATCTAATCCGAATAAGAGAGGGGGATGAATGGAAGACTGCCTTTAATACCCACTCAGGGCATTATGAATATTTGGTGATGTCTTTTGGGCTCTGTAATGCCCCGGCAGTCTTCCTGGATTTCATGAATGATGTGCTCAGGGAATATTTGGATAGATTCTTAGTTGTATACTTAGATGACATCCTAATCTTCTCCCATTCCAAGGAGGAACATCGGAAGCATGTACGCTTAGTCCTCCAGAAACTCAGAGACCACCGGCTTGGGGCGAAGCTGGAGAAGTGCGAATTTGAAGTTCAGCAAATCGCATTTCTAGGATATATTATCTCTAGAGATGAGCGCCTGAAATTTTTCGGGTTTTGTGTTTTGGTTTTGGGTTCGGTTCCGCGGCCGTGTTTTGGGTTCGAACGCGTTTTGGCAAAACCTCACCGAATTATTTTTGTCGGATTCGGGTGTGTTTTGGATTCGGGTGTTTTTTTCCAAAAACACTAAAAAACAGCTTAAATCATAGAATTTGGGGGTCATTTTGATCCCAAAGTATTATTAACCTCAAAAACCATAATTTACACTCATTTTCAGTCTATTCTGAATACCTCACACCTCACAATATTATTTTTAGTCCTAAAATTTGCACCGAGGTCGCTGTGTGAGTAAGATAAGCGACCCTAGTGGCCGACACAAACACCGGGCCCATCTAGGAGTGGCACTGCAGTGTCACGCAGGATGTCCCTTCCAAAAAACCCTCCCCAAACAGCACATGACGCAAAGAAAAAAAGAGGCGCAATGAGGTAGCTGTGTGAGTAAGATTAGCGACCCTAGTGGCCGACACAAACACCGGGCCCATCTAGGAGTGGCACTGCAGTGTCACGCAGGATGGCCCTTCCAAAAAACCCTCCCCAAACAGCACATGACGCAAAGAAAAAAAGAGGCGCAATGAGGTAGCTGACTGTGTGAGTAAGATTAGCGACCCTAGTGGCCGACACAAACACCGGGCACATCTAGGAGTGGCACTGCAGTGTCACGCAGGATGTCCCTTCCAAAAAACCCTCCCCAAACAGCACATGACGCAAAGAAAAAAAGAGGCGCAATGAGGTAGCTGTGTGAGTAAGATTAGCGACCCTAGTGGCCGACACAAACACCGGGCCCATCTAGGAGTGGCACTGCAGTGTCACGCAGGATGTCCCTTCCAAAAAACCCTCCCCAATCAGCACATGATGCAAAGAAAAAGAAAAGAAAAAAGAGGTGCAAGATGGAATTATCCTTGGGCCCTCCCACCCACCCTTATGTTGTATAAACAAAACAGGACATGCACACTTTAACCAACCCATCATTTCAGTGACAGGGTCTGCCACACGACTGTGACTGATATGACGGGTTGGTTTGGACCCCCCCCAAAAAAGAAGCAATTAATCTCTCCTTGCACAAACTGGCTCTACAGAGGCAAGATGTCCACCTCATCTTCACCCTCCGATATATCACCGTGTACATCCCCCTCCTCACAGATTATCAATTCGTCCCCACTGGAATCCACCCTCTCAGCTCCCTGTGTACTTTGTGGAGGCAATTGCTGCTGGTCAATGTCTCCGCGGAGGAATTGATTATAATTCATTTTAATGAACATCATCTTCTCCACATTTTCTGGATGTAACCTCGTACGCCGATTGCTGACAAGGTGAGCGGCGGCACTAAACACTCTTTCGGAGTACACACTTGTGGGAGGGCAACTTAGGTAGAATAAAGCCAGTTTGTGCAAGGGCCTCCAAATTGCCTCTTTTTCCTGCCAGTATAAGTACGGACTGTGTGACGTGCCTACTTGGATGCGGTCACTCATATAATCCTCCACCATTCTATCAATGTTGAGAGAATCATATGCAGTGACAGTAGACGACATGTCCGTAATCGTTGTCAGGTCCTTCAGTCCGGACCAGATGTCAGCATCAGCAGTCGCTCCAGACTGCCCTGCATCACCGC
Organism: Pseudophryne corroboree; assembly: GCF_028390025.1. Classification (NCBI taxonomy): domain Eukaryota; kingdom Metazoa; phylum Chordata; class Amphibia; order Anura; family Myobatrachidae; genus Pseudophryne; species Pseudophryne corroboree. The sequence goes on from NW_026967611.1 coordinate 470,005, forward strand.
CAGCGGGTGGGCTCGGAATTCTGAGCCTTTTCCTCGCACCCCCAGTTGCGGGAGAATGTGAAGGAGGAGATGTTGACAGGTCGCGTTCCGCTTGACTTGACAATTTTGTCACCAGCAGGTCTTTCAACCCCAGCAGACCTGTGTCTGCCGGAAAGAGAGATCCAAGGTAGGCTTTAAATCTAGGATCGAGCACGGTGGCCAAAATGTAGTGCTCTGATTTCAACAGATTGACCACCCGTGAATCCTTGTTAAGCGAATTAAGGGCTGCATCCACAAGTCCCACATGCCTAGCGGAATCGCTCCGTGTTAGCTCCTTCTTCAATGCCTCCAGCTTCTTCTGCAAAAGCCTGATGAGGGGAATGACCTGACTCAGGCTGGCAGTGTCTGAACTGACTTCACGTGTGGCAAGTTCAAAGGGCATCAGAACCTTGCACAACGTTGAAATCATTCTCCACTGCGCTTGAGACAGGTGCATCCCACCTCCTATATCGTGCTCAATTGTATAGGCTTGAATGGCCTTTTGCTGCTCCTCCAACCTCTGAAGCATATAGAGGGTTGAATTCCACCTCGTTACCACTTCTTGCTTCAGATGATGGCAGGGCAGGTTCAGTAGTTTTTGGTGGTGCTCCAGTCTTCTGTACGTGGTGCCTGTACGCCGAAAGTGTCCCGCAATTCTTCTGGCCACCGACAGCATCTCTTGCACACCCCTGTCGTTTTTTAAAAAATTCTGCACCACCAAATTCAAGGTATGTGCAAAACATGGGACGTGCTGGAATTTGCCCATATTTAATGCACACACAATATTGCTGGCGTTGTCCGATGCCACAAATCCACAGGAGAGTCCAATTGGGGTAAGCCATTCCGCGATGATCTTCCTCAGTTGCCGTAAGAGGTTTTCAGCTGTGTGCGTATTCTGGAAAGCGGTGATACAAAGCGTAGCCTGCCTAGGAAAGAGTTGGCGTTTGCGAGATGCTGCTACTGGTGCTGCCGCTGCTGTTCTTGCGGCGGGAGTCCATACATCTACCCAGTGGGCTGTCACAGTCATATAGTCCTGACCCTGCCCTGCTCCACTTGTCCACATGTCCGTGGTTAAGTGGACATTGGGTACAACTGCATTTTTTAGGACACTGGTGAGTCTTTTTCTGACGTCCGTGTACATTCTCGGTATCGCCTGCCTAGAGAAGTGGAACCTAGATGGTATTTGGTAACGGGGGCACACTGCCTCAATAAATTGTCTAGTTCCCTGTGAACTAACGGCGGATACCGGACGCACGTCTAACACCAACATAGTTGTCAAGGACTCAGTTATCCGCTTTGCAGTAGGATGACTGCTGTGATATTTCATCTTCCTCGCAAAGGACTGTTGAACAGTCAATTGCTTACTGGAAGTAGTACAAGTGGGCTTACGACTTCCCCTCTGGGATGACCATCGACTCCCAGCGGCAACAACAGCAGCGCCAGCAGCAGTAGGCGTTACACGCAAGGATGCATCGGAGGAATCCCAGGCAGGAGAGGACTCGTCAGACTTGCCAGTGACATGGCCTGCAGGACTATTGGCATTCCTGGGGAAGGAGGAAATTGACACTGAGGGAGTTGGTGGGGTGGTTTGCGTGAGCTTGGTTACAAGAGGAAGGGATTTACTGGTCAGTGGACTGCTTCCGCTGTCACCCAAAGTTTTTGAACTTGTCACTGACTTATTATGAATGCGCTGCAGGTGACGTATAAGGGAGGATGTTCCGAGGTGGTTAACGTCCTTACCCCTACTTATTACAGCTTGACAAAGGGAACACACGGCTTGACACCTGTTGTCCGCATTTCTGGTGAAATACCTCCACACCGAAGAGCTGATTTTTTTGGTATTTTCACCTGGCATGTCAACGGCCATATTCCTCCCACGGACAACAGGTGTCTCCCCGGGTGCCTGACTTAAACAAACCACCTCACCATCAGAATCCTTCTGGTCAATTTCCTCCCCAGCGCCAGCAACACCCATATCCTCCTCATCCTGGTGTACTTCAACACTGACATCTTCAATCTGACTATCAGGAACTGGACTGCGGGTGCTCCTTCCAGCACTTGCAGGGGGCATGCAAATAGTGGAAGGCGCATGCTCTTCACGTCCAGTGTTGGGAAGGTCAGGCATCGCAAACGACACAATTGGACTCTCCTTGTGGATTTGGGATTTCAAAGAACGCACAGTTCTTTGCGGTGCTTTTGCCAGCTTGAGTCTTTTCAGTTTTCTAGCGAGAGGCTGAGTGCTTCCATCCTCATGTGAAGCTGAACCACTAGCCATGAACATAGGCCAGGGCCTCAGCCGTTCCTTGCCACTCCGTGTGGTAAATGGCATATTGGCAAGTTTACGCTTCTCCTCCGACAATTTTATTTTAGGTTTTGGAGTCCTTTTTTTTCTGATATTTGGTGTTTTGGATTTGACATGCTCTGTACTATGACATTGGGCATCGGCCTTGGCAGACGACGTTGCTGGCATTTCATCGTCTCGGCCATGACTAGTGGCAGCAGCTTCAGCACGAGGTGGAAGTGGATCTTGATCTTTCCCTAATTTTGGAACCTCAACTTTTTTGTTCTCCATATTTTATAGGCAGAACTAAAAGGCACCTCAGGTAAACAATGGAGATGGATGGATTGGATACTAGTATACAATTATGGACGGACTGCCACGGTTAGGTGGTATAAAAAAACCACGGTTAGGTGGTATATATTGTAATACAATTATGGATGGACGGACTGCCTGCCGAGTGCCGACACAGAGGTAGCCACAGCCGTGAACTACCGCACTGTACACTGGTTGATAAAGAGATAGTAGTATACTCGTAACAACTAGTATGACACTATGACGGTATAAAGAATGAAAAAAAAACCACGGTTAGGTGGTATATATTATAATAATACAATTATGGATGGACGGACTGCCTGCCGAGTTCCGACACAGAGGTAGCCACAGCCGTGAACTACCGCACTGTACACTGGTTGATAAAGAGATAGTAGTATACTCGTAACAACTAGTATGACTGACTATGACGGTATAAAGAATGAAAAAAAAACCACGGTTAGGTGGTATATATTGTAATACAATTATGGATGGACGGACTGCCTGCCGAGTTCCGACACAGAGGTAGCCACAGCCGTGAACTACCGCACTGTACACTGGTTGATAAAGAGATAGTAGTATACTCGTAACAACTAGTATGACTGACTATGACGGTATAAAGAATGAAAAAAAAACCACGGTTAGGTGGTATATATTGTAATACAATTATGGATGGACGGACTGCCTGCCGAGTTCCGACACAGAGGTAGCCACAGCCGTGAACTACCGCACTGTACACTGGTTGATAAAGAGATAGTAGTATACTCGTAACAACTAGTATGACACTATGACGGTATAAAGAATGAAAAAAAAACCACGGTTAGGTGGTATATATTATAATACAATTATGGATGGACGGACTGCCTGCCGACTGCCGACACAGAGGTAGCCACAGCCGTGAACTACCGCACTGTACACTGGTTGATAAAGAGATAGTAGTATACTCGTAACAACTAGTATGACACTATGACGGTATAAAGAATGAAAAAAAAAACCACGGTTAGGTGGTATATATTATAATACAATTATGGATGGACGGACTGCCTGCCGAGTGCCGACACAGAGGTAGCCACAGCCGTGAACTACCGCACTGTACACTGGTTGATAAAGAGATAGTAGTATACTCGTAACAACTAGTATGACTGACTATGACGGTATAAAGAATGAAAAAAAAAACCACGGTTAGGTGGTATATATTATAATACAATTATGGATGGACGCACTGCCTGCCGACTGCCGACACAGAGGTAGCCACAGCCGTGAACTACCGCACTGTACACTGGTTGATAAAGAGATAGTAGTATACTCGTAACAACTAGTATGACACTATGACGGTATAAAGAATGAAAAAAAAACCACGGTTAGGTGGTATATATTATAATACAATTATGGATGGACGGACTGCCTGCCGACTGCCGACACAGAGGTAGCCACAGCCGTGAACTACCGCACTGTACACTGGTTGATAAAGAGATAGTAGTATACTCGTAACAACTAGTATGACACTATGACGGTATAAAGAATGAAAAAAAAAACCACGGTTAGGTGGTATATATTATAATACAATTATGGATGGACGGACTGCCTGCCGACTGCCGACACAGAGGTAGCCACAGCCGTGAACTACCGCACTGTACACTGGTTGATAAAGAGATAGTAGTATACTCGTAACAACTAGTATGACACTATGACGGTATAAAGAATGAAAAAAAAACCACGGTTAGGTGGTATATATTATAATACAATTATGGATGGACGGACTGCCTGCCGAGTGCCGACACAGAGGTAGCCACAGCCGTGAACTACCGCACTGTACACTGGTTGATAAAGAGATAGTAGTATACTCGTAACAACTAGTATGACACTATGACGGTATAAAGAATGAAAAAAAAACCACGGTTAGGTGGTATATATTATAATAATACAATTATGGATGGACGGACTGCCTGCCGACTGCCGACACAGAGGTAGCCACAGCCGTGAACTACCGCACTGTACACTGGTTGATAAAGAGATAGTAGTATACTCGTAACAACTAGTATGACTATGACGACGGTATAAAGAAAGAAAAAAAAATACCACGGTTAGGTGGTATATAATTATACAATTATGGATGGACGGACTGCCTGCCGAGTGCCGACTGCCGACACAGAGGTAGCCACAGCCGTGAACTACCGCACTGTACTGTGTCTGCTGCTAATATAGACTGGTTGATAAAGAGATAGTATACAACAATATACTACTATACTGGTGGTCAGGCACTGGTCACCACTAGTCACACTGGCAGTGGCACTCCTGCAGCAAAAGTGTGCACTGTTTAATTTTAAATTAATATAATATTATGTACTCCTGGCTCCTGCTATAACAACCTGCAGTGCTCCCCAGTCTCCCCCACAATTATTATAAGCTTTTATACATTGATGTGCAGCACACTGGGCTGAGCTGAGTGCACACAGACTGAGTCACACTGTGTGACTGCTGTGTATCGTTTTTTTCAGGCAGAGAACGGATATAGCAGAGAACGGATATATTAAATAAAAGTTAACTTAACAACAACTGCACTGGTCACTGTGGTAAACTCTGTCTGCACAATCTCTCTCTCTCCCTCTCTCTTCTAATCTATTCTAATGGAGAGGACGCCAGCCACGTCCTCTCCCTATCAATCTCAATGCACGTGTGAAAATGGCGGCGACGCGCGGCTCCTTATATAGAATCCGAGTCTCGCGAGAATCCGACAGCGTCATGATGACGTTCGGGCGCGCTCGGGTTAACCGAGCAAGGCGGGAAGATCCGAGTCGCTCGGACCCGTGAAAAAAAAAGTGAAGTTCGTGCGGGTTCGGATTCAAAGAAACCGAACCCGCTCATCTCTAATTATCTCCCCAGAAGGTTTCCAAATGGAGGGTTCCAAGGTACAGGCAGTCCTGGATTGGGTGCAGCCCACTAGTTTGAAGGCGCTTCAGCGTTTCCTGGGCTTTGCGAATTTTTATAGACGATTTATCGCTGGATTTTCGTCTATAGTGGCGCCCTTGGTGGCACTCACTAAGAAAGGGGCGGATGTTGCTCACTGGTCTTGTGAGGCTAAAGCGGCTTTTGCCCGTCTCAAAAGGGCATTTGTATCGGCCAAGGTGCTGCGACACCCAGATCCAGAGCGTCCTTTTGTGGTGGAGGTGGATGCCTCTGAGATGGGTATTGGGGCAGTGCTTTCTCAGATGGGAGTGTCTGATAATCGCCTTCATCCCTGTGCTTACTTTTCCCGTAAATTTTCGCCTGCCGAGATGAATTATGACGTGGGTAACCGGGAATTGTTGGCTATTAAGGATGCACTCGAGGAGTGGAGACACTGGCTTGAGGGGGCTAAGTTTGTGGTCTCAATTCTCACCGACCATAAGAATCTGGCATATTTAGAGTCAGCGAAGCATCTCAATGCCAGGCAGGCACGATGGGCTTTGTTTTTTGCTCGCTTTAATTTTTTGATAACATATCGCCCTGGGTCAAAAAACATCAAGGCTGATGCGCTCTCGCTGAGTTTTGCTCCAATCCAGGAGACCACCGAGGAGCCGTTGCCCATTGTGTCCCCATCATGTATTAAAGTGGGCATTACCCAGGCTCCTCCAGACCTTCCGGTAGGTCTTTTGTTTGTGCCTCCTAGGTTAAGACAGCGAGTGTTCCTGGAATTCCATGCCAAGAAGTCGGCAGGTCACCCGGGTATTGCCAGAATTCGGGAGTTGCTATCTAGGGCGGTGTGGTGGCCCTCGGTGGCTAAGGATGTGGATCAGTGGGTTCGGGCATGTGACATCTGTGCCCGAAATAAGACTCCTAGAGGGGTTCCTGTTGGCCCATTACATCCACTCTCTATCCCATCTAAGCCATGGACCCACATTTCAATGGATTTTGTGGTGGACTTGCCCAAATCCTCGGGGATGACAGCCATCTGGGTTGTCGTTGACAGGTTTTCGAAGATGGCGCACTTCGTTCCACTGGTTGGGCTGCCATCGGCCAGACGCCTGTCTGAATTATTTATGCTGCATGTTGTGCGTCTCCACGGGTTGCCACTTGATGTGGTCTCTGACCGCGGATCCCAGTTTGTGGCCAAATTCTGGAGGGCATTTTGTTCCGATCTCCAGATTTATGTCAGCTTGTCGTCAGGCTACCATACGCAGTCTAATGGGCAGACTGAAAGGGTGAACCAGTCCTTGGAGCAGTTCCTCAGGTGTTATGTCTCCAAGTGTCAGACTGACTGGGTTGCTCATCTGTCCATGGCGGAGTTTGCCTATAACAACGCGGCTCACTCTGCTACAGGGATCTCTCCCTTCCTTTGTGTGTATGGGCATCATCCTAAGGCCAGTTCTTTTGACCCCCTGGACTCCACGCCTGGTGGTTCCTCTGTGGTTTCGGTCCTTAGAGGTATTTGGCGGAAAGTGAAGAAAGCCCTTGTGTCTGTGTCATTAGTGACCAAAAGGGTTTTTGATAAGCGGAAAAGACCCTGCAGCTTCAAATTAGGAGACTTCGTCTGGTTGTCTACCAAGAATTTGAAGTTGAGACAGCCATCTCATAAGTTAGGCCCCCGGTTCATCGGCCCTTATAAGATCACCAGGGTTATCAATCCGGTGGCATTTCAGTTAGATCTGCCCCGTTCTTTGGGTATCAATAAAATATTTCATTGTTCCCTTTTAAAACGGGCGATTAGTAATCCTTCTTCCAGTGGAAGACCTTCCCCTCTTCTGATACGTGGCCAGAGGGAGTTTGTTGTTGAAAGGATTCTTGACTCCAAGATGGTTCGGGGTCGGCTGTCATTTTTGGTGCACTAGAAGGGGTATGGTCCGGAGGAGCGGTCGTGGGTGCGCAGTTGTGATCTTCATGCCCCCAGACTGATACGCTCTTTCTTCTCGCAGTTCCCCGATAAACCCGGTGGTAGGGGTTCTTTGAACCCTCGTCAGAGGGGGGGTACTGTTAGGGTCTCCTGCCCTGTGCTGCCACGTCGTCATGGCAACCGGGAGACAAGTGCTAGCGGAGTAACCTGAGCGCAGCTGATACTCCGGTTCGGGTCTTTTGCTGTGCAGTGGTTACAGGCTCTGTGCACGGCAGGGGATCTGGTGCTGGTTTTTGTGCTCACAGTCTGTGAGGTCTGAGTGGGGCGTGGACAGCACCTGCTTTATAAGGCCTCTTCTCAGGTTAAGCAGATGCTGCTGAATCTTTGTTGGTTAGTCAGTTCCTGAAAGTTAGCCAGTACTGTGTAGCTTTGTATTTGTTGTTGCTTACTGCAAATAGGCCTGGGGATTTGGTACTACACTCTGCCAATCCAGACCTAGCAGTAAGACTGGAGTCAGTCGTTTAGCTTGCTGGGGTTCTTTTACTACTCTGTGAACTTAGCAAGTTTGCGGCTGTATTCTAAGACTTGCCTGCCTAAATCCTGTCTCACTATGCAAGGTGTCAGGTGTCAGTTTAGTGGCAGTAAGCTGAACCTGTGCACTGCAAGTGAGAATTAGGATTGTGGAGACTCTCCTTGTGTCTATCATTCCATCTCTGACCAAGGAGTTTACTGCCACACCCGTTGGTAACCCTATAGGGTTTTGCTGTTGCCCTTAGCAACAGCATTTCGGGTTCTCTACGTATTAAAACACAACATCTTGCTTTTCCCATCTGAGCATTACTAATACTAGGGAGACACCCAGTTCCTTAGCCTCTGGGCTTCTCTGTTCACTTTGTGTGTATTTTGTTACCCTATCACCTTCTGTGTACGTAATGTCATATTCCCCAGTCTGTCTGTGAGTTCATTTGTTTTGCATACCTATCCGTTCAGACACCAGTACATTCCTGCAGGCACTGGTGTGCATAACAGTTCTAACACCAGTACATTCCTGCAGGCACTGGAGTGCATAACAGTTCTGACACCAGTACATTCCTGCAGGCACTGGTGTGCATAACAGCACCTTCATGATCATAGTATCTCTCCTGGCAGGTAAGTAGGAGTTGGGCTAGAGCTGGGGAGGGTTGCTGCTCGGGCACCCCCTGTCAAGTGAAGGAGATCCAACTGAGGCAGCACAAGGGAACTCTCGAAAGAAGAACAAGGCTAGAGGAAGATCTGAGACAAAGAAATCTGAATTTTACCAGAGCTGACCAGAGGAAAGCACAAACACAGTCCACCACTACCACAAATAATGCAGTCGAGTTTCCCACATTTGGGGAAATCACAGGGGTCAGCATACCCAGAATGCAATGAATGCACCTAACCCTGGGAGAACAATCTTCATGACCATGGTATCTCCTATGCAAAATAAGTATGATTTGGGATAGGGCTGGGGAGGGCCGCTGCTCAGGCACATCTCTGTCAAGTAAAGGAGATTCAACTGAGGCAGCACAAGGGAACTCTCATCTGGGGACAAAAACTGCAGGGAGAACACATATTTTCAGATGAACATGGGAGGGCAGAAGGCTGCCTAATACTGAAGCACCCCCAAACAACAAACCAAATGCAACAACTAGTGCAAGCATTCCTGGGGGAAGGCCTGCAGCAGATGGATTTGCATATGGTGATGTCATCCAAGCAGTGGGTCAAAGTTGGCTGGAACCCTCGTCTGCATATGAAAAGAGAAAAGTGGCGTGCAGGGCATGGCGGCCTTTTGCTGCGCTTGGATGACCCCTAGTTCGCATTAAACACCCCCACCCTCCTTCAGTGTGGGGCTCATGTTGGCCATGCCCCAGCCCCTGAAGCATTCAAGCTGATTTCTTGCAGCAGCTGGGCACTGTAACAGCTCCAGAGCTGCTCTGTAAGGCAAGTAAAAGGGTGTGGGCCCTGCAGCACTACCTGTAGTTTGCATTGTGCATTGGAAGGCACAAAGTAAGCAGACGGGAGGAGAAGTCAGGATAGTGCACAAGGGTATAGAAGGGAGGGGCTCAAGAAAAAAGAAGTGGAAACAGACAGCAAACTAGGCTGGAGAGAGACCTGAGACAAAGAGATCTGAATTATATGAGAGCCGACCAGAGGAAACACAAATTATGCAGTCAAGTTTCCCACATTTGGGGAAATCGCAGGGGCAGCACACCCAGAGTGCAATGGGTGAGCCTTGCCCTGGGAGAAGCAACTTCATGATCATAGTATCTCACCTGGCAGGTAAGTAGGAGTTGGGCTAGAGCTGGGGAGGGTCGCTGCTCGGGCACCCCCCTGTCAAGTGAAGGAGATCCAACTGAGGCAGCACAAGGGAACTCTCGAAAGAAGAACAAGGCTAGAGGAAGATCTGAGACAAAGAAATCTGACTTTTACCAGAGCTGACCAGAGGAAAGCACAAACACAGTCCCCCACTACCACAAATAATGCAGTCGAGTTTCCCACATTTGGGGAAATCACAGGGGTCAGCATACCCAAAATGCAATGAATGAACCTAACCCTGGGAGAACAATCTTCATGACCATGGTATCTCCTATGCAAAATAAGTATGATTTGGGATAGGGCTGGGGAGGGCCGCTGCTCAGGCACATCTCTGTCAAGTAAAGGAGATTCAACTGAGGCAGCACAAGGGAACTCTCATCTGGGGACAACAACTGCAGGGAGAACACATATTTTCAGATGAACATGGGAGGGCAGAAGGCTGCCTAATACTGAAGCACCCCCAAACAACAAACCAAATGCAACAACTAGTGCAAGCATTTCTGGGGGAAGGCCTGCCGCAGATGGATTTGCATATGGTGATGTCATCCAAGCAGTGGGTCAAAGTTGACTTCAACCCTTGTCTGCATATCAAAAGAGAAAAAGGGCGTGCAGGGCATGGCGGCCTTTTGCGGCGCTTGGCTGACCCCTAGTTTGCATTAAACACCTCCACCCTCCTTCGGTGTGGGGCTCATGTTGGCTATGCCCCAGCCCCTGAAGCATTTAAGCTGATTTCTTGCAGCAGCTGGGCACTGTAACAGCTCCAGAGCTGCTCTGTAAGGCAAGTAAAAGGGTATGGGCCCTGCAGCACTACCTGTAGTTTGCATTGTGCGTTGGAAGGCACAAAGTAAGCAGACGGGAGAAGTCAGGATAGTGCACAAGGGCATAGAAGGGAGCGGCTCAAGAAAAGAGAAGTGGAAACAGACAGCAAACTAGGCTGGAGAGAGATCTGAGACAAAGAGATCTGAATTATACGAGAGCCGACCAGGTGAAACACAAATTATGCAGTCAAGTGTCCCACATTTGGGGAAATCGCAGGGACAGCACACCCAGAGTGCAATGGGTGAGCCTTGCCCTGGGAGAAGCAACTAAGTAGGAGTTGGGCTAGAGCTGGGGAGGGTCGCTGCTCGAGCAGCCCCCTGTCAAGTGAAGGAGATCCAACTGAGGCAGCACAAGGGAACTCTCGAAAGAAGAACAAGGCTAGAGGAAGATCTGAGACAAAGAAATCTGACTTTTACCAGAGCTGACCAGAGGAAAGCACAAACACAGTCCCCCACTACCACAAATAATGCAGTCGAGTTTCCCACATTTGGGGAAATCACAGGGGTCAGCATACCCAGAATGCAATGAATGCACCTAACCCTGGGAGAACAATCTTCATGACCATGGTATCTCCTATGCAAAATAAGTATGATTTGGGATAGGGCTGGGGAGGGCCGCTGCTCAGGCACATCTCTGTCAAGTAAAGGAGATTCAACTGAGGCAGCACAAGGGAACTCTCATCTGGGGACAACAACTGCAGGGAGAACACATATTTTCAGATGAACATGGGAAGGCAGAAGGCTGCCTAATACTGAAGCACCCCCAAACAACAAACCAAATGCAACAACTAGTGCAAGCATTCCTGGGGGAAGGCCTGCCGCAGATGGATTTGCATATGGTGATGTCATCCAAGCAGTGGGCCAAAGTTGGCTGGAACCCTCATCTGCATATGAAAAGAGAAAAGGGTTATGCAGGGCATGGCGGCCTTTTGCGGCGCTTGGATGACCCCTAGTTCGCATTAAACACATCCACCCTCCTTCGGTGTGGGGCTCATGTTGGCTATGCCCCAGCCCCTGAAGCATTCAAGCTGATTTCTTGCAGCAGCTGGGCACTGTAACAGCTCCAGAGCTGCTCTGTAAGGCAAGTAAAAAGGTGTGGGCCCTGCAGCACTACCTGTAGTTCGCATTGTGCGTTGGAAGGCACAAAGTAAGCAGACGGGAGAAGTTAGGATAGTGCACAAGGGCATAGAAGGGAGCGGCTCAAGAAAAGAGAAGTGGAAACAGACAGCAAACTAGGCTGGAGAGAGACCTGAGACAAAGAGATCTGAATTATACGAGAGCCGACCAGGGGAAACACAAATTATGCAGTCAAGTGTCCCACATTTGGGGAAATCGTAGGAGCAGCACACACAGAGTGCAATGGGTGAGCCTTGCCCTGGGAGAAGCACCTTCATAATCATAGTATCTCACCTGGCAGGTAAGTAGGAGTTGGGCTAGAGCTGGGGAGGGTCGCTGCTCGGGTACCCCCCTGTCAAATGAAGGAGATCCAACTGAGGCAGCACAAGGGAACTCTCGAAAGAAGAACAAGGCTAGAGGAAGATCTGAGACAAAGAAATCTGACTTTTACCAGAGCTGACCAGAGGAAAGCACAAACACAGTCCCCCACTACCACAAATAATGCAGTCGAGTTTCCCACATTTGGGGAAATCACAGGGGTCAGCATACCCAGAATGCAATGAATGAACCTCACCCTGGGAGAACAATCTTCATGACCATGGTATCTCCTATGCAAAATAAGTATGATTTGGGATAGGGCTGGGGAGGGCCGCTGCTCAGGCACATCTCTGTCAAGTAAAGGAGATTCAACTGAGGCAGCACAAGGGAACTCTCATCTGGGGACAACAACTGCAGGGAGAACACATATTTTCAGATGAACATGGGAGGGCAGAAGGCTGCCTAATACTGAAGCACCCCCAAACAACAAACCAAATGCAACAACTAGTACAAGCATTCCTGGGGGAAGGTCTGCAGAAGACGGATTTGCATACGGTGATGTCATCCAAGCAGTGGGCCAAAGTTGGCTGGAACCCTCATCTGCATATGAAAAGAGAAAAGGGGTATGCAGGGCATGGCGGCCTTTTGCGGTGCTTGGATGACCCTTAGTTCGCATTAAACACCCCCACCCTCCTTCGGTGTGGGGCTCATGTTGGCCATGCCCCAGCCCCTGAAGCATTCAAGCTGATTTCTTGCAGCAGCTTGGCACTGTAACAGCTCCAGAGCTGCTCTGTAAGGCAAGTAAAAGGGTGTGGGCCCTGCAGCACTACCTGTAGTTTGCATTGTGCATTGTAAGGTACAAAGTAAGCGGATGGGAGGAGAAGTCAGGATAGTGCACAAGGGTATAGAAGGGAGGGGCTCAAGAAAAAAGAAGTGGAAACAGACAGCAAACTAGGCTGGAGAGAGACCTGAGACAAAGAGATCTGAATTATATGAGAACCGACCAGGGGAAACACAAATTATGCAGTCAAGTTTCCCACATTTGGGGAAATCGCAGGGGCAGCACACCCAGAGTGCAATGGGTGAGCCTTGCCCTGGGAGAAGCAACTTCATGATCATAGTATCTCACCTGGCAGGTAAGTAGGAGTTGGGCTAGAGCTGGGGAGGGTCGCTGCTCGGGCACCCCCCTGTCAAGTGAAGGAGATCCAACTGAGGCAGCACAAGGGAACTCTCGAAAGAAGAACAAGGCTAGAGGAAGATCTGAGACAAAGAAATCTGACTTTTACCAGAGCTGACCAGAGGAAAGCACAAACACTTGACTACCACAAATAATGCAGTCGAGTTTCCCACATTTGGGGAAATCACAGGGGTCAGCATACCCAGAATGCAATGAATGAACCTAACCCTGGGAGATCAATCTTCATGACCATGGTATCTCCTATGCAAAATAAGTATGATTTGGGATAGGGCTGGGGAGGGCCGCTGCTCAGGCACATCTCTGTCAAGTAAAGGAGATTCAACTGAGGCAGCACAAGGGAACTCTCATCTGGGGACAACAACTGCAGGGAGAACACATATTTTCAGATGAACATGGGAGGGCAGAAGGCTGCCTAATACTGAAGCACCCCCAAACAACAAACCAAATGCAACAACTAGTGCAAGCATTTCTGGGGGAAGGCCTGCCGCAGATGGATTTGCATATGGTGATGTCATCCAAGCAGTGGGTCAAAGTTTACTTCAACCCTTGTCTGCATATCAAAAGAGAAAAGGGGCGTGCAGGGCATGGCGGCCTTTTGCGGCGCTTTGCTGACCCCTAGTTTGCATTAAACACCTCCACCCTCCTTCGGTGTGGGGCTCATGTTGGCTATGCCCCAGCCCCTGAAGCATTTAAGCTGATTTCTTGCAGCAGCTGGGCACTGTAACAGCTCCAGAGCTGCTCTGTAAGGCAAGTAAAAGGGTATGGGCCCTGCAGCACTACCTGTAGTTTGCATTGTGCGTTGGAAGGCACAAAGTAAGCAGACGGGAGAAGTCAGGATAGTGCACAAGGGCATAGAAGGGAGCGGCTCAAGAAAAGAGAAGTGGAAACAGACAGCAAACTAGGCTGGAGAGAGACCTGAGACAAAGAGATCTGAATTATACGAGAGCCGACCAGGTGAAACACAAATTATGCAGTCAAGTGTCCCACATTTGGGGAAATCGCAGGGGCAGCACACCCAGAGTGCAATGGGTGAGCCTTGCCCTGGGAGAATCAACTTCATGATCATAGTATCTCACCTGGCAGGTAAGTAGGAGTTGGGCTAGAGCTGGGGAGGGTCGCTGCTCGAGCAGCCCCCTGTCAAGTGAAGGAGATCCAACTGAGGCAGCACAAGTTAACTCTCGAAAGAAGAACAAGGCTAGAGGAAGATCTGAGACAAAGAAATCTGACTTTTACCAGAGCTGACCAGAGGAAAGCACAAACACAGTCCCCCACTACCACAAATAATGCAGTCGAGTTTCCCACATTTGGGGAAATCACAGGGGTCAGCATACCCAGAATGCAATGAATGCACCTAACCCTGGGAGAACAATCTTCATGACCATGGTATCTCCTATGCAAAATAAGTATGATTTGGGATAGGGCTGGGGAGGGCCGCTGCTCAGGCAACATTGGAAGTGAACAAGCCCGCAGGACGGGTGAAACGCGTTTTCCAGCATGACCTACCCCATGTCAGCGTTACCTACCACAGCATTCCAATACTAATCACCATAATAGGAACCGAGGACCTGGGGAGTACATCTTGCATTTTTGCAACCTAGTGACTGTCCCAGGGACCTGGGCAGGGACCGGTACCCTTTTGTGTTTTTGTCGTTTTTCCTGTCTTTTGTTTCCTTTTTTTCTTTTGGTTTTTTCTCCATTGTTTTTTCTCCTTTTGAGTCTATACAGCAGTTGGCATTTTTCTTCACCCCAATTAGGGCATCCCAGGGATTTGGGCAGTGACTGTTATTTCCAACAACTTTCTACCAATTCATTGTCACAGCATTATAATTACTATTACAAATATCAATGTCACTTTATAACCTTCTTTTTATGTAGCCAATTAATTAACTCTTTTCTAACTACAAAGTATCAGCAAGGGTCTGTCTACCCCCCTTACCTGGTATACTGTTAACAGGAGTATTTTTGTACATACTCTAAATTGTGAGATATTCTAAACATCCTTATACCATATTGTATGGTCCAGAGATCTAGGCAGGATTATTACATCAATATCTTTCTTGAACAATATAATATTTATGCTGTAAGCTATACATATGGTTGTTTTTGACTCTGCTCTTATACCTAGCTGACATTCGACTCAACCTCTAATCAGCTTTCCCTTCTTCCCTTTTTCTTCTCTTTTCTTTTCCTTTCTCCCCTTTTTCTTCCCTACTGTATATATCTACGGACTCTCATCCATGATCCACAGGTTACCCTGTGCCTAACATAGACAGCAGATCCGCCCCGTTTTCTGTTTCTCTTTTATACCTTCCTTAGGTGCACTCTCATTGGTGAGTCGGCTATAGCAGGCCCTAGAAATTACTACCATACCCCACCGATAGAGCCCGATCTCGTCCGATCTTGGAAGCTAAACGGTGGTGGGCTGGGTCAGTATCTGAGAGGGTGACCCCCAGAGAATACTCAGTGTTGTAATTCGTGACCTCCTCGACTCCTAGCCAACAGCAGGATCACCATATTCTCCCTGAATCATTTCTCTTATTTTATTCTTCTGATCTGTGTTGTTTCCTCTAAGTACCGTCTCCCCCCATTCCTAATAGATCCCAATTGGTCAATACCAATTGGGATCCATATCTTTCGACATCAATTTGGTTCAATGACTCTTGGAGGTCTCATTAATACAAGCTCAGCTTGTGCTGGTGGGATAGGATCAGGATGTAGAACCTGAGTGTCTACATCCCTCCTGAAGTCTACTAAAATAGACTAACCAGAACATTTCCAATTTCCTAACAGTGCTTGCATTTTCCTAATTTTAGGGATTGTGGTGATTATATAAGTGTGGATCTTTTCTTAGAGTAATGAGTTAATAAAAGTTATGTTTTAATACTTTCATACTAACTAACATAAACAAGAGTGCACCCACACAAGAGTCTTCTGTAAATCTCTTTCCTTTTACCAGAGCTGACCAGAGGAAAGCACAAACACAGTCCCCCACTACCACAAATAATGCAGTCGAGTTTCCCACATTTGGGGAAATCACAGGGGTCAGCATACCCAGAATGCAATGAATGAACCTCACCCTGGGAGAACAATCTTCATGACCATGGTATCTCCTATGCGAAATAAGTATGATTTGGGATAGGTCTGGGGAGGGCCGCTGCTCAGGCACATCTCTGTCAAGTAAAGGAGATTCAACTGAGGCAGCACAAGGGAACTCTCATCTGGGGACAACAACTGCAGGGAGAACATATATTTTCAGATGAATATGGGAGGGCAGAAGGCTGCCTAATACTGAAGCACCCCCAAACAACAAACCAAATGCAACAACTAGTACAAGCATTCCTGGGGGAAGGTCTGCAGAAGACGGATTTGCATACGGTGATGTCATCCAAGCAGTGGGCCAAAGTTGGCTGGAACCCTCATCTGCATATGAAAAGAGAAAAGGGGTATGCAGGGCATGGCGGCCTTTTGCGGCGCTTGGATGACCCTTAGTTCGCATTAAACACCCCCACCCTCCTTCGGTGTGGGGCTCATGTTGGCCATGCCCCAGCCCCTGAAGCATTCAAGCTGATTTCTTGCAGCAGCTTGGCACTGTAACAGCTCCAGAGCTGCTCTGTAAGGCAAGTAAAAGGGTGTGGGCCCTGCAGCACTACCTGTAGTTTGCATTGTGCATTGTAAGGTACAAAGTAAGCGGATGGGAGGAGAAGTCAGGATAGTGCACAAGGGTATAGAAGGGAGGGGCTCAAGAAAAAAGAAGTGGAAACAGACAGCAAACTAGGCTGGAGAGAGACCTGAGACAAAGAGATCTGAATTATATGAGAACCGACCAGGGGAAACACAAATTATGCAGTCAAGTTTCCCACATTTGGGGAAATCGCAGGGGCAGCACACCCAGAGTGCAATGGGTGAGCCTTGCCCTGGGAGAAGCAACTTCATGATCATAGTATCTCACCTGGCAGGTAAGTAGGAGTTGGGCTAGAGCTGGGGAGGGTCGCTGCTCGGGCACCCCCCTGTCAAGAGAAGGAGATCCAACTGAGGCAGCACAAGGGAACTCTCGAAAGAAGAACAAGGCTAGAGGAAGATCTGAAACAAAGAAATCTGACTTTTACCAGAGCTGACCAGAGGAAAGCACAAACACAGGCCCCCACTACCACAAATAATGCAGTCAAGTTTCCCACATTTGGGGAAATCACAGGGGTCAGCATACCCAGAATGCAATGAATGAACCTAACCCTGGGAGAACAATCTTCATGACCATGGTATCTCCTATGCAAAATAAGTATGATTTGGGATAGGGCTGGGGAGGGCCGCTGCTCAGGCACATCTCTGTCAAGTAAAGGAGATTCAACTGAGGCAGCACAAGGGAACTCTCACCTGGGGACAACAACTGCAGGGAAAACACATATTTTCAGATGAACATGGGAGGGCAGAAGGCTGCCTAATACTGAAGCACCCCCAAACAACAAACCAAATGCAACAACTAGTGCAAGCATTCCTGGGGGAAGGCCTGCCGCAGATGGATTTGCATATGGTGATGTCATCCAAGCAGTTGGTCAAAGTTGGCTTCAACCCTCGTCTGCATATGAAAAGAGAAAAGGGGCGTGCATGGCATGGCGGCCTTTTGCGGAGCTTGGCTGACCCCTAGTTTGCATTGAACACCTCCACCCTCCTTCGGTGTGGGGCTCATGTTGGCTATGCCCCAGCCCCTGAAGCATTCAAGCTGATTTCTTGCTGCAGCTGGGCACTGTAACAGCTCCAGAGCTGCTCTGTAAGGCAAGTAAAAGGGTGTGGGCCCTGCAGCACTACCTGTAGTTCGCATTGTGCGTTGGAAGGCACAAAGTAAGCAGACGGGAGAAGTCAGGATAGTGCACAAGGGCATAGAAGGGAGCGGCTCAAGAAAAGAGAAGTGGAAACAGACAGCAAACTAGGCTGGAGAGAGACCTGAGACAAAGAGATCTGAATTATACGAGAGCCGACCAGAGGAAACACAAATTATGCAGTCAAGTGTCCCACATTTGGGGAAATCGTAGGAGCAGCACACCCAGAGTGCAATGGGTGAGCCTTGCCCTGGGAGAAGCACCTTCATAATCATAGTATCTCACCTGGCAGGTAAGTAGGAGCTGGGCTAGAGCTGGGGAGGGTCGCTGCTCGGGTACCCCCCTGTCAAGTGAAGGAGATCCAACTGAGGCAGCACAAGGGAACTCTCGAAAGAAGAACAAGGCTAGAGGAAGATCTGAGACAAAGAAATCTGACTTTTACCAGAGCTGACCAGAGGAAAGCACAAACACAGTCCCCCACTACCACAGATAATGCAGTTGAGTTTCCCACATTTGGGGAAATCACAGGGGTCAGCATACCCAGAATGCAATGAATGAACCTAACCCTGGGAGAACAATCTTCATGACCATGGTATCTCCTATGCGAAATAAGTATGATTTGGGATAGGGCTGGGGAGGGCCGCTGCTCAGGCACATCTCTGTCAAGTAAAGGAGATTCAACTGAGGCAGCACAAGGGAACTCTCATCTGGGGACAACAACTGCAGGGAGAACACATATTTTCAGATGAACATGGGAGGGCAGAAGGCTGCCTAATACTGAAGCACCCCCAAACAACAAACCAAATTCAACAACTAGTACAAGCATTCCTGGGGGAAGGTCTGCAGAAGACGGATTTGCATACGGTGATGTCATCCAAGCTGTGGGCCAAAGTTGGCTGGAACCCTCATCTGCATATGAAAAGAGAAAAGGGGTATGCAGGGCATGGCGGCCTTTTGCGGCACTTGGATGACCCTTAGTTCGCATTAAACACCCCCACCCTCCTTCGGTGTGGGGCTCATGTTGTCCATGCCCCAGCCCCTGAAGCATTCAAGCTGATTTCTTGCAGCAGCTGGGCACTGTAACAGCTCCAGAGCTGCTCTGTAAGGCAAGTAAAAGGGTGTGGGCCCTGCAGCACTACCTGTAGTTTGCATTGTGCATTGGAAGGCACAAAGTAAGCAGACGGGAGGAGAAGTCAGGATAGTGCACAAGGGTATAAAAGGGAGGGGCTCAAGAAAAAAGAAGTGGAAACAGACAGCAAACTAGGCTGGAGAGAGACCTGAGACAAAGAGATCTGAATTATACGAGAGCCGACCAGGTGAAACACAAATTATGCAGTCAAGTGTCCCCCATTTGGGGAAATCGCAGGGGCAGCACACCCAGAGTGCAATGGGTGAGCCTTGCCCTGGGAGAAGCAACTTCATGATCATAGTATCTCACCTGGCAGGTAAGTAGGAGTTGGGCTAGAGCTGGGGAGGGTCGCTGCTCGAGCAGCCTCCTGTCAAGTGAAGGAGATCCAACTGAGGCAGCACAAGGGAACTCTCGAAAGAAGAACAAGGCTAGAGAAAGAGCTGAGACAAAGAAATCTGACTTTTACCAGAGCTGACCAGAGGAAAGCACAAACACAGTCCCCCACTACCACAAATAATGCAGTTGAGTTTCCCACATTTGGGGAAATCACAGGGGTCAGCATACCCAGAATGCAATGAATGAACCTAACCCTGGGAGAACAATCTTCATGACCATGGTATCTCCTATGCAAAATAAGTATGATTTGGGATAGGGCTGGGGAGGGCCGCTGCTCAGGCACATCTCTGTCAAGTAAAGGAGATTCAACTGAGGCAGCACAAGGGAACTCTCATCTGGGGACAACAACTGCAGGGAGAACACATATTTTCAGATGAACATGGGAAGGCAGAAGGCTGCCTAATACTGAAGCACCCCCAAACAACAAACCAAATGCAACAACTAGTGCAAGCATTCCTGGGGGAAGGCCTGCCGCAGATGGATTTGCATATGGTGATGTCATCCAAGCAGTGGGTCAAAGTTGGCTTCAACCCTCGTCTGCATATGAAAAGAGAAAAGGGTTATGCAGGGCATGGCGGCCTTTTGCGGCGCTTGGCTGACCCCTAGTTTGCATTAAACACCTCCACCCTCCTTTGGTGTGGGGCTCATGTTGGCTATGCCCCAGCCCCTGAAGCATTCAAGCTGATTTCTTGCAGCAGCTGGGCACTGTAACAGCTCCAGAGCTGCTCTGTAAGGCAAGTAAAAGGGTGTGGGCCCTGCAGCACTACCTGTAGTTTGCATTGTGCGTTGGAAGGCACAAAGTAAGCAGACGGGAGAAGTCAGGATAGTGCGCAAGGGCATAGAAGGGAACGGCTCAAGAAAAGAGAAGTGGAAACGGACAGCAAACTAGGCTGGAGAGAGACCTGAGACAAAGAGATCTGAATTATACGAGAGCCGACCAGGGGAAACACAAATTATGCAGTCAAGTTTCCCACATTTGGGGAAATCGCAAGAGCAGCACACCCAGAGTGCAATGGGTGAGCCTTGCCCTGGGAGAAGCACCTTCATGATCATAGTATCTCACCTGGCAGGTAAGTAGGAGTTGGGCTAGAGCTGGGGAGGGTCGCTGCTCGGGCACCCCCCTGTCAAGTGAAGGAGATCCAACTGAGGCAGCACAAGGGAACTCTCGAAAGAAAAACAAGGCTAGAGGAAGATCTGAGACAAAGAAATCTGACTTTTACCAGAGCTGACCAGAGGAAAGCACAAACACAGTCCCCCACTACCACAAATAATGCAGTCGAGTTTCCCACATTTGGGGAAATCACAGAGGTCAGCATACCCAGAATGCAATGAATGAACCTCACCCTGGGAGAACAATCTTCATGACCATGGTATCTCCTATGCAAAATAAGTATGATTTGGGATAGGGCTGGGGAGGGCCGCTGCTCAGGCACATCTCTGTCAAGTAAAGGAGATTCAACTGAGGCAGCACAAGGGAACTCTCATCTGGGGACAACAACTGCAGGGAGAACACATATTTTCAGATGAACATGGGAGGGCAGAAGGCTGCCTAATACTGAAGCACCCCCAAACAACAAACCAAATGCAACAACAAGTGCAAGCATTCCTG
This sequence comes from Pseudophryne corroboree, assembly GCF_028390025.1. Taxonomy (NCBI): domain Eukaryota; kingdom Metazoa; phylum Chordata; class Amphibia; order Anura; family Myobatrachidae; genus Pseudophryne; species Pseudophryne corroboree. The sequence goes on from NW_026967611.1 coordinate 491,158, forward strand.
GGGGAAGGCCTGCAGCAGATGGGTTTGCATATGGTGATGTCATCCAAGCAGTGGGTCAAAGTTGGCTTCAACCCTCGTCTGCATATGAAAAGAGAAAAGGGGCGTGCAGGGCATGGCGGCCTTTTGCGGCGCTTGGCTGACCCCTAGTTTGCATTAAACACCTCCACCCTCCTTCGGTGTGGGGCTCATATTGGCTATGCCCCAGCCCCTGAAGCATTCAAGCTGATTTCTTGCAGTAGCTGGGCACTGTAACAGCTCCAGAGCTGCTCTGTACGACAAGTAAAAGGGTGTGGGCCCTGCAGCACTACCTGTAGTTTGCATTGTGCATTGGAAGGCACAAAGTAAGCAGACGGGAGAAGTCAGGATAGTGCGCAAGGGCATAGAAGGGAGCGGCTCAAGAAAAGAGAAGTGGAAACAGACAGCAAACTAGGCTGGAGAGAGACCTGAGACAAAGAGATCTGAATTATACGAGAGCCGACCAGGGGAAACACAAATTATGCAGTCAAGTTTCCCACATTTGGGGAAATCGCAGGAGCAGCACACCCAGAGTGCAATGGGTGAGCCTTGCCCTGGGAGAAGCACCTTCATGATCATAGTATCTCACCTGGCAGGTAAGTAGGAGTTGGGCTAGAGCTGGGGAGGGTCGCTGCTCGGGCACCCCCCTGTCAAGTGAAGGAGATCCAACTGAGGCAGCACAAGGGAACTCTCGAAAGAAAAACAAGGCTAGAGGAAGATCTGAGACAAAGAAATCTGACTTTTACCAGAGCTGACCAGAGGAAAGCACAAACACAGTCCCCCACTACCACAAATAATGCAGTCGAGTTTCCCACATTTGGGGAAATCACAGGAGTCAGCATACCCAGAATGCAATGAATGAACCTCACCCTGGGAGAACAATCTTCATGACCATGGTATCTCCTATGCAAAATAAGTATGATTTGGGATAGGGCTGGGGAGGGCCGCTGCTCAGGCACATCTCTGTCAAGTAAAGGAGATTCAACTGAGGCAGCACAAGGGAACTCTCATCTGGGGACAACAACTGCAGGGAGAACACATCTTTTTTAGATGAACATGGGAGGGCAGAAGGCTGCCTAATACTGAAGCACCCCCCAAACTAAAATTCTAGTTTCTCTAATGTCCTAGAGTATGCTGGGGACTCCGTAAGGACCATGGGGATAGACGGGCTCCGCAGGAGACATGGGCACTTTAAGAAAGACTTTAGTTCTGGGTGTGCACTGGCTCCTCCCTCTATGCCCCTCCTCCATACCTCAGTTTGATACTGTGCCCATTTGAAACTGGGTGCTTTTCAGGAGCTCTGCTGAGCTTTCTGACAGAAAGTATTTTGTTAGGTTTTTAATTTTCAGGGAGCACTGCTGGCAACAGACTCCCTGCATCGAGGGACTGAGGGGAGAGAAGCAGCCCTACTCTCTGAGTTGCAAGGTCCTGCTTCTTAGGCTACTGGACACAATTAGCTCCAGAGGGATTGGTACGCAGGATCTCACCATCGCCGTCCGTCCCAGAGCCGCGCCGCCGTCCCCCTTGCAGATTCAGAAGATAGAAGCCGGGTGAGTATGAGAAGAAAAGAAGACTTCAGAGGCGGCAGAAGAGTTCATGATCTTCACTGAGGTAACGCACAGCACTGCAGCTGTGCACCATTGCTCCCATACACCTCACATACTCCGGTCACTGTAAGGGTGCAGGGCGCAGGGGGGGCGCCCTGGGCAGCAATATAAACCTCTTTTTGGCAAAAATATAACATATATACAGCTGGGCACTGTATATGTATGAGCCCCTGCCAATTTTACAGTTTAAGCGGGACAGAAGCCCGCCGCCGAGGGGGCGGGGCTTCTCCCTCAGCACTCACCAGCGCCATTTTTTCTCCACAGCACCGCTGAGAGGAAGCTGCCCGGACTCTCCCCTGCTTATACCATGGTAGACAAGAGGGTTGAAAAGAGAGGGGGGGCACATAATTCGGCGCAAATGACATACAGCAGCGCTACTGGACAAACATTAAGTTACTGTGTTATTCCTGGGTTATATAGCGCTGGGGTGTGTGCTGGCATACTCTCTCTCTCTGTCTCTCCAATGGGCCTTGTGGGGAAACTGTCTTCAGAAAAAGCATTCCCTGTGTGTGTGTGGTGTGTCGGTACACGTATGTCGACATGTCTGAGGAAGATGGCTATATTAGAGAGGAGCGGGAGCAAATGAATGTGGTGTCTCCGCCGACACCTGATTGGATGGATATGTGGAATGTTTTAAATGCTAGTGTAAACTCATTGCACAAAAGATTAGACAAGGCTGAAGCTTTGGGACAGTCAGGGTCTCAACCCATGCCTGATCCTATGTCGCAGGGACTGTCAGGGTCTCATAAGTGCCCACTATCCCAGATTGTTGACACAGATACCGACACGGATTCTGACTCCAGTGTCGATTACGTTGATGCAAAGTTACAGCCAAAATTGGCAAAATCCATTCGATATAGGATTATGGCAATAAAAGATGTTTTGCACATCACAGAGGAACCCCCTGTCCCTGACAAGAGGGTACATATGTACAAGGGAAAGAAGCCTGAGGTAACCTTTCCCCCCTCACACGAGCTGAACGAGTTATGTGAAAAAGCTTGGGAATCTCCAGATAAAAGACTGCAGATTTCCAAAAGGATTCTTATGGCGTATCCTTTCCCATCAACGGATAGGTTACGATGGGAATCCTCCCCTAGGATGGACAAAGCATTAACACGCACAGCTACAGCTGGAAAATCAAATTTTTTACCTTATGTTCCCTCACAGCATAAGAAAGCTCTGCATTATCAAATGCAGTCCTTTCGGTCACAAAGAAACAAGAAAGTGCGAGGTGCGTCCTTTCTTGCCAGAGGTAGGGGCAGAGGAAAAAAGGAACAGAAGTCCTCCCCGACCTCTACAAAATCTACTGCATGACGCTGGGGCTCCACTGGCGGAGTCCGGCCCATGAGATGTCATGCAGCCGCTCTGACCACGCCTCCTGTTTCTCCGTTGCCGACCCAATATTGAAACCCTGCCCCCGCACCGCTCCATCTCTGACTTGGAAATGGAGTGTTGTTGACCCCCCTCCCCCCCCCTGCACCGATTGACAGGCAGAGGCGATCGCATTATCTGCAGGCGGATGCGTATGCTCTTAGCAATTTTTGCAGTTGGATTGCTTATTGCGATTGCAATCCAACCCGAATCAGGCCCTATTACTGTACCTATTACAATGCACTGCGGGTAGTACAAAATGGGGTTAATATAGGAGAAAAACCCCCAGAGCTGTGCTCCTTAACTGTCCCTGGTGGCTAGTGGAGCAGCTGCCCAGTAATCAGTGTCCACGCCAGTGCGCACACGGCCCGCCCCCTACAGCCACGCTGGATCACAGTATAAAGTGGGCACAGAAGCCCCTTACCACCCTTTCATCAGCGGCCTCGTGATCCCGGAGGGCGGTGTGTGTGTGACTGACCTTAGGAAGAAACCGGAGCCTCCGCTGCAGTGACCCAGCAACCGGGGCACTGGAGTATACTGTGCCGCTGGGAGTGATGGAGCTGCAGTAAATATGTCTATTAGACCTAGCCTGCTGCAGCCCTTGTAGATTCTTATTAAAAAAGTTCTTCTTTTCTTGTCAAAATTAATAGCTAAGAATAGGATGCCTGAGGCAGCCCCCTGTTAAGTGGCCTGCTACTGAAGGCACCAACTACAAACTGAGCTCCCTGTTCATGGAAGCGAGGTTATAGAGGAGGGGGCGCTGAGTATCTTGTGAACAGTCAAAAGCTTTGAGCTTGTTGGTGCCTCAGATCAAGATCCTACTCTACACCCCAATATGAATCCTTGTGGAGTCCAGTGTACCCCACAGAAGAAAAAAATGTGTCACAACCATTGGCAGCAACATAAGAATAGCTGCTGATGAGCACAATTGAGAAAGGAAGGGGGGAAAACATTTGAATCCAGCACATATATGTAATTCGAATATGTAATTTGTACCTTCCTACTTTAAAATGTAATGGATGAACCTCACCCTGCGAGAACTATCTTCATGATCAAGAGATCTCATATGCAAGATAAGTATGTGTTGGGATAGGGCTGTGGAGGGCGGCTGCTCGGGCACACCCCCGTCAAGTTAAGGAGATTCAACTGAGGAAGCACAAGGGAACTCTCATCTGGGGACAACAACTGCAGGGAGAACACATTTTCAGATGAATGTGGGAGGGCAGAAGGCTGCCTAATACTGAAGCACCCCCAAACAACAAACCAAATGCAACAACTAGTGCAAGCATTCCTTGGGGAAGGCCTGCAGCAGATGGATCCAATAACAGCTCCAGAGTTGCTCTACAAGACAAGTAAAAGGGTGTGAGCCCTGCAGCACCACCTGTACTTTGCATACACACATATAGGACAGCATCTCTTATATGCCCCAGGGTCAATAAAATAGTATCCTTATCTAGGGTATCCATCCCCTCAGATAAGGTATCCGTCCATGCTGCTACAGCACTACACACCCAGGCCGACGCAATTGCCGGTCTGAGTAAGGTACCCGAATGTGTATAAATGGACTTCAGGGTTATCTCCTGTTTGCGGTCAGCAGACTCTTTGAGGGTAGCCGTATCCTGGGACGGGAGGGCTACCTTCTTGGATAAGCGTGTTAATGCTTTGTCCACCCTAGGGGAGGATTCCCATCTTAACCTATCCATTGATGGGAAAGGATACGCCATAAGAATCCTTTTGGAAATCTGCAGTCTTTTATCTGGAGATTCCCAGGCTTTTTCACATAACTCGTTCAGCTCGTGTGAGGGGGGAAAGGTTACCTCAGGCTTCTTTCCCTTGTACTTATGTACCCTCTTGTCAGGGACAGGGGGTTCCTCTGTGATGTGCAAAACATCTTTTATTGCCATAATCCTATATCGAATGGATTTTGCCAATTTTGGCTGTAACTTTGCATCATCGTAATCGACACTGGAGTCAGAATCCGTGTCAGTATCTGTGTCAACAATCTGGGATAGTGGGCGCTTATGAGACCCTGACAGTCCCTGCGACATAGGATCAGGCATGGGTTGAGACCCTGACTGTCCCGAAGCTTCAGCCTTGTCTAATCTTTTGTGCACTGAGTTTACACTAGCATTTAAAACATTCCACATATCCATCCAATCAGCTGTCGCAGAGACACCACATTAATTTGCTCCCGCTCCTCTCTAATATAGCCTTCTTCCTCAGACATGTCGACACACGTGTACCGACACACCACACACACAGGGAATGCTTTTTCTGAAAACAGTTTCCCCACAAGGTCCTTTGGAGAGACAGAGAGAGAAAGTATGCCAGCACACACCCCAGCGCTATATAACCCAGGAATAACACAGTAACTTAATGTTTGCCCAGTAGTGCTGCTGTATGTAATTTGCGCCGAATTATGTGCCCCCCCCCCTCTTTTCAACCCTCTTGTCTACCGTGGTTTCAGCAGGCGAGAGTCTGGGGAGCTGCCTCAGCGGTGCTGTGGAGAAAAAATGGCGCTGGTGAGTGCTGAGGGAGAAGCCCCGCTCCCTCGGCGGCGGGCTTCTGTCCCGCTTAAACTGTAAAATTGGCGGGGGCTCATACATATATACAGTGCTCAGCTGTATATATGTTATATTTTTGGCAAAAAGAGGTTTATATTGCTGCCCAGGGCGCCCTGCACCCTTACAGTGACCAGAGTATGTGAGGTGTATGGGAGCAATGGCGCACAGCTGCAGTGCTGTGCGTTACTTCAGTGAAGATCATGAAGTCTTCTGCCACCGCTGAAGTCTCTTTTCTTCTCATACTCACCCGGCTTCTATCTTCCGGCTCTGCGAGGGGGACGGCGGCGCGGCTCTGGGACGGACGGCGAGGGTGAGATCCTGCGTACCAATCCCGCTGGAGCTAATGGTGTCCAGTAGCCTAAGAAGCAGGACCTTGCAACTCAGAGAGTAGGGCTGCTTCTCTCCCCTCAGTCCCTCGATGCAGGGAGTCTGTTGCCAGCAGTGCTCCCTGAAAATTAAAAACCTAACAAAATACTTTCTGTCAGAAAGCTCAGGAGAGCTCCTGAAAAGCACACAGTTTCCACTGGGCACAGTATCAAACTGAGGTATGGAGTAGGGGCATAGAGGGAGGAGCCACTGCACACCCAGAACTAAAGTCTTTCTTAAAGTGCCCATGTCTCCTGCGGAGCCCGTCTATCCCCATGGTCCTTACAGAGTCCCCAGCATCCTCTAGGACGTTAGAGAAAATAGGATTTTAATACCTACCGGTAAATCCTTTTCTCTTAGTCCGTAGAGGATGCTGGGCACCCGTCCCAGTGCGTACTGTGTCTGCAGTTATTAAATGGCCCTTAACTCCAGAACATTTATGTGGAGACAACTTTCCCGACTTGACCATCTTCCTTGGATGTTTTCCCCCTGTGTGACTGCTCCCCAGCCTCGGAGGGTTGCATCCGTGGTCCCTAGGATCCAGTCCTGGATCCCGAACCATCGCCCCTCTAGGAGGTGAGAACTGTGCAGCCGCCAATGGAGTGATATTCTGGTCTTGGAAGACAGGATTATCCTCCGGTGCATGTGTAGGTGGGATCCGGACAACTTGTCCAACAGGTCCCACTGGAACACTCTAGCATGGAACCTGCCAAACTGAATGGCCTCGTAGGCCGCAACCATCTTCCCCAGCAATTGAATGCATTGATGGATTAACACTCTTGCTGGTTTCAGAATTTGTTTGACCAGACTCTGGATCTCCATAGCCTTTCCACTGGAAGAAAACCTCTTCCGTGTCCAGTATCACTCCCAAAAACAACAACCGCGTCATTGGGACCAACTGCGATTTTGGCAAGTTTAGGAGCCAACCATGTTGTTGAAGAACTGTCAGGGAGAGTGCAATGTTTTGCAACAACTGGTCCCTGGATCTCGCCTTTATCAAGAGATCATCCAAGTACGGGATAATTGTGACTCCTTGCTTGCGAAGGAGAACCATCATTTCCGCCATCACCCTGGTGAAAATCCTCGGAGCCGTGGACAGACCAAACGGCAACGTCTGAAATTGGTTTTGACAATACTGAATTGCAAACCTCAGGTAGCTTGATGCAGTGGCTAAACGGAACATGTAAGTAGGCATCCTTATGTCTACCAAAACCATGAAATCTCCTTCCTCCGGACTGGAGATCCCTACCCTGAGAGATTCCATCTTGAAATTGAATTTCTTTAGGTAGAAATTGAGGGATTTCAGATTTCAGATTGGTCTGACTGAGCCTTCCGGCTTCGGGACCACGAAGAGGCTTGAATAAAAGCCTTCTCCCTGCTGACTAAGGCCGATTTGAACAATCGGTGAGGGGGAACGTCTTGAAACCCCAGTTTGTACCCTTGGGACACTATTTGTAAAACCCACGAGTCCAGGTCCAAATTAATCCAGAACTGACTGAAGTGTTTTAGACGTGCCCCCACTGGTGTGGGCTCCTGCAAGAGAGCCCCAGCGTCATGCAGTGGATTTGGCAGAAGCAGAGGACGATCTCTGCTCCTGCGATCTTGAAGAGGCTACAGACCTCTTCCCTCTTCTCCTTCCTCTACCTGCAAAGAAAGGGGAATCTTAACTTCTTGCATATCTATTGGGCCAAAATGACTGCGTTAGATAATGATGCGTCTTCATCCATTGAGAGGGAACATAGGGCAAGAAGGTTGACTTACCTGCGGGAGCTGCCGAGATCAAATTAACTAGGCCGTCGCCAAACAAGGCTTCACCTTCATAGGGAAGAGACTCCCTTTCTTCTTGGAGTCAGCATCAGCATTCCCTTGGTGAATCCACAATGCCCTCCTATCCGAGACTGCCATGAAATTGGCCCGTGAACTCAAGAGTCCTATATCCCTTGCAGTCTCACACTGGTTGAGAAATCCCCTGCAGAATCTTGGAGATCCGTCAAATTTTGCTGGCGTTGGAAGATGAAGACGTGGAGCAGAAATGGGTAAGGTGGGTGGGGTTATAGCTGGAGTCACTGTGGTTGACGCACCAGACGCGCCTGATCCACGGAGAGTTGTCTGAATCCCATCCAGCCGAGTAGAGAGATCCTGGAGACAGCGGATGATGTGGCCCTGTGCAGCCTCCTGATGTTCTAGTCGGGCTGCCAGTTCTTGCATCGGCCTGGCAATGGGTGAGCCTTGCCCTGGGAGAAGCAACTTCATGATCATAGTATCTCACCTGGCAGGTGAGATGAACATGGGAGGGTAGAAGGCTGCCTAATACTGAAGCACCCCCAAACAACAAACCAAATGCAACAACTAGTAAAAGCATTCCTGGGAGAAGGTCTGCAGAAGACGGATTTGCATACGGTGATGTCATCCAAGTAGTGGGCCAAAGTTGGCTGGAACCCTCATCTGCATATGAAAAGAGAAAAGGGTTATGCAGGGCATGGCGGCCTTTTGCGGCGCTTGGATGACCCCTAGTTCGCATTAAACACCTCCACCCTCCTTCGGTGTGGGGCTCATGTTGGCTATGCCCCAGCCCCTGAAGCATTCAAGCTGATTTCTTGCAGCAGCTGGGCACTGTAACAGCTCCAGAGCTGCTCTGTAAGGCAAGTAAAAAGGTGTGGGCCCTGCAGCACTACCTGTAGTTCGCATTGTGCGTTGGAAGGCACAAAGTAAGCAGACGGGAGAAGTTAGGATAGTGCGCAAGGGCATAGAAGGGAGCGGCTCAAGAAAAGAGAAGTGGAAACAGACAGCAAACTATTATCCAAGTACGGGATAATTGTGACTCCTTGCTTGCGAAGGAGAACCATCATTTCCGCCATCACCCTGGTGAAAATCCTCGGAGCCGTGGACAGACCAAATGGCAACGTCTGAAATTAGTAATGACAATCCTGAATTGCAAACCTCAGGTAGCTTGATGCAGTGGCTAAATGGGAACATGTAAGTAGGCATCCTTTAAGTTTACCAAAACCATGAAATCTCCTTCCTCCGGACTGGAGATCACTACCGTGAGAGATTCCATCTTGAAATTGAATTTCTTTAGGTAGAAATTGAGGGATTTCAGATTTCAGATTGGTCTGACTGAGCCGTCCGGCTTCGGGACCACGAAGTGGCTTGAATAAAAACCTTCTCCCTGCTGTCTAAGGCTGATTTGAACAATCGGTGAGGGGGAACGTCTTGAAACCCCAGTTTGTACCCTTGGGACACTATTTATAAAACCCACGAGTCCAGGTCCGAATGAATCCAGAACTGACTGAAGAGTTTTAGACGTGCCCCCACTGGTGCGGGCTCCTGCAAGAAAGCCCTAGCGTCATGCAGTGGATTTGGCAGAAGCAGAGGAGAATCTCTGCTCCTGCAATCTTGAAGAGGCTACAGACCTCTTCCCTCTTCTCCTTCCTCTACCTGCAAAGAAAGGGGAATCTTAACTTCTTGCATATCTATTGGGCCGAAATGACTGCATCAGATAATGATGCGTCTTTATCCGTTGAGAGGGAACATAGTGCAAGAAGGTTGACTTACCTGCGGGAGCTACCGAGATCAAATTAACTAGGCCGTCGCCAAACAAGGCTTCACCTTCATAGGGAAGAGACTCCCTTTCTTCTTGGAGTCAGTATCAGCATTTCCTTGGTGAATCCAGATATACAGGGAATGGGGGGAAGGGGATGTGTTCTGCACCAGCTATTAAATTCTAAATATTTGTATGAAGAGGCCCCAATAAATGTCCATCAGTTATATTAAATATTAATTGTAGGACGTTCGGGGGTGCTACCAGAGACAAGTAATGTTATGCAGGAAAGGAGAAGAGAAAAGAATGTCTCTTTTGCTGGCGCACAAATGATGATTTAAAAATGTACTTTTAATAAATTCGTTAAAATTGTCTAAACACGAAATAAAGTACAATAAGTTTGTATAATGTAATTACCATATATAATAAATGGAAATACATTTATTAATATCAAGGTTCGCTACCTGTGTTGTGTCTTTATTATTGATCCAAATTGACTTTATCAATTAGTCTGATACTGAATTACTGGACACTATGTAATATTAGTTGAATGTATATTAGTAATTCACTTGACAAATGTCAGAACCTGGCAATAGTTCTACATATCATACACTTACAGCACTCTTTCCACAATATTTTCCCTTTATTCCAGATCAAATGGTATAATCCCCCACAGTAATTATTCCTGTTGTAGTATAGTACAGTATGGTTGCTGGGGACGTCTTTAATGAAAAGAGAGGGAACATCTAATGTGTCTTCTTATGGGTAAAATACTTGCAAGCTAAGTGCTATGAATAGCATCAGCATGTAGATAAATGCTGAGTGTTAGGTGAGTAATGCAGATAAATAGGGATATCTAATAATTCTATAGAATAGTGGGTGAATTATTAGATATCCCTATTTATCTGCACCTCTAAGCACACTATTTGACTGTCCACACCCTGCTGTGCCTATTACCCATCTCCTCCACCACCCTCAACACTGACCCACACATCATTCACCCACAAAGATACAATAAAGGTAGTTTGCATAAATTAGCTAAATGAAATGGATTTAACCAATTTATCTAAATGACCATTTTTGGATGTTTTCCAGTGTTTGGGAGCAAATGGTCAATTGTCATTTGCTGCCACATATTAGCATAATTTTGTTTCAACTAGAAAAAAAAATTGGACAGATAATCTAAGTGTGGATCCAGTTTAATGCTGATTTCAGAGCCAACTATAGACTTGATTGAGGTACTGTGTCCCCGGTACCAAATACCAATTAAAATAATATTGTGAGGTGTGAGGTGTTCAAAAAAGACTGAAAATGAGTGGAAATTATGGTTATTGAGGTTAATAATACTATGGGATCAAAATGACCCCCAAATTCTATGATTTAAGCTGTTTTTTAGGGTTTTTTGAAAAAAACACCCGAATCCAAAACACACCCGAATCCGACAAAAAAATTTCGGTGAGGTTTTGCCAAAACGCGTCCGAACCCAAAACGCGTCCGAACCCAAAACACGGCCGCGGTACCGAACCCAAAACCCGAAAAATTTCCGGTGCACATCACTACTTAATTAGAACTTCGGTCAATGTGAATTAATTATTGGACTCAACCATGGTTATCCTTAAAACCCAGGGGTCTATTTAAGATCGATCTTAATCGATGTTGGGCTTCCAGGTTGAAAAAAACACACATTTACTAACATTTTAAAATTTATATAAAAAATCATCTGTTCGTAAATGCAGTGCACATGGTTTTGCCCAACTGCTAACAAAATTCCTGCTGCGATCAACTTGGAATTACCCCCATCGATTGATGTTTTCACACTGCTCGTTCCAACCCCAAAAACTATGAAGAGGATGGGGGCATATACGCAGGGTCCATCCTGTGCATGTGCCTACATTTTCTCCGGGTGCCCCGCAGAAAATGCGAATGCCTCTGCCTGTCAATCAATAGAGGGCGTACCTTCGCAGGTATATCGCGATCATGAGCCATGTCTCCCATTTTTGTCATTATAGGTGCTCTGTGAGCTGCTGACCATACCCCAGCCCCTCTGTCTCCCGTGAATAGACATTGGGGCTTATTCAGACCAGATCGCTTCAATTTATTTTCACCCAGCGGGCAATCAGGTCTGCACTGCACATGCGTATGCGCCACAATGCGTAGGTGCGACGGTCCGGAGATCACAAGAAGATTGACAAGAAGAGGGTGTTTGTGTGGGTGGCAACTGAATGTTTCTAGGGAGTGTCCGGAAAAACACTGGAGGGACCCGGCGTTTTGTGGGAGGATTTGTGACGTCACCTCAATGGCTGAGTAAGTGCTGAGCTGTGCAGCTCTTGTGCACATGTGATCACACACCTGCACAGCAAATTTTCCCTTCCGCTGTAGGCGGCAACCACCTGATCACAGGGATGCAAAAAACACACCCTAGCGATCAGGTCTGAATTACCCACAATGTGCATATTTGCAGAGCAACAAGCTACAGGGAGCCTTCCACCCCCCCCCCCTTCCCCATGACTATGGGACACTGGGGGGGGGGGGTTATTTGGGTTAGCTGGACATTCCCAAAAAAAGTGACTGTCCTGCAAAAATTGGGTTAGTTGGGAGGTATGTGCAAATACATTTATTGTTTTGCATGCAGGGTAAATACTGGCTTCTTTGACATTTAGCCACAAATGCTGCACAGTTGAATTACAGTATTACACTGCAATTAACAGTTATGCTAGGACATTCCTTCTCCCAAAATCTACCTCTCTCTGCATGTTACATCTGTCCCACAGTGGCGTGCGGTGAGGTCAGTGGCTAGTGAGGCACTACAGCCATAATGTCCGCCGAATCCTGCCGATGACCCTTAGCCAATGCCCGCTACTGCCTCTGAGCCGATACCCACTGCCACCGCCAATGGCTTACAAACTCTCCCACAATCAACTGACCCAGCCCTCCACCACTAATTTCTATATCAGTCCGATGCCGCCAATGCCCGCTGCCTGCCTGCTCATTGTTCTTGTGATATATTATACATTTTTAAAGAAAAAAAATGAGTGTTTGGGACTGGGAAGGGTGAGGGAGGAGGACATGAATGCAATTTTGTTGTCCAGGGCTTCCATTAACTTAAAGGAGAAGGGTCTGAATGGGTTAAAAAAAAATGTGTGAGGTCCCCCCTCCTTAGTATAACCAGCCTCTTTGAGCCGGTCCTGGTTATTTAAATACTGGGGGAAAAATTGGACAGAGGTTCCCCGTATTTAGACAACCAGCACCGGGCTCTTAGACGGGTCCTGGTTCCAAAAAATACGTGGGACAAAAGATGTAGGGGTCCCCCATATTTTTTAAACCAGCACCGGGCTCCACTAGCCAGAGAGATAATGCCACAGCCAGGGGACACTTTTATGTAGGTCCCTGCGGCCCTGGCATTACCCCTCCAACTAGTCACCCCTGGCCGGGGTTCCCTGGAGGAGTGGGGATCCCTTAAATCAAGAGGTTCCTCCCCTCGAGGCACCCAAGGGCCAGGGGTGAAGCCCGAGGCTGTCCCCAGCACCCCTGTGTGGTGGGTGCCGGGCTGATAGCCATATGTGTAAAAAAAGAATATTGTTTTTTTGTTGTGGAACTACAAGGCCCAGCAAGCCTCCCCCACTTGCTGGTACTTGGAGAACCTCAAGTACCAGCAGGCGGGGAAATAACGGGCTCGCTGGTACCTGTAGTTCTACAACAACAAAAAATACCCAAATAAAAACACAAACACACACACCGTGACAGTAAAATTATTGAGACAGGCTGTAGCATGTGGATGCATGTAACCCTATAAAAGTGATGGATTGGGTGACTATTACAATACCCACTGTTGCTGTCTGAAAAATGATGGATATATAGATTGCTCTGCCGAGATATGTTTTTTTTCTAAAATGCACCACAGGTATGGATGGATAGTATACTTGACGACACAGAGGTAGGTAGAGCAGTTGCCTACTGTACCGTACTGCTATATAATATATTATTTATTATTATTATCCTTTATTTATATGGCGCCACAAGGGTTCCGCAGCACCAAATTACAGAGTACATAAACAAATAATCAAACAGGAAAACAGCAACTTACAGTTGATGACAATATAGGACAAGTACAGGGTAAATAAACATAGCTACATCAGCAGATGACACTGGAATAAGTATCAGGTGGCAGAAGACTGCTGGATTTGGTGCAGCTGAAGATTATTAAAGTAAGAAAAGAGTAAGCACATGAGGGTAGAGGGCCCTGCTCATGAGAGCTTACATTCTAAAGGGGAGGGGTAGACAGACAGGGGTGAGACAGATGGGGTACATAGAGAGCGTGGAACAGAGGTTTAGGATGAGATTTGGCTGGGTTTGGTGAAGAAGTTGGTCTTGAGAGCCCATTTGAAGTTTTGTAGAGAGGTGGAGAGTCTGAGGGGGAGAGGTAGGGAATTCCAGAGAAGTGGTGCAGCACGTGAAAAATCTTGGAGGTAGGAGTGGGAGGAAGTAATCCGTAGGCAGGAGAGTCGGCGTGCATTAGCAGAGCGAAGAGGACGGGTGGGAGTGTAAAGCGAGATAAGATCAGAGATGTAGATGGGAGAGGAGTGGGTGAGGGTTTTGTAAGCAAGTGTGAGAAGCTTGAAATGGATTCTGAAAGGGAAGGGGAGCCAGTGAAGGACTAGTAAGAGAGGAGAGGTGGACGTAGTGCATTTGGTGAGGAAAATTAGCCGGGCAGCAGCATTGAGGATAGATTGGAGTGGAGAGAGGTATTTGTCAGGAATGCCAGTCAGGAGGAGATTACAGTAGTCCAGTCTGGAGATGACCAGTGAGTGGATAAGAGTCTTAGTAGCATCCTGGGTCAGAAAGGGTCTGATCCTGGAAATATTTTTTAGATGAAAACGGCAGGTTTGTGAGAGGTGCTGAATGTGTGGTTTGAATGAGAGGGAGGAGTCAAGGATTACTCCAAGACAGCGCACTTGGGGGGTAGAGGAGATAGTAGTGCCATCAATAGATAATGAGATTGTAGGAGGTGAGGTTATGCGGGAGGGAGGGAAGATGATCAGCTCGGTCTTAGACATGTTAAGTTTAAGAAAGCGCTGGGACATCCAGGAAGAGATAGCAGAGAGACAGTTGGAGATACGAGTGAGGAGAGTAGGGGAGAGGTCTGGAGAGGAAAGATAGATTTGAGTGTCATCAGCATAGAGATGATATTGGAAACCAAAAGAACTAATGAGCTTACCTAGTGAGGACGTATAGAGAGAGAAGAGGACCAAGGACAGAACCTTGGGGTACCCCTACAGTTAGTGGAAGTGAGGGGGAGGTGGAGTCATGAGAGGAGACAGAGAATGAACGGTCAGAAAGGTAGGACGACAACCAAGAGAGGGCAGTGTTACGCAGACCAATGGAGTGAAGGATTTGCAGTAGGAGAGGATGGTCCACAGTGTCAAAATCAGCAAAGAGATCAAGTAGAATAAGTAGAGAGTAGTGTCCCTTAGATTTAGCAGCATGGAGGTCATTGCATACTTTTGTAAGGGCAGTTTCAGTGGAGTGGAGAGGACGGAAGCCAGACTGGAATGGGTCAAGCAGTGAGTGTGAGGAAAGAAAGGAAGTAAGGCGGTTGTAGACAATACGCTCAAGGAGTTTGGAGGCAAAAGGGAGAAGAGAGATGGGTCGGTAGTTAAAGAGAGAGTTTGGATCAAGGGTAGGTTTTTTAAGAATAGGAGAGATGAGAGCGTGCTTGAAGGCAGAGGGGACAGTGCCTGATGAGAGGGAGAGATTGAGAAGGTGGGAAAGATGGGAACAAGCAGAAGAAGAGATGTGGCAGAGGAGGCGGGAGGGGATAGGGTCAAGTGGGGAGGTGGTGAGGGGACAGGAACGAATGAGGGCCATGACTTCCTCTCCAGATGCATGGGAGAAAGATGACAGAGTTGGTGCGAGGGATGGGGAGGGTTGGTAAGGGATGGGAGAAGGCTGGTTACTGATAGTCTGGTGTGATGTGATGTCCTGACGTATGGAGTCAATTTTGGATGTGAAGTAAGTGGCAAAGTCAAGAGCAGAGAGTGAGGAAGGGAGATGAGGTGGAGGTGGGCAGAGGAGTGAGTTGAGAGTGGCAAAGAGGCGCCGGGGGTTGGAAGACTGGGAGGAGATGAGGTTCTTGAAGTATGACTGTTTAGCAAGAGAAAGGGCAGCACTGAAGGATGAGAGCATAAGTTTGAAATGGAGGAAGTCTGCCTTAGAGCGTGATTTCCTCCAGTGTCGCTCAGCAGTACGTGAGCATTTTTGCAGATATCTGGTGCATTTGGTGTGCCAGGGTTGAGGTGTTAATTTGCGAGGGTGAACAGTGGTTGGTGGAGCAACAGAGTCAAGAGCAGAAGTAAGGGAAGCATTGTATGTGGAAGTGGCTTGTTCAGGGCATGAGAGAGAGAGAGAATAGGAGAGAGAAGTGAGTCAAACAGGGAGGAAAGGAATGTGGTGTCAATAGCTTCAATGTTACGCTTAGTGATGGTAGCCTTAGGAGGTTGAGATGGGGAAGTCGAGAGAGATAGGTTGAAGGAGAGCAGGTGGTGGTCAGAGAGGGGAAATGGGGAGTTGGAAAAATCAGAAATATCACAGCGGTGAGTGAAGACCAGATCCAGTGAGCTCCCATTCACATGGGAGGGTGAGGAGGTCCACTTGGAGAGACCAAGTGAAGAGGTGAGGTTAAGGAGTTTAGAGGCAGGGGATTGTGTGGGGATGTCAATAGGGATGTTGAAATCGCCTAGGATAATGGTGGGAATGTCAGAAGAGAGGAAGTGAGGAAGCCAGGAAGCAAAGTTGTCGATGAATTTGGAAGCAGTGCCAGGGGGGGCGGTAAATGACAGCTACTCTAAGATGGACTGGTTGGAAGAGACATATGGAGTGGACCTCAAATGTAGATAATATAAGGGATGGTTCTGGTGGTATGAGTTGGTAGGAGTAACTAGAAGGTAAAAGGACCCCAACACCACCCCCATGGCGACCCCCAGGTCGGGGGGTGTGTGTGAATGTAAGGCCCCCAGCAGAGAGAGCAGCAGCAGAAGTAGTGTCAGAGGGCGTAATCCAAGTTTCAGTAATGGCTAGTAGGTGTAGGGAGTTGGAAATGAAAAGGTCATGAGTGGGGACCAGTTTGTTACAAACGGATCTGGCATTCCAGAGGGCACAGGATAGGGGGTATGAGTTTGTGGGAGAGATGTGAATTAGATTTTCAGGGTTGCTGTAGCGATGAGGTGGGATTAACTTTGAGGGCAGGGATGAGAGAGTAGTGATGGTACGGGTGCCTGAGATAGGAGGGGAAACTGCAGGAGGTGGGCAGGGAGGGAGGTCAGTGTGATGTGGATGGGGTGTGGGGAGGTGACAGGGAAGGGAGAGAGGGAGCAGGGCTGAGTTGTGGGGTAGCAGGACCATGGGGCAGAGGTGAATGAAAGTGGGGTAACAGGAAAGGTGGGGGAAGGAAACAGAGGGATGGAGGGGAGACAGAGGAGGAGGTGGAGGAGACTAGGGGGGAAGGATAAAGATACATTATTAGGTAGACACTGAGTGATGTGGGGAGTATAAGAAAGCATTCACATAGTGTTAAGTAGGTAAATAGGTTGAGGGAAAGTGGAAGTAGGAGAGGAGACTGTAAGGGAATCCGAGCAGAAGAATTGTAGAAATGCAGGTGAGAAAAGCAGTGTAGGCTCAAGGGGTGTAGATTTAGTATGAAATGAGTCAAAAGCGTAGATAAAGTGGGTGCAGAAATGTATTTGGAGTGTAAGAAATGAAAGGATTGTGAGAGGTTTAAGAAGCAATGGTAATTATGTTAGATGTTTTAAGTGTTTGCAGGTAAAATTGCATTGGTGCAGCTGTGCTTAAAAAACAAAATTACAATAATACAGATACAGGCATTTGTAGGTGAAATGGATGGTTTATGAAATGTCCAAGTAAGGTAGTTCTGTGCTATGTAATCAGATGCAACAATCAGGAGGTGAGTGATCTGAGGAGTAAGTGACTCACATTTGTTATTAGTTCTTCAGTTTTCTTTGTTTTGTTAGATTGGTGTGCTTCTGTTTTCCTTCTTTTTTCACTTCGATTGAACGCTAATTGAACACTGCTGTTATGTGTCAATTTTATCACGCTTTTATAAAAATGCACGCTTAGATCAATAAATGCACAGCCAAATGGCTTTGCACAGCCTACACCATTGGACATAAGTAGAAGACTATTACAAGTGAAACCAATAATTGAAATCTGTAACCACACCCCACCCCCTCAAATGCCAGGCAATAAATTACCTTAAAAACAACAACCAGGCATTCCACAAAGATTAAACTTGGGTCTATATCATTCAAAACTTTAAAAAAGTACTTCAAAATAACATACTATGCAATAATGTTTCAATTTGCATTACCCAGCAGAATTAGCTTTGCATATATAGATATAGTGCAGCAGAATAGATTGGTGGTTGTAGTCAATTGTAATTACCCAGCAGAATTAGCTTTGCATATATAGATATAGTGCAGCAGAATAGATTGGTGGTTGTAGTCAATTGTAATTACCTGTAGGTGACAAGAAGAGAAGAAACGTCAATTCACAATCGATATCAGCTGAAGATAAATTAACGCTGATTGAACGCTGCGTTATGTGTCAATTTTATCACGCTTTGATAAAAATGCATGCTTAGATCAATAAATGCACAGCCAAACAGCTTTGCACATCCTACACCATTGGACTTAAGTAGAAGTCTGGTGGTCAGCAAAATTTTGCACTGTCCTCCTACTATATATAGTGCGCACAACTACTAAAATACACCACAGGTATGGATGGATAGTATACTTGACGACACAGAGGTAGGTAGAGCAGTGGCCTACTGTACCGTATTGCTATATATTATATACTGGTGGTCAGCAAAATTCTGCCCTGTCCTCCTACTATATATACTGCGCACAACTACTAAAATACACCACAGGTATGGATGGATAGTATACTTGACGACACAGAGGTAGGTAGAGCAGTGGCCTACTGTACCGTACTGCTATATATTATATACTGGTGGTCAGCAAAATTCTGCCCTGTCCTCATACTATATAATACAATGCAGCACAGATATGGAGCATTTTTCAGGCAGAGAACGTAGATATTTTCAGCACACTGAGCACAGATATTTGCAAGCACACTGAGCACAGATATTTGCAGCACACTGAACACAGAAACTGAGAAAACGCTGCACGTCCTCTCCCTATCATCTCCAATGCACAAGTGAAAATGGTGGCGACTCGTGGCTCCTTATATAGAATAGAATAGCTGCTGACGGGCACGATTGAGGGAGGAAAGGGACATTTGAATCCAGCCCATAGATGCAATGTGAATATGTAATTTGTACCTTCCTATCTTAAAATGTATATACAGTGTATATGTCACAACTGAGGGCCTGAGCTGACTGGAGGCAGCCTCAGTTGTAGGGGCTGAGGTGTAGTGGAACCTGGGAGGTTGTATCAGACCCCTGGACATGTAAGTTAAATGTAGAAGAATTGCCCGAAGGCGTGCCCACGACAACCAGGATAAAAGTCAATGATGTTTATTTTGACAAACTCCATGCATCACAGCAGTAATAAAAGAGAAACATAAAATCAGCAGAGAAATAATACAGTTCCTGGGTACTACAGGAGGACAAGGACCACAGGGCTCTGGTAGTATGAGACAGTTCTTATTATCTTCTAGTTGGAAAGTCCTTACCAGGCCCGACTGTAGCAATGGAGATAGCCCAGGATCATACTAGCTGGTGTTCCAGGAAAAGCTGGGCTGCTGTGGATAAAATGGCTGCTGTGGGTACTGGCTGAAACCAGACTGATGTAAGCACGGAGTGGATTGCTGGATGGAACCAGCCAAATAATAAATGAAGCTTGAGAGCGATGAAATATGATTGATATATGGCGTTTGAGAGCGGTGAAATAATAGTGCCGGTGGTGAGTGGTAATCTGCGGAAATGATACCGGCACTTTAAGAAGAGCTGATCTCTGCTGGAAGCTAGGCTGGAAGCAGGTAAATCTGTAACTGGAAACAGATGAGTCCCAGAGGACTGGAGAGTCAGGCTGCACCGCAGGTGGTAGACTAGAGCGGGTCTCTTTAGTGGAGGTTTGGAGATGGTAACTGGAACCTGGAAAACAACCACGGGAGAGAGACAAACTGGAACTAGGTTTGACAACCAAATCACTGACGCCTTCCTTGCTCAGGCACAGAATACTTATACCTGCAGCAAGGAAGGGATTGGCTAGGCAATTATGCAGATTACAATGGAAACAGCGGATTGGTGGAAATGAACAGGTGACAGAATCCAACATGGCTGCGCCCATGCAGACACTTGGAGGGAAGATTGGTTTGATAATCCATGTGGGAACTTTAACAGCAATGGCGGCGCCGGCCACAGTAAACAGGAGACGCCAGACTGATGAGTGCACATTTGAACCACGCGGGCAACAGCGGAGGCCGCGGCTGACATAAGCGCCACTCTGACATCCTGTATGCAGAAACTCAGGGACGGCGGCGGAGGCCGCGGGAGATGCCATTCAAGATGTAACATGGCGCCGCTGTGACAGCGTCTCAGAGTGACAGGAGAGGAGGCAGGAATGGGGACATCAGAATAACAGATGGGATCCGGTCCTGGAGCGCTGAGCCAGCCTTAGGAGGCATCTGAAAGGTAAGTTATGGCGTCCAGATACCCGGATCGTGACAGTATACACTAGAGGTCTTTCCGAACCCCCTAATCCTAACATTGTAATTTGCTTTAGGGCGCACCTCCAATTAGTCTAGTGTTTCTTGCTGCCTTTCCAATGAAGCAAGTTTAATTTAGTAATAGGTGAAAAACCATCCCTACAAAGGTGTTAATCAGAGACTTGGCTTTGTGGACACTTTTCAGAGAACAACTTTGTTAGCATAAAAGTAAAGCCAGAAAATGAAGAGCTGTTTAATCACTCAATTGGATTTTTTTGCCAGCATATTTCTTTTTCTCTGCAACCCACTGCTAAATTGTGCTTCCTAGCTGTTTTTATAAAATCACTGAATCAAATCTAACTCTGATTACATCAGAGAAGGCCAGGTACCCTACACCATAACAGGGGGTTTGAAATTTTGACTTGTCTACTTAAAGATCACCAAAATCTGATCACAAGGTCAATTACGTCCCTGGGTGGGATTGAACCACCAACCTTTTGGTTAATAGCCGAACACACTAACCGATTGCGCCACAGAGACACTTTGCAAAAAGTACATACTGACAAAGGCTAATAAGCATTTATCTAGAACGTTTCCTAGAAAAACTTTAAAAAGTCAATAATCTGGAGAGTTTTTGTAAGATGTTTCTTCCATCAACCAACGAAGAAACACATTGGTACTTTTCCATGATGAGTGAGTGCTTCAGGTTCTCTTGCACTTACATGTGCAGCAGAGTACTGCAATGGAAGCATGCTGGGCCCATAACCCAGAGGTAGGCAGATTGAAACTATCCTCTGCTATATGCATTTTTTTTTTGTTAATTAAAGTAATCCAAAACTGGGATTGATATTTTGGTTCTTTTATTTTTACTTAAAGTACAATAACTTTTACCATTTTAATTTGTTTTAATAGTATATTGACAGTATTGTTTTCTTTCAAAAATCAACTTAATTTTCTTTACCCTATTATTAAAATGGTAATTGACAAAAAACAAACTACATTGTCACCAGAAGAGCAATACAAAATGTACAAGTGATATATTAAAATCATCTTTCCAGCTTGAATTTCAATGATGCATTGGGGCAACGATTTTGTTAGCAACATCTTCACCCTTAAATAAAGATTTTCTTAATTCCTTACCTGTGTGCTAATTAGATATCACCTTGTTTTCACATTAAACAGACTTCCACATGAGAAAGCAGCAAGGATGCAGTGGCGTTAATGTTTCCTGGTGTCAACCCGTATTATTTCAGTAGACATTGAAATGAGGATGCATCTTGCTGCCTTTCCAATGAAGCAAATTTAATTTAGTAATAGGTGAAAAACCATCCCTACAAAGGTGTTAATCAGAGACTTGGCTTTGTGGACACTTTTCAGAGAACAAATTTGTTAGCATAAAAATAAAGCAAGAAAATTAAGAGCTGTTTAATCACTCAATTGGATTTTTTTGCCAGCATATTTCTTTTTCTCTGCAACCCACTGCTAAATTGTGCTTCCTAGCTGTTTTTATAAAATCACTGAATCAAATCTAACTCTGATTACATCAGAGAAGGCCAGGTACCCTACACCATAAGAGGGGGTTTGAAATTTTGACTTGTCTACTTAAAAATTACCAAAATCTTATAACAAGGTCAATTAGGTCCCTGGGTGGGATTGAACCACCAACCTTTTGGTTTATAGCCATACACACTAACTGATTTCGCCACAGAGACACTTTGCAAAAGTCCATACTGACAAAGGCTAATAAGCATTCATCTAAAACGTTTCCTAGAAAAACTTTAAAAAGTCAATAATCTGGAGAGTTTTTGTAAGATGTTTCTTCCATCAACCAACGAAGAAACACATTGGTACTTTCCCATGATGAGTGAGTGCTTCAGGATCTATTGCACTTACATGTGCAGCAGAGTACAGCAATAGAAGCATGCTGGGCACATAACCCAGAGGTAGGCAGATTGAAACTATCCTCTGCTATATGCATTTTTTTTTGTTAATTTAAGTAATCAAAACTGGGATTGATATTTTTGCTCTTTTATTTTTACTTAAAGTACAATAACTTTTACCATTTTAATTTGTTTTAATAGTATATTGACAGTATAGTTTTCTTTAAAAAATCCACTTAATTTTCTTTACCCTATTATTAAAAGGGTAATTGACAAAAACAAACTACATTGTCACCAGAAGAGCAATACAAAATGTACAAGTGATATATTAAAATCATCTTTCTAGCTTGAATTTCAATGATGCATTGGGGCAACGATTTTGTGAGAAACATCTTCACCCTTAAATAAAGATTTTCTTAATTCCTTACCTGTGTGCTAATTAGATATCACCTTGCAGGCCTGTTCAAGTACAATCGGACAACACCACCACGGTAGTGTACACAAATCATCAAGGCGGCACTCGAAATTGCATAGCAAAGCTGGAAGTATCAAAAATCCTCAGTTGGGTAGAACGTCATCTGCCAGCAATATCAGCAGTGTTCATTCCCGGAGTCCTCAACTGGGAAGCGGATTTCCTCAGTCGTCAGGACGTTCACGCTGGAGAGTGGAGAGGCCGCAGCAGAAATGTCTGCACTGGTGTCAGTAGGTGACTGAGGCAGGGATGACTGGGAGATAGTGGGTGACTGAAGCATGTATGAGTGGGAGATAGTGGGTGACTGAGGCCGGGGTGACTGGGAGATAGTCAGTGACTAAGGCAGGGGTGATAGGGATATAGTGGATGACTGTGGCAGGGGTGACAGGGACAGTAGGAGACTGAGGCAGGGGTGACAGGGATAGTGGGTGACTGAGGCAGGGGTGATATGGAGATAGTGGTTGACTGAGGCAGGGGTGACAGAGATAGTGGGTGACTAAAGCAGGGGTGACTGGTATAGTGGGTGACTGAGGCAGGGGTCGCAGGTATAGTGGTTAACTGAGGCAGCGGTGACTGGGAGATAGTGGGTAACTGGGGCAGGGGTGACAGGGAAAGTGTGTGACTCAGGCAGGGGTGATAGGGAGATAGTGGGCAGCAGATCACTGCCTTGCTGACAGCAGCACATCCCTGCTTCACTGACAGCAGCACATCCCTGCCTCATTGACAGCAGCACATACCTGCCTCACTTATAGCAGCACATCCCTGCCTTACTGACAGCAGCAGATCACTGCCTCACTGACAGCAGCAGATCACTGCTTCACTGACAGCAGCAGATCCCTGCCTCACTGGCAGCAGCAGATCCCTGCCTCACTGGCAGCAGCAGATCCCTGCCTCACTGGCAGCAGCAGATCCCTGCCTCACTGGCAGCTGTATATAGGGCCTAATTCAGACCTGATCTCTGCTGTGCATATTCACACAACAGGAGATCAGGTCTGAAGTGTGTGTGTGTGCTGGTGCCGCAGTGCACCGGCACATGCCAGAGATGCGATCAGCATTTCTGCCCAGTGAGCGCCTCTGCCAACACATACTTATCTTGCATATGAGATCTCTTGATCATAAAGATAGTTCTCACAGGGTGAGGTTCATCCATTACATTTTAAAGTAGGAAGGTACAAATTACATATTCAAATTACATATATGTGCTGGATTCAAATGTTTTCCCCCCTTCCTTTCTCAATTGTGCCCATCAGCAGCTATTCTAATGTTGCTGCCAATGGGTGTGACACATTCATTTCTTCTGTGGGGTACACTGGACTCCACAAGGATTCACATTGGGGTGTAGAGTAGGATCTTGATCTGAGGCACCAACAGGCTCAAAGCTTTTGACTGTTCCCAAGATGCTCAGCGCCCCCTGCTCTATAACCTCGCTTCCATGAACAGGGAGCTCAGTTTGTAGTTGGTGCCTTCAGTAGCAGGCCACTTAACAGGGGGCTGCCTCAGGCAGCCTATTCTTAGCTATTAATTTTGAAAAAGAAAAGAAGAACTTTTTTTTATAAGAATCTACAAGGGCTGCAGCAGGCTAGGTCTAATAGACATCTTTACTGCAGCTCCATCACTCCCAGCGGCGCAGTATACTCCCGTGCCCTGGTTGCTGGGTCACTGCAGCGGAGGCTCCGGTTTCTTCCTAAGGTCAGTCACACACACACCGCCCTCCGGGATCACGAGGCCGCTGATGAAAGGGAGGTAAGGGGCTTCTGTGCCCACACTATACCGAGATCCAGCGTGGCTGTAGGGGGCGGGCCGTGTGCGCACTGGCGTGGACACTGATTACTGGGCAGCTGCTCCACTAGCCACCAGGGACAGTTAAGGAGCACAGCTCTGGGGGTTTTTCTCCTATATTAACCCCATTTTGTACTACCTGCAGTGCATTGTGATAGGTAATAGAGCCTGATTCAGGTTGGATTGTAATCGCAATAAGCAATCCAACTGCAAAAATTGCTAAGAGCATACGCATGCGCCTGCATTTTCTGTGGCACCCCGCAGATAATGCGATCACCTCTGACTGTCAATCGGTGCGGGGGGGGGGTCAGCAACAATCCATTTCAAAGTCGGAGATGGAGCGGTGCAGGGGCAGGGCTACAAAATGGGGTCGGCAACGGAGAAACAGGAGGCGTGGTCAGAGCGGCTGCATGACATCACATGCAGCCGCTGCGATCACAAAAATGGTGGCGGCTTCCTGCGCACACGTACAGTCTGCACCAACAGGAGGCTAACCCATTTTTTATGATCACGCTGAACTGCACTGAGACTGCAATTTCAGCGTGGTCAAGAAGGGAGGCGGCATGCTGGGTGGCCATGCCCTGTGATGGGTGGCCCCAGCATGCGAACCAAAGGATTGCAAATTCTGTTACTTAGCAGAATTTGCAATCCTTACTGAATTAGGCCCATTGATTACAAAATTGTAAACAATATTTGAAGTTTTTCTTCAGGGACTAACACAAAAGATGCTTGGGGCTACTAACACATGGGTAAGCCACGTAAAGCTTCCCATGGGTCAGTGGCATCACAACAGGGTTGCGGCACACACCCGAGTGTCACCCGCCAAGGGCGGTGACACCAAAGTGCCGGCTCTTCTTCAGTGACAGAATATGGGTGTTTCATTGTGACATTACGTGCAACACCCAGTTTCTGTCACTGTGCAGGAGCCAGCACCACTCACACACTAGTCCCTGGGTGCAGCCCCCAACCCCCGGGATACCCGGAGCAACAAAATGGTGATTCAGGCCACGCCCCTACCTATGAGACCATGCCTCCTTTTTACCATTGCGCTGCTTATCTGCGCGCACTGCATTACAATCTCCTTCGCCACCTCTCTGGGTGTCACCAGTGATAGTGACACCTCTGCCATGCTTGTAGCAGCTGGTCCTAAGATCTACGCCTCCAGCCCTGAGTGTTTGCCCATGTGACTTGTTGATCATCATAGCAAAGCAGATGCTTACAGAAAACTGCAGGGGCTTAGATTGAAAAGAAAAACATTGATGAACCCATCATTTCAGCGACAGGGTCTGCCACACGACTGACTGAAATGACTGGTTGGTTTGTGCCCCCACCAAAAAAGAATCAATCAATCAATCTCTCCTTGCACAAACTGGCTCTACAGAGGCAAGATGTCCACCTCATCATCCTCCGATTCCTCACCCCTTTCACTGTGTACATCCCCCTCCTCACAGATTATTAATTCGTCCCCACTGGAATCCACCATCTCAGATCCCTGTGTACTTTCTGGAGGCAATTGCTGGTGAATGTCTCCACGGAGGAATTGATTATAATTCATTTTGATGATCATTATCTTCTCCACATTTTCTGGAAGTAACCTCGTACGCCGATTGCTGACAAGGTGAGCGGCTGCACTAAACACTCTTTTGCAGTACACACTGGAGGGAGGGCAACTTAGGTAGAATAAAGCCAGTTTGTGCAAGGGCCTCCAAATTGCCTCTTTTTCCTGCCAGTATACATACTGACGTGCCTACCTGGATGCAGTCACTCATATAATTCTCCACCATTCTTTCAAAGGTGACAGAATCATATGCAGTGACAGTAGATGACATGTCAGTAATCGTTGCCAGGTCCTTCAGTCCGGACCAGATGTCAGCACTCACTCCAGACTGCCCTGCATCACCGCCAGCGGGTGGGCTCGGAATTCTTAGCCTTTTCCTCGAACCCCCACTTGCGGGAGAATGTGAAGGAGGAGCTGTTGACGGGTCACGTTCCGCTTGACTTGACAATTTTCTCACCAGCAGGTCTTTGAACCTCTGCAGACTTGTGTCTGCCGGAAAGAGAGATACAATGTAGGTTTTAAATCTAGGATCGAGCACGGTGGCCAAAATGTAGTGCTCTGATTTCAACAGATTGAATCCTGGTTAAGTGAATTAAGGGCTCCATCCACAAGTCCCACATGCCTAGTGGAATCGCTCTGTTTTAGCTCCTCCTTCAATGTCTCCAGCTTCTTCTGCAAAAGCCTGATGAGGGGAATGACCTGACTCTGGCTGGCAGTGTCTGAACTGACTTCACGTGTGGCAAGTTCAAAGGGTTGCAGAACCTTGCACAACGTTGAAATCATTCTCCACTGAGCTTGAGTCAGGTGCATTCCCCCTCCTTTGCCTATTTAGTGGGCAGATGTATAGGCTTGAATGGCCTTTTGCTGCTCCTCCATCCTCTGAAGCATATAGAGGGTTGAATTCCACCTCGTTACCACCTCTTGCTTCAGATGATGGCAGGACAGGTTCAGGAATGTTTGGTGGTGCTCCAGTCTTCGACATGCGGTGGCTGAAGGCAGAAAGTGGCCCGCAATTCTTCGGGCCACTGACAGCATCTCTTGCACGCCCCTGTCGTTTTTTAAATAATTCTGCACCACCAAATTAAATGTATGTGCAAAACATGGGAATTGCTGGAATTTACCCAGATGTAATGCACACACAATATTGGTGGCGTTGTCCGATGTCACAAATCCCCAGGAGAGTCCAATTGGGGTAAGCCATTCTGCGATGATGTTCCTCAGTTTCCGTAAGAGGTTGTCAGCTGTGTGCCTCTTATGGAAAGCGGTGATACAAAGCGTAGCCTGCCTAGGAACGAGTTGGCAATTGCGAGATGCTGCTACTGGTGCCGCCGCTGCTGTTCTTGCTGCGGGGGGCAATACATCTACCCAGTGGGCTGTCACAGTCATATAGTCCTGAGTCTGCCCTGCTCCACTTAACCACAGACAAGTGGACATTGGGTACAACTGCATTTTTTAGGACACTGGTGACTCTTTTTCTGAGGTCTGTGTACATTTTCGGTATCGCCTGCCTAGAGAAATGGAACCTAGAGGGTATTTGGTACCGGGGACACAGTACATCAATCAAGTCTCTAGTTGCCTGTAAATTAACGATGGATACCGGAACCACGTTTCTCACCACCCAGGCTGACAAGACCCGAGTTATCCGCTTTGCAGCAGGATGACTGCTGTGATATTTCATCTTCCTCGCAAAGGACTGTTGGACAGTCAATTGCTTACTGGAAGTAGTACAAGTGGTCTTCCGACTTCCCCTCTGGGATGACGATCGACTCCCAGCAGCAACAACAGCAGCGCCAGCAGCAGTAGGCGTTACACTCAAGGATGCATCGGAGGAATCCCAGGCAGGAGAGGACTCGTCAGACTTGCCAGTGACATGGCCTGCAGGACTATTGGCTCTCCTGTCTAAGGAGGAAATTGACACTGAGGGAGTTGGTGGTGTGGTTTGCAGGAGCTTGGTTACAAGAGGAAGGGATTTAGTGGTCAGTGGACTGCTTCCGCTGTCATCCAAAGTTTTTGAACTTGTCACTGACTTATGATGAATGCGCTGCAGGTGTCGTATAAGGGAGGATGTTCCGAGGTGGTTAACGTCCTTATCCCTACTTATTACAGCTTGACAAAGGCAACACACGGCTTGACACCTGTTGTCCGCATTTGTGTACAGGATGCATACCTTCATGTCCCCATTTATCCACCTCATCAGGCGTACCTCAGATTTGCGGTACAGGACTGTCATTGCCAATTTCAGACGTTGCTGTTTGGTCTCTCCATGGCCCTGAGAATTTTCACCAAGGTAATGGCGGAAATGATGGTGCTCCTGTGCAAGCAAGGTGTCACAATTATCCCGTACTTGGGCGATCTCATAAAAGCGAGATCAAGAGAGCAGTTGCTGAACAGCGTATCACTTTCACTGAAAGTGTTACAGCAACACGGCTGGATTCTCAATATCCCGAAGTCGCAGTTGATTCCTACTACTCGTCTGTCTTTCTTGGGCATGATTCTGGACACGGACCAGAAGAGGGTTTATCTCCCGATAGGAAAGGCCCAGGAACTCATGACTCTTGTCAGGAACCTATTGAAACCAAAACTTGTGTCAGTGCATCACTGCACTCGAGTCCTGGGAAAGATGGTGGCATCATACGAGGCCATTCCATTCGGCAGGTTCCATGCGAGGACTTTCCAATGGGACCTACTGGACAAGTGGTCCGGATCACATTTACAGATGCATTGGTTGATCACCCTGTCCCCCAGGGTCAGGGTATCACTCCTGTGGTGGCTGCAGAGTGCTCACCTTCTCGAGGGACGCAGATTCAGCATTCAGGGCTGGATCCTGGTGACCACAGATGCAAGCCTCCAAGGTTGGGGAGCAGTCACACAGGGAAGAAATTTCCAAGGTCTTTGGTCAAGTCAAGAGACTTGTCTTCACATCAACATATTCAATGCCCTACGTCAAGCGGAGACCTTACTTTGCGACCAACCGGTTCTGATCCAGTCAGACGTCACCGCAGTGGCTCATGTAAACCGCCAAGGCGGCACAAGGAGCAGAGTGGCGATGGCACAAGCCACCAGAATTCTTCGCTGGGTGGAGAATCACGCAAGCGCACTGTCAGCAGTGTTCATTCCGGGAGTGGACAACTAGGAAGCAGACTTCCTCAGCAGACACGACCTACATCCGGGAGAGTGGGGACTTCATCAGGAAGTCTTTGCACAGATTACAAGTCGGTGGGAACTGCCACAGATAGACATGATGCCGTCCCGGCTCAACAAAAAGCTACAGAGGTATTGCGCAAGGTCAAGAGACCCTCAGGCAGTAGCTGTAGACGCCCTAGTGACACCGTGGGTGTTCCGGTCGGTCTATGTATTTCCTCCTCTTCCTCTCATACCCAAGGTGTTGAGGATAATAAGACAAAGAAAAGTGAGAACAATCCTCATTGTTCCAGATTGGCCACGGAGGACCTGGTATCCGGATCTGCAGGAAATGCTCACAGAAGATCTGTGGCCTCTCCCTCTAAGACAGGACCTGTTGCATCAGGGGCCCTGTCTGTCCCAAGAGTTACCGCGGCTGCGTTTGACGGCATGGCGGTTGAATGCCGGATCCTAGATTTCCGGTTGAGGTCATCCCTACGCTGATAAAGGCTAGGAAGGATGTAACGTTAAAACATTACACCGTATATGGCGAAATTATGTTTCTTGGTGTGAGGCCAGGAATGCTCCTACGGAAGAATTCCATCTGGGCCGTTTCCTTCACTTCCTACAAACTGGAGTGAATTTGGGCCTAAAATTAGGCTCTATTAAGGTCCAGATTTCGGCCTTATCCATTTTCTTTCAAAAAGAATTGGCTTCTCCTCCAGAAGTTCAGACTTTTGTAAAAGGAGTGCTGCATATTCAGCCTCCTTTTGTGCCTCCGGTGGCACCTTGGGACCTTAACGTGGTGTTAAGTTTTCTAAAATCACACTGGTTTGAACCACTTAAAACAGTGGAGTTAAATTATCTCACGTGGAAGGTGGTCATGTTATTAACCTTGGCTTCGGCTAGGCGAGTGTCGGAATTAGCGGCTTTGTCACATAAAAGCCCATATTTGGTATTCCATGTGGATAGAGCGGAATTGCGGACCCGTCCTCAATTCCTACCAAAAGTGGTCTCATCTTTTCATATGAACCAACCTATTGTGGTGCCTGTGGCTACGCGTGACTTGGAGGATTCCGAGTTACTTGATGTGGTCAGGGCTTTGAAAATTTACGTGGCCAGGACGGCTAGAGTCAGGAAAACTGAAGCGCTGTTTGTCCTGTATGCAACCAACAAGATTGGTGCCCCTGCTTCAAAGCAGGCTATTGCTCGCCGGATTTGTAACACGATTCAGCAAGCGCATTCTATGGCTGGATTGCAGTTACTGAAATCGGTCAAGGCCCATTCCACGAGGAAAGTGGGCTCTTCTTGGGCGGCTGCCCGAGGGGTCTCGGCACTACAGCTGTGTCAAGCTGCTACTTGGTCGGGTTCAAACACCTATGCAAAATACTATAAGTTTGATACCCTGGCTGAGGAGGAACTCATGTTTGCTCAATCGGTGCTGCAGAGTCATCCGCACTCTCCCGCCCGTTTTGGAGCATTGGTATAATCCCCATGGTCCTTACGGAGTCCCCAGCATCCTCTAGGACGTTAGAGAAAATAAGATTTTAAACCTACCGGTAAATCTTTTTCTCGTAGTCCGTAGAGGATGCTGGGCGCCCGTCCCAAGTGCGGACTACTTCTGCAATACTAGTATATAGTTATTGCTTCAATAAGGGTTATGTTATAGTTGCATCGGTCCTGCACTGATGCTATGTTGTTTTTTCATACTGATAACTGGGTAGTTTATCACAAGTTATACGGTGTGATTGGTGTGGCTGGTATGAATCTTGCCCTGGATTAACAAAATCCTTTCCTCATACTGTCCGTCTCCTCTGGGCACAGTTTCTCTAACTGTGGCATAGAGGGAGGAGCCAGTGCACACCCAGAACTAAAGTCTTTCTTAAAGTGCCCATGTCTCCTGTGGAGCCCGTCTATCCCCATGGTCCTTACGGAGTCCCCAGCATCCTCTACGGACTACGAGAAAAAGATTTACCGGTAGGATTAAAATCTTATTTTCTACTGTATTCTTTTCTATCCTAGTTTATTACGACCCACTCTCATCCAAGGAGTTTGATATTCTACTACCTGCATGCAATTTAAATTGCTTAAATTGTTTATATGGTTGATTTGTCCTTCACAATCCATAATCTGCAACTTGGATGGTTTTGTGTCATTGAAAATCTTATAATAAAAATGTATATATATATTAAAAAAAAAAAGTTATAAGACATATGCATTCAATATTTGAAGAAACAAAATAAAATAAAGCTATCTATTGGGTTTCACTAACAAGCACATTGGAAGACTTGACTACTGTTAAAAGACATGCATTACATGGTATAGAGCCACAAACCACAATGTAGTAAAATAAAAACAAACTTACATGTGTATCAAACCTATGTGAGGCTTACATTGATAGTGCAAGATCAACACTATCAACTGTGCAAACTAGACTGCACATAAATGCCATAAAATTTATCTGAGATTTTAGTAAATAAGGCCCGTTGCTGTCCGGGTCACGCAGCCGTCACGGCCCGCCCCCATACGGTCCGGTCATGTCTGCGTTGTCCGGACTGTGCCCCCAAAATGGCGGCACAACGCCGCTGGCCCGACTCCTCCTGCCCAGTGACCGCCTATGCCTGTCAATCAGGCAGAGGCGCTCACTGGGCAGAGATGCTGATCGCATCTCTGGCATGTGCCGGTGCACTGCGGCACCAGCACACACGCACTTCAGACCTGATCTCCTGTTGTGTGAATATGCACAGCAGGGATCAGGTCTGAATTAGGCCCTATATACAGCTGTCAGTAAGGCAGGGATGTGCTGCTGCCAGTGAGGCAGGGATGTGCTGCTGGTAGTGAAGCAGTGATGTGCTGCTGTCAGCGAAGCAGTGCTGTGCTGCTGTCAGCGAGGCAGAAATGTGCTGCTGTCAGTGAGGCAGGGATGTGCTGCTGTCAGCGAGGCAGGGATGTGCTGCTGTCAGCGAGGCAGGGATGTGCTGCTGTCAGCGAGGCAGGGATGTGCTGCTGTCAGCGAGGCAGGGATGTGCTGCTGTCATTGAAGCAGGAATGTGCTGCTGCAGTGAGGCAGAGATATGCTGCCCACTATCTCCCTGTCACCCCTGCCTGAGTCACACACTTTCCCTGTCACCCCTGCCTCAGTTACCCACTATCTCCCAGTCACCGCTGCCTCAGTCAACCACTATACCTGCGATCCCTGCCTCAGTCACCCACTATACCAGTCACCCCTGCTTTAGTCACCCACTGTCACCCTATCACCCCTGCTTCAGTCACCCACTATCCCTGTCAACCCTGCCTCAGTCACCCACTATCTCCCAGTCACCCCTGCCTCAGTCAGCCACTATCCCTGTCACCGCTGCCTCAGTCTCTTACTGTCCCTGTCACCCCTGCCACAATCATCCACTATCTCCCTATCACCCCTGCCTTAGTCATTTATTATCCCTGTCACCCACTTTCTTCCCATACTTACCCAACCCCTTCCTATCACCCCTCCCTCAGTAACCCACTATCTCCCTGTCACCCACTATCTCCCAGTCACCCCGGCCTCAGTCACCCACTATCTCCCACTCATACATGCTTGAGTCACCCACTATCTCCCAGTCATCCCTGCCTCAGTCACCTACTGACACCAGTGCAGACATTTCTGCTGCGGCCTCTCCACTCTCCAGCGTGAACGTCCTGACGACTGAGGAAATCCGCTTCCCAGTTGAGGACTCCGGGAATGAACACTGCCGATATTGCTGTCAGATGACATTCTACCCAACTGGGGATTTTTGATACTTCCAGCTTTGCCATGCAGTTTCGAGTGCCGCCTAGTTTCGAGTGCCGCCTTGATGATTTGTGTACACTACCGTGGTGGCGTTATCAGATTGTACTTGAACAGGCCTGTTCTGTACTAGAGGCAGGGCCAGTGTCAATTAATTGAACACTGCCTGCAATTCCAGAATGTATATCAGGAGGAGAGATTCCTCCCAGGTTCACCGACCCTGGAGAAAGTGTTGCTCCAACACCGTGGCCCAGCCCAAAAGACTGGCATCCATTGTCAGGAGGACACAGTTGGAGATCCAGAAGGGATGGCCCCTGCTCAACTGTTGGTCCTGTAGCCACCAGCTCAGTGTCAGACGAACCTCCGGAGTCAAGGAGATCATTTGAGACATTATCCGATGAGGCAGGCCGTCCCACTTGGAGAGGATTAACCTCTGCAGAGGGCGGTAATGAAATTGAGCGTACTCTACCATATCGAAAGCCGACACCATGAGGTCTAGTACTTGCATCGCCGTGTGTATCAACACTCTTGGGCGAGAGAGAAAGATACTGTCCTGAATTTTCAGGACTTTCTCTGGAGACAGAAACAATTGTTGGCTGTGTGTGTCCAGCAGTGCCCCTAGGTGCACCATGTTCCGAGCAGGGACCAGCGAGGACTTTTTTCAGTTGATGAGCCACCCGTGGACTTGTAGGAATTGGACCGCCAGTTCCAGATAACTGTGGAGAACCTCTTGGGAGTTCACCAGGATCAGCAAGTCGTCCAGATTTGGCAGGATCCTGATTCTCTGATGGTGAAGGGTCGTCATCACGGCCATGACCTTGGTGAATATCCGAGGTGCCGTGGCCAAACCAGAAGGCAGGACTTGAAATCCAAAAACAATCCAGGCACAACACTGCTTAGCTTCCATCATCAGATGAGATTGGACATATCCAGTGTGATGCGGCTGTAGATGATTTTTGCTGTTTCTAACTTCAACATCAATTAATAAGTTTCAAAATAGAATGCATCAAGAGAACGGTGTTGGTAGTATAAAACTACCTACAGCACCTGGTATTCCCAGGTGGTCTCACATCCAAGAACAAACCAGGCCTAAAATCAGGTGATATTGGGCATATACAGTGTGGTGTGGCTGTAGATGAGCTTAGTGGTTTCTGTTAGAGTTCTTCTACTTCTAACTACTCGTACATAAATGAATAAGCGGACGATTTATTAAACCTGGTGAAATGATAATTTGCATGGTGATAAAGTACCAGCCAATCAGCTCCTAATTGCCATGTCACAGGCTGGGTTTGAAAAATGACAGTTAGGAGCAGACTGGCTTGTACTTTATCACCTTGCACTTTATCAGTTCACTGAACTAATCTCCTCTTGCGCTATAAATAGTATGATATGGCTCAACGTTCAATAAAAACAAATAAATAATTTCATATATTCTATATTTTTTATTACATATAAATATATATATATATATATATATATATATATATATATACATATATATATACATATACTTTACAATAAACTATTAGACCGGTCAAATAAAATCACTAACAATATATTTGCATAGCTATAGGAGGTGGATCTTAGATAAACTCTGTGCACAGAGAAATTTTCAAAAATAAAAATCAGTCCATATATTGGATTAAAAAAATAAGAATTTACTTACCGATAATTCTATTTCTCGTAGTCCGTAGTGGATGCTGGGACTCCGTCAGGACCATGGGGAATAGCGGCTCCGCAGGAGACAGGGCACAAAAGTAAAAGCTTTAGGATCAGGTGGTGTGCACTGGCTCCTCCCCCTATGACCCTCCTCCAAGCCTCAGTTAGGATACTGTGCCCGGACGAGCGTACACAATAAGGAAGGATCTTGAATCCCGGGTAAGACTCATACCAGCCACACCAATCACACTGTACAACCTGTGATCTGAACCCAGGTAACAGCATGATAACAGCGGAGCCTCTGACAAGATGGCTCACAACAATAATAACCTGATTTTTGTAACAATAACTATGTACAAGTATTGCAGACAATCCGCACTTGGGATGGGCGCCCAGCATCCACTACGGACTACGAGAAATAGAATTATCGGTAAGTAAATTCTTATTTTCTCTGACGTCCTAAGTGGATGCTGGGGACTCCGTCAGGACCATGGGGATTATACCAAAGCTCCCAAACGGGCGGGAGAGTGCGGATGACTCTGCAGCACCGAATGAGAGAACTCCAGGTCCTCCTCAGTCAGGGTGTGCCCCTGACCAAGTATGAGCTCGGCAAAGTTGTAAAGCCGAGACCCCTCGGGCAGCCGCCCAAGATGAGCCCACCTTTCTTGTGGAATGGGCATTTACATATTTTGGCTGTGGCAGGCCTGCCACAGAATGTGCAAGCTGAATTGTACTACACATCCAACTAGCAATCGACTGCTTAGAAGCAAGAGCACCCAGTTTGTTGGGTGCATACAGGATAACAGCAAGTCAGTCTTCCTGACTCCAGCCGTCCTGGAAACTATATTTTCAGGGCCCTGACAACATCTAGCAACTTGGAGTCCTCCAAGTCCCTAGTAGCCGCAGGTACCACAATAAGCTGGTTCGGGTGAAACACTGACACCACCTTAGGGAGAAACTGGGGATGAGTCCGCAGCTCTGCCCTGTCCGAATGGACAATCAGATATGGGCTTTTTGAGAAAAAAGCCGCCAATTCTGACACTCGCCTGGCCGAGGCCAGGGCCAACAGCATGGTCACTTTCCCTGTGAGATATTTCAAATCCACAGATTTGAGCGGTTTAAACCAATGTGATTTTAGGAATCCCAGAACTACGTTGAGATCCCACAGTGCCACTGGAGGCACAAAAGGGGGTTGTATATGCAGTACTCCCTTGACAAACTTCTGGACTTCAGGAACTGAAGCCAATTCTTTCTGGAAGAAAATCGACAGGGCCGAAATTTTAACCTTAATGGACCCCAATTTGAGGCCCATAGACACTCCTGTTTGCATGAAATGCAGGAAACGACCGAGTTGAAATTTCTTCATGGGGCCTTCCTGGCCTCACACCACGCAACATATTTTCGCCACATGTGGTGATAATGTTGTGCGGTCACCTCCTTCCTGGCTTTGACCAGGGTAGGAATGACCTCTTCCGGAATGCCTTTTTTCCCTTAGGATCCGGCGTTCAACCGCCATGCCGTCAAACGCAGCCGCGGTAAGTCTTGGAACAGACATGGTACTTGCTGAAGCAAGTCCCTTCTTAGCGGCAGAGGCCATGAGTCCTCTGTGAGCATCTCTTTAAGTTCCGGGTACCAAGTCCTTCTTGGCCAATCCGGAGCCACGAGTATAGTTCTTACTCCTCTACGTCTTATAATTCTCAATACCTTGGGTATGAGAAGCAGAGGAGGGAAGACATACATCGACTGGTACACCCACGGTGTTACCAGAACGTCCACAGCTATTGCCTGAGGGTCTTTTGACCTGGCGCAATACTTGTCCAGTTTTTTGTTCAGGCGGGACGCCATCATGTCCCCCTTTGGTCTTTTCCAATGGTTCACAATCATGTGGAAGACTTCCCGATGAAGTCCCCACTCTCCCGGGAGGAGGTTGTGCCTGCTGAGGAAGTCTGCTTCCCAGTTGTCCACTCCCGGAATGAACACTGCTGACAGTGCTATCACATGATTTTCCGCCCAGCGAAAAATCCTTGCAGTTTCTGCCATTGCCCTCCTGCTTCTTGTGCCGCCCTGTCTGTTTACGTGGGCGACTGCCGTGATGTTGTCCCACTGGATCAATACCGGCTGACCTTGAAGCAGAGGTCTTGCTAAGCTTAGAGCATTGTAAATTGCCCTTAGCTCCAGTATATTTATGTGGAGAAAAATCTCCAGACTTGATCACACTCCCTGGAAATTTTTTCCCTGTGTGACTGCTCCCCAGCCTCTCAGGCTGGCCTCCGTGGTCACCAGCATCCAATCCTGAATGCCGAATCTGCGGCCCTCTAGAAGATGAGCACTCTGTAACCACCACAGGAGAGACACCCTTGTCCTTGGAGATAGGGTTATCCGCTGATGCATCTGAAAATGCGATCCGGACCATTTGTCCAGCAGATCCCACTGAAAAGTTCTTGCGTGGAATCTGCCGAATGGAATCGCTTCGTAATAAGCCACCATTTTTCCCAGGACTCTTGTGCAATGATGCACTGACACTTTTCCTGGTTTTAGGAGGTTCCTGACTAGCTCGGATAACTCCCTGGCTTTCTCCTCCGGGAGAAACACCTTTTTCTGGACTGTGTCCAGAACCATCCCTAGGAACAGCAGACGTGTCGTCGGAAACGGCTGCGATTTTGGATATTTAGAATCCACCCGTGCTGTCGTAGAACTACTTGAGATAGTGCTACTCCGACTTCCAACTGTTCTCTGGACCTTGCCCTTATCAGGAGATCGTCCAAGTAAGGGATAATTAAGACGCCTTTTCTTTGAAGAAGAATCATCATTTCGGCCATTACTTTGGTAAAGACCCGAGGTGCCGTGGACAATCCAAACGGCAGCGTCTGAAACTGATAGTGACAGTTCCGTACCACGAACCTGAGGTACCCTTGGTGAGAAGGGCAATTTGGGACATGGAGGTAAGCATCCTTGATGTCCAGGGACACCATATAGTCCCCTTCTTCCTGGTTCGCTATCACTGCTCTGAGTGACTCCATCTTGATTTGAACCTTTGTATGTAAGTGTTCAAAGATTTCCCATTTAGAATAGGTCTCACCGAGCCGTCTGGCTTCAGTACCACAATATAGTGTGGAATAATACCCCTTTCCTTGTTGTAGGAGGGGTACTTTGATTATCACCTGCTGGGAATACAGCTTGTGACTTGTTTCCAATACTGCCTCCCTGTCGGAGGAAGACGTTGGTAAAGCAGACATCAGGAGCCTGCGAGGGGGAGACGTCTCGAATTTCCAGTCTGTACCCCTGGGATACTACTTGTAGGATCCAGGGGTCCACTTGCGAGTGAGCCCACTACGCGCTGAAACTCTTGAGACGACCCCCCACCGCACTTGAGTCCGCTTGTACGGCCCTAGCGTCATGCTGAGGACTTGGCAGAAGCTGTGGAGGGCTTCTGTTCCTGGGAATGGGCTGCCTGCTGCAGTCTTCTTCCCTTTCCTCTATCCCTGGGCAGATATGACTGGCCTTTTTCCCGCTTGCCCTTATGGGGACGAAAGGACTGAGGCTGAAAAGACGGTGTCTTTCTGCTGAGATGTGATTTGGGGTAAAAAAGGTGGATTTTCCAGCTGTTGCCGAGGCCACCAGGTCCGATGGACCGACCCCAAATAACTCCTCCCCTTTATACGGCAATACTTCCATGTGCCGTTTGGAATCTGCATCACCTGACCACTGTCGTGTCCATAAACATCTTCTGGCAGATATGGACATCGCACTTACTCTTGATGCCAGAGTGCAAATATCCCTCTGTGCATCTCGCATATATAGAAATGCATCCTTTAAATGCTCTATAGTCAATAAAATACTGTCCCTGTCAAGGGTATCAATATTTTCAGTCAGGGAATCCGACCAAGCCACCCCAGCGCTGCACATCCAGGCTGAGGCGATCGCTGGTCGCAGTATAACACCAGTATGTGTGTATATACCTTTTTAGGATATTTTCCAGCCTCTCAGCTGGCTCCTTGAGGGCGGCCCTATCTGGAGACGGTACCGCCACTTGTTTTGATAAGCGTGTGAGCGCCTTATCCACCCTAAAGGGTGTTTTCCAACGCGCCCTAACTTCTGGCGGGAAAGGGTATACCGCCAATAATTTTCTATCGGGGGAAACCCACGCATCATCACACACTTCATTTAATTTATCTGATTCAGGAAAAACTACAAGTAGTTTTTTCACACCCCACATAATACCCTTCTTGTGGTACTTGTAGTATCAGAATTATGTAACACCTCCTTCATTGCCCTTAACATGTAACGTGTGGCCCTAAAGGAAAATACGTTTGTTTCTTCACCGTCGACACTGGAGTCAGTGTCCGTGTCTGTGTCGACCGACTGAGGTAAATGAGCGTTTTACAGCCCCTGACGGTGTTTGAGACGTCTGGACAGGTACTAATTTGTTTGCCGGCCGTCTCATGTCGTCAACCGACCTTGCAGCGTGTTGACATTATCACGTAATTCCTTAAATAAGCCATCCATTCCGGTGTCGACTCCCTAGAGAGTGACATCACCATTTCAGGCAATTGCTCCGCCTCCTCACCAACATCGTCCTCATACATGTCGACACACACGTACCGACACACAGCACACACACAGGGAATGCTCTGATAGAGGACAGGACCCCACTAGCCCTTTGGGGAGACAGAGGGAGAGTTTGCCAGCACACACCAAAAACGCTATAATTATACAGGGACAACCTTTATATAAGTGTTTTTCCCTTATAGCATTTTAATATATATATACATATCGCCAAATAAGTGCCCCCCCTCTCTGTTTTAACCCTGTTTCTGTAGTGCAGTGCAGGGGAGAGCCTGGGAGCCTTCCCACCAGCATTTCTGTGAGGGAAAATGGCGCTGTGTGCTGAGGAGAATAGGCCCCGCCCCCTTTTCGGCGGGCTTCTTCTCCCGTTTTTCTGAGACCTGGCAGGGGTTAAATACATCCATATAGCCCCCAGGGGCTATATGTGATGTATTTTTAGCCAGAATAAGGTACTATCATTGCTGCCCAGGGCGCCCCCCCCCAGCGCCCTGCACCCTCAGTGACCGCTGCTATGAAGTGTGCTGACAACAATGGCGCACAGCTGCAGTGCTGTGCGCTACCTTATGAAGACTGAAGAGTCTTCTGCCGCCGTTTCTGGACCTTCACTTTTCGGCATCTGCAAGGGGGGTCGGCGGCGCGGCTCCGGGACGAACCCCAGGGTGAGACCTGTGTTCCGACTCCCTCTGGAGCTAATGGTGTCCAGTAGCCTAAGAAGCCAATCCATCCTGCACGCCGGTGAGTTCACTTCTCTCCCCTAAGTCCCTCGTAGCAGTGAGCCTGTTGCCAGCAGGACTCACTGAAAATAAAAAACCTAACAAACTTTTACTCTAAGCAGCTCTTTAGGAGAGCCACCTAGATTGCACCCTTCTCGGCCGGGCACAAAAATCTAACTGAGGCTTAGAGGAGGGTCATAGGGGGAGGAGCCAGTGCACACCACCTGATCCTAAAGCTTTTACTTTTGTGCCCTGTCTCCTGCGGAGCCGCTATTCCCCATGGTCCTGACGGAGTCCCCAGCATCCACTTAGGACGTCAGAGAAATCAATTTACCAGCTGTAATTCGCACCCATGTAGTAGATAACATATTTATAAGTTGTTATATATTGGAATTCCTCAATATGCTGCCACTTGGCAAAGGAGATGATATTGTGCAAAATAACCGCTCCACACTGGAGCCTTACGTGTAGCTTGCACCAGTTGTTATAACACGGGAGAGTCATTGGACCCTTATACCAGCCTTATTTGCACCCCCAAAATATACCATCATCTAGCGGTAATATCCGTGGACTAAACGGAGATCGGGAGAACACAACCGTGACTGTGGTCGGGTAATTATTCAGCACAGCAGGCGCCAGTGAAGCGCCGTTCCTGCAGCCCGAGACCGTCTCTTCTGTCATTGGACTCTCCCGTGTTATAACAACTGGTGCAAGCTACACGTAAGGCTCCAGTGTGGAGCGGTTATTTTGCACAATATCATCTCCTTTGCCAAGTGGCAGCATATTGAGGAATTCCAATATATAACAACTTATAAATATGTTATCTACTACATGGGTGAGAATTACAGCTGGTAAATTGATTTTTTAATCCAATATATGGACTGATTTTTATTTTTGAAAATTTCTCTGTGCACAGAGTTTATCTAAGATCCACCTCCTATAGCTATGCAAATATATTGTTAGTGATTTTATTTGACCGGTCTAATAGTTTATTGTAAAGTATATATATATATATATATATATATATATATATATATATACTTTACAATAAACTATTAGACCGGTATTTATATATTTTTTATTACATATAAATATATATATACCGGTCTAATAGTTTATTGTAAAGTATATATATATATATATATACTTTACAATAAACTATTAGACCGGTATATATATTTTAATATGTAATAAAAAATATAGAATATATGAAATTATTTATTTGTTTTTATTGAACTTTGAGCCATATCATACTATTTATAGCGCAAGAGGAGATTAGTTCAGTGTTCCAGTGTTACCGGAGACTTTAAAGTGCCGGTTCTTTTTTACTTGATTTACCCCAAGTCAAGCTCTCTCCTGCAGCTTAAGTATACATTAATTGCAGTATTATTTGTACATAATTTTTAATACCAGTAATTTGATCACCAGAATATGGTGATGATGTATTAGCGCCTGGTTATATTCTTTTGTATTGTTTTACTTAATCAGTTCACCAGGCTTAATAGATCTGCCCCAATGTTTCAAAATGGAATGCATCAAGAGAACGGTGTTGGTATTGTAAAAATACACACAGCTCCTGGTATTTCCTGGTGGTCTCCCATCCAAGTACTAAAACCAGGACCAACACTGCTCAGCTTCCATGATCAGGAGAGATTGGGCAAATCCAGTGTGCTGTGGCTGTAGATGAGCTCGTGGTTTCTGTTAGAGCTCTTCTACTTCTAACTTCTGGTACATAAAAGAATATGTGTAAAAATTAAATGTACAGTACCAAGAAAAGGGTGTTGGTAGTTTAAAAACACCTAAATAATCTGATAATACATGGATGGGAGACTGCTTGGTAGTAACAAAGTCCAATACTGCTTTGCTTCAAAGATCAAATGAGATTGGGCATATCCAGTGTGGTGTGGCTTTAGATAAGCTTTGTGGTTTCTGTTAGAGCTCTTCTACTTCTAACTACTGGTACATTAATGAATATGTATAAGGTTGTAGTTTATCCAATATCCCTTTACTACCTTACCTCCCCCCCCCCCTCCCCTCCCCTCCTTATAGCTTCCTTTGTTCTCTCCTCCTCGTGTGTGCGTTATTTGTTTTCTCATAATCCTAGAGGATGCTGGGATCACATTAAGAACCATGGGGTATAGACGGGATCCGCAGGAGACATGGGCACTTTAAGACTTTCAAAGGGTGTGAACTGTCTCCTCCCTCTATGCCCCTCCTCAGGGCCGAAACTAGGACTAACGGCACCCGGGGCAAGACAGAAATTCTGCGCCCCCCCCCCCAAAAAATAAATAAATAAATAAATAAATATATATATATATATATATATATAATATATGTATGTGGCTGTGTACATATATACACGCGTGTGTGTATATATATATATATATATATATATATCTATCATGTGTGTATTACTGGTGTCTGCTGGTCTGAGGGATATCTGTGTTGAATTTGTTTGTTTCTTATTTTTTTATTTTTATTTTTCTATTTTATTATATATATATATATATATATATCTGTATATATCTATATATCTGTAGCTGTCACAGTGGTGAAAATGAGCAGTAGTTTGAATGAGCTGCAGGGGTTAACACCAGTCACAGTGAATATGTGTGTGTGTTTTACCTCCGTCTCTCGCTGTCCTGCTTCCATCC
This sequence comes from Pseudophryne corroboree, assembly GCF_028390025.1. Lineage (NCBI taxonomy): Eukaryota > Metazoa > Chordata > Amphibia > Anura > Myobatrachidae > Pseudophryne > Pseudophryne corroboree. Next base: position 533,469 of record NW_026967611.1, read on the forward strand.
ATCACTGTGCTGTCGGGCTGAATGCAATGCTGTGTGGGGCCAGAAAAAGGTCAGTAGCTGACCACATTCGTAGCTCGTGCGGGCGGGCAGTATACTTTTTTGGGCTTGCCGCCGCTGCTTAGGAAGGGAAACTAGACGTTACCCTGACTCCCTAGATCCAGCAGCCGTGGCCAGCTTTCTGCAATGCCTCATGGGATTTGTAGTCTCTATGCTACTGCATAAAGTCTAAGCAGTAGCACACATGACTACAAATCCCATTTTTCTTCAATAGATTCTCTGCTGTGTCAGACCCAGCTGATCCCAGCGCCCTATCAAATCCCGCGCCCGGGTCACATGCCCCCCCTAGCCCCTCCCTAGTTTCGGCTCTGCCCTCCTCCAGACTCCAGTTTTAGAATTGTGCCCAGTGAGACTGGATGCACTACAGGGGAGCTCTACTGAGTTTCTCTGAAAAGACTTATGTTAGTTTTTCTTATTTTCAGGGAGGCTGCTGGCAACAGTCTCCCTGCTTCGTGGAACTTAGGGGAGAGAAGTATGACCAACTTCTAGTGAGTTCAATGGCTCTGCTTCTGGCTGACAGGACACCATTAGCTCCTGAGGGTGCTGATCGCTAGGTACGCCTAGATGCCCACTCCCGTAGCCTGCCATCACCCCCTTACAGAGCCAGAAGTCAGAAGACAGGCGAGTAGCAGAAGAACAGAAGACTTCTTCTCCAGTGACGGCATTCTGAGGTACCACGCAGCGAGCGGAATGCTGTGCGCCATGCTCCCACACAAACACAGGCACTGCAGGGTGCAGGGCGTGTGGGTGGGGAAGGGGGGCACCCTGGGCAGCATAAATTCCTCACAAAAGGCTGGCAAAAGTGGACATTAGTGCCTGGGCACTGTACTTACCCCGCCAGCGTAATTAATTATTTGTTTCTGAGCGGGACAGAAGCGTGCCATTACAGCGGCGGGGCTTCTTCCTCACCTCACCAGCACATCTATAGAGCGTAACAAGTCTATCACTATAGAGTTTATTATTTCCCAGACTGTGTACTTTTGGCGCTGGATTGTGAGCTGAAAAATCCTCTCTGTCCCTCTGACAGATTTACTGTAGGTCTATCCCCCATAAGCCGATGTGTCTGTGGGTACTTGGTACATGTGTGTCAACATGTCGGTGGCTGAATGTTTTTCCCAAGAGGAAACTATATTAGGAATGCAGACATATGATGGTGGCCCTGTTGGCACCACCAATAACTGACTGGGTGAAAGTTTCAGTAATATCAGAGTGAGGTTGGATAAATCTGTGTCCCAGACACAGACGTAGAGAAAAGATGTGATGTTCATGGCTATGCTTCTTTTCACTCAGGCCCGCAAAAATGTTACTACACATCGATACTGACTCGGATACTGATTCCTATGTCGGCCATAATATTTCCTGATTAGATCCAATATTGTCAAGGAGCATTCAGTACATGATTGTGGATATTAAGGACATATTAACATCACTGACCCTGCTGTTCCTGACAAAGGGGTATATATGTATGTATATATAGATATATAATGAAAGCTGATGTAACGTTCCTCCATCTCTGTTTGAGAAAGTCTGGGCCAGCTCGACAAGATGGTTTCAAATCCCCAAAAGGTTTCCGGTTATTTATTAATTTCCTGCTGCGGACAGAATAAAGTGGGAGTCACCCCTCTTCTGCACGGGGCCCTGTCACAAATCCAGCGGATCGTATGCAGGAAGCTACATTATTTCTAGTTATGTAACCACGGGTACATTACTTAGACCTGCCATTACATGCGCATGGGTGAGTAGTAGTATTCAAGAATTGGTCGAATACCTCGTCATCCGATATAGATATCTTGGAAAGATGGGATACTCCTTACGTTGGATCATATCAAGGACACTGCAGCATACTTACGACTGCAAGGGATATAGGACTCTTGAGTTCACGGGCCAATTTCATGGCAGTCTCGGATAGGAGGGCATTGTGGATTAACCAAGGGAATGCTGATGCTGACTCCAAGAAGAAAGGGAGTCTCTTCCCTATGAAGGTGAAGCCTTGTTTGGTGACGGCCTAGTTAATTTGATCTCGGCAGCTCCCGCAGGTAAGTCAACCTTCTTGCCCTATGTTCCCTCTCAACGGATGAAGACGCATCATTGTCTAACGCAGTCATTTTGGCCCAATAGATATGCAAGAAGTTAAGATTCCCCTTTCTTTGCAGGTAGAGGAAGGAAAAGAGGGAAGAGGTCTGTAGCCTCTTCAAGATCGCAGGAGCAGAGATCGTCCTCTGCTTCTGCCAAATCCACTGCATGACGCTAGGGCTTTCTTGCAGGAGCCCGCACCAGTGGGGGCACGTCTAAAACACTTCAGTCAGTTCTTGATTAATTTAGACCTGGACTCGTGGGTTTTACAAATAGTGTCACAAGGGTACAAACTGGGGTTTCAAGACGTTCCCCCTCACCGATTGTTCAAATCGGCCTTAGTCAGCAGGGAGAAGGTTTTTATTCAAGCCTCTTCGTGGTCCCGATGCCGGACGGCTCAGACAGACCAATCTTAAATCTGAAATCCCTCAATTTCTACCTAAAGAAATTCAATTTCAAGATGGAATCTCTCAGGGTAGGGATCTCCAGTCCGGAGGAAGGAGATTTCATGGTTTTGGTAGACATAAGGATGCCTAATTACATGTTCCCGTTTAGCCACTGCATAAAGCTACCTGAGGTTTGCAATTCAGGATTGTCATTACCAATTTCAGACGTTGCCGTTTGGTCTGTCCACGGCTCCGAGGATTTTCACCAGGGTGATGGCGGAAATGATGGTTCTCCTTCGCAAGCAAGGAGTCACAATTATCCCGTACTTGGATGATCTCCTGATAAAGGCGAGATCCAGGGACCAGTTGGTGCAAAACATCTACTCTCCCTGACAGTTCTTCAACAACATGGTTGGCTCCTAAACTTGCCAAAATCGCAGTTGGTCCCAATGACGCGGTTGTTGTTTTTGGGAGTCATACTGGACACAGAAGAGGCTTTCTTCCAGTGGAAAGGCTATGGAGATCCAGAGTCTGGTCAAACAAATTCTAAAACCAGCAAGAGTGTTAATCCATCAATGCATTCTGTTGCTGGGGAAGATGGTTGCGGCCTACGAGGCCATTCAGTTTGTCAGGTTCCATGCCAGAGTGTTCCAGTGGGACCTGTTGGACAAGTGGTCCGGATCCCACCTACACATGCACCGGAGGATAATCCTGTCTTCCAAGACCAGAATCTCACTCCATTGGTGGCTGCACAGTTCTCACCTCCTAGAGGGGCGATGGTTCGGGATCCAGGACTGGATCCTAGGGACCACGGATGCAACCCTCCGAGGCTGGGGAGCAGTCACACAGGGGGAAAACATCCAAGGAAGATGGTCAAGTCAGGAAAGTTGTCTCCACATAAATATTCTGGAGTTAAGGGCCATTTAATAACTGCAGACACAGTACGCACTGGGACGGGTGCCCAGCATCCTCTACGGACTAAGAGAAAAGGATTTACCGGTAGGTATTAAAATCCTATTTTCTCTAACGTCCTAGAGGATGCTGGGGACTCCGTAAGGACCATGGGGATAGACAGGCTCCGCAGGAGACATGGGTACTTTAAGAAAGACTTTAGTTCTGGGTGTACACTGGCTCCTCCCTCTATGCCCCTCCTCCAGACCTCAGTTTGATACTGTGCCCAGTGGAGACTGGGTGCTTTTCAGGAGCTCTCCTGAGCTTTCTGACAGAAAGTATTTTGTTAGGTTTTTAATTTTCAGGGAGCACTGCTGGCAACAGACTCCCTCATCGAGGGACTGAGGGGAGAGAAGCAGCCCTACTCTCCGAGTTGCAAGGTCCTGCTTCTTAGGCTACTGGACACCACTAGCTCCAGAGGGATTGGTACGCAGGATCTCACCATCGCCGTCCGTCCCAGGGCCGTGCCTCCGTCCCCCTTGCAGAGCCGGAAGATAGAAGCCGGGTGAGTATGAGAAGAAAAGAAGACTTCAGAGGTGGCAAAAGACTTCATGATCTTCACTGAAGTAACGCACAGCACTGCAGCTGTGCGCCATTGCTCCCATACACCTCACACACTCCAGTCACTGTAAGGGTGCAGGGCGCAGGGGGGGGGGGGCACCTGGGCAGCAATATAAACCTCTTTTTGGCAAAACTATAACACATATACAGCTGGGCACTGTATATATGTATGAGCCCCCACCAATTTTACAGTTTAAGCGGGACAGAAGCCCGCCGCCGAGGGTGCGGGGCTTCTCCCTCAGCACTCACCAGCGCCATTTTTTCTTCACAGCACCGCTGAGAGGAAGCTCCCCGGACTCTCCCCTGCTTATACCATAGTAGACAAGAGAGTTGAAAAGAGGGGGGGGGGGGGCACATAATTCGGCGCAAATTACATACAGCAGTACTACTGGGCAAACATTAAGTTACTGTGTATTCCTGGGTTATATAGCGCTGGGGTGTGTGCTGGCATACTCTCTCTCTCTGTCTCTCCAAAGGGCCTTGTGGGGAAACTGTCTTCAGAAAAAGCATTCCCTGGGTTTGTGGTGTGTCGGTACACGTGTGTCGACATGTCTGAGGAAGAAGGCTATATTAGAGAGGAGCAGGAGCAAATGAATGTGGTGTCTCCACCGACAGCTGATTGGATGGATATGTGGAATATTTTAAATGCTAGTGTAAACTCATTGCACAAAAGATTAGACAAGGCTGAAGCTTTGGGACAGTCAGGGTCTCAACCCATGCCTGATCCTATGTTGCAGGGACTGTCAGGGTCTCATAAGCGCCCACTATCCCAGATTGTTGACACAGATACCGACACGGATTCTGACTCCAGTGTCGATTACGATGATGCAAAGTTACAGCCAAAATTGGCAAAATCCATTCGATATATGATTATGGCAATAAAAGATGTTTTGCACATCAGAGAGGAACCCCCTGTCCCTGACAAGAGGGTACATATGTACAAGGGAAAAAAGCCTGAGGTAACCTTTGAGGGGGTCACACGAGCTGAACGAGTTATGTGAAAAAGCTTGGGAATCTCCAGATAAAAGACTGCAGATTTCCAAAAGGATTCTTATGGCGTATCCTTTCCCATCAATGGATAGGTTACGATGGGAATCCTCCCCTAGGGTGGACAAAGCATTAACACGCTTATCCAAGAAGGTAGCCCTCCCGTCCCAGTATACGGCTACCCTCAAAGAGTCTGCTGACCGCAAACAGGAGATTACCCTGAAGTCCATTTATACACATTCAGGTACCTTACTCAGACCGGCAATTGCGTCGGCCTGGGTGTGTAGTGCTGTAGCGGCATGGACGGTTACCTTATCTGAGGGGATGGATACCATAGATAAGGATACTATTTTATTGACCCTGGGGCATATAAGAGATGCTGTCCTATATATGTGTGTATGCAAACTACAGGTGGTGCTGCAGGGCTCACACCCTTTTACTTGTCTTGTAGAGCAACTCTGGAGCTGTTACTGGGTCCAGCTGCTGCAAGAAATCAGCTTGAATGCTTCAGGGGCTGGGGCATGGCCAACATGAGCCCACACTGATGGGGGGTGGGGGTGTATAAAGCGATTTAGGTGTCATCCAAGCGCAACCCCACAAAGGCCGCCATGCCCTGCGTGACCCTTTTCTCTTTTCATATGCAGACGAGGGTTGCAGCCAACTATGCCCACTGCTTGGATGACATCACCATATGCAAATCCATCTGCTGCAGGCCTTCCCCCAGGAATGCTTGCACTAGTTGTTGCATTTGGTTTGTTGTTTGGGGGTGCTTCAGTATTAGGCAGCCTTCTGCCCTCCCACATTCGTCTGAAAATGTGTTCTCCCTGCAGTTGTTGTCCCCAGATGAGAGTTCCCTTGTGCTGCCTCAGTTGAATCTCCTTAACTTGACAGGGGTGTGCCCGAGCAGCCGCCCTCCACAGCCCTATCCCAACACATACTTATCTTGCATATGAGATCTCTTGATCATGAAGATAGTTCTCACAGGGTGAGGTTCATCCATTACATTTTAAAGTAGGAAGGTACAAATTACATATTCAAATTACATATATGTGCTGGATTCAAATGTTTTCCCCCCTTCCTTTCTCAATTGTGCCCATCAGCAGCTATTCTAATGTTGCTGCCAATGGGTGTGACACATTCATTTCTTCTGTGGGGTACACTGGACTCCACAAGGATTCACATTGGGGTGTAGAGTAGGATCTTGATCTGAGGCACCAACAGGCTCAAAGCTTTTGACTGTTCCCAAGATGCTCAGCGCCCCCTCCTCTATAACCTCGCTTCCATGAACAGGGAGCTCAGTTTGTAGTTGGTGCCTTCAGTAGCAGGCCACTTAACAGGGGGCTGCCTCAGGCAGCCTATTCTTAGCTATTAATTTTGGCAAGAAAAGAAGAACTTTTTTCATAAGAATCTACAAGGGCTGCAGCAGGCTAGGTCTAATAGACTTCTTTACTGCAGCTCCATCACTCCCAGTGGCGCAGTATACTCCCGTGCCCCGGTTGCTGGGTCACTGCAGCGGAGGCTCCGGTTTCTTCCTAAGGTCAGTCACACACACACCACCCTCCGGGATCAGGAGGCCGCTGATGGGGGCGGGCCGTGTGCGCACTGGCGTGGACACTGATTACTGGGCAGCCGCTCCACTAGCCACCAGGGGGAGTTAAGGAGCACAGCTCTGGGGTTTTTTCTCCTATATTAACCCCATTTTGTACTACCCGCAGTGCATTGTGATAGGTAATGGGGCCTGATTCAGGTTGGATCGCAATCAAACTGCAAAAACTGCTAAGAGCATACGCATCCGCCTGCATTTTCTGCGGCACCCCGCAGATAATGCGATCGCCTCTGCCTGTGAATCGGTGAAGGGGGGGGGAGGGGGGTCAACAACACTCCATTTCCAAGTCGGAGATGGAGCGGTGCGGGGGCACGGTTTCAAAATGGGGTCGGCAACGGAGAAACAGGAGGTGTGGTCAGAGCAGCTGCATGACATCACATGGGCCGGACTCTGCCAGTGGAGCCCCAGCGTCATGAGGTAGATTTTGTAGAGGCCGGGGAGGACTTCTGTTCCTGGGAACTAGCTGTGTTGTGCAGCTTTATTCCTCTGCCCCTACCTCTGGCAAGAAAGGACGCACCTCGCACTTTCTTGTTTCTTTGTGACCGAAAGGACTGCATTTGAAAATGCATAGCTTTCTTATGCTGTGAGGGAACATAAGGTAAAAATTTGATTTTCCAACTGTAGCTGTGCGTGTTAATGCTTTGTCCATCCTAGGGGAGGATTTCCATCGTAACCTATCCGTTGATGGAAAAGGATACGCCATAAGAATCCTTTTGGAAATCTGCAGTCTTTTATCTGGAGATTCCCAAGCTTTTTCACATAACTCGTTCAGCTCGTGTGACCCCCTCAAAGGTTACCTCAGGCTTCTTTCCCTTGTACATATGTACCCTCTTGTCAGGGACAGGGGGTTCCTCTGTGATGTGCAAAACATCTTTTATTGCCATAATCATATATCGAATGGATTTTGCCAATTTTGGCTGTAACTTTGCATCATCGTAATCGACACTGGAGTCAGAATCCATGTCGGTATCTGTGTCAACAATCTGGGATAGTGGGCGCTTATGAGACCCTGACAGTCCCTGCAACATAGGATCAGGCATGGGTTGAGACCCTGACTGTCCCAAAGCTTCAGCCTTGTCTAATCTTTTGTACAATGAGTTTACACTAGCATTTAAAGCATTCCACATATCCATCCAATCAGGTGTCAGCGAGGACACCACATTCATTTGCTCCCAATCCTCTCTAATATAGCCTTCTTCCTCAGACATGTCGACACACGTGTACCGACACACCACACACACAGGGAATGCTTTTTCTGGAGACAGTTTCCCCACAAGGCCCTTTGGAGAGACAGAGAGAGAGTATGCCAGCACACACCCCAGCGCTATATAACCCAGGAATAACACAGTATCTTAATGTTTGTCCAGTAGCGCTGCTGTATGTAATTTGCGCCGAATTTTGTGCCCCCCCCCTCTTTTCAACCATCTTCTCTACCGTGGTATAAGCAGGGGAGAGTCCGGGGAGCTTCCTCTCAGCGGTGCTGTGGAGAAAAAATGGCGCTGGTGAGTGCTGATGGAGAAGCCCTGCCCCCTCGGCGGCGGGCTTCTGTCCCGCTTAAACTGTAAAATTGGCGGGGGCTCATACATATATACAGTGCCCAGCTGTATATATGTTATATTTTTGCCAAAAAGAGGTTTATATTGCTGCCCAGGGTGCCCCCCCTGCGCCCTGCACCCTTACAGTGACCGGAGTATGTGAGGTGTATGGGAGCAATGGCGCACAGCTGCAGTGCTGTGCGTTACCTTAGTGAAGATCATGAACTCTGCGGAGCCCGTCTATCCCCATGGTCCTTACGGAGTCCCCAGCATCCTCTAGGACGTTAGAGAAACTAGGATTTTAATACCTACCGGTAAATCCTTTTCTCTTAGTCTGTAGAGGATGCTGGGCACCCGTCCCTGTGTGTACTGTGTCTGCAGTTATTAAATGGCCCTTAACTCCAGAACATTTATGTGGAGACAACTTTCCTGACTTGACCATCTTCCTTGGACGTTTTCCCCCTGTGTGACTGCTCCCCAGCCTCGGAGGGTTGCATCTGTGGTCCCTAGGATCCAGTGCTGGATCCCGAACCATCACCCCTCTAGGAGGTGAGAACTGTGCAGCCACCAATGGAGTGAGATTCTGGTCTTGGAAGACAGGATTATCCTCCGGTGCATGTGTAGGTGGGATCCGGACCACTTGTCCAACAGGTCCCACTGGAACACTCTGGCATGGAACCTGCCAAACTGAATGGCCTCGTAGGCCACAACCATCTTCCCCAGCAACCGAATGCATTGATGGATTAACACTCTTGCTGGTTTCAGAATTTGTTTGACCAGACTCTGGATCTCCATAGCCTTTCCCCTGGAAGAAAACCTCTTCTGTGTCCAGTATGACTCCCAAAAACAACTACCGCGTCATTGGGACCAACTGCGATTTTGGCAAGTGTAGGAGCCAACCATGTTGTTGAAGAACTGTCAGGGAGAGTGCAATGTTTTGCACCAACTGGTCCCTGGATCTCGCCTTTATCAGGAGATCATCCAAGTACGGGATAATTGTGACTCCTTGCTTGCGAAGGAGAACCATCATTTCCGCCATCACCCTGGTGAAAATCCTCGGAGCCGTGGACAGACCAAACGGCAATGTCTGAAATTGGTAATGACAATCCTGAATTGCAAACCTTAGGTAGCTTGATGCAGTGGCTAAATGGGAACATGTAAGTAGGCATCCTTTATGTCTACCAAAACCATGAAATCTCTTTCCTCCGGACTGGAGATCACTACCCTGAGAGATTCCATCTTGAAATTGAATTTCTTTAGGAAGAAATTGAGGGATTTCAGATTTTAGATTGGTCTGACTGAGCCGTCCGGCTTCGGGACCACGAAGAGGCTTGAATAAAAACCTTCTCCCTGCTGACTAAGGCCAATTTGAACAATCGGTGAGGGGGAACGTCTTGAAACCCCAGTTTGTACCCTTGGGACACTATTTGTAAAACCCACGAGTCCAGGTCCGAATGAATCCAGAACTGACTGAAGAGTTTTAGACGTGCCCCCACTGGTGTGGGCTCCTCCAAGAAAGCCCCAGCGTCATGCAGTGGATTTGGCAGAAGCAGAGGACAATCTCTGCTCCTGCGATCTTGAAGAGGCTACAGACCTAGAGTACTGCAATGGAAGCATGCTGGGCCCATAACCCAGCGGTAGGCAGATTGAAACTATCCTCTGCTATATGCATTTTTTTTTGTTAATTAAAGTAATCCAAAACTGGGATTGATATTTTGGCTCTTTTATTTTTACTTAAAGTACAATAACCTTTACCATTTTAATTTGTTTTAATAGTATATTGACAGTATTGTTTTCTTTCAAAAATCCATTTAATTTTCTTTACCCTATTATTAAAATGGTAATTGACAAAAACAAACTACATTGTCACCAGAAGAGCAATACAAAATGTACAAGTGATATATTAAAATCATCTTTCCAGCTTGAATTTCAATGATGCATTGGGGCAACGATTTTGTGAGAAACATCTTCACCCTTAAATAAAGATTTTCTTAATTCCTTACCTGTGTGCTAATTAGATATCACCTTGTTTTCACATTAAACAGACTTCCACATGAGAAAGCAGCAAGGATACAGTGGCGTTAATGTTTCCTGGTGTCAACCTGTATTATTTCAGTAGACATTGAAATGAGGATGCATCTTGCTGCCTTTCCAATGAAGCAAGTTTAATTTAGTAATAGGTAAAAAACCATCCCTACAAAGGTGTTAATCAGAGTCTTGGCTTTGTGGACACTTTTCAAAGAACAAATTTGTTAGCATAAAAATAAAGCCAGAAAATGAAGAGCTGTTTAATCACTCAATTGGATTTTTTTTGCCAGCATATTTCTTTTTCTCTGCAACCCACTGCTAAATTGTGCTTCCTAGCTGTTTTTATAAAATCACTGAATCAAATCTAACTCTGATTACATCAGAGAAGGCCAGGTACCCTACACCATAACAGGGGGTTTGAAATTTTGACTTGTCTACTTAAAGATCACCAAAATCTGATAACAAGGTCAATTACGTCCCTGGTTGGGATTGAACCACCAACCTTTTGATTAGTAGCCAGACACACTAACCGATTGCGCCACAGAGACACTTTGCAAAAAGTACATACTGACAAAGTCTAATAAGCATACATCTAGAACGTTTCCTAGAAAAACTTTAAAAAGTCAATAATCTGGAGAGTTTTTGTAAGATGTTTCTTCCATCAACCAATGAAGAAACACATTGGTACTTTCCCATGATGAGTGAGTGCTTCAGGATCTCTTGCACTTACATGTGCAGCAGAGTACTGCAATGGAAGCATGCTGGGCCCATTACTCAGAGGTAGGCAGATTGAAACTATCCTCTGCTATATGCATTTTTTTTGTTAATTAAAGTAATCAAAACTGGGATTGATATTTTTGCTCTTTTATTTTTACTTAAAGTACAATAACTTTTACCATTTTAATTTGTTTTAATAGTATATTGACAGTATAGTTTTCTTTTAAAAATCCACTTAATTTTCTTTACCCTATTATTAAAAGGGTAATTGACAAAAACAAACTACATTGTCACCAGAAGAGCAATACAAAATGTACAAGTGATCTTTCCAGCTTGAATTTCAATGATGCATTGGGGCAACGATTTTGTGAGAAACATCTTCACCCTTAAATAAAGATTTTCTTAATTCCTTACCTGTGTGCTAATTAGATATCACCTTGTTTTCACATTAAACAGACTTCTACATGAGAAAGCAGCAAGGATGCAGTGGCGTTAATGTTTCCTGGTGTCAACCTGTATTATTTCAGTAGACATTGAAATGAGGATGCATCTTGCTGCCTTTCCAATGAAGCAAGTTTAATTTAGTTATAGGTGAAAAACCATCCCTACAAAGGTGTTAATCAGAGACTTGGCTTTGTGGACACTTTTTAGAGAACAAATTTGTTAGCATAAAAATAAAGGCAGAAAATGAAGAGCTGTTTAATCACTCAATTGGATTTTTCTGCCAGCATATTTTTTTTCTCTGCAACCCATTGCTAAATTGTGCTTCCTAGCTGTTTTTTTATAAAATCACTGAATCAAATCTAACTCTAATTTTTTTTGTTAATTTAAGTAATCAAAACTGGGATTGATATTTTTGCTCTTTTATTTTTACTTAAAGTACAATAACTTTTACCATTTTAATTTGTTTTAATAGTATATTGACAATATAGTTTTCTTTAAAAAATCCACTTAATTTTCTTTACCCTATTATTAAACGGGTAATTGACAAAAACAAACTACATTGTCACCAGAAGAGCAATACAAAATGTACAAGTGATCTTTCCAGCTTGAATTTCAATGATGCATTGGGGCAACGATTTTGTGAGAAACATCTTCACCCTTAAATAAAGATTTTCTTAATTCCTTACCTGTGTGCTAATTAGATATCACCTTGTTTTCACATTAAACAGACTTCTACATGAGAAAGCAGCAAGGATGCAGTGGCGTTAATGTTTCCTGGTGTCAACCTGTAATATTTCAGTAGACATTGAAATGAGGATGCATCTTGCTGCCTTTCCAATGAAGCAAGTTTAATTTAGTTATAGGTGAAAAACCATCCCAACAAAGGTGTTAATCAGAGACTTGGCTTTGTGGACACTTTTTAGAGAACAAATTTGTTAGCATAAAAATAAAGGCAGAAAATGAAGAGCTGTTTAATCACTCAATTAGATTTTTCTGCCAGCATATTTTTTTTCTCTGCAACCCATTGCTAAATTGTGCTTCCTAGCTGTTTTTTATAAAATCACTGAATCAAATCTAATTACATCAGAGAAGGCCAGGTACCCTTCACCATAAGAGGGGGTTTGAAATTTTGACTTGTGTACTTAAATATCACCAAAACCTGATCACAAGGTCAATTATGTCCCTGGGTGGGATTGAACCACCAACCTTTTGGTTAGTAGCCAGACACACTAACCGATTGCGCCACAGAGACAATTTGCAAAAAGTACATACTGACAAAGGCTAATAAGCATTCATCTAGAACATTTCCTAGAAAAACTTTAAAAAGTCAATAATCTGGAGAGTTTTTGTAAGAATTTTCTTAAATCAACCAACGAAGAAACACATTGGTACTTTCCCATGATGAGTGAGTGCTTCAGGATCTCTTGCACTTACATGTGCAGCAGAGTACTGCAATGGAAGCATGCTGGGCCCATTAACCAGAGGTAGGCAGATTGAAACTATCCTCTGCTATATGCATTTTTTTTGTTAATTAAAGTAATCCAAAACTGGGATTGATATGTTAGCTATTTTATGTTTACTTAAAGTACAATAACTTTTACCATTTTAATTTGTTTTAATAGTATATTGACAGTATTGTTTTCTTTCAAAAATCCACTTAATTTTCTTTACCCTATTATTAAAATGGTAATTGACAAAAACAAACTACATTGTCACCAGAAGAGCAATACAAAATGTACAAGTGATATATTAAAATCATCTTTCCAGCTTGAATTTCAATGATGCATTGGGGCAACGATTTTGTGAGAAACATCTTCACCCTTAAATAAAGATTTTCTTAATTCCTTACCTGTGTGCTAATTAGATATCACCTTGTTTTCACATTAAACAGACTTCCACATGAGAAAGCAGCAAGGATGCATTGGCGTTAATGTTTCCTGGTGTCAACCTGTATTATTTCAGTAGACATTGAAATGAGGATGCATCTTGCTGCCTTTCCAATGAAGCAAGTTTAATTTAGTAATAGGTGAAAAACCATCCTTACAAAGGTGTTCATCAGAGACTTGGCTTTGTGGACACTTTTCAGAGACCAAATTTGTTAGCATAAAAATAAAGCCAGAAAATGAAGAGCTGTTTAATCACTCAATTGGATTTTTTTGCCAGCATATTTCTTTTTCTCTGCAACCCACTGCTAAATTGTGCTTCCTAACTGTTTTTATAAAATCACTGAATCAAATCTAACTCTGATTACATCAGAGAAGGCCAGGTACCCTACACCATAAGAGGGGATTTTAAATTTTGACTTGTCTACTTAAAGATCACCAAAATCAGATAACAAGGTCAATTACGTCAATGGGTGGGATTGAACCACCAACCTTTTGGTTTATAGCCGTACACACTAACTGATTGCGCCACAGAGACACTTTGCAAAAGTCTGTACTGACAAAGGCTAATAAGCATTCATCTAAAACGTTTCCTAGAAAAACTTTAAAAAGTCAATAATCTGGAGAGTTTTTGTAAGATGTTTCTTCCATCCACCAACGAAGAAACACATTGGTACTTTCCCATGATGAGTGAGTGCTTCAGGATCTCTTGCACTTACATGTGCAGCAGAGTACTGCAATGGAAGCATGCTGGGCCCATAACCCAGAGGTAGGCAGATTAAAACTATCCTCTGCTATATGCATTTTTTTTGTTAATTAAAGTAATCCAAAACTGGGATTGATATTTTTGCTCTTTATTTTTCATTAAAGTACAATAACTTTTACCATTTTAATTTGTTTTAATAGTATATTGAAAGTATTGTTTTCTTTTAAAAATCCACTTAATTTTCTTTACCCTATTATTAAAATGGTAATTGACAAAAACAAACTACATTGTCACCAGAAGTGCAATACAAAATGTACAAGTGATATATTAAAATCATCTTTCCAGCTTGAATTTCAATGATGCATTGGGGGCAACGATTTTGTGAGAAACATTTTCACCCTTAAATAAAGATTTTCTTAATTCCTTACCTGTGTGCTAATTAGATATCACCTTGTTTTCACATTAAACAGACTTCTACATGAGAAAGCAGCAAGGATGCAGTGGCGTTAATGTTTCCTGGTGTCAACCTGTATTATTTCAGTAGACATTGAAATGAGGATGCATCTTGCTGCCTTTCCAATGAAGCAAGTTTAATTTAGTAATAGGTGAAAAACCATCCCTACAAAGGTGTTAATCAGAGACTTGGCTTTGTGGACACTTTTCAGAGAACAAATTTGTTAGCATAAAAATAAAGCCAGAAAATGAAGAGCTGTTTAATCACTCAATTGGATTTTTTTTTGCCAGCATATTTCTTTTTCTCTGCAACCCACTGCTAAATTGTGCTTCCTAACTGTTTTTATAAAATCACTGAATCAAATCTAACTCTGATTACATCAGAGAAGGCCAGGTACCCTACACCATAAGAGGGGATTTGAAATTTTGACTTGTCTACTTAAAGATCACCAAAATCAGATAACAAGGTCAATTACGTCAATGGGTGGGATTGAACCACCAACCTTTTGGTTTATAGCCGTACACACTAACTGATTGCGCCACAGAGACACTTTGCAAAAGTACATACTGACAAAGGCTAATAAGCATTCATCTAAAACGTTTCCTAGAAAAACTTTAAAAAGTCAATAATCTGGAGAGTTTTTGTAAGATGTTTCTTCCATCCACCAACGAAGAAACACATTGGTACTTTCCCATGATGAGTGAGTGCTTCAGGATCTCTTGCACTTACATGTGCAGCAGAGTACTGCAATGGAAGCATGCTGGGCCCATAACCCAGAGGTAGGCAGATTAAAACTATCCTCTGCTATATGCATTTTTTTTGTTAATTAAAGTAATCCAAAACTGGGATTGATATTTTTGCTCTTTTATTTTTCATTAAAGTACAATAACTTTTACCATTTTAATTTGTTTTAATAGTATATTGAAAGTATTGTTTTCTTTTAAAAATCCACTTAATTTTCTTTACCCTATTATTAAAATGGTAATTGACAAAAACAAACTACATTGTCACCAGAAGAGCAATACAAAATGTACAAGTGATATATTAAAATCATCTTTCCAGCTTGAATTTCAATGATGCATTGGGGCAACGATTTTGTGAGAAACATTTTCACCCTTAAATAAAGATTTTCTTAATTCCTTACCTGTGTGCTAATTAGATATCACCTTGTTTTCACATTAAACAGACTTCCACATGAGAAAGCAGCAAGGATGCAGTGGCGTTAATGTTTCCTGGTGTCAACCTGTATTATTTCAGTAGACATTGAAATGAGGATGCATCTTGCTGCCTTTCCAATGAAGCAAGTTTAATTTAGTAATAGGTGAAAAACCATCCTTACAAAGGTGTTAATCAGAGACTTGGCTTTGTGGACACTTTTCAGAGAACAAATTTGTTAGCATAAAAATAAAGCCAGAAAATGAAGAGCTGTTTAATCACTCAATTGGATTTTTTTTGCCAGCATATTTCTTTTTCTCTGCAACCCACTGCTAAATTGTGCTTCCTAGCTGTTTTTATAAAATCACTTAATCAAATCTAACTCTGATTACATCAGAGAAGGCCAGGTACCCTACACCATAAGAGTGGGTTTGAAATTTTGACTTGTCTACTTAAAGATCACCAAAATCTGATAGCAAGGTCAATTACGTCCCTGGGTGGGATTGAACCACCAACCTTTTGGTTAATAGCCATACACACTAACTGATTGCGCCACAGAGACACTTTGCAAAAGTACATACTGACAAAGGCTAATAAGCATTCATCTAAAACGTTTCCTAGAAAAACTTTAAAAAGTCAATAATCTGGAGAGTTTTTGTAAGATGTTTCTTCCATCAACCAACGAAGAAACACATTGGTACTTTCCCATGATGAGTGAGTGCTTCAGGATCTATTGCACTTACATGTGCAGCAGAGTACAGCAATGGAAGCATGCTGGGCACATAACCCAGAGGTAGGCAGATTGAAACTATCCTCTGCTATATGCATTTTTTTTTTTGTTAATTAAAGTAATCCAAAACTGGGATTGATATTTTGGCTCTTTTATTTTTACTTACAGTACAATAACTTTTACCATTTTAATTTGTTTTAATAGTATATTAAAAGTATTGTTTTCTTTCAAAAATCCACTTAATTTTCTTTACCCTATTATTAAAATGGTAATTGACAAAAACAAACTACATTGTCACCAGAAGAGCAATACAAAATGTACAAGTGATATATTAAAATCATCTTTCCAGCTTGAATTTCAATGATGCATTGGGGCAACGATTTTGTGAGAAACATTTTCACCCTTAAATAAAGATTTTCGTAATTCCTTACCTGTGTGCTAATTAGATATCACCTTGTTTTCACATTAAACAGACTTCCACATGAGAAAGCAGCAAGGATGCAGTGGCGTTAATGTTTCCTGGTGTCAACCTGTATTATTTCAGTAGACATTGAAATGAGGATGCATCTTGCTGCCTTTCCAATGAAGCAAGTTTAATTTAGTAATAGGTTAAAAACCATCTTTACAAAGGTGTTAATCAGAGACTTGGCTTTGTGGACACTTTTCATAGAACAAATTTGTTAGCATAAAAATAAAGCCAGAAAATTAAGAGCTGTTTAATCACTCAATTGGATTTTTTTTGCCAGCATATTTCTTTTTCTCGGCAACCCACTGCTAAATTGTGCTTCCTAGCTGTTTTTATAAAATCACTGAATCAAATCTAACTCTGATTACATCAGAGAAGGCCAGGTACCCTACACCAGAACAGGGGGTTTGAAATTTTGACTTGTCTACTTAAAGATCACCAAAATCTGATAACAAGGTCAATTACGTCCCTGGGTGGGATTGAACCACCAACCTTTTGGTTAATAGCCATGCACACTAACTGATTGCGCCACAGAGACACTTTGCAAAAGTCCATACTGACAAAGGCTAATAAGTATTCATATAAAACTTTTCCTAGAAAAACTTTAAAAAGTCAATAATCTGGAGAGTTTTTGTAAGATGTTTCTTCCATCAACCAACGAAGAAACACATTGGTACTTTCCCATGATGAGTGAGTGCTTCAGGATCTCTTGCACTTACATGTGCAGCAGAGTACTGCAATGGAAGCATGCTGGGCCCATAACCCAGCGGTAGGCAGATTGAAACTATCCTCTGCTATATGCATTTTTTTTTTGTCAATTAAAGTAATCCAAAACTGGGATTGATATTTTGGCTCTTTTATTTTTACTTAAAGTACAATAACTTTTACCATTTTAATTTGTTTTAATAGTATATTGACAGTATTGTTTTCTTTCAAAAATCCATTTAATTTTCTTTACCCTATTATTAAAATGGTAATTGACAAAAACAAACTACATTGTCACCAGAAGAGCAATACAAAATGTACAAGTGATATATTAAAATCATCTTTCCAGCTTGAATTTCAATGATGCATTGGGGCAACGATTTTGTGAGAAACATCTTCACCCTTAAATAAAGATTTTCTTAATTCCTTACCTGTGTGCTAATTAGATATCACCTTGTTTTCACATTAAACAGACTTCCACATGAGAAAGCAGCAAGGATACAGTGGCGTTAATGTTTCCTGGTGTCAACCTGTATTATTTCAGTAGACATTGAAATGAGGATGCATCTTGCTGCCTTTCCAATGAAGCAAGTTTAATTTAGTAATAGGTGAAAAACCATCCCTACAAAGGTGTTAATCAGAGACTTGGCTTTGTGGACACTTTTCAAAGAACAAATTTGTTAGCATAAAAATAAAGCCAGAAAATGAAGAGCTGTTTAATCACTCAATTGGATTTTTTTTGCCAGCATATTTCTTTTTCTCTGCAACCCACTGCTAAATTGTGCTTCCTAGCTGTTTTTATAAAATCACTGAATCAAATCTAACTCTGATTACATCAGAGAAGGCCAGGTACCCTACACCATAACAGGGGGTTTGAAATTTTGACTTGTCTACTTAAAGATCACCAAAATCTGATAACAAGGTCAATTACGTCCCTTGGTGGGATTGAACCACCAACCTTTTGGTTAGTAGCCGGATACACTAACCGATTGTGCCACAGAGACACTTTGCAAAAAGTACATACTGACAAAGGCTAATAAGCATACATCTAGAAAGTTTCCTAGAAAAACTTTAAAAAGTCAATAATCTGGAGAGTTTTTGTAAGATGTTTCTTCCATCAACCAACGAAGAAACACATTGGTACTTTCCCATGATGAGTGAGTGCTTCAGGATCTCTTGCACTTACATGTGCAGCAGAGTACTGCAATGGAAGCATGCTGGGCCCATAACCCAGAGGTAGGCAGATTGAAACTATCCTTTGCTATATGCATTTTTTTTTTGTTAATTTAAGTAATCAAAACTGGGATTGATGTTTTTGCTCTTTTATTTTTACTTAAAGTACAATAACTTTTACCATTTTAATTTGTTTTAATAGTATATTGTAGAAAAGGGAATTGGTCCCTCCAAAGAAATGGGGAACCAAAGAGAAAAAGCCTCTTTGTGGGTGCACTCTTTCAAAAACAATATATATATATGTTATCTTTCAATATTTATTGTGTAAAAAATTATACTTTATTTCGACAATTAAAAATGATGTGTATAGAAAAAAGGGCAAAAATACCTATTGGTATACCCTATAGAACAGATAAATAAGGTACAAAGGTGATTATGTCTCATATAATAAGCTCCTCCAAAATAACAATGTATCTCAAAAGATTCTTTGTAATAGTTTGTAGCAACCCCTGTATATAGTGGTGTGTTTTAGAGTGAGGGCAATAATACCAAAACTCTTAACACGGGATGCGATTTAATAAAATCTGAAATGGAGGAGAGTTGATTAATTACATGCTAGGCGAAAATTTATATGCTGATAACTTAAGTAGGCAAAAAAGGATTATATAGCACTAATATGCTTATTACTGTACTTGTAAAGTATTACACAGTGATATTAAATGTTACACAATAAATGTCAGAAGTAACAAGTCCCACAGTAGGAAGCCGTAACTGACAATCGTTGAATTACCCGGCTAGGGTGAAACGTACGTCCGCTTCTCAAACACTCTGACGTCATTCTGACGTCTTTCCGGGAATCCCGTGTAACGTTCACGGACCCGGATTCGTAGGCAAAACTCCTTACACACTTCTCAAGCAAGGATATCCACGGGGGCTACAACAGCAGGACCCTCTCTTAATCAGAGGTATTTCGGCGCGCACTCATTGCGGGACGGGAGTGGGTTTCTTCCTGCAATGACAATATTGTTATCAGGATAACCCCTCTCCGTTTCCCGACAACAGCAAGTAACGCCACTGTCTTCCTTCATACCCGCTCCGGCCGCTGACTCTCTCACCTCCCATTCACTGTGACACCTTTTTCACACATGGGAAGGCAGCAGAAGTCAGTGGATCAACGGCACGGGTACTTTCCAATACTCACCTTTATTATTACAAGGTCAATGTTAACCAATTAATATACCAGTTCTGGTTTTTTAGCATAATCATCCTTGCAGTGAAAATCAATATTTGTTACACCTGATTTAGCAGACAGTATTCGTTGTACGCATTAGCGAGACAAATTGATACAAATATAGTATCTAATTCAACGATTGTCAGTTACGGCTTCCTACTGTGGGACTTGTTACTTCTGACATTTATTGTGTAACATTTAATATCACTGTGTAATACTTTACAAGTACAGTAATAAGCATATTAGTGCTATATAATCCTTTTTTGCCTACTTAAGTTATCAGCATATAAATTTTCGCCTAGCATGTAATTAATCAACTCTCCTCCATTTCAGATTTTATTAAATCGCATCCCGTGTTAAGAGTTTTGGTATTATTGCCCTCACTCTAAAACACACCACTATATACAGGGGTTGCTACAAACTATTACAAAGAATCTTTTGAGATACATTGTTATTTTGGAGGAGCTTATTATATGAGACATAATCACCTTTGTACCTTATTTATCTGTTCTATAGGGTATACCAATAGGTATTTTTGCCCTTTTTTCTATACACATCATTTTTAATTGTCGAAATAAAGTATAATTTTTTACACAATAAATATTGAAAGATAACATATATATATATATTGTTTTTGAAAGAGTGCACCCACAAAGAGGCTTTTTCTCTTTGGTTCCCCATTTCTTTGGAGGGACCAATTCCCTTTTCTACAAACATATTTAATACCTCTGGGGTCGCACCGCCAACATATATAGAAATCTCTTGTTTCATTGTAATAAATTCATGACACTCTGATACTGTTGGCTCAACATGATTTAATGAAATCAACTGTAGCAGTGCAGGCAAACTCAAACCCTCTGTTTTAATAGTATATTGACAATATAGTTTTCTTTAAAAAATCCACTTAATTTTCTTTACCCTATTATTAAAAGGGTAATTGACAAAAACAAACTACATTGTCACCAGAAGAGCAATACAAAATGTACAAGTGATCTTTCCAGCTTGAATTTCAATGATGCATTGGGGCAACGATTTTGTGAGAAACATCTTCACCCTTAAATAAAGATTTTCTTAATTCCTTACCTGTGTGCCAATTAGATATCACCTTGTTTTCACATTAAACAGACTTCTACATGAGAAAGCAGCAAGGATGCAGTGGCGTTAATGTTTCCTGGTGTCAACCTGTATTATTTCAGTAGACATTGAAATGAGGATGCATCTTGCTGCCTTTCCAATGAAGCAAGTTTAATTTAGTTATAGGTGAAAAACCATCCCTACAAAGGTGTTAATCAGAGACTTGGCTTTGTGGACACTTTTTAGAGAACAAATTTGTTAGCATAAAAATAAAGGCAGAAAATGAAGAGCTGTTTAATCACTCAATTGGATTTTTCTGCCAGCATATTTTTTTTCTCTGCAACCCATTGCTAAATTGTGCTTCCTAGCTGTTTTTTATAAAATCACTGAATCAAATCTAACTCTGATTACATCAGAGAAGGCCAGGTACCCTACACCATAAGAGGGGGTTTGAAATTTTGACTTGTCTACTTAAATATCACCAAAACCTGATCACAAGGTCAATTATGTCCCTGGGTGGGATTGAACCACCAACATTTTGGTTAGTAGCCAGACACACTAACCGATTGCGCCACAGAGACAATTTGCAAAAAGTACATACTGACAAAGGCTAATAAGCATTCATCTAGAACGTTTCCTAGAAAAACTTTAAAAAGTCAATAATCTGGAGAGTTTTTGTAAGAATTTTCTTAAATCAACCAACGAAGAAACACATTGGTACTTTCCCATGATGAGTGAGTGCTTCAGGATCTCTTGCACTTACATGTGCAGCAGAGTACTGCAATGGAAGCATGCTGGGCCCATTAACCAGAGGTAGGCAGATTGAAACTATCCTCTGCTATATGCATTTTTTTTGTTAATTAAAGTAATCCAAAACTGGGATTGATATGTTAGCTATTTTATGTTTACTTAAAGTACAATAACTTTTACCATTTTAATTTGTTTTAATAGTTTATTGACAGTATTGTTTTCTTTCAAAAATCCACTTAATTTTCTTTACCCTATTATTAAAATGGTAATTGACAAAAACAAACTACATTGTCACCAGAAGAGCAATACAAAATGTACAAGTGATATATTAAAATCATCTTTCCAGCTTGAATTTCAATGATGCATTGGGGCAACGATTTTGTGAGAAACATCTTCACCCTTAAATAAAGATTTTCTTAATTCCTTACCTGTGTGCTAATTAGATATCACCTTGTTTTCACATTAAACAGACTTCTACATGAGAAAGCAGCAAGGATGCAGTGGCGTTAATGTTTCCTGGTGTCAACCTGTATTATTTCAGTAGACATTGAAATGAGGATGCATCTTGCTGCCTTTCCAATAAAGCAAGTTTAATTTAGTTATAGGTGAAAAACCATCCCTACAAAGGTGTTAATCAGAGACTTGGCTTTGTGGACACTTTTTAGAGAACAAATTTGTTAGCATAAAAATAAAGGCAGAAAATGAAGAGCTGTTTAATCACTCAATTGGATTTTTCTGCCAGCATATTTTTTTTCTCTGCAACCCATTGCTAAATTGTGCTTCCTAGCTGTTTTTTTATAAAATCACTGAATCAAATCTAACTCTAATTTTTTTTGTTAATTTAAGTAATCAAAACTGGGATTGATATTTTTGCTCTTTTATTTTTACTTAAAGTACAATAACTTTTACCATTTTAATTTGTTTTAATAGTATATTGACAATATAGTTTTCTTTAAAAAATCCACTTAATTTTCTTTACCCTATTATTAAACGGGTAATTGACAAAAACAAACTACATTGTCACCAGAAGAGCAATACAAAATGTACAAGTGATCTTTCCAGCTTGAATTTCAATGATGCATTGGGGCAACGATTTTGTGAGAAACATCTTCACCCTTAAATAAAGATTTTCTTAATTCCTTACCTGTGTGCTAATTAGATATCACCTTGTTTTCACATTAAACAGACTTCTACATGAGAAAGCAGCAAGGATGCAGTGGCGTTAATGTTTCCTGGTGTCAACCTGTAATATTTCAGTAGACATTGAAATGAGGATGCATCTTGCTGCCTTTCCAATGAAGCAAGTTTAATTTAGTTATAGGTGAAAAACCATCCCAACAAAGGTGTTAATCAGAGACTTGGCTTTGTGGACACTTTTTAGAGAACAAATTTGTTAGCATAAAAATAAAGGCAGAAAATGAAGAGCTGTTTAATCACTCAATTGGATTTTTTTTGCCAGCATATTTCTTTTTCTCTGCAACCCACTGCTAAATTGTGCTTCCTAGCTGTTTTTATAAAATCACTGAATCAAATCTAACTCTGATTACATCAGAGAAGGCCAGGTACCCTACACCATAACAGGGGGTTTGAAATTTTGACTTGTCTACTTAAAGATCACCAAAATCTGATAACAAGGTCAATTACGTCCCTTGGTGGGATTGAACCACCAACCTTTTGGTTAGTAGCCGGATACACTAACCGATTGTGCCACAGAGACACTTTGCAAAAAGTACATACTGACAAAGGCTAATAAGCATACATCTAGAAAGTTTCCTAGAAAAACTTTAAAAAGTCAATAATCTGGAGAGTTTTTGTAAGATGTTTCTTCCATCAACCAACGAAGAAACACATTGGTACTTTCCCATGATGAGTGAGTGCTTCAGGATCTCTTGCACTTACATGTGCAGCAGAGTACTGCAATGGAAGCATGCTGGGCCCATAACCCAGAGGTAGGCAGATTGAAACTATCCTTTGCTATATGCATTTTTTTTTTTGTTAATTTAAGTAATCAAAACTGGGATTGATGTTTTTGCTCTTTTATTTTTACTTAAAGTACAATAACTTTTACCATTTTAATTTGTTTTAATAGTATATTGTAGAAAAGGGAATTGGTCCCTCCAAAGAAATGGGGAACCAAAGAGAAAAAGCCTCTTTGTGGGTGCACTCTTTCAAAAACAATATATATATATGTTATCTTTCAATATTTATTGTGTAAAAAATTATACTTTATTTCGACAATTAAAAATGATGTGTATAGAAAAAAGGGCAAAAATACCTATTGGTATACCCTATAGAACAGATAAATAAGGTACAAAGGTGATTATGTCTCATATAATAAGCTCCTCCAAAATAACAATGTATCTCAAAAGATTCTTTGTAATAGTTTGTAGCAACCCCTGTATATAGTGGTGTGTTTTAGAGTGAGGGCAATAATACCAAAACTCTTAACACGGGATGCGATTTAATAAAATCTGAAATGGAGGAGAGTTGATTAATTACATGCTAGGCGAAAATTTATATGCTGATAACTTAAGTAGGCAAAAAAGGATTATATAGCACTAATATGCTTATTACTGTACTTGTAAAGTATTACACAGTGATATTAAATGTTACACAATAAATGTCAGAAGTAACAAGTCCCACAATAGGAAGCCGTAACTGACAATCGTTGAATTACCCGGCTAGGGTGAAACGTACGTCCGCTTCTCAAACACTCTGACGTCATTCTGACGTCTTTCCGGGAATCCCGTGTAACGTTCACGGACCCGGATTCGTAGGCAAAACTCCTTACACGCTTCTCAAGCAAGGATATCCACGGGGGCTACAACAGCAGGACCCTCTCTTAATCAGAGGTATTTCGGCGCGCACTCATTGCGGGACGGGAGTGGGTTTCTTCCTGCAATGACAATATTGTTATCAGGATAACCCCTCTCCGTTTCCCGACAACAGCAAGTAACGCCACTGTCTTCCTTCATACCCGCTCCGGCCGCTGACTCTCTCACCTCCCATTCACTGTGACACCTTTTTCACACATGGGAAGGCAGCAGAAGTCAGTGGATCAACGGCACGGGTACTTTCCAATACTCACCTTTATTATTACAAGGTCAATGTTAACCAATTAATATACCAGTTCTGTTTTTTTAGCATAATCATCCTTGCAGTGAAAATCAATATTTGTTACACCTGATTTAGCAGACAGTATTCGTTGTACGCATTAGCGAGACAAATTGATACAAATATAGTATCTAATTCAACGATTGTCAGTTACGGCTTCCTACTGTGGGACTTGTTACTTCTGACATTTATTGTGTAACATTTAATATCACTGTGTAATACTTTACAAGTACAGTAATAAGCATATTAGTGCTATATAATCCTTTTTTGCCTACTTAAATTATCAGCATATAAATTTTCGCCTAGCATGTAATTAATCAACTCTCCTCCATTTCAGATTTTATTAAATCGCATCCCGTGTTAAGAGTTTTGGTATTATTGCCCTCACTCTAAAACACACCACTATATACAGGGGTTGCTACAAACTATTACAAAGAATCTTTTGAGATACATTGTTATTTTGGAGGAGCTTATTATATGAGACATAATCACCTTTGTACCTTATTTATCTGTTCTATAGGGTATACCAATAGGTATTTTTGCCCTTTTTTCTATACACATCATTTTTAATTGTCGAAATAAAGTATAATTTTTTACACAATAAATATTGAAAGATAACATATATATATATATTGTTTTTGAAAGAGTGCACCCACAAAGAGGCTTTTTCTCTTTGGTTCCCCATTTCTTTGGAGGGACCAATTCCCTTTTCTACAAACATATTTAATACCTCTGGGGTCGCACCGCCAACATATATAGAAATCTCTTGTTTCATTGTAATAAATTCATGACACTCTGATACTGTTGGCTCAACATGATTTAATGAAATCAACTGTAGCAGTGCAGGCAAACTCAAACCCTCTGTTTTAATAGTATATTGACAATATAGTTTTCTTTAAAAAATCCACTTAATTTTCTTTACCCTATTATTAAAAGGGTAATTGACAAAAACAAACTACATTGTCACCAGAAGAGCAATACAAAATGTACAAGTGATCTTTCCAGCTTGAATTTCAATGATGCATTGGGGCAACGATTTTGTGAGAAACATCTTCACCCTTAAATAAAGATTTTCTTAATTCCTTACCTGTGTGCCAATTAGATATCACCTTGTTTTCACATTAAACAGACTTCTACATGAGAAAGCAGCAAGGATGCAGTGGCGTTAATGTTTCCTGGTGTCAACCTGTATTATTTCAGTAGACATTGAAATGAGGATGCATCTTGCTGCCTTTCCAATGAAGCAAGTTTAATTTAGTTATAGGTGAAAAACCATCCCTACAAAGGTGTTAATCAGAGACTTGGCTTTGTGGACACTTTTTAGAGAACAAATTTGTTAGCATAAAAATAAAGGCAGAAAATGAAGAGCTGTTTAATCACTCAATTGGATTTTTCTGCCAGCATATTTTTTTTCTCTGCAACCCATTGCTAAATTGTGCTTCCTAGCTGTTTTTTATAAAATCACTGAATCAAATCTAACTCTGATTACATCAGAGAAGGCCAGGTACCCTACACCATAAGAGGGGGTTTGAAATTTTGACTTGTCTACTTAAATATCACCAAAACCTGATCACAAGGTCAATTATGTCCCTGGGTGGGATTGAACCACCAACATTTTGGTTAGTAGCCAGACACACTAACCGATTGCGCCACAGAGACAATTTGCAAAAAGTACATACTGACAAAGGCTAATAAGCATTCATCTAGAACGTTTCCTAGAAAAACTTTAAAAAGTCAATAATCTGGAGAGTTTTTGTAAGAATTTTCTTAAATCAACCAACGAAGAAACACATTGGTACTTTCCCATGATGAGTGAGTGCTTCAGGATCTCTTGCACTTACATGTGCAGCAGAGTACTGCAATGGAAGCATGCTGGGCCCATTAACCAGAGGTAGGCAGATTGAAACTATCCTCTGCTATATGCATTTTTTTTGTTAATTAAAGTAATCCAAAACTGGGATTGATATGTTAGCTATTTTATGTTTACTTAAAGTACAATAACTTTTACCATTTTAATTTGTTTTAATAGTTTATTGACAGTATTGTTTTCTTTCAAAAATCCACTTAATTTTCTTTACCCTATTATTAAAATGGTAATTGACAAAAACAAACTACATTGTCACCAGAAGAGCAATACAAAATGTACAAGTGATATATTAAAATCATCTTTCCAGCTTGAATTTCAATGATGCATTGGGGCAACGATTTTGTGAGAAACATCTTCACCCTTAAATAAAGATTTTCTTAATTCCTTACCTGTGTGCTAATTAGATATCACCTTGTTTTCACATTAAACAGACTTCCACATGAGAAAGCAGCAAGGATGCATTGGCGTTAATGTTTCCTGGTGTCAACCTGTATTATTTCAGTAGACATTGAAATGAGGATGCATCTTGCTGCCTTTCCAATGAAGCAAGTT
This sequence comes from Pseudophryne corroboree, assembly GCF_028390025.1. Classification (NCBI taxonomy): domain Eukaryota; kingdom Metazoa; phylum Chordata; class Amphibia; order Anura; family Myobatrachidae; genus Pseudophryne; species Pseudophryne corroboree. The sequence continues at coordinate 560,674 of NW_026967611.1, forward strand.
TAATTTAGTAATAGGTGAAAAACCATCCTTACAAAGGTGTTCATCAGAGACTTGGCTTTGTGGACACTTTTCAGAGAACAAATTTGTTAGCATAAAAATAAAGCCAGAAAATGAAGAGCTGTTTAATCACTCAATTGGATTTTTTTGCCAGCATATTTCTTTTTCTCTGCAACCCACTGCTAAATTGTGCTTCCTAGCTGTTTTTATAAAATCACTGAATCAAATCTAACTCTGATTACATCAGAGAAGGCCAGGTACCCTACACCATAAGAGGGGATTTGAAATTTTGACTTGTCTACTTAAAGATCACCAAAATCTGATAACAAGGTCAATTACGTCAATGGGTGGGATTGAACCACCAACCTTTTGGTTTACAGCCGTACACACTAACTGATTGCACCACAGAGACACTTTGCGAAAGTCCATACTGACAAAGGCTAATAAGCATTCATCTAAAACGTTTCCTAGAAAAACTTTAAAAAGTCAATAATCTGGAGAGTTTTTGTAAGATGTTTCTTCCATCCACCAACGAAGAAACACATTGGTACTTTCCCATGATGAGTGAGTGCTTCAGGATCTCTTGCACTTACATGTGCAGCAGAGTACTGCAGTGGAAGCATGCTGGGCCCATAACCCAGAGGTAGGCAGATTAAAACTATCCTCTGCTATATGCATTTTTTTTGTTAATTAAAGTAATCCAAAACTGGGATTGATATTTTTGCTCTTTATTTTTCATTAAAGTACAATAACTTTTACCATTTTAATTTGTTTTAATAGTATATTGAAAGTATTGTTTTCTTTTAAAAATCCACTTAATTTTCTTTACCCTATCATTAAAATGGTAATTGACAAAAACAAACTACATTGTCACCAGAAGAGCAATACAAAATGTACAAGTGATATATTAAAATCATCTTTCCAGCTTGAATTTCAATGATGCATTGGGGGCAACGATTTTGTGAGAAACATTTTCACCCTTAAATAAAGATTTTCTTAATTCCTTACCTGTGTGCTAATTAGATATCACCTTGTTTTCACATTAAACAGACTTCTACATGAGAAAGCAGCAAGGATGCAGTGGCGTTAATGTTTCCTGGTGTCAACCTGTATTATTTCAGTAGACATTGAAATGAGGATGCATCTTGCTGCCTTTCCAATGAAGCAAGTTTAATTTAGTAATAGGTGAAAAACCATCCCTACAAAGGTGTTAATCAGAGACTTGGCTTTGTGGACACTTTTCAGAGAACAAATTTGTTAGCATAAAAATAAAGCCAGAAAATGAAGAGCTGTTTAATCACTCAATTGGATTTTTCTGCCAGCATATTTTTTTTCTCTGCAACCCATTGCTAAATTGTGCTTCCTCGCTGTTTTTTATAAAATCACTGAATCAAATCTAACTCTGATTACATCAGAAAAGGCCAGGTACCCTACACCATAAGAGGGGGTTTGAAATTTTGACTTGTCTACTTAAATATCACCAAAACCTGATCACAAGGTCAATTATGTCCCTGGGTGGGATTAAACCACCAACCTTTTGGTTAGTAGCCAGACACACTAACCGATTGCGCCACAGAGACAATTTGCAAAAACTACATACTGACAAAGGCTAATAAGCATTCATCTAGAACGTTTCATAGAAAAACTTTAAAAAGTCAATAATCTGGAGAGTTTTTGTAAGAATTTTCTTAAATCAACCAACGAAGAAACACATTGGTACTTTCCCATGATGAGTGAGTGCTTCAGGATCTCTTGCCCTTACATGTGCAGCAGAGTACTGCAATGGAAGCATGCTGGGCCCATTAACCAGAGGTAGGCAGATTGAAACTATCCTCTGCTATATGCATTTTTTTTGTTAATTAAAGTAATCCAAAACTGGGATTGATATGTTAGCTATTTTATGTTTACTTAAAGTACAATAACTTTTACCATTTTAATTTGTTTTAATAGTATATTGACAGTATTGTTTTCTTTCAAAAATCCACTTAATTTTCTTTACCCTATTATTAAAATGGTAATTGACAAAAACAAACTACATTGTCACCAGAAGAGCAATACAAAATGTACAAGTGATATATTAAAATCATCTTTCCAGCTTGAATTTCAATGATGCATTGGGGCAACGATTTTGTGAGAAACATCTTCACCCTTAAATAAAGATTTCCTTAATTCCTTACCTGTGTGCTAATTAGATATCACCTTGTTTTCACATTAAACAGAATTCCACATGAGAAAGCAGCAAGGATGCATTGGCGTTAATGTTTCCTGGTGTCAACCTGTATTATTTCAGTAGACATTGAAATGAGGATGCATCTTGCTGCCTTTCCAATGAAGCAAGTTTAATTTAGTAATAGGTGAAAAACCATCCTTACAAAGGTGTTCATCAGAGACTTGGCTTTGTGGACACTTTTCAGAGAACAAATTTGTTAGCATAAAAATAAAGCCAGAAAATGAAGAGCTGTTTAATCACTCAATTGGATTTTTTTGCCAGCATATTTCTTTTTCTCTGCAACCCACTGCTAAATTGTGCTTCCTAGCTGTTTTTATAAAATCACTGAATCAAATCTAACTCTGATTACATCAGAGAAGGCCAGGTACCCTACACCATAAGAGGGGATTTGAAATTTTGACTTGTCTTCTTAAAGATCACCAAAATCTGATAACAAGGTCAATTACGTTAATGGGTGGGATTGAACCACCAACCTTTTGGTTTATAGCCGTACACACTAACTGATTGCGCCACAGAGACACTTTGCAAAAGTCCATACTGACAAAGGCTAATAAGCATTCATCTAAAACGTTTCCTAGAAAAACTTTAAAAAGTCAATAATCTGGAGAGTTTTTGTAAGATGTTTCTTCCATCCACCAACGAAGAAACACATTGGTACTTTCCCATGATGAGTGAGTGCTTCAGGATCTCTTGCACTTACATGTGCAGCAGAGTACTGCAATGGAAGCATGCTGGGCCCATAACCCAGAGGTAGGCAGATTAAAACTATCCTCTGCTATATGCATTTTTTTTGTTAATTAAAGTAATCCAAAACTTGGATTGATATTTTTGCTCTTTATTTTTCATTAAAGTACAATAACTTTTACCATTTTAATTTGTTTTAATAGTATATTGAAAGTATTGTTTTCTTTTAAAAATCCACTTAATTTTCTTTACCCTATCATTAAAATGGTAATTGACAAAAACAAACTACATTGTCACCAGAAGAGCAATACAAAATGTACAAGTGATATATTAAAATCATCTTTCCAGCTTGAATTTCAATGATGCATTGGGGGCAACGATTTTGTGAGAAACATTTTCACCCTTAAATAAAGATTTTCTTAATTCCTTACCTGTGTGCTAATTAGATATCACCTTGTTTTCACATTAAACAGACTTCTACATGAGAAAGCAGCAAGGATGCAGTGGCGTTAATGTTTCCTGGTGTCAACCTGTATTATTTCAGTAGACATTGAAATGAGGATGCATCTTGCTGCCTTTCCAATGAAGCAAGTTTAATTTAGTAATAGGTGAAAAACCATCCCTACAAAGGTGTTAATCAGAGACTTGGCTTTGTGGACACTTTTCAGAGAACAAATTTGTTAGCATAAAAATAAAGCCAGAAAATGAAGAGCTGTTTAATCACTCAATTGGATTTTTTTTGCCAGCATATTTCTTTTTCTCTGCAACCCACTGCTAAATTGTGCTTCCTAGCTGTTTTTATAAAATCAATTAATCAAATCTAACTCTGATTACATCAGAGAAGGCCAGGTACCCTACACCATAAGAGGGGATTTGAAATTTTGACTTGTCTACTTAAAGATCACCAAAATCTGATCACAAGGTCAATTACGTCCCTGGGTGGGATTGAACCACCAACCTTTTGGTTAGTAGCCAGACACACTAACCGATTGCGCCACAGAGACACTGTGCAAAAAAGTACATACTGACAAAGGCTAATAAGCATACATCTAGAACGTTTCCTAGAAAAACTTTAAAAAGTCAATAATCTGGAGAGTTTTTGTAAGATGTTTCTTCCATCAACCAACGAAGAAACACATTGGTACTTTCCCATGATGAGTGAGTGCTTCAGGATCTCTTGCACTTACATGTGCAGCAGAGTACTGCAATTGAAGCATGCTGGGCCCATAACCCAGAGGTAGGCAGATTGAAACTATCCTTTGCTATATGCATTTGTTTTGTTAATTTAAGTAATCAAAACTGGGATTGATATTTTTGCTCTTTTATTTTTACTTAAAGTACAATAACTTTTACCATTTTAATTTGTTTTAATAGTATATTGACAGTATAGTTTTCTTTAAAAAATCCACTTAATTTTCTTTACCCTATTATTAAAAGGGTAATTGACAAAAACAAACTACATTGTCACCAGAAGAGCAATACAAAATGTACAAGTGATATATTAAAATCATCTTTCCAGCTTGAATTTCAATGATGCATTGGGGCAACGATTTTGTGAGAAACATCTTCACCCTTAAATAAAGATTTTCTTAATTCCTTACCTGTGTGCTAATTAGATATCACCTTGTTTTCACATTAAACAGACTTCTACATGAGAAAGCAGCAAGGATGCAGTGGCGTTAATGTTTCCTGGTGTCAACCTGTATTATTTCAGTAGACATTGAAATGAGGATGCATCTTGCTGCCTTTCCAATGAAGCAAGTTTAATTTAGTTATAGGTGAAAAACCATCCCTACAAAGGTGTTAATCAGAGACTTGGCTTTGTGGACACTTTTTAGAGAACAAATTTGTTAGCATAAAAATAAAGGCAGAAAATGAAGAGCTGTTTAATCACTCAATTGGATTTTTCTGCCAGCATATTTTTTTTCTCTGCAACCCATTGCTAAATTGTGCTTCCTCGCTGTTTTTTATAAAATCACGGAATCAAATCTAACTCTGATTACATCAGAAAAGGCCAGGTACCCTACACCATAAGAGGGGGTTTGAAATTTTGACTTGTCTACTTAAATATCACCAAAACCTGATCACAAGGTCAATTATGTCCCTGGGTGGGATTAAACCACCAACCTTTTGGTTAGTAGCCAGACACACTAACCGATTGCGCCACAGAGACAATTTGCAAAAAGTACATACTGACAAAGGCTAATAAGCATTCATCTAGAACGTTTCATAGAAAAACTTTAAAAAGTCAATAATCTGGAGAGTTTTTGTAAGAATTTTCTTAAATCAACCAACGAAGAAACACATTGGTACTTTCCCATGATGAGTGAGTGCTTCAGGATCTCTTGCACTTACATGTGCAGCAGAGTACTGCAATGGAAGCATGCTGGGCCCATTACCCAGAGGTAGGCAGATTGAAACTATCCTCTGCTATATGCATTTTTTTTGTTAATTAAAGTAATCCAAAACTGGGATTGATATGTTAGCTATTTTATGTTTACTTAAAGTACAATAACTTTTACCATTTTAATTTGTTTTAATAGTATATTGACAGTATTGTTTTCTTTCAAAAATCCACTTAATTTTCTTAACCCTATTATTAAAATGGTAATTGACAAAAACAAACTACATTGTCACCAGAAGAGCAATACAAAATGTACAAGTGATATATTAAAATCATCTTTCCAGCTTGAATTTCAATGATGCATTGGGGCAACGATTTTGTGAGAAACATCTTCACCCTTAAATAAAGATTTTCTTAATTCCTTACCTGTGTGCTAATTAGATATCACCTTGTTTTCACATTAAACAGACTTCCACATGAGAAAGCAGCAAGGATGCATTGGCGTTAATGTTTCCTGGTGTCAACCTGTATTATTTCAGTAGACATTGAAATGAGGATGCATCTTGCTGCCTTTCCAATGAAGCAAGTTTAATTTAGTAATAGGTGAAAAACCATCCTTACAAAGGTGTTCATCAGAGACTTGGCTTTGTGGACACTTTACAGAGAACAAATTTGTTAGCATAAAAATAAAGCCAGAAAATGAAGAGCTGTTTAATCACTCAATTGGATTTTTTTTGCCAGCATATTTCTTTTTCTCTGCAACCCACTGCTAAATTGTGCTTCCTAGCTGTTTTTATAAAATCACTGAATCAAATCTAACTCTGATTACATCAGAGAAGGCCAGGTACCCTACACCATAAGAGGGGATTTGAAATTTTGACTTGTCTACTTAAAGATCACCAAAATCTGATAACAAGGTCAATTACATCCCTGGGTGGGATTGAACCACCAACCTTTTGGTTAGTAGCCGGACACACTAACCGATTGCGCCACAGAGACACTTTGCAAAAAGTACATACTGACAAAGACTAATAAGCATTCATCTAAAATGTTTCCTAGAAAAACTTTAAAAAGTCAATAATCTGGAGAGTTTTTGTAAGATGTTTCTTCCATCCACCAACGAAGAAACACATTGGTACTTTCCCATGATGAGTGAGTGCTTCAGGATCTCTTGCACTTACTTGTGCAGCAGAGTACTGCAATGGAAGCATGCTGGGCCCATAACCCAGAGGTAGGCAGATTAAAACTATCCTCTGCTATATGCATTTTTTTTGTTAATTAAAGTAATCCAAAACTGGGATTGATATTTTTGCTCTTTTATTTTTCATTAAAGTACAATAACTTTTACCATTTTAATTTGTTTTAATAGTATATTGAAAGTTTTGTTTTCTTTTAAAAATCCACTTAATTTTCTTTACCCTATTATTAAAATGGTAATTGACAAAAACAAACTACATTGTCAGCAGAAGAGCAATACAAAATGTACAAGTGATATATTAAAATCATCTTTCCAGCTTGAATTTCAATGATGCATTGGGGCAACGATTTTGTGAGAAACATTTTCACCCTTAAATAAAGATTTTCTTAATTCCTTACCTGTGTGCTAATTAGATATCACCTTGTTTTCACATTAAACAGACTTTTACATGAGAAAGCAGCAAGGATGCAGTGGCGTTAATGTTTCCTGGTGTCAACCTGTATTATTTCAGTAGACATTGAAATGAGGATGCATCTTGCTGCCTTTCCAATGAAGCAAGTTTAATTTAGTAATAGGTGAAAAACCATCCTTACAAAGGTGTTAATCAGAGACTTGGCTTTGTGGACACTTTTCAGAGAACAAATTTGTTAGCATAAAAATAAAGCCAGAAAATGAAGAGCTGTTTAATCACTCAATTGGATTTTTTTGCCAGCATATTTCTTTTTCTCTGCAACCCACTGCTAAATTGTGCTTCCTAGCTGTTTTTATAAAATCACTGAATCAAATCTAACTCTGATTACATCAGAGAAGGCCAGGTACCCTACACCATAAGAGGGGGTTTGAAATTTTGACTTGTCTACTTAAAGATCACCAAAATCTGATAACAAGGTCAATTACGTCCCTGGGTGGGATTGAACCACCAACTTTTTGGTTAATAGCCATACACACTAACTGATTGCGCCACAGAGACACTTTGCAAAAGTACATACTGACAAAGGCTAATAAGCATTCATCTAAAACGTTTCCTAGAAAAACTTTAAAAAGTCAATAATCTGGAGAGTTTTTGTAAGATGTTTCTTCCATCAACCAACGAAGAAACACATTGGTACTTTCCCATGATGAGTGAGTGCTTCAGGATCTATTGCACTTACATGTGCAGCAGAGTACAGCAATGGAAGCATGCTGAGCACATAACCCAGAGGTAGGCAGATTGAAACTATCCTCTGCTATATGCATTTGTTTTTGTTAATTAAAGTATTCCAAAACTGGGATTGATATGTTGGCTCTTTTATTTTTACTTACAGTACAATAACTTTTACCATTTTAATTTGTTTTAATAGTATATTGACAGTATTGTTTTCTTTCAAAAATCCACTTAATTTTCTTTACCCTATTATTAAAATGGTAATTGACAAAAACAAACTACATTGTCACCAGAAGAGCAATACAAAATGTACAAGTGATATATTAAAATCATATTTCCAGCTTGAATTTCAATGATGCATTGGGGCAACGATTTTGTGAGAAACATTTTCACCCTTAAATAAAGATTTTCTTAATTCCTTACCTGTGTGCTAATTAGATATCACCTTGTTTTCACATTAAACAGACTTCCACATGAGAAAGCAGCAAGGATGCAGTGGCGTTAATGTTTCCTGGTGTCAACCTGTATTATTTCAGTAGACATTGAAATGAGGATGCATCTTGCTGCCTTTCCAATGAAGCAAGTTTAATTTAGTAATAGGTTAAAAACCATCCTTACAAAGGTGTTAATCAGATACTTGGCTTTGTGGACACTTTTCAGAGAACAAATTTGTTAGCATAAAAATAAAGCCAGAAAATTAAGAGCTGGTTAATCACTCAATTGGATTTTTTTTGCCAGCATATTTCTTTTTCTCTGCAACCCACTGCTAAATTGTGCTTCCTAGCTGTTTTTATAAAATCACTGAATCAAATCTAACTCTGATTACATCAGAGAAGGCCAGGTACCCTACACCAGAACAGGGGGATTTGAAATTTTGACTTGTCTACTTAAAGATCACCAAAATCTGATAACAAGGTCAATTACGTCCCTGGGTGGGATTGAACCACCAACCTTTTGGTTAATAGCCGTGCACACTAACTGATTGCGCCACAGAGACACTTTGCAAAAGTCCATACTGACAAAGGCTAATAAGCATTCATCTAAAACGTTTCCTAGAAAAACTTTAAAAAGTCAATAATCTGGAGAGTTTTTGTAAGATGTTTCTTCCATCAACCAACGAAGAAACACATTGGTACTTTCCCATGATGAGTGAGTGCTTCAGGATCTCTTGCACTTACATGTGCAGCAGAGTACAGCAATGGAAGCATGCTGGGCCCATAACCCAGCGGTAGGCAGATTGAAACTATCCTCTGCTATATGCATTTTTTTTTGTTAATTAAAGTAATCCAAAACTGGGATTGATATTTTGGCTCTTTTATTTTTACTTAAAGTACAATAACTTTTACCATTTTAATTTGTTTTAATAGTATATTGACAGTATTGTTTTCTTTTAAAAATCCACTTAATTTTCTTTACCCTATTATTAAAATGGTAATTGACAAAAACAAACTACATTGTCACCAGAAGAGCAATACAAAATGTACAAGTGATATATTAAAATCATCTTTCCAGCTTGAATTTCAATGATGCATTGGGGCAACGATTTTGTGAGAAACATCTTCACCCTTAAATAAAGATTTTCTTAATTCCTTACCTGTGTGCTAATTAGATATCACCTTGTTTTCACATTAAACAGACTTTTACATGAGAAAGCAGCAAGGATGCAGTGGCGTTAATGTTTCCTGGTGTCAACCTGTATTATTTCAGTAGACATTGAAATGAGGATGCATCTTGCTGCCTTTCCAATGAAGCAAGTTTAATTTAGTAATAGGTGAAAAACCATCCTAACAAAGGTGTTAATCAGAGACTTGGCTTTGTGGACACTTTTCAGAGAACAAATTTGTTAGCATAAAAATAAAGCCAGAAAATGAAGAGCTGTTTAATCACTCAATTGGATTTTTTGCCAGCATATTTCTTTTTCTCTGCAACCCACTGCTAAATTGTGCTTCCTAGCTGTTTTTATAAAATCACTGAATCAAATCTAACTACATCAGAGAAGGCCAGGTACCCTACACCATAAGAGGGGGTTTGAAATTTTGACTTGTCTACTTAAAGATCACCAAAATCTGATAACAAGGTCAATTACGTCACTGGGTGGGATTGAACCACCAACCTTTTGGTTAATAGCCATACACACTAACTGATTGCGCCACAGAGACACTTTGCAAAAGTACATACTGACAAAAGCTAATAAGCATTCATCTAAAACGTTTCCTAGAAAAACTTTAAAAAGTCAATAATCTGGAGAGTTTTTGTAAGATGTTTCTTCCATCAACCAACGAAGAAACACATTGGTACTTTCCCATGATGAGTGAGTGCTTCAGGATCTATTGCACTTACATGTGCAGCAGAGTACAGCAATGGAAGCATGCTGAGCACATAACCCAGAGGTAGGCAGATTGAAACTATCCTCTGCTATATGCATTTGTTTTTGTTAATTAAAGTATTCCAAAACTGGGATTGATATGTTGGCTCTTTTATTTTTACTTACAGTACAATAACTTTTACCATTTTAATTTGTTTTAATAGTATATTGACAGTATTGTTTTCTTTCAAAAATCCACTTAATTTTCTTTACCCTATTATTAAAATGGTAATTGACAAAAACAAACTACATTGTCACCAGAAGAGCAATACAAAATGTACAAGTGATATATTAAAATCATATTTCCAGCTTGAATTTCAATGATGCATTGGGGCAACGATTTTGTGAGAAACATTTTCACCCTTAAATAAAGATTTTCTTAATTCCTTACCTGTGTGCTAATTAGATATCACCTTGTTTTCACATTAAACAGACTTCCACATGAGAAAGCAGCAAGGATGCAGTGGCGTTAATGTTTCCTGGTGTCAACCTGTATTATTTCAGTAGACATTGAAATGAGGATGCATCTTGCTGCCTTTCCAATGAAGCAAGTTTAATTTAGTAATAGGTGAAAAACCATCCTTACAAAGGTGTTAATCAGAGACTTGGCTTTGTGGACACTTTTCAGAGAACAAATTTGTTAGCATAAAAATAAAGCCAGAAAATGAAGAGCTGTTTAATCACTCAATTGGATTTTTTTGCCAGCATATTTCTTTTTCTCTGCAACCCACTGCTAAATTGTGCTTCCTAGCTGTTTTTATAAAATCAATGAATCAAATCTAACTCTGATTACATCAGAGAAGGCCAGGTACCCTACACCATAAGAGGGGATTTGAAATTTTGACTTGTCTACTTAAAGATCACCAAAATCAGATCACAAGGTCAATTACGTCCCTGGGTGGGATTGAACCACCAACCTTTTGGTTAGTAGCCGGACACACTAACCGATTGCGCCACAGAGACACTGTGCAAAAAAGTACATACTGACAAAGGCTAATAAGCATACATCTAGAACGTTTCCTAGAAAAACTTTAAAAAGTCAATAATCTGGAGAGTTTTTGTAAGATGTTTCTTCCATCAACCAACGAAGAAACACATTGGTACTTTCCCATGATGAGTGAGTGCTTCAGGATCTCTTGCACTTACATGTGCAGCAGAGTACAGCAATGGAAGCATGCTGGGCCCATAACCCAGCGGTAGGCAGATTGAAACTATCCTCTGCTATATGCATTTTTTTTTGGTTAATTAAAGTAATCCAAAACTGGGATTGATATTTTGGCTCTTTTATTTTTACTTAAAGTACAATAACTTTTACCATTTTAATTTGTTTTAATAGTATATTGAAAGTATTGTTTTCTTTTAAAAATCCACTTAATTTTCTTTACCCTATTATTAAAATGGTAATTGACAAAAACAAACTACATTGTCACCAGAAGAGCAATACAAAATGTACAAGTGATATATTAAAATCATCTTTCCTGCTTGAATTTCAATGATGCATTGGGGCAACGATTTTGTGAGAAACATTTTCACCCTTAAATAAAGATTTTCTTAATTCCTTACCTGTGTGCTAATTAGATATCACCTTGTTTTCACATTAAACAGACTTCCACATGAGAAAGCAGCAAGGATGCAGTGGCGTTAATGTTTCCTGGTGTCAACCTGTATTATTTCAGTAGAAATTGAAATGAGGATGCATCTTGCTGCCTTTCCAATGAAGCAAGTTTAATTTAGTAATAGGTGAAAAACCATCCCTACAAAGGTGTTAATCAGAGACTTGGCTTTGTGGACACTTTTCAGAGAACAAATTTGTTAGCATAAAAATAAAGCCAGAAAATGAAGAGCTGTTTAATCACTCAATTGGATTTTTTTTGCCAGCATATTTCTTTTTCTCTGCAACCCACTGCTAAATTGTGCTTCCTATCTGTTTTTATAAAATCACTGAATCAAATCTAACTCTGATTACATCAGAGAAGGCCAGATACCCTACACCATAACGGGGGGTTTGAAATTTTGACTTGTCTACTTAAAGATCACCAAAATCTGATAACAAGGTCAATTACGTCCCTGGGTGGGATTGAACCACCAACCTTTCGGTTAGTAGCCAGACACACTAACCGATTGCGCCACAGAGACACTTTGTAAAAATTACAAACTGACAAAGGCTAATAAGCATACATCTGGAACGTTTCCTAGAAAAACTTTAAAAAGTCAATAATCTGGAGAGTTTTTGTAAGATGTTTCTTCCATCAACCAACGAAGAAACACATTGGTACTTTCCCATGATGAGTGAGTGCTTCAGGATCTCTTGCACTTACATGTGCAGCAGAGTACAGCAATGGAAGCATGCTGGGCCCATAACCCAGCGGTAGGCAGATTGAAACTATCCTCTGCTATATGCATTTTTTTTTTGTTAATTAAAGTAATCCAAAACTGAGATTGATATTTTGGCTCTTTTATTTTCACTTAAAGTACAATAACTTTTACCATTTTAATTTGTTTTAATAGTATATTGACAGTATTGTTTTCTTTCAAAAATCCACTTAATTTTCTTAACCCTATTATTAAAATGGTAATTGACAAAAACAAACTACATTGTCACCAGAAGAGCAATACAAAATGTACAAGTGATATATTAAAATCATCTTTCCAGCTTGAATTTCAATGATGCATTGGGGCAACGATTTTGTGAGAAACATCTTCACCCTTAAATAAAGATTTTCTTAATTCCTTACCTGTGTGCTAATTAGATATCACCTTGTTTTCACATTAAACAGACTTCCACATGAGAAAGCAGCAAGGATGCAGTGGCGTTAATGTTTCCTGGTGTCAACCTGTATTATTTCAGTAGACATTGAAATGAGGATGCATCTTGCTGCCTTTCCAATGAAGCGTTTAATTTAGTAATAGGTGAAAAACCATCCCTACAAAGGTGTTAATCAGAGACTTGGCTTTGTGGACACTTTTCAGAGAACAAATTTGTTAGCATAAAAATAAAGCCAGAAAATGAAGAGCTGTTTAATCACTCAATTGGATTTTTTTTGCCAGCATATTTCTTTTTCTCTGAAACCCACTGCTAAATTGTGCTTCCTAGCTGTTTTTATTAAATCACTGAATCAAATCTAACTCTGATTACATCAGAAAAGGCCAGGTACCCTACACCATAACAGGGGGTTTGAAATTTTGACTTGTCTACTTAAAGATCACCAAAATCTGATAACAAGGTCAATTACGTCCCTGGGTGGGATTGAACCACCAACCTTTTGGTTAGTAGCCGGACACACTAACCGATTGCGCCACAGAGACACTTCACAAAAAGTACATACTGACAAAGGCTAATAAGCATACATCTAGAACGTTTCCTAGAAAAACTTTAAAAAGTCAATAATCTGGAGAGTTTTTGTAAAATGTTTCTTCCATCAACCAACGAAGAAACACATTGGTACTTTCCCATGATGAGTGAGTGCTTCAGGATCTCTTGCACTTACATGTGCAGCAGAGTACTGCAATGGAAGCATACAGGGCCCATAACCCAGCGGTAGGCAGATTGAAACTATCCTCTGCTATATGCATTTTTTTTTGTTAATTAAAGTAATCCAAAACTGGGATTGATATTTTGGCTCTTTTATTTTCACTTAAAGTACAATAACTTTTACCATTTTAATTTGTTTTAATAGTATATTGACAGTATTGTTTTCTTTCAAAAATCCACTTAATTTTCTTAACCCTATTATTAAAATGGTAATTGACAAAAACAAACTACATTGTCACCAGAAGAGCAATACAAAATGTACAAGTGATATATTAAAATCATCTTTCCAGCTTGAATTTCAATGATGCATTGGGGCAACGATTTTGTGAGAAACATCTTCACCCTTAAATAAAGATTTTCTTAATTCCTTACCTGTGTGCTAATTAGATATCACCTTGTTTTCACATTAAACAGACTTCCACATGAGAAAGCAGCAAGGATGCAGTGGCGTTAATGTTTCCTGGTGTCAACCTGTATTATTTCAGTAGACATTGAAATGAGGATGCATCTTGCTGCCTTTCCAATGAAGCAAGTTTAATTTAGTAATAGGTGAAAAACCATCCTTACAAAGGTGTTAATCAGAGACTTGGCTTTGTGGACACTTTTCAGAGAACAAATTTGTTAGCATAAAAATAAAGCCAGAAAATGAAGAGCTGTTTAATCACTCAATTGGATTTTTTTTGCCAGCATATTTCTTTTTCTCTGCAACCCACTGCTAAATTGTGCTTCCTAGCTGTTTTTATAAAATCACTGAATCAAATCTAACTCTGATTACATCAGAGAAGGCCAGGTACCCTACACCATAAGAGAGGGTTTGAAATTTTGACTTGTCTACTTAAAGATCACCAAAATCTGATAACAAGGTCAATTACGTCCCTGGGTGGGATTGAACCACCAACCTTTTGGTTAATAGCCATACACACTAACTGATTGCGCCACAGAGACACTTTGCAAAAGTACATACTGGCAAAGGCTAATAAGCATTCATCTAAAACGTTTCCTAGAAAAACTTTAAAAAGTCAATAATCTGGAGAGTTTTTGTAAGATGTTTCTTCCATCAACCAATGAAGAAACACATTGGTACTTTCCCATGATGAGTGAGTGCTTCAGGATCTCTTGCACTTACATGTGCAGCAGAGTACAGCAATGGAAGCATGCTGGGCCCATAACCCAGCGGTAGGCAGATTGAAACTATCCTCTGCTATATGCATTTTTTTTTTTTGTTAATTAAAGTAATCCAAAACTGAGATTGATATTTTGGCTCTTTTATTTTCACTTAAAGTACAATAACTTTTACCATTTTAATTTGTTTTAATAGTATATTGACAGTATTGTTTTCTTTCAAAAATCCACTTAATTTTCTTAACCCTATTATTAAAATGGTAATTGACAAAAACAAACTACATTGTCACCAGAAGAGCAATACAAAATGTACAAGTGATATATTAAAATCACCTTTCCAGCTTGAATTTCAATGATGCATTGGGGCAACGATTTTGTGAGAAACATCTTCACCCTTAAATAAAGATTTTCTTAATTCCTTACCTGTGTGCTAATTAGATATCACCTTGTTTTCACATTAAACAGACTTCCACATGAGAAAGCAGCAAGGATGCAGTGGCGTTAATGTTTCCTGGTGTCAACCTGTATTATTTCAGCAGACATTGAAATGAGGATGCATCCTGCTGTTTTTCCAATGAAGCGTTTAATTTAGTAATAGATGAAAAACCATCCCTACAAAGGTGTTAATCAGAGACTTGGCTTTGTGGACACTTTTCAGAGAACAAATTTGTTAGCATAAAAATAAAGCCAGAAAATGAAGAGCTGTTTAATCACTCAATTGGATTTTTTTTGCCAGCATATTTCTTTTTCTCTGAAACCCACTGCTAAATTGTGCTTCCTAGCTGTTTTTATTAAATCACTGAATCAAATCTAACTCTGATTACATCAGAAAAGGCCAGGTACCCTACACCATAACAGGGGGTTTGAAATTTTGACTTGTCTACTTAAAGATCACCAAAATCTGATAACAAGGTCAATTACGTCCCTGGGTGGGATTGAACCACCAACCTTTTGGTTAGTAGCCGGACACACTAACCGATTGCGCCACAGAGACACTTCGCAAAAAGTACATACTGACAAAGGCTAATAAGCATACATCTAGAACGTTTCCTAGAAAAACTTTAAAAAGTCAATAATCTGGAGAGTTTTTGTAAAATGTTTCTTCCATCAACCAACGAAGAAACACATTGGTACTTTCCCATGATGAGTGAGTGCTTCAGGATCTCTTGCACTTACATGTGCAGCAGAGTACTGCAATGGAAGCATACAGGGCCCATAACCCAGCGGTAGGCAGATTGAAACTATCCTCTGCTATATGCATTTTTTTTTGTTAATTAAAGTAATCCAAAACTGGGATTGATATTTTGGCTCTTTTATTTTCACTTAAAGTACAATAACTTTTACCATTTTAATTTGTTTTAATAGTATATTGACAGTATTGTTTTCTTTCAAAAATCCACTTAATTTTCTTAACCCTATTATTAAAATGGTAATTGACAAAAACAAACTACATTGTCACCAGAAGAGCAATACAAAATGTACAAGTGATATATTAAAATCATCTTTCCAGCTTGAATTTCAATGATGCATTGGGGCAACGATTTTGTGAGAAACATCTTCACCCTTAAATAAAGATTTTCTTAATTCCTTACCTGTGTGCTAATTAGATATCACCTTGTTTTCACATTAAACAGACTTCCACATGAGAAAGCAGCAAGGATGCAGTGGCGTTAATGTTTCCTGGTGTCAACCTGTATTATTTCAGTAGACATTGAAATGAGGATGCATCTTGCTGCCTTTCCAATGAAGCAAGTTTAATTTAGTAATAGGTGAAAAACCATCCTTACAAAGGTGTTAATCAGAGACTTGGCTTTGTGGACACTTTTCAGAGAACAAATTTGTTAGCATAAAAATAAAGCCAGAAAATGAAGAGCTGTTTAATCACTCAATTGGATTTTTTTTGCCAGCATATTTCTTTTTCTCTGCAACCCACTGCTAAAGTGTGCTTCCTAGCTGTTTTTATAAAATCACTGAATCAAATCTAACTCTGATTACATCAGAGAAGGCCAGGTACCCTACACCATAAGAGAGGGTTTGAAATTTTGACTTGTCTACTTAAAGATCACCAAAATCTGATAACAAGGTCAATTACGTCCCTGGGTGGGATTGAACCACCAACCTTTTGGTTAATAGCCATACACACTAACTGATTGCGCCACAGAGACACTTTCCAAAAGTACATACTGGCAAAGGCTAATAAGCATTCATCTAAAACGTTTCCTAGAAAAACTTTAAAAAGTCAATAATCTGGAGAGTTTTTGTAAGATGTTTCTTCCATCAACCAACGAAGAAACACATTGGTACTTTCCCATGATGAGTGAGTGCTTCAGGATCTCTTGCACTTACATGTGCAGCAGAGTACAGCAATGGAAGCATGCTGGGCCCATAACCCAGCGGTAGGCAGATTGAAACTATCCTCTGCTATATGCATTTTTTTTTTGTTAATTAAAGTAATCCAAAACTGAGATTGATATTTTGGCTCTTTTATTTTCACTTAAAGTACAATAACTTTTACCATTTTAATTTGTTTTAATAGTATATTGACAGTATTGTTTTCATTCAAAAATCCACTTAATTTTCTTTACCCTATTATTAAAATGGTAATTGACAAAAACAAACTACATTGTCAGCAGAAGAGCAATACAGAATGTACAAGTGATATATTAAAATCATCTTTCCAGCTTGAATTTCAATGATGCATTGGGGCAACGATTTTGTGAGAAACATCTTCACCCTTAAATAAAGATTTTCTTAATTCCTTACCTGTGTGCTAATTAGATATCACCTTGTTTTCACATTAAACAGACTTCCACATGAGAAAGCAGCAAGGATGCAGTGGCGTTAATGTTTCCTGGTGTCAACCTGTATTATTTCAGTAGACATTGAAATGAGGATGCATCTTGCTGCCTTTCCAATGAAGCGTTTAATTTAGTAATAGGTGAAAAACCATCCCTACAAAGGTGTTAATCAGAGACTTGGCTTTGTGGACACTTTTCAGAGAACAAATTTGTTAGCATAAAAATAAAGCAAGAAAATGAAGAGCTGTTTAATCACTCAATTGGATTTTTTTTGCCAGCATATTTCTTTTTCTCTGCGACCCACTGCTAAATTGTGATTCCTAGCTGTTTTTATTAAATCACTGAATCAAATCTAACTCTGATTACTTCAGAAAAGGCCAGGTACCCTACACCATAACAGGGGGTTTGAAATTTTGACTTGTCTACTTAAAGATCACCAAAATCTGATAACAAGGTCAATTACGTCCCTGGGTGGGATTGAACCACCAACCTTTTGGCTAGTAGCCAGACACACTAACCGATTGCGCCACAGAGACACTTCACAAAAAGTACATACTGACAAAGGCTAATAAGCATACATCTAGAACGTTTCCTAGAAAAACTTTAAAAAGTCAATAATCTGGAGAGTTTTTGTAAGATGTTTCTTCCATCAACCAACGAAGAAACACATTGGTACTTTCCCATGATGAGTGAGTGCTTCAGGATCTCTTGCACTTACATGTGCAGCAGAGTACAGCAATGGAAGCATGCTGGGCCCATAACCCAGCGATAGGCAGATTGAAACTATCCTCTGCTATATGCATTTTTTTTTGTTAATTTAAGTAATCAAAACTGGGATTGATATGTTAGCTCTTTTATGTTTACTTAAAGTACAATAACTTTTACCATTTTAATTTGTTTTAATAGTATATTGACAGTATTGTTTTCTTTCAAAAATCCACTTAATTTTCTTAACCCTATTATTAAAATGGTAATTGACAAAAACAAACTACATTGTCACCAGAAGAGCAATACAAAATGTACAAGTGATATATTAAAATCATCTTTCCAGCTTGAATTTCAATGATGCATTGGGGCAACGATTTTGTGAGAAACATCTTCACCCTTAAATAAAGATTTTCTTAATTCCTTACCTGTGTGCTAATTAGATATCACCTTGTTTTCACATTAAACAGACTTCCACATGAGAAAGCAGCAAGGATACAGTGGTGTTAATGTTTCCTGGTGTCAACCTGTATTATTTCAGTAGACATTGAAATGAGGATGCATCTTGCTGCCTTTCCAATGAAGCAAGTTTAATTTAGTAATAGGTGAAAAACCATCCCTACAAAGGTGTTAATCAGAGACTTGGCTTTGTGGACACTTTTCAGAGAACAAATTTGTTAGCATAAAAATAAAGCCAGAAAATGAAGAGCTGTTTAATCACTCAATTGGATTTTTTTTGCCAGCATATTTCTTTTTCTCTGCAACCCACTGCTAAATTGTGCTTCCTAGCTGTTTTTATAAAATCACTGAATCAAATCTAACTCTGATTACATCAGAGAAGGCCAGGTACCCTACACCATAACAGGGGGTTTGAAATTTTGACTTGTCTACTTAAAGATCACCAAAATCTGATAACAAGGTCAATTACGTCCCTGGTTGGGATTGAACCACCAACCTTTTGGTTAGTAGCCGGACACACTAACCGATTGCGCCACAGAGACACTTTGCAAAAAGTACATACTGACAAAGTCTAATAAGCATATATCTAGAACGTTTCCTAGAAAAACTTTAAAAAGTCAATAATCTGGAGAGTTTTTGTAAGATGTTTCTTCCATTAACCAATGAAGAAACACATTGGTACTTTCCCATGATGAGTGAGTGCTTCAGGATCTCTTGCACTTACATGTGCAGCAGAGTACTGCAATGGAAGCATGCTGGGCCCATTACCCAGAGGTAGGCAGATTGAAACTATCCTCTGCTATATGCATTTTTTTTGTTAATTAAAGTAATCCAAAACTGGGATTGATATGTTAGCTCTTTTATGTTTACTTAAAGTACAATAACTTTTACCATTTTAATTTGTTTTAATAGTATATTGACAGTATTGTTTTCTTTCAAAAATCCTCTTAATTTTTTTTACCCTATTATTAAAATGGTAATTGACAAAAACAAACTACATTGTCACCAGAAGAGCAATACAAAATGTACAAGTGATATATTAAAATCATCTTTCCAGCTTGAATTTCAATGATGCATTGGGGCAACGATTTTGTGAGAAACATCTTCACCCTTAAATAAAGATTTTCTTAATTCCTTACCTGTGTGCTAATTAGATATCACCTTGTTTTCACATTAAACAGACTTCCACATGAGAAAGCAGCAAGGATACAGTGGTGTTAATGTTTCCTGGTGTCAACCTGTATTATTTCAGTAGACATTGAAATGAGGATGCATCTTGCTGCCTTTCCAATGAAGCAAGTTTAATTTAGTAATAGGTGAAAAACCATCCCTACAAAGGTGTTAATCAGGACTTGGCTTTATGGACACTTTTCAGAGAACAAATTTGTTAGCATAAAATTAAAGCCAGAAAATGAAGAGCTGTTTAATCACTCAATTGGATTTTTTTTGCCAGCATATTTCTTTTTCTCTGCAACCCACTGCTAAATTGTGCTTCCTAGCTGTTTTTATAAAATCACTGAATCAAATCTAACTCTGATTACATCAGAGAAGGCCAGGTACCCTACACCATAACAGGGGGTTTGAAATTTTGACTTGTCTACTTAAAGATCACCAAAATCTGATAACAAGGTCAATTACGTCCCTGGGTGGGATTGAACCACCAACCTTTTAGCTAATAGCCGTGCACACTAACTGATTGCGCCACAGAGACACTTTGCAAAAGTCCATCCTGACAAAGGCTAATAAGCATTCATCTAAAACGTTTCCTAGAAAAACTTTAAAAAGTCAATAATCTGGAGAGTTTTTGTAAGATGTTTCTTCCAACAACCAACGAAGAAACACATTGGTACTTTCCCATGATGAGTGAGTGCTTCAGGATCTCTTGCACTTACATGTGCAGCAGAGTACTGCAATGGAAGCATGCTGGGCCCATAACCCAGAGGTAGGCAGATTGAAACTATCCTCTGCTATATGCATTTTTTTTAATTAAAGTAATCCAAAACTGGGATTGATATTTTAGCTCTTTTATTTTTACTTAAAGTACAATAACTTTTACCATCTTAATTTGTTTTAATAGAATATTGACAGTATTGATTTCTTTCAAAAATCCACTTAATTTTCTTTACCCTATTATTAAAATGGTAATTGACAAAAACAAACTACATT
Organism: Pseudophryne corroboree; assembly: GCF_028390025.1. NCBI lineage: Eukaryota > Metazoa > Chordata > Amphibia > Anura > Myobatrachidae > Pseudophryne > Pseudophryne corroboree. Next base: position 581,418 of record NW_026967611.1, read on the forward strand.
GTCACCAGAAGAGCAATACAAAATGTACAAGTGATATATTAAAATCATCTTTCCAGCTTGAATTTCAATGATGCATTGGGGCAACAATTTTGTGAGAAACATCTTCACCATTAAATAAAGATTTTCTTAATTCCTTACCTGTGTGCCACTTAGATATCACCTTGTTTTCACATTAAACAGACTTCCACATGAGAAAGCAGGAAGGATGCATTGGCGTTAATGTTTCCTGGTGTCAACCCGTATTATTTCAGTAGACATTGAAATGAGGATGCATCTTGCTGCCTTTCCAATGAAGCAAGTTTAATTTAGTAATAGGTGAAAAACCATCCTTACAAAGGTGTTCATCAGAGACTTGGCTTTGTGGACACTTTTCAGAGAACAAATTTGTTAGCATTAAAATAAAGCCAGAAAATGAAGAGCTGTTCAATCACTCAATTGGATTTTTCTGCCAGCATATTTTTTTTTCTCTGCAACCCACTGCTAAATTGTGCTTCCTAGCTGTTTTTTATAAAATCACTTAATCAAAACTAACTCTGGTTACATCAGAGAAGGCCAGGTACCCTACATCATAAGAGGGGGTTTGAAATTTTGACTTGTCTACTTAAAGATCACCAAAACCTGACCACAAGGTCAATTACATCCCTGGGTGGGATTGAACCACCAACCTTTTGGTTAGTAGCCAAACACACTAACTGATTGCACCACAGAGACACTTTGCAAAAATGCATACTGACAAAGGCTAATAAGCATTCATCTAGAACGTTTCCTAGAAAAACTTTAAAAAGTCAATAATCTGGAGAGTTTTTGTAAGATGTTTCTTAGATCAACCAACGAAGAAACACATTGGTACTTTCCCATGATGAGTGAGTGCTTCAGGATCTCTTGCACTAACATGTGCAGCAGAGTACTGCAATGGAAGCATGCTGGGCTTATAACCCAGAGGTAGGCAGATTGAAACTATCCTCTGCTATATGCATTTTTTTTAATTAAAGTAATCCAAAACTGGGATTGATATTTTTGCTCTTTTATTTTTACTTAAAGTACAATAACTTTTACCATCTTAATTTGTTTTAATAGTATATTGACAGTATTGTTTTCTTTCAAAAATCCACTTACTTTTCTTTACCCTATTATTAAAATGGTAATTGACAAAAACAAACTACATTGTCACCAGAAGAGCAATACAAAATGTACAAGTGATATATTAAAATCATCTTTCCAGCTTGAATTTCAATGATGCATTGGGGCAACGATTTTGTGAGAAACATTTTCACCCTTAAATAAAGATTTTCTTAATTCCTTACCTGTGTGCTAATTAGATATCACCTTGTTTTCACATTAAACAGACTTCCACATGAGAAAGCAGCAAGGATGCAGTGGCGTTAATGTTTCCTGGTGTCAACCTGTATTATTTCAGTAGACATTGAAATGAGGATGCATCTTGCTGCCTTTCCAATGAAGCAAGTTTAATTTAGTAATAGGTGAAAAACCATCCTTACAAAGGTGTTAATCAGAGACTTGGCTTTGTGGACACTTTTCAGAGAACAAATTTGTTAGCATAAAAATAAAGCAAGAAAATTAAGAGCTGTTTAATCACTCAATTGGATTTTTTTTTGCCAGCATATTTCTTTTTCTCTGCAACCCACTGCTAAATTGTGCTTCCTAGCTGTTTTTATAAAATCACTGAATCAAATCTAACTCTGATTACATCAGAGAAGGCCAGGTACCCTACACCATAACAGGGGGTTTGAAATTTTGACTTGTCTACTTAAAGATCACCAAAATCTAATAACAAGGTCAATTACGTCCCTGGGTGGGATTGAACCACCAACCTTTTAGCTAATAGCCGTGCACACTAACTGATTGCGCCACAGAGACTCTTTGCAAAAGTTCATACTGACAAAGGCTAATAAGCATTCATCTAAAACGTTTCCTAGAAAAACTTTAAAAAGTCAATAATCTGGAGAGTTTTTGTAAGATGTTTCTTCCAACAACCAACGAAGAAACACATTGGTACTTTCCCATGATGAGTGAGTGCTTCAGGATCTCTTGCACTTACATGTGCAGCAGAGTACTGCAATGGAAGCATGCTGGGCCCATAACCCAGAGGTAGGCAGATTGAAACTATCCTCTGCTATATGCATTTTTTTTTTATTAAAGTAATCCAAAACTGGGATTGATATTTTAGCTCTTTTATTTTTACTTAAAGTACAATAACTTTTACCATCTTAATTTGTTTTAATAGTATATTGACAGTATTGTTTTCTTTCAAAAATCCACTTAATTTTCTTTACCCTATTATTAAAATGGTAATTGACAAAAACAAACTACATTGTCACCAGAAGAGCAATACAAAATGTACAAGTGATATATTAAAATCATCTTTCCAGCTTGAATTTCAATGATGCATTGGGGCAACAATTTTGTGAGAAACATCTTCACCATTAAATAAAGATTTTCTTAATTCCTTACCTGTGTGCCACTTAGATATCACCTTGTTTTCACATTAAACAGACTTCCACATGAGAAAGCAGCAAGGATGCATTGGCGTTAATGTTTCCTGGTGTCAACTCGTATTATTTCAGTAGACATTGAAATGAGGATGCATCTTGCTGCCTTTCCAATGAAGCAAGTTTAATTTAGTAATAGGTGAAAAACCATCCCTACAAAGGTGTTCATCAGAGACTTGGCTTTGTGGACACTTTTCAGAGAACACATTTGTTAGCATTAAAATAAAGCCAGAAAATGAAGAGCTGTTCAATCACTCAATTGGATTTTTCTGCCAGCATATTTTTTTTTCTCTGCAACCCACTGCTAAATTGTGCTTCCTAGCTGTTTTTTATAAAATCACTTAATCAAAACGAACTCTGGTTACATCAGAGAAGGCCAGGTACCCTACATCATAAGAGGGGGATTGAAATTTTGACTTGTCTACTTAAAGATCACCAAAACCTGATCACAAGGTCAATTACATCCCTGGGTGGGATTGAACCATCAACCTTTTGGTTAGTAACCGAACACACTAACTGATTGCGCAACAGAGACACTTTGCAAAAGTGCATACTGACAAAGGCTAATAAGCATTCATCTAGAACGTTTCCTAGAAAAACTTTAGAAAGTCAATAATCTGGAGAGTTTTTGTAAGATGTTTCTTAGATCAACCAACGAAGAAACACATTGGTACTTTCCCATGATGAGTGAGTGCTTCAGGATCTCTTGCACTTACATGTGCAGCAGAGTACTGCAATGGAAGCATGCTGGGCCCATAACCCAGAGGTAGGCAGATTGAAACTATCCTCTGCTATATGCATTTTTTTTGTTAATTAAAGTAATCCAAAACTGGGATTGATATTTTAGCTCTTTTATTTTTACTTAAAGTACAATAACTTTTACCATTTTAATTTGTTTTAATAGTATATTGACAGTATTGTTTTCTTTCAAAAATCAACTTAATAGTATCTCACCTGGCAGGTAAGTAGGAGTTGGGCTAGAGCTGGGGAGGGTCGCTGCTCGGGCACCGCCCTGTCAAGTGAAGGAGATCCAACTGAGGCAGCACAAGGGAACTCTCGAAAGAAGAACAAGGCTAGAGGAAGATCTGAGACAAAGAAATCTGACTTTTACCAGAGCTGACCAGAGGAAAGCACAAACACAGTCCCCCACTACCACAAATAATGCAGTCGAGTTTCCCACATTTGGGGAAATCACAGGGGTCAGCATACCCAGAATGCAATGAATGAACCTCACCCTGGGAGAACAATCTTCATGACCATGGTATCTCCTATGCAAAATAAGTATGATTTGGGATAGGGCTGGGGAGGGCCGCTGCTCAGGCACATATCTGTCAAGTAAAGGAGATTCAACTGAGGCAGCACAAGGGAACTCTCATCTGGGGACAACAACTGCAGGGAGAACACATATTTTCAGATGAACATGGGAGGGCAGAAGGCTGCCTAATACTGAAGCACCCCCAAACAACAAACCAAATGCAACAACTAGGCAAGCATTCCTGGGGGAAGGCCTGCAGCAGATGGATTTGCATATGGTGATGTCATCAAAGCAGTGGGTCAAAGTTGGCTTCAACCCTCGTCTGCATATGAAAAGAGAAAAGGGACGTGCAGGGCATGGCAGCCTTTTGCGGCGCTTGGAAGACCCCTAGTTCGCATTAAACACCTCCACCCTCCTTCGGTGTGGGGCTCATGTTGGCTATGCCCCAGCCCCTGAAGCATTCAAGCTGATTTCTTGCAGCGGCTGGGCACTGTAACAGCTCCAGAGCTGATCTGTAAGGCAAGTAAAAGGGTGTGGGCCCTGCAGCACTACCTGTAGTTCGCATTGTGCGTTGGAAGGCACAAATTAAGCAGACGGGAGAAGTCAGGATAGTGCGCAAGGGCATAGAAGGGAGTGGCTCAAGAAAAGAGAAGTGGAAACAGACAGCAAACTAGGCTGGAGAGAGACCTGAGACAAAGAGATCTGAATTATACGAGAGCCGACCAGGGGAAACACAAATTATGCAGTCAAGTGTCCAACATTTGGGGAAACCGCAGGAGCAGCACACCCAGAGTGCAATGGGTGAGCCTTGCCCTGGGAGAAGCACCTTCATGATCATAGTATCTCACCTGGCAGGTAAGTAGGAGTTGGGCTAGAGCTGGGGAGGGTCGCTGCTCGGGCACCCCCCTGTCAAGTGAAGGAGATCCAACTGAGGCAGCACAAGGGAACTCTCGAAAGAAGAACAAGGCTAGAGGAAGATCTGAGACAAAGAAATCTGACTTTTACCAGAGCTGACCAGAGGAAAGCACAAACACAGTCCCCCACTACCACAAATAATGCAGTCAAGTTTCCCACATTTGGGGAAATCACAGGGGTCAGCATACCCAGAATGCAATGACTGAACCTCACCCTGGGAGAACAATCTTCATGACCATGGTATCTCCTATGCAAAATAAGTATGATTTGGGATAGGGCTGGGGAGGGCCGCTGCTCAGGCACATCTCTGTCAAGTAAAGGAGATTCAACTGAGGCAGCACAAGGGAACTCTCAGCTGGGGACAACAACTCCAGGGAGAACACATATTTTCAGATGAACATGGGAGGGCAGAAGGTTGCCTAATACTGAAGCACCCCCAAACAACAAACCAAATGCAACAACTTGTGCAAGCATTCCTGGGGGAAGGCCTACAGCAGATGGATTTGCATATGGTGATGTCATCCAAGCAGTGGGTCAAAGATGGCTTCAACCCTCGTCTGCATATGAAAAGAGAAAAGGGGCGTGCAGGGCATGGCAGCCTTTTGCGGCGCTTGGAAGACCCCTAGTTCGCATTAAACACCTCCACCCTCCTTCGGTGTGGGGCTCATGTTGGCTATGCCCCAGCCCCTGAAGCATTCAAGCTGATTTCTTGCAGCAGCTGGGCACTGTAACAGCTCCAGAGCTGATCTGTAAGGCAAGTAAAAGGGTGTGGGCCCTGCAGCACTACCTGTAGTTCGCATTGTGCGTTGGAAGGCACAAATTAAGCAGACGGGAGAAGTCAGGATAGTGCGCAAGGGCACAGAAGGGAGTAACTCAAGAAAAGAGAAGTGGAAACAGACAGCAAACTAGGCTGGAGAGAGACCTGAGACAAAGAGATCTGAATTATACGAGAGCCGACCAGGGGAAACACAAATTATGCAGTCAAGTTTCCCACATTTGGGGAAATCGCAGGAGCAGCACACCCAGAGTGCAATGGGTGAGCCTTGCCCTGGGAGAAGCACCTTCATGATCATAGTATCTCACCTGGCAGGTAAGTAAGATTTGGGATAGAGCTGGGGAGGGTCGCTGCTCGGGCACCCCCCTGTCAAGTGAAGGAGATAAAACCGAGGCAGCACAAGGAAACTCTCGAAAGAAGAACAAGGCTAGAGGAAGATCTGAGACAAATAAATCTGACTTTTACCAGAGCTGACCAGAGGAAAGAACAAACACAGTCCCCCACTACCACAAATAATGCAGTCGAGTTTCCCACATTTGGGGAAATCATAGGAGTCAGCATACCCAGAATGCAATCAATTAACCTCACCCTGGGAGAACAATCTTCATGACCATGGTATCTCCTATGCAAAATAAGTATGATTTGGGATAGGGCTGGGGAGGGCCGCTGCTGAGGCACATCTCTGTCAAGTAAAGGAGATTCAACTGAGGCAGCACAAGGGAACTCTCATCTGGGGACAACAACTGCAGGGAGAACACATATTTTCAGATGAACATGGTAGGGCAGAAGGCTGCCTAATACTGAAGCACCCCCAAACAACAAACCAAATGCAACAACTAGTGCAAGCATTCCTGGGGGAAGGCCTGCAGCAGATGGATTTGCATATGGTGATGTCATCCAAGCAGTGGGTCAAAGTTGGCTTCAACCCTCGTCTGCATATGAAAAGAGAAAAGGGGCGTGCAGGGCATGGCGGCCTTTTGCGGCGCTTGGATGACCCCTAGTTCGCATTAAACACCTCCACCCTCCTTCGATGTGGGGCTCATGTTGGCTATGCCCCAGCCCCTGAAGCATTCAAGCTGATTTCTTGCAGCAGTTGGGCACTGTAACAGCTCCAGAGCTGCTCTGTAAGGCAAGTAAAAGGGCGTGGGCCCTGCAGCACTACCTGTAGTTTGCATTGTGCGTTGGAAGGCACAAAGTAAGCAGACGGGAGAAGTCAGGATAGTGCGCAAGGGCATAGAAGGGAGCGGCTCAAGAAAAGAGAAGTGGAAACAGACAGCAAACTAGGCTGGAGAGAGACCTGAGACAAAGAGATCTGAATTATACGAGAGCCGACCAGGGGAAACACAAATTATGCAGTCAAGTTTCCCACATTTGGGGAAATCACAGGAGCAGCACACCCAGAGTGCAATGGGTGAGCCTTGCCCTGGGAGAAGCACCTTCATGATCATAGTATCTCACCTGGCAGGTAAGTAGGAGTTGGGCTAGAGCTGGGGAGGGTCGCTGCTCGGGCACCCCCCTGTCAAGTGAAGGAGATCCAACTGAGGCAGCACAAGGGAACTCTCGAAAGAAGAACAAGGCTAGAGGAAGATCTGAGACAAAGAAATCTGACTTTTACCAGAGCTGACCAGAGGAAAGCACAAACACAGTCCCCCACTACCACAAATAATGCAGTCGAGTTTCCCACATTTGGGGAAATCACAGGGATCAGCATACCCAGAATGCAATGAATGAACCTCACCCTGGGAGAACAATCTTCATGACCATGGTATCTCCTATGCAAAATAAGTATGATTTGGGATAGGGCTGGGGAGGGCCGCTGCTCAGGCACATCTCTGTCAAGAATTTATAAAGTCTATACATATATATAACCAAATGTCAATATATATATGTCAATATAGTCTTGGAAGGTTCTGCACTATCATCAAAAGTAATAACGACGGCGGGTGCTCCTAATGACCTGAGAGGCCACCAATATACCACAACAACCACCTAGGTGGAAGGTGCACTCACGCCCAGAAATTAGTCTCTGAAGTCACTTGTAAATTCAGTATATTTTTTATTCGGGTTCACTGTTGATGCCGTATTTCATCGACGTTTCGGTCCTTATGTGGACCTTTATCAAGATTGGCACTTAAATCACCTATACAATCAGAAACAGTTACAATTAATATGTATAAGAACCCAGATTTACTCAACACCAACACCACCAGTGCCTCCCAGGCCCTGAAGACTGTCACAAAAACCAGAAAACGTATTAAAAAGCTGTTTTTTTATATATGTAAAAAAGATACTTGGAAGTAATCCACGTGTGATGAAAGAGACACCTCCACCGTTAGGACTATCTGTTTAGATAGGCAAGTGATTACCTGGACGACATGCCAGATCACTCAGATGCGTGGAATGGCCTTTAGAGTTGGCAACATGCCTGATCACATAATGAAGTTAAAAGGCTATAACGTAGGAAGGTTGCAAGGCGTAGTCACCTATTAGATAAATAACAGAGTAACTACACCATAAGAAAATACACTAACAACGTCATTTAGGAAAAGATCATACCTAGTTACATGTAGAAATAGCTCATGGCAGCTTGTGGGCTCTGTGCATATGTAAGACACTCAGTCTATAAGGAGGCACAACAGGGAAAAAAATAATCACCAACCGTAATCATGTGTCAGAAGGGAGCTGCAGGAGAACCATACTCACTGCTCAAGTGTCCAGAGCCAAATGGAAGCTGCATAAAGTTCAGCCTCAGCTGAGCACTATTTAAGGATCAACCACAGGAAGTGCCAATTAGGAAGATTAAGTCTCTCATTAACTTATCACCTCTCAGATAACTCACTCAGACCAACTGGGTAAAACGTTACAGGGTTCACAGGACATGCGGTGGCTATCGCTAACGCACGGCTACTTAAATGAGTGGATTTTAACGATTTAGAAGGGCAACTGCCGGAGACGCGTCTTTTGCGTTCCACCGACCGGAACTCCATGCGTTCCACTCCGCGGAAGAGGCGCTGGCCGGAAGTCTCTGCGTTCCACTCGCGGAGAGAACCGTAATGAGGCTTATCCACTGGCTAATGTTTAAAGGAGGTGTACAACCTAGAGGGGGGCGTTCACAGAAAATGAACACTCCCCCGGGTGGAATCTTCAATGTACAGGTCCACTCATAGCTTACAGGGACTCGGAGGTATACCGAAGGTCACCTCACGTATAATCCTGGATTAACCTATGTGTAGCCTGTCAGTCACCACAGAAAAAGAGTGCAAATGTAAATAATAATCCATAATGTGAAATGTCAAAAATGTCAAAAAAGACAGATAGGAGGGCACCAAATCAAATGACCACAACTCACCCTATGCATACAAACTAACGTATATCTGATCAACAAAGGCATATTGAATACTGATATGAGTATAATATCTTTATAGTAATACATTGATATAATGTAGTAAAAGATTTTAAATAATAAAAGGGAATAATGGGTGGTGTGGTCATTGAAATTGGTGAGCCCTCGTGACTAGTATAGGACCTGGGAAGGCTCCGGGAATCAACAGAAAAATATATATAAAAAACATAAGCAAGGACGTGTAAATAACTGTCCTTACTTTCTTAATCTCTATACATAAAAAGAACATACATAAATGAAAAAAATATAGAGCATAGAACATATAAAACACAAATCGAGACCCAGCCTGTATATGCTGATTGCATCACAGTGCCCTATGTCCCTGAAACGTACAAGGTGTGTTCCAAGATATCCAATCAACGATGGCAAAATGAAATTCTAAAGAAAGATATTAAGGGGGTTGGCCTCATTGAGGCCCCTTGGTGACACTGTATTGAGTTTGTGTATCCAAAAGCTTTCCTTCTGTTTAAGTAACAAGGTGCGATCGCCTCCACTAACAGGTGGCGGCACCCAGTCAATCAGCTGACACTTCAGGGCAGATACTTGATGTCTAACTGACAAAAAGTGCCGTGCTACCGGTTTGTCAGAAAAGCCCACATTGAGGGCAGTGTGTATGGATGACCGATGGTTTGCCATCCTGTCGCGAAAGGGACGCGCAGTTAATCCGACATAACATAACCCACATGGGCACTTTAGAAGGTAGACGACATGATCCAGTCGACAGTGGAGATGATATCTGATGAAGATTTTTTTCCCTGTGTGTGGGTGATACAAAAAAGGACCAGTGATCATAGATCTGCACGGGGGTGCACAACGTGCAGATCTATGATCACTGGTCCTTTTTTGTATCACCCACACACAGGGAAAAAAATCTTCATCAGATATCATCTCCACTGTCGACTGGATCATGTCGTCTACCTTCTAAAGTGCCCATGTGGGTTATGTTATGTCGGATTAACTGCGCGTCCCTTTCGCGACAGGATGGCAAACCATCGGTCATCCATACACACTGCCCTCAATGTGGGCTTTTCTGACAAACCGGTAGCACGGCACTTTTTGTCAGTTAGACATCAAGTATCTGCCCTGAAGTGTCAGCTGATTGACTGGGTGCCGCCACCTGTTAGTGGAGGCGATCGCACCTTGTTACTTAAACAGAAGGAAAGCTTTTGGATACACAAACTCAATACAGTGTCACCAAGGGGCCTCAATGAGGCCAACCCCCTTAATATCTTTCTTTAGAATTTCATTTTGCCATCGTTGATTGGATATCTTGGAACACACCTTGTACGTTTCAGGGACATAGGGCACTGTGATGCAATCAGCATATACAGGCTGGGTCTCGATTTGTGTTTTATATGTTCTATGCTCTATATTTTTTTCATTTATGTATGTTCTTTTTATGTATAGAGATTAAGAAAGTAAGGACAGTTATTTACACGTCCTTGCTTATGTTTTTTATATATATTTTTCTGTTGATTCCCGGAGCCTTCCCAGGTCATATACTAGTCACGAGGGCTCACCAATTTCAATGACCACACCACCCATTATTCCCTTTTATTATTTAAAATCTTTTACTACATTATATCAATGTATTACTATAAAGATATTATACTCATATCAGTATTCAATATGCCTTTGTTGATCAGATATACGTTAGTTTGTATGCATAGGGTGAGTTGTGGTCATTTGATTTGGTGCCCTCCTATCTGTCTTTTTTGACATTTTTGACATTTCACATTATGGATTATTATTTACATTTGCACTCTTTTTCTGTGGTGACTGACAGGCTACACATAGGTTAATCCAGGATTATACGTGAGGTGACCTTCGGTATACCTCCGAGTCCCTGTAAGCTATGAGTGGACCTGTACATTGAAGATTCCACCCGGGGGAGTGTTCATTTTCTGTGAACGCCCCCCTCTAGGTTGTACACCTCCTTTAAACATTAGCCAGTGGATAAGCCTCATTACGGTTCTCTCCGCGAGTGGAACGCAGAGACTTCCGGCCAGCGCCACTTCCGCGGAGTGGAACGCATGGAGTTCCGGTCGGTGGAACGCAAAAGACGCGTCTCCGGCAGTTGCCCTTCTAAATCGTTAAAATCCACTCATTTAAGTAGCCGTGCGTTAGCGATAGCCACCGCATGTCCTGTGAACCCTGTAACGTTTTACCCAGTTGGTCTGAGTGAGTTATCTGAGAGGTGATAAGTTAATGAGAGACTTAATCTTCCTAATTGGCACTTCCTGTGGTTGATCCTTAAATAGTGCTCAGCTGAGGCTGAACTTTATGCAGCTTCCATTTGGCTCTGGACACTTGAGCAGTGAGTATGGTTCTCCTGCAGCTCCCTTCTGACACATGATTACGGTTGGTGATTATTTTTTTCCCTGTTGTGCCTCCTTATAGACTGAGTGTCTTACATATGCACAGAGCCCACAAGCTGCCATGAGCTATTTCTACATGTAACTAGGTATGATCTTTTCCTAAATGACGTTGTTAGTGTATTTTCTTATGGTGTAGTTACTCTGTTATTTATCTAATAGGTGACTACGCCTTGCAACCTTCCTACGTTATAGCCTTTTAACTTCATTATGTGATCAGGCATGTTGCCAACTCTAAAGGCCATTCCACGCATCTGAGTGATCTGGCATGTCGTCCAGGTAATCACTTGCCTATCTAAACAGATAGTCCTAACGGTGGAGGTGTCTCTTTCATCACACGTGGATTACTTCCAAGTATCTTTTTTACATATATAAAAAAACAGCTTTTTAATACGTTTTCTGGTTTTTGTGACAGTCTTCAGGGCCTGGGAGGCACTGGTGGTGTTGGTGTTGAGTAAATCTGGGTTCTTATACATATTAATTGTAACTGTTTCTGATTGTATAGGTGATTTAAGTGCCAATCTTGATAAAGGTCCACATAAGGACCGAAACGTCGATGAAATACGGCATCAACAGTGAACCCGAATAAAAAATATACTGAATTTACAAGTGACTTCAGAGACTAATTTCTGGGCGTGAGTGCACCTTCCACCTAGGTGGTTGTTGTGGTATATGTCAATATATATATATAGAACCCAGCGCTCCTATCAAAACGTATCTATTTCACCAATTTGTTGCTTATTTAATCTTTATACATCTATTAATTTTCACCATATATTATAAAATGCTGCTCCCATAGGTAGTACTGTTCTACCAATAATAAACCAAATTTTAAAGATAATCACACTTGTTATCAAGGGAGCGCAAAAAATAAAATATACAAGCTCTTTATTTTTAAAAAATATATATAGACAGAAGAAACCCACATTCAATAAAATACAATGGAGTCAACATATATAGGCACCACTATCCATATCTAAATGTAATCAGTATCTATTTCATATTGCCCTTGATGACAACGGAATGTCTATTAAAGTGTCCAAAAAATCCTCCTGGATACAGCTGTTGTAATTTAATCGTTACTTTCCAATTGTAATTGATACATTAAATTCCTTCTTGTGGATGAACAGCAACAGTTGTAACCAACGCCTCTTATTTACTGCAGTTAAAGTTCATATGTAACTCACGTGAGTAATGAAAGAAAACAGGGGGAGAGCGCTGTGATGGTTGATGAAACACAGCGGTATGCTCATGATCATGAAGGTGCTTCTCCCAGGGCAAGGCTCATCCATTGCACTCTGGGTGTGCTGCTCCTGCGATTTCCCCAAATGTGGGAAAGTTGACTGCATAATTTGTGTTTCCCCTGGTTGGCTCTCGTATAATTCAGATCTCTTTGTCTCAGGTCTCTCTCCAGCCTAGTTTGCTGTCTGTTTCCACTTCTCTTTTCTTGAGCCGCTCCCTTCTATGCCCTTGCGCACTATCTTGACTTCTCCCGTCTGCTTACTTTGTGCCTTCCAACGCACAATGCGAACTACAGGTAGTGCTGCAGGGCCCACACCCTTTTACTTGCCTTACAGAGCAGCTCTGGAGCTATTACAGTGCCCAGCAGCTGCAAGTAATCAGCTTGAATGCTTCAGGGGCTGGGGCATAGCCAACATGAGCCCCACACCGAAGGAGGGTGGAGGTGTTTAATGCGAACTAGGGGTCATCCAAGCGCCGCAAAAGGCCGCCATGCCCTGCACGCCCCTTTTCTCTTTTCATATGCAGACGAGGGTTGAAGCCAACTTTGACCCACTGCTTGGATGACATCACCATATGCAAATCCATCTGCTGCAGGCCTTCCCCCAGGAATGCTTGTACTAGTTGTTGCATTTGTTTTGTTGTTTGGGGGTGCTTCAGTATTAGGCAGCCTTCTGCCCTCCCATGTTCATCTGAAAATATGTGTTCTCCCTGGAGTTGTTGTCCCCAGATGAGAGTACCCTTGTGCTGCCTCAGTTGAATCTCCTTTACTTGACAGAGATGTGCCTGAGCAGCGGCCCTCCCCAGCCCTATCCCAAATCATTCTTATTTTGCATAGGAGATACCATGGTCATGAAGATTGTTCTCCCAGGGTGAGGTTCATACATTGCATTCTGGGTATGCTGACCCCTGTGATTTCCCCAAATGTGGGAAACTCGACTGCATTATTTGTGGTAGTGGGGGACTGTGTTTGTGCTTTCCTCTGGTCGGCTCTGGTAAAAGACAGATTTCTTTGTCTCAGATCTTCCTCTAGCCTTGTTCTTCTTTAGAGAGTTCTCTTGTGCTGCCTCAGTTGGATCTTCTTCACTTGACAGGGGGGTGCCCGAGCAGCGACCCTCCCCAGCTCTAGCCCAACTCCTACTTACCTGCGAGATACTATGATCATGAAGGTGCTTCTCCCAGGGCAAGGCTCACCCATTGCACTCTGGGTGTGCTGCTCATGTGATTTCCCCAAATGTGGGAAACTTGACTGCATAATTTGTGTTTCCCCTGGTCGGCTCTCGTATAATTCAGATCTCTTTGTCTCAGGTCTCTCTCCAGCCTAGTTTGCTGTCTGTTTCCACTTCTCTTTTCTTGAGCCGCTCCCTTCTATGCCCTTGCGCACTATCCTGACTTCTCCCGTCTGCTTACTTTGTGCCTTCCAATGCACAATGCAAACTACAGGTAGTGCTGCAGGGCCCACGCCCTTTTACTTGCCTTACAGAGTAACTCTGGAGCTGTTACAGTGCCCAGCTGCTGCAAGAAATCAGCTTGAATGCTTCAGGGGCTGGGGCATAGCCAACATGAGCCCCACACACCGAAGGAGGGTGGAGGTGTTTAATGCGAACTAGGGGTCATCCAAGTGCCGCAAAAGGCTGCCATGCCCTGCACGCCCCTTTTCTCTTTTCATATGCAGACGAGGGTTGAGGCCAACTTTGACCCACTGCTTGGATGACATCACCATATGCAAATCCATCTGCTGCAGGCCTTCCCCCAGGAATGCTTGCACAAGTTGTTGCATTTGGTTTGTTGTTTGGGGGTGCTTCAGTATTAGGCAACCTTCTGCCCTCCCATGTTCATCTGAAAATATGTGTTCTCCCTGGAGTTGTTGTCCCCAGATGAGAGTTCCCTTGTGCTGCCTCAGTTGAATCTCCTTTACTTGTCAGAGATGTGCCTGAGCACCGGCCCTCCCCAGCCCTATCCCAAATCATACTTATTTTGCATAGGAGATACCATGGTCATGAAGATTGTTCTCCCAGGGTGAGGTTCATTCATTGCATTCTGGGTATGCTGACCCGTATGATTTCCCCAAATGTGGGAAACTCGACTGCATTATTTGTGGTAGTTGGGGACTGTGTTTGTTCTTTCCTCTGGTCAGCTCTGGTAAAAGTCAGATTTATTTGTCTCAGATCTTCCTCTAGCCTTGTTCGTCTTTCAAGAGTTTCCTTGTGCTGCCTCAGTTGGATCTCCTACACTTGACAGGGGGGTGCCCGAGCAGCGACCCTCCCCAGCTCTAGCCCAACTCCTACTTACCTGCTAGGTGAGATACTATGATCATGAAGGTGCTTCTCCCAGGGCAAGGCTCACCCATTGCACTCTGGGTGTGCTGCTCCTGTGACTTCCCCAAATGTGAGAAACTTGACTGCATAATTTGTGTTTCCCCTGGTCGGCTCTCGTATAATTCAGATCTCTTTGTCTCAGGTCTCTCTCCAGCCTAGTTTGCTGTCTGTTTCCACTTCTCTTTTCTTGAGCCGCTCCCTTCTATGCCCTTGCGCACTATCCTGACTTCTCCCGTCTGCTTAATTTGTGCCTTCCAACGCACAATG
The DNA here is from genome assembly GCF_028390025.1 of Pseudophryne corroboree. Lineage (NCBI taxonomy): Eukaryota > Metazoa > Chordata > Amphibia > Anura > Myobatrachidae > Pseudophryne > Pseudophryne corroboree. The sequence goes on from NW_026967611.1 coordinate 596,475, forward strand.
CGAACTACAGGTAGTGCTGCAGGGCCCACACCCTTTTACTTGCCTTACAGAGCAGCTCTGGAGCTGTTACAGTGCCCAGCTGCTGCAAGAAATCAGCTTGAATGCTTCAGGGGCTGGGGCATAGCCAACATGAGCCCCACACCGAAGGAGGGTGGAGGTGTTTAATGTGAACTAGGGGTCATCCAAGCGCCGCAAAAGGCCGCCATGCCCTGCACGCCCCTTTTCTCTTTTCATATGCAGACGAGGGTTGAAGCCAACTTTGACTCACTGCTTGGATGACATCACCATATGCAAATCCATCTGCTGCAGGCCTTTCCCCAGGAATGCTTGCACTAGTTGTTGCATTTGGTTTGTTGTTTGGGGGTGCTTCAGTATTAGGCAGCCTTCTGCCCTCCCATGTTCATCTGAAAATATGTGTTCTCCCTGGAGTTGTTGTCCCCAGATGAGAGTTCCCTTGTGCTGCCTCAGTTGAATCTCCTTTACTTGACAGAGATGTGCCTGAGCAGCGGCCCTCCCCAGCCCTATCCCAAATCATACTTATTTTGCATAGGAGATACCATGGTCATGAAGATTGTTCTCCCAGGGTGAGGTTCATTCATTGCATTCTGGGTATGCTGACCCCTGTGATTTCCCCAAATGTGGGAAACTCGACTGCATTATTTGTGGTAGTGGGGGACTGTGTTTGTTCTTTCCTCTGGTCAGCTCTGGTAAAAGTCAGATTTATTTGTCTCAGATCTTCTTCTAGCCTTGTTCTTCTTTCGAGAGTTTCCTTGTGCTGCCTCGGTTGGATCTCCTTCACTTGACAGGGGGGTGCCCGAGCAGCGACCCTCCCCAGCTCTAGCCCAACTCCTACTTACCTGCCAGGTGAGATACTATGATCATGAAGGTGCTTCTCCCAGGGCAAGGCTCACCCATTGCACTCTGGGTGTGCTGCTCCTGTGATTTCCCCAAATGTGGGAAACTTGACTGCATAATTTGTGTTTCCCCTGGTCGACTCTCGTTTAATTCAGATCTCTTTGTCTCAGGTCTCTCTCCAGCCTAGTTTGCTGTCTGTTTCCACTTCTCTTTTCTTGAGCCGCTCCCTTCTATGCCCTTGCGCACTATCCTGACTTCTCCCGTCTGCTTAATTTGTGCCTTCCAACGCACAATGCGAACTACAGGTAGTGCTGCAGGGCCCACACCCTTTTACTTGCCTTACAGAGCAGCTCTGGAGCTGTTACAGTGCCCAGCTGCTGCAAGAAATCAGCTTGAATGCTTCAGGGGCTGGGGCATAGCCAACATGAGCCCCACACCGAAGGAGGGTGGAGGTGTTTAATGCGAACTAGTGGTCATCCAAGCGCCGCAAAAGGCCGCCATGCCCTGCACGCCCCTTTTCTCTTTTCATATGCAGACGAGGGTTGAAGCCAACTTTGACTCACTGCTTGGATGACATCACCATATGCAAATCCATCTGCTGCAGGCCTTCCCCCAGGAATGCTTGCACTAGTTGTTGCATTTGGTTTGTTGTTTGGGGGTGCTTCAGTATTAGGCAGCCTTCTGCCCTCCCATGTTCATCTGAAAATATGTGTTCTCCCTGGAGTTGTTGTCCCCAGATGAGAGTTCCCTTGTGCTGCCTCAGTTGAATCTCCTTTACTTGACAGAGATGTGCCTGAGCAGCGGCCCTCCCCAGCCCTATCCCAAATCATACTTATTTTGCATAGGAGATACCATGGTCATGAAGATTGTTCTCCCAGGGTGAGGTTCATTCATTGCATTCTGGGTATGCTGACCCCTGTGATTTCCCCAAATGTGGGAAACTCGACTGCATTATTTGTGGTAGTGGGGGACTGTGTTTGTGCTTTCCTCTGGTCAGCTCTGGTAAAAGTCAGATTTATTTGTCTCAGATTTTCCTCTAGCCTTGTTCTTCTTTCGAGAGTTCCCTTGTGCTGCCTCAGTTGGATCTCCTTCACTTGACAGGGGGGTGCCCGAGCAGCGACCCTCCCCAGCTCTAGCCCAACTCCTACTTACCTGCCAGGTGAGATACTATGATCATGAAGGTGCTTCTCCTAGGGCAAGGCTCACCCATTGCACTCTGGGTGTGCTGCTCCTGTAATTTCCCCAAATGTGGGAAACTTGACTGCATAATTTGTGTTTCCCCTGGTCGGCTCTCGTATAATTCAGATCTCTTTGTCTCAGGTCTCTCTCCAGCTTAGTTTGCTGTCTGTTTCCACTTCTCTTTTCTTGAGCTGCTCCCTTCTATGCCCTTGCGCACTATCCTGACTTCTCCCGTCTGCTTACTTTGTGCCTTCCAACGCACAATGCAAACTACAGGTAGTGCTGCAGGGCCCACGCCCTTTTACTTGCCTTACAGAGTAGCTCTGGAGCTGTTACAGTGCCCAGCTGCTGCAAGAAATCAGCTTGAATGCTTCAGGGGCTGGGGCATAGCCAACATGAGCCCCACACCGAAGGAGGGTGGAGGTGTTTAATGCGAGCTAGGGGTCATCCAAGCGCCGCAAAAGGCCGCCATGCCCTGCACGCCCCTTTTCTCTTTTCATATGCAGACGAGGGTTGAAGCCAACTTTGACTCACTGCTTGGATGACATCACCATATGCAAATCCATCTGCTGCAGGCCTTTCCCCAGGAATGCTTGCACTAGTTGTTGCATTTGGTTTGTTGTTTGGGGGTGCTTCAGTATTAGGCAGCCTTCTGCCCTCCCATGTTCATCTGAAAATATGTGTTCTCCCTGGAGTTGTTGTCCCCAGATGAGAGTTCCCTTGTGCTGCCTCAGTTGAATCTCCTTTACTTGACAGAGATGTGCCTGAGCAGCGGCCCTGCCCAGCCCTATCCCAAATCATACTTATTTTGCATAGGAGATACCATGGTCATGAAGATTGATCTCCCAGGGTGAGGTTCATTCATTGCATTCTGGGTATGCTGACCCCTATAATTTCCCCAAATGTGGGAAAGTCGACTGCATTATTTGTGGTAGTGGAGGACTGTGTTTGTGCTTTCCTCTGGTCAGCTCTGGTAAAAGTCAGATTTCTTTGTCTTAGATCTTCCTCTAGCCTTGTTCTTCTTTCGAGAGTTCCCTTGTGCTGCCTCAGTTGGATCTCCTTCACTTGACAGGGGGGTGCCCGAGCAGCGACCCTCCCCAGCTCTAGACCAACTCCTACTTACCTGCCAGGTGAGATACTATGATCAGGAAGGTGCTTCTCCCAGGGCAAGGCTCACCCATTGCACTCTGGGTGTGCTGCTCCTGTGATTTCCCAAAATGTGGGACACTTGACTGCATAATTTGTGTTTCCTCTGGTCGGCTCTCGTATAATTCAGATCTCTTTGTATCAGGTCTCTCTCCAGCCTAGTTTGCTGTCTGTTTCCACTTCTCTTTTCTTGAGCCGTTCCCTTCTATGCCCTTGCGCATTATCCTGACTTCTCCCGTCTGCTTACTTTGTGCCTTCCAACGCACAATGCGAACTACAGGTAGTGCTGCAGGGCCCACACCCTTTTACTTGCCTTAAAGAGCAGCTCTGGAGCTGTTACAGTGCC